>NW_026585797.1:9373453-9543345 GCF_907164565.1 Psammomys obesus
AAGAAGAAGAAGAAGAAGAAGAAGAAGAAGAAGAAGAAGAAGAAGAAAGAAAGAAACCCTATTCACAGTAGCTTCAAAAAACAAACAACAAACCAAGCAAAAAAAAAAAAAATACAAAAAAAAAACAAAACAACAACAACAAAAAAAACATCACCAACAACAAAAAGCCTAGGAGTAGACCTAACTAAAGGGGTAAAAGGATTTACAATGAAAACATTAAGATACTGGAAATCAGAATTTAAAGAGACATTAGAAAGTAGAACGACTTCCTATGTTCTTAGATTCGTAGAATTAATGTCATGAAAATGGCTACATTACCAAAAATAATGTATACATTCTAAGCAATCTTATTACAATTCCAGTGATGCTCTTCACAAAACTATACAGACATAACTAATAAGATTGGCGTGGAAAAACAAACTGCCCCAAACAACCAAGACAACCCAAGAAACAGTGCTGCTGAAGGCAGTAGAATATCTGACCTCAAATTATACTGAAGAAGCCAGGCCGTGGTGGCACAGAGTTCCAGGACAGCCATGGCCACAAACTGAAACCCTGTCTGGAAAACAAAAAGCAAAACAAAACAAATTATGCTAAAGAATCACAATGACAAAAGTGGCATAGTTCTGGTACAAAAAGACATGCAGAGCAACAAACAGAACAGAAGACCCAGAAATAATCCTAATAGCTACTTCTGACAAACAGGTCAAGTACACGCACTGGAAAAACAACAGCCTTTTGGACAAGTGGTCCTGGTGAAACTAGACATCCATATGCAGAAGAAAAATAAAATTAGATCCGTATCTCTCTCCTTACAAAAAAAATTAAAAATGGGTCAAAGACCTTAATATAAACACCAAAACTACTAGAGGAAAATGCTTTCAGATACAGGCATAGGTAAGAACTTTGTGAACAAAACTTCAGTTGCATAGCAAATAACCCCAAAAAGTGACAAATGAGATTTTATGAAATTAAAAAATTTCTTCATAGCAAAGGAAGCAATTGGCATGCTGAGAAGATGGCCTACAGAACAGGAAAAAGAATCTTTACCTGTTTTATTTCAAATGGAGCATTACTATCTAGAAGAACTGCCAAAATTAAACACAGCAAAGCACCTAAATTTTCAAGTCAATAAGAGAGTCCGTGAAATGAACAGACAGTTCTCAAAAGAAGAAACACAAATAGTTACAGAATATTTTTTAACGTCTTAGCTTAGAGGGAAGTGCAAGCGAAAAACTCTCTTGCCATTCTACCTTACCTGAGTTAGAGCGGTGTCATTAAGATAGCAAGGAGACTGGAGAGATGGCTCAGTGGTTAGAATGTGCACTGCCCTTCCAAAGACCTCAGTTCAGTTCCCAGCACTAACAGGGGCGTGCCACAACTGCCCATGATTCCAATGAGTTTGGACTCCAATGGCTGACCCCTCCACAAGTCACACAATTTTTAAAAATAAAATAAAAGTGAGAAAGAAAACAAATGACAACAAATGTTGGAAAACTGGGAGACTGGAATGCAAGCTGGTATATCCATTATGGGAGGCAGTCTCTAAGAAGAAAACGTACAACTACCACATGACGTAGCTTATGGGCACAAATTCAAAGCTCTACCGCGGACACACTCAAACATCTGTGTTTACTGCTGCACTGTTCACAACATGTAGGAAATGGAAGCAGCTTACTGGCTATCAACAGCTGAGCGGAGAGTGAAAACATGTACAACGAAAGTTTATTCATCCGTAAAGAAAAATGAAATTATGACATTTGCTGGAAAGTGGTGGAATTAAAAATTATTGTATTAAGGAAGGTGTTCCAGATTCAAGAAAGTAAAAGACCACATGTTTTCTATCACGGCAGACTCCAGAGTCTGTATGTGTATGTGTTTGTGTGGCTACGGAATAAGCCATAATAGGGGAAAAAGGAGATCTTACAGTGAGGAGAGCAGAGAGGGCGAGTGACAGAGCAGGCGTGACACAGAAGTGGAACTGGGGCTACTTTGAGCAGGAAGGGGACAAATAGGGAGAGGCAGGGATTTGAAGGAAGGGAGTGGGGGAGGAGCACCAACAAAAACAAGATATGCATGAAAATGCAGTATGGAAACCCAATATACAAAGAAAGAATGAAAAGGAGGGGAGGAAGGAAGGGGGAGGCAGGAAGGGAAGGATGGAGGGAAGAGGGGGCGAGCCGGAAAGAGAAAAGCCATAGGTTTCGTTTTAATTACATGAGGCTTCTGGGCCTGCCCACACCTTATCTCCGCCATAAGATGAGATGCCTGAATTGTGCAGAGATTGTGACAGATTCTGGCCCCTCTCTCTCAATGGCCCCTCTCTCTCAACGGGCAGCAGCCCCTGTTCCACCAGCCACAGGGGGCAGAAGTGAATCCTACCACTCCCTGGAACCATGTGTGAGATAGAGGTCCCACCTGCACGAGGCTGGGTCTCTCACACAGGTTCCAGCGTCTTCCTGAACGCCCCTGAAGAAAGGCCCTGCACTGCAAGGAGAAAGGGATCTCTGCCAGGAAGCCTATAAAATTCTTGCTTACAAAAATATTATTTTTGGCAGGCGAGGGGTGTCCCTGCTATTAGGTGACAATTTTTTTTATTAAGAAAAAACAAAGCATCATGACACATTCAAGACATTTTTTACTTAAATACTAACAGCTTGACAGAAAACCACGCAGACTAGTTTTGTGTGACTTTTGCCAAGTTATGCAACCCTTGTCAGCTGTGGTTCTTCAACTATTAAAATATCCATCGTGCAGAATTTTCTGTTATAATAATGCATGCACCCTAGCAGCGCTGTGCCTGAGTGCCAGAGCGCTAAGAAGAATGTTAGTGATGGCCACGCTCAGTCCCTGCCCACCTGTCTTAGTCAGGGTAACTATGGCTGTGACGAAACACCACGATGAAATTCTACTTGGGGAGGAAAGGGGTTATTCTGCTTAGAAGTCCACAGCACTGTTTATCATGAAGAAGTCAAGACAGGAACTGAGGCAGGGCAGGAACCTAGGGGCAGGAGCTGATGCAGAGGTCATGGAGGGGTGCTGCCTACTGGCTTTCTCCCCATGTCTTGCTCAGCCTTTCTTACAGACCCAGAACCATCTGCCCAGGGATGGCACCACACACAATAGACTGGGCTCTTCCCCATCAACCATTAATTCTGAAAATGCTCTACAGGCTTTTGTACAGCCTAATTTTAAGGGAACATTTTCTCAGTTGAGGTCCCCTCCTCCCAATGACTATAGCTTGTGTCAAGGTGACATAAAATCAGCCAGTACACCACCCTTACCTCTCTTTCTGACTGTGGTGCTGGGCATCAAGCCTTGTGCATGAGGTACATGGCCATGAAGTCTACCACATCCTTCTTCCTTCCTTCCTTCCTTCCTTCCTTCCTTCCTTCCTTCCTTCCTTCCTTCCTTCCTTCATTCCTTTCTTCCTTTCTTTTTTCTTTCTTTCCTTCCTTGTTAGCAATCTTATGATTATTTTTAAATTGACAAAATAAAGTAGGTTTTTATCATTTATAGCCCAAACATATACTATATACACGTACACACACACACATGCACGGCAAGGTATAAAGAAAGCAAATGGTAGTACTTTTCCTTCTTGGGGAGGGCAGGGGGAGTTGTGTGTTTCTCTGTGTAGCCTCGACTGTCAGGACTCACTTTGTAGACCACGTGAGTGCTGGGAACGGAACAGGGGTCCTCTGTAAGAACAAGAATTTTTCCACTAAGCCATCTCTTCAGGCCCCATAGATTAGATTTTGCTACAGTTAATCCACACAATATGCCAAAAATTTAGGAGAACAATGTAAGCTCGCTTAAAAATATGAAATTTTCATTTCAGTTGACATCTCTATGATTCAAAGAAAGCGGCCACAGTTTAACTTCAAGTAAATGGAGGGCCCAGCCCAGCCCAGCCTCCGAGCAGCAGTGTTTCATAGGAGTGTAGACTGAGTTAGATGATTCAAAAACATTGCTGGGGTTTTCCTTCATAATCAAATTGGAGGAAATTTATGTTGTTAGATATACTCACTTATATTTAATAACAAATAAGGATAATTTTTTTTTCTTTTAAGACTTTTACTTAATCTGTGTGGATGTTTGCCTGCATTTATGTCTGTCCTCGACATATATGCCTGGTGTCTGAGGAGGTCAGAAGAGGGCAATGCATCTCCTGGAAATAAAGTTACAAAGAGTTGTGAGCCTCCTTGTGGATACTGGGATTTGAACCTGGATCCTCTGGAAGAGCAACCAGGGCTCTTAACTGATGGACTATCTCTAGCCCAGTATGATGTTCTTAAGCAATTATATGATTTCTTAATTGTGTTATTATATTCCCTTATGATTTGACTAAAGAATGCTGCCCATGGCTTCAGTACACTTGAAACATCCTACTTAAATATTAAAATATACAAGGATATGTTTATTATTATTATTATTTTGTCTATACCTAAGAACTACTCCAAGGGCATATTCTCAGGAGCTCAAGCCTACAGGAAACATGAGAAATCCAAGTCCCAAGCCCTGCCTACAATCAATTAAGTAAATTATTTATAGTACTGCCTTAGATGTTAGGCACCAATCCTAACTTAAGATCATCCAGCTAAAGATGAAATGCTATGAGAGATTATGTTCTGACTATTACAAAGCAATCACGCTAATTTATCATCAAAGGAGACCCTCCTTGGTGATCACAGAAGTTAGCGTGGACCTAATCCATCAGAGGCGACTAATAAGAACGTGCTTCATGTCTTCCTCTCTCCACCTCTGCTCCTATCTTTATCTGAACCTGTAGGAGCTCATCAGGTCCACTGAAACATCGTTACGTTTGGCCTCCTTACTTCATGTCTGCTCATACAGCCCCGCAAATTATTTCTCAAAACCGCATATCACAGGATACCAGTAGCTCTCCTGCTCAAAACTCCTTCCATGTAGTTTCACTGGTCTTATAGTAGAACATGAACTGTGTTTGGCCTGCTGTGCCTCGTGCAACACCAACCATTCTGGTACCTGCTCCGTTTCCTTCCTTCCCGCCATCTACTCCCTGTGTTTAAACATCCCAACTTTATTGCCCCGCCACATTTAAGCTTCCTGTCCTTTTAGACCCAAATACTTTCTTTTCAGCTCTTTACATGACTAACATGTTTCTCCTCGAGTGTGAGATTACCTACCCCTTCACCCAGTTATCCTCTTGCCCTGCTTGTTTTAGTCATAAAATGTATAAAAACATGTAATTTTATTTTTAGCCTGAAATCCTGGTTGTTTATGATTCTATGAACCTTCAGCCATCACCCTTTTCCATTTTAATACCTTGATCAAACATCATACCCTCAAAGAAGGATAGCTGAACAGATGAAATGTGCCAGCAATACATATATTCAACTTAGATGACCTAGCAATGGGGACCATCCAGGAAAAACTAGATTATCAATTTGGCAATGACTGTTACTGTCCTGTCCTGCTTTACAGGGAGAGCCCAAGAGTACAATCTAAATGGCTTGTCACCTGGGAATACAAAACTGTCCGAGGCTATTCATATGGTCCCTTTCACACTGAGTTTTACTCTTAACAACAGAAGTAGAAAACTGGTAATCGCAAAATGCGTGTCAAAATTTAAGTAACTGTTGTATTTGGAGACATGAAGCTGTCCTGGCTTTGAACTTTACATCGTCCAACTTATAAAGAAACTTGGAGAGAGAAAGAGAGATTGTTGCACATAGGAATATCCTTGGAAGTTGAAAATATGTATTGTAGTATTCGCATCAAACCCAGGATGACATAGAAGTCCAGCATGACTTTCAGCTCTGTTTGTTAATGGCTACCGGATCATTGTGACAGGGTAGCCTGTTTTCCAGGTCTGACTAAATGTAGAGACTGGTGCCTACAAATTATTTCCTCCAAAATCGCTGGTACCGCTAATGGGAAACACAGGCTTGGACCAGACTCTGGAAATATAAGGGCAGTCTCTCCACATCAAGTGCCCCTGAGAATGCCAGTGTGTGAGCGCAGTTTTCCTTGCTTCGGAAGACAGAGAAATGCTTCCCCAGCCCAGCGAACTGCTGAACTCTCCTGTAGCTGAACAGGAGAGAAACCACTGAGCCCCACACACTGCCTGCCAAGGAGCTGGCAGCAACAGTAGCTTGCCCAGAGCAGTTTCAAGAACCAGCTCAGCAAAGTTCTCGGGGGTGACATTCCTGTAAGGAGGTAAAGGGAGGGGATCTTGGCTTAGGCTTCCTCCAGGGCTCTCTCTGGAAGGCCCTTAGAGAACATTTCTGCCAGAAAAACAGCACCAGGGAGGGGTTTGGCTTCTACTGAACACTTAGCCTTGCTCGCCTCTTCGTTTGACATACTGTGAACATTTTAACAGATTATATTATCTTTTCTCAGTGTTGGTGGAAAGCCCAGGGACACATTTAAAACTGTCTGCAATAATGGCATTGCAGATTACGGCATTCATACATCCTGGTTGATCCCTGACTTCCTCTTATTTTCCCTCAAATTTGATTTTTTAATTACTTTTCTTAGTGACTTTTTTTTTTTTTATGTGCACTGGGGTTTGGTGTGCACGTGTGTCTGTGTGAGGGGGCCGGACCCCCTGGGACGGGAGTAACAGACAGTTGTGAGCCACCATGTAGGTGCTGGGAATTGAACCCAGGTCCTCTGAAGAGCAGACAGTGCTCTTAACTGCTGAGCCGTCTCTCCAGCCCCCTTTAATTACTTTTCTCCCTCGCAGTATGTATTCTTTAAGCAGCTTCACATGCTTTCAGGAATCTGTTAATGCATAAATACAGTGAACTTTAAACTCATTCCAACCCTGGCCTCTAAAGAGACTACGTGGCTGCACAAGTACTAAAGACTGGTTATGGTGGATCTCTGCTCCTGTTACCTTGGTAAGTAAATGCTCAGCATTTCAAATCTTCCATTTCCTTCCTTTTAAATTGAGGACAATGATGCCTAAGTTGTACGATGGCTACGGGAATTTTTAAAAACTCAGGTAAAGAGCTGGGTGTGTGTATATGTATATATATATATATATATATATATATATATATATATATATATCTCAGTGGTGGTTGAGTACGTGCCTAGCATGCACAAGGCCTCAGGTTAGGTTCTGCAAGATAACCTATCTGGTCATGTTATCAGATTGTGAGCGCTGCCACTAGTGAGCATTTCCTCTAGCAAACACTAACTGCTCCCTAGCACAAACAGTTCTAGAGATGTATTCATAGTCACACAGGTCTAACAAAAGCTTAGTTATTAAAATGATCTGAAATGGAAAGTATATGCGGGTTAACATACTACAATATACTTATTCATTCTTTAAATGTTTATGCACGCTATGTGCTCAATGTATAAGGTAAGTTTAATAGAACAATTTTATGCATAATTGATGTATCTGATGATATACTTTGAGACAATAAGGAAAAAAGAAAATGAGCAAATAAATGAATTTCATATAGGGAAGAAAGTCTGGCGTCTCTCAGGCCACCCATTCTAAGCCATTTCTCCCAGCACATGACTTTGGGGCTAAACTGATACTTGTGTTGTTTCTTGTAAATATGATATCATCAGGTCCTGGAGACTGGGAAACTGAGTTTTAATTCGTACAATTCAAAGTAAGATTAGAGAGTATTGGGAGTCTCGGGCCTAATTCAGCTTCCGTTATCAAGATTCCCTCCCAGAACTGAGAAACCCTTTGACAGCTGAAGAAGCTTGGGTGGCCACAGAGATAACCTGGAGTCTCTACAACGCCCATTCTTTTAGCAAGAGGGAGGCCCCATGTGCAGAGACAGAAGGAACGGAGATCTTCACACAACAATGGGAAACTTAGGCTGATAAAGTCAGGTGAGGACACCCTGGCCCAGCCCCATTTTTCCTAAATAGCACGGTGACCTTTAGTCAGTCACTTCACCCCTCTCTCCTCAAGGTTTATATACTCCATGATTAAGAGCCTGTGCATCAGTGCTGCCTCAGGTCAGGAGAGTGGACAAGAAAAGACCCCCTTCCCCACTCCTGCTGGAACAAAATTATCCAAGACCCTACTCCCACTGCCACCATTGCTAAGGTCTGTGATTTGCTTTAGAGTCAGCACTTTGCCAATCTAAAGAAAGCTCCCTTGAGTTTTTCTACAAAGCTGCCTGCTCTTCATTAATGACAAGAAACATGACCACAAACAAGCCAACAGTGATTAGGAGAGGACGGGGCCTCTTCCATGGACCAAGAAATGAACCATCCTGTCCCATTGCTCAGCCCACAATCAGCGTTTCTCTCCACTACCAGATGGACACCCTCGTCCACCGGGACCCGCTGCAGAGAGGGGAAGATGGTCCTGGTGGGTGACAGTTTACCAATATCCTCTGAAAGTCTTACTGCCACCCCAGGGCAAAATGCCCCAGACAGGAGGACAAGGAAGTAGGTGGAAGCTATTCTCACAATCCCCAAGTCAACATGATCTTTATTAACGCTGCACATTTATTTACTTATACACATATTCAACCATCATAAATTTCTTTGGACAGGGCTCAGTTTCTAACGTTCCGATCGTTCTTGTGCAGGAAGCTGTAATAATGCATAGCCTTTAGAACGGTTGCAGAAGAGAACAGGTGTTGGTAAGTCTAAAGGGCCTCTCTCCAGTGATATGATAAACGATAGCTGCTGCGAACACTAATACAAAGCCTTGGTGAGTGGAGTCAGCATCTTTCGCACTTTGCCCATACAAGGTGATATACAACCAGACTTGAGAAACATAGGAAATCCCACGGCTATTTTTGTTCAACAAACAGCTGGTGTCCTGATTGCAAAACTGTGTAAGTCACATTTCTAGTCTGGAGAAGAAGACATGAATCAACCCAAAAACACGAACCCAAGATATCGCTGAAGTTACAAAACTGTTTATGACATAACTAGCCTTGAGCAGTTCCAAGAAGTGCCACAGATAGTGATGGCCGCTTCAGTTGCCATCCATCATTCTGTGAATTCCTCAGTTACCCACAACAACAACTTGTCCTCCTCCTCCCTAAACAAAAAGAAAGCCAACGTCTAACACCCCATCATCAAGACATGGCTTTGCTATTTTTATTTAGTCACTCAACAAATATTGGGCATTTACCATGCGCCAGGTGCTATACAAGGTACCTAGGTTAGTCATGGGCCAGACCCGGTGAACTATCTGTCCTGGGCTCATCTTCATAAAGAACTTCCAATCTGTATTTTAAAACCATTACGTGCAGATGATAGCATATAGTTCTAGAGGCACACTTCCAAGGTGAAGTGTCAAAGCCATCAGTTTTGATAACCTTGTTTTCATGATTTAAGAAATCCAAGGTCTCCTATCCCCATCTGTCGAGATCCAGATCTCTCAGTTTCTGTGGTTTGTACAGGACATTCGAAAGGTAGCAACCCACAAACCAGCTGCTGCATCTGCCATCCCAGACCTGGGCTTAGACAGGAGAAAGACATCAACCAGGCCACCTGCCAGCCTGAGAGCTACCTGTACGATGGGGAAGGGGATAGGGGGAAGCTGAGAGGTAGCCTCCCTTCCCTTTCTGGCCCCGCTTTCCCTGAAGGGACTGAATTGTCACAATGTACCGGTATTGTGGCTGGTACAGTCATCAATCCCTTACACTGGGTGCAAGGGATCCACAATCAAGGAGGGGACCGATGATCCTGGGAGGAGCTAACCAGGCAAGGGGGCAGGAGGACGATCTGCCAGAGCGCACGAGCTGCTCTGGCATAAACACGCTGCACAGCCAGGCCCCACCTAACGGAAATGCACTGCCTTTGGGCTCGACTACCGCCAACACGGGACAACTGGAATGACCCCCACTGAGCTACTGAGTAACAAAGACGGTGAACACGTTATCCAAACTGGAAACCTGTCCTTTCAGAGAGAGCAATAAATCTCACCAGACACCACGTGCCACTGAGGCAAACCCAAATTGGTCTGTCTCCCCTGAAATGTCCAATTTCTCCATTTTGTCAAAAAAAAAAAAAAAATGCGTCTTGCTCATCAGCATTGGCCTTATACTCCGCAGGACTGCACACACAGCTCACCTGGTCAATTGCGTTCCCTCAGAGCACGCTAGGAAACAAAGGCAGGTATCAAGGGCACAGAGTTGGCATGGTCCTGCTAACGGCAGTGTGAACAGCTGTGACAGATGTGTACACGAAAAAGAAAATGTTTCCGCACTAGTCTTTTCAGTTTCCAAATCCTGTGGTACATTCAGATGGCCTGCGCAAGTCACTGACGATCCAGTCATGTTCCTAATTAGCGCAATTAGCGACTACATATGAGCGTGCACACGTGTGTACACACGCGCCCCCCTTTGGAGCATGCGCTGTCATTTGTGTCGGTCCATAGTGATGTCAACATTGAGAACTGAAGTGACATGCAGCTCTCAGCAGATAGAGGGGAGGCAGAGGAAAGGCTTCTGGAGGGAGTGTCCTCTGTCGTCCTTGAACTCCCTCAGAGATCAGTGGGAGCTTTCATGGTCAGTGAGGTTGCCAGATAAAATAGAGACAGCAAGATAAATTTGGATCTGAGTTCAACGGGAGACAGGGTTTTCTTCTAGTGCAGGCATATCTGAAATATTGCAGGCAGGCTTATTCTATGGATTTCCTTACTAAGTCAGGCAATCCTAATGGCCAGACAGAAGCGAGCATGCATGCCAACTACCTTTTTTTTCTTTGTCACGAATACTGTCAGTACTAGCCCACATTAATATTTACAGCACCTGGAGAATGTGGTCCACCCACAATTACAGGTCTGTGATTGTAAGTTTCCTGACACCAGGTAGAACACTGTATTCCTCCTTCTGCAGGGCCCGGGCCATGAGTCACATGTGCCAAACATTTACAGAGAGGTTTTGAACCAAGACAACTGCATGTCGTTGAGCTGTGTAAAAGAGGGGCAAAGTACAGTAAGCAGCAGAGAGAACCGGGGTGCTTGGAGAGGCGTGTTTTAAATTTACTTTGACACGTATAATTAAGGAAGGCAAGGCAAGGCAAAAGCCCCAAATGATAGGCAGTTCTACCTGGAACTGCTTGACCTAGACGGTTTAGGTAGAAATTACACGAGCTATGTAAGAAAGCACAGCCTTCGGGGCGCTTTGCCCCTTATGGACACTGTGTGTATGTATGTGTGATCACAAATGTGTGTAGATACGCATAGAAGCATTTCCGTATAAAAAGCTATGAGATCAGTACCCTCGGCTTTCATATAATTCTACGTTGTTAACAGAAACTCAACTAGAGCCAAGACTTAGGGGAATTTACATTTTCTTTTTAAGTAGATATGTTTAAGTTTATTGATTCTGTGTCACATATACAACATCTTTCTTTGTTAACTATACCTTCTCTTAAAGACATTTGCTTTTTAGGTAAGAAAACACTTGCTGACCACAGAAAACTTAATAGGCAAATAAAAGTAAAAGAATAAAAATCACTAATTTTTCCAATCCAGAGATAAGACTCAAAACTTTTGGGATATATATCTCAAGATTCTTTTCTGTCCAAATATGCAAATACCCACACTTAATAAGAATGCAACTAGACTCCATCCTACTAAGAAAGCTTTTTTAAAAAAAGAAACTATAGTCAGCCAAGTGGCCAAATATATTCCCAGACATAACTTTTAGTGTTTGTGCAGAAATTGTCTATGGATGTTTTTACCTAACCAAGTGCATATTACCTTGTTTTCCAAATCTTTGATGACAGCATCATTCTTCGGGCAAGAGGATGGAGAAACTCTCAGAGAAGGAATAGCGGAATCAAAGACAATGCATATGCAAACTATAAATGATTTTGATCAATGTCACCATTTTGTCCCCTATGACAGTCAAATGATTGAAATCAATGTATAATCTCATATAAAAAAGCCTCTTTTCCTGATTTTGTTTTTTACAATCAGCCATGCAGAGAAACTATCTATGAAATTAGAATTTATATAAAGAATATATGCAACATTTTCTGTTTTAAAGAAGCCAGTCCATAATAACCAAGAGGTCAAGAAAGTCATCCACAACTAGCTTCTGCTGCAACCAAATGATTAAGAAGAAATTTTAAGCCAAAATTTCAGTCACCGTCTGCTATTGTTGTAGAACTCTAGTTACTTCCCATTTCAAGAGAATGCCACTGAAAATCCATTAATTTCCTTGTTTTAAACAAAAAATAAAATAAGCTAAGGTCTTTTAAAGTCATCCTATTTTACTTTCTTAAAGACAGGAATCCATTTGATAAGACCATAATCCAAAAATGATTATTTGGCCAAACACAGCAAACAGCACCGATCGATGGCAGACAGGCATCATAGCATAGTCATAGCAGACTGGATATGAGTTAGCTGGCTGAAGTAGGTGACCTTCTGCCTAGATGCCTTATGGGTGAAAAACAAGCAGAACAAACGAAATACTTCACAGATTCCAGAACCAACAAGTAAGAAGGAAAGATGATGAAGTAAGAGTTTTTAAGTACTATATCTCATCTAAATCTGTATCCAAAGTGTATAAGAAAGAAACTGCATGACACTACAATAGAGAAACAAAGAAGCAGAAAAATAATATTCTCAATATCCAACCCACCAGAAGACTGCTAAGATATAGGTATATGACATGCAACCCAGAGATGAATATAATGAAAGGAAGTCATCTCCAGTGTCAAGAGAAACTAAGCCAACATCACCCTGCATTTTCTAGAGCTGTGTTGACAAATGTGGCTCATTATCTTTTTTGAGATCCAGAAAAATTAAGAAAAAAATTAAAATTAAAAAGGAAAAAATAAAAAGAAAAGAAAAGAAAAAATTCTAAATACAGAAGCTTAATTTGTCAAGATTGAGGGAAACTAAATTATGTTATTGCTAGTGATCTTTAGTCATCGGTAATCACAGCCATTTGGTTAATGACTAATTTAATTAAAATAGAAATTTGACTATAGGAGTAGATTCAAAAGTATATTTCCCAGAAGGATCATTATGCCTTTGATATGAGTTTAGTGATTTTTTTTTCCAGTGTTGGGAACTGAACTTGGGGGTGTCGCATGTGCTTGACAAACATTCTACAACTAAGCTACACGGCCAACCCCTGTGTGTCAGTTTTATTATGATGAGTCTTCCTCAGTGCTGGGATGGGTCACCTGGGAACCTAAAGTAATGCCTTACTCACTTAAAAAGAAAAAGTACGCCTGCAGGCAAAGGACTGTGAAATCTACGGGAGAAAACTCCTCCTGCTGAAGGTATATAAGACCATGAAAGAGAAGCGAAAACATCACTGCTAATCCTGGGTGTTGTAGATTTGTTTGGTTTTTTTTTTTTTTTTAAATATTGAGCACCAAGGCCACGATGACCCCGAAGCATTTATGGCTGGTGGTCCTTGTGGCTCTATTCATCTCACCCATCCAGTCTCTGAACTGTGTTCATCTGGATAATGCCATCTTGGAAAGTGTGAAACTTCTGGGCAGCATCAGCAGCAGCTCTCCCCTGAAATGTCTAAAAGAAATCAAGGATTTTGAGTTTCCTAAAGAAATTCTGTCATACATCCAGCATGTGAAAGGGAACATGAAGGAGGCCTTCTATCGTCTATCTATTGAGGCACTGAATGTTTTCAGTCATAACGGCTCCATCTCCCCTGTGACAAAGGAGCGCCTGCAACGCATCAGAATGAGACTCTTGGAGCAAGTGCAGCAAGCTCAAGACTGCTTTATGGATGAGGAGGAAGAGAACATGGAAGGGGACAGGACGCCGCAGCATCCTTCACCAAAGGACCTCCAGGGGGTCTACCTGGAACTAAACAAGTATTTCACCAGAATCAAAAAGTTCCTGAGGGAGAAGAACTACAGTTTCTGTGCCTGGATGATTGTGGGAGCAGAAATGAGGAGATGTTTCATGATATTCTACAACTTCAAGAAACTACTCAAAATGCACTCAGGTATATTTTCAGAATTATGCCTTTCCTGTAGTTCCCTCCTTTGTCTTAAGCATGTGTGTGATGCGGCAGTATCCTCAGTGTCCGTCCTGTAATGTCTGGGCTCTCCGAGGCTCGGCCGTGGTACATCAACCATATCCATCTCTTTAAGAAGAGGCAATGCTGGCCCCGTTATCAGTGCCCAGGTGACCCCAGGAATTTTCTTAGGAAGTACTAGAGAGTGTTTGAAAGGAGTGAGGTTTCCTTTCCATCTTCTCTCTTGTCCTTTGACCATTTTCTTTTTTCTTTTTTTTCCTTTTATTTATTTATTTTTTTTCTTTATTGGGTTTTCGAGACAGGGTTTCTCTGTGATAGCTTTGGCCATCCTGGACTTTGAAGACCAGGCTGGCCTCAAACTCACAGAGATCTACTTGCTTCTGCCTCCTGGAGAGCTGAGATTACAGGCACGCGCCACCACGCCTGGTCTAAACTTTTCATTTTTTACCACCTCCTTTCTAAGAGGGGGGGAAAAATGTCAAGATCATTTGTCAGTTTGGTTTCTTTGAAATGATGCAGTTTAAAGTGGTTGCTTTAAAAGTCAAGCTCTGTTGTGAAATTTGGATAGATGTTAAATCAGCTGGCCAGTAAGCCCCTGGAGACCTGAAAGCCTGTCTAATGTGCTCATGTACTACACCTGGAACATGTTATTTGGTTTCTAAACCTAAAGGTGTGGAAAAGGCTACGGGATGTAGCCCAGTTGTAGGTGATACTTGTCTATCATGCATAAGGCACAATATGATGGATTGATTGGATCCTGAGATCTGCAGTGGGGGTTAGGGAAAAGCACAGAAAATGCCAGAGAAATCAGTAATAGTCTCTCATAGTGGGTGGTTTCCTTTGTGTACGCACCTAAAGTAAATGTATGGAGTCATATTATGGGAGGATTTTACATTCGTGTTTGACTTTTCCAGTTGGAAAGCTATGTGTTGTCAGTTAGGTAAACTGGGTATTCTAATAATATCTGGTATCTAAATCACTTACTTTTTTGAAGTCTGTTTTTATCCAGATTGCCTAGATGATTTACTTAACTCTTCTGTTTTGACTTACCACCTAACTAAGTGAATTCTCTCCTCCTCTTCCCCTCTACACATTTCAGAATCCTCCATCTTCAAGCAAGAACTTAGATAGAGGCTATGACTGTTCAAATGCCCTCCAGAACATGTTATGCTAAGGCTATTACCAGCATGCGGCTAACCTCTTCAGATTCAAGCCACTCCGAGTACACGGTTCAAAACAGTATAGTCAAAGAAAGTCTGCGGCAAGCAAAAGAGAAAGTTCAGTGAAAAAGCTAGAAGAAACGTTAAAACAAAACAAGTTGTGGATTGTGGCATTTAGATCACTGGCAAAAGAATCAGACAATAAAATGAGTTAATATAATCTATTTGGTAAAAGCACAATCACATCGTTTTAGATTAGGATCAGGGCAGTGGGGAAGGAGGCTGGACAGACATACAACTGCAAAGCTGCAGACAAACACATTCGTTTCCCTGTCACCTTTGCCTGGCCTCCAGCAAGTGACTTCAGTCAGCTAGAGCTGCTGCCCTCCCCGTCCCATGTCTGCTCTGTGCAAGGGAAGAGAACTAGCTAAGTGGGCATGCAGTTCAGTGGACAAGCACATGCACAGTTAGAGAGGGCCCTGAAACTGATCCCCAAAACTTCGAGGAGGAGAAAGAACTGGAAAAAAAAAAAAAATCAGAGACCAATCCTACCAAAAAGACATAACAACATAAAGAAATGTTAGTGTATCATATAAAAATGTTTTCCCTCACTTTCGAGTTTTATAAAAGTGCTAAATAAGGCAGCAATGAAATATTCCTCTCCCATTACCACAACCGAAATGGGAAAACAGCGATAACCCTGAGAGAGGGTGCAGTGGAGGCTCTCACATTGCTGGAAAGAGAGCAAACTGGCATGTGGGCAATACTGCAGCCTTCAGCAGCCTAAAAAGTGTATCAATCCTACCGTGTCTCCAGAGACAGATTCCAAAGAAATAATTGGGTAAGATTGCTATTCACTGGAGCATGGCATATGTAGTTTTTAACTTTTCACCTAGGAATTTCTATTTTTCCTACGGTATTTTTTTTTTTTGATAAGTCTTTTAGTTCTAAGATTAAAGAAATTGAACACATTTATTTTCCTCTATGATTATTTCCCTCCTGGCAGGCTGGGCCAAGCTCTGACTTTAGCTTTAATGATGCCTTCTGGTATTCCCTGAGCAAACAGAACCTAAGCAGCTCTTCATCAGCAGGTCCTGTTTGTTACTTTGTTGCTACTGTCAAATTTCAAAGAAATCCGATTTTGCGCGGCCCTTATCATGAGTGTGTTGAGCACTTTAGAGAACTTGCTGTTACTCTTTTCACGCCCCACTGGCAACATGTAGAAATCGCCGGTTTCTCCAGATACCCTCTTTTACGTTAACAGTCTCTCAGAGTACCTTTAAGTTAGTAAAGAGCAAAGCAGACCTGCTCAGAGCCCAGAACTTAAACTGTCTGAATGAAGCCTGGAGAGTAAGGGCGCTTGCTTAACACGCCAGCAAGGGTGGAGGAGAGGTACCTAGGTCACAGGTGGCCCCAAACATAAGCCTCCCTTCCTCCACTGGGTGGGAGAGGGTGTCAAAACCGAGAAGCGAAGAAGAATGTTTCTGCATCTCCTAGCAGGACTAAGATTGGGAATTCTACAGGAAAGAAAAAAGGCATCGGCAACACCAGCCCCAACAGTACACGATCAAACCTCCTCTGGCCGATTCTCGGGAAACGTTCCGGTCCCTACCGGCTTTGGGAGGCGGCTTTGCTCTCGCCAAGACTTCTTAATAAATAACCCACACTCGCTAACTGCTCTAGGTCTGAGCACCTAATTTGTTCTGGAAAACCCGACCTCTGTAGTCTAACGGGCGCCTCCCTCTGGAGAAGCAGGGCCTACCCCAAACCACCTGTTCTCAAGCGACTGAAAACCAGTGCTCTGGCCTCCTCTGCCATCTGCAGTGCGTACTCGTGGCCTGCTTCTTCTACATCGCTGGGAGGACTTTGAGACTTAAACTTGGGGTCTTAGGTGAAGTCAGAAGCCCATTTCACAGCTCGTCACGACACCACTATTTCCAGGCAAGCTCTGCAGCCTTCCCAGGTTATCTTGTGGTCAACAGCCTGCCCTGCAGCCCTTGAGATCCCCTGAACTCTAGGTCGAGATGAGGTGCCCCGCCCATCGCCCGGGCTGTGGGACATCCACTGGAAGTCCTTTGGAGCCCCTCCCTGATCTCCTTTGCTTCCACTCTCTCAACCCACACCCGACACCCGTCTCAGAATCGCTGCGGATAAGATCTGAGAAATGCGCCCAGGGCCACAGGCAGACAGGAGGCGGGGCCAGAACAACTTTCCCTCCGCCCTCTAACCGCAAGTCCCGGGTGGGGCGGCCTAGCCCAGTCCCGATCCCCCTACTTCCCCGGCGGGGATCCCTGACCTGAGCCCGCGCAGAGGCCAGCGTGGAAGGCCCCGAGAGGGGCGAAAGGGGTTTCTCTCTCCGCCGGAGCCCCACCAGATGTGAGAGGCGCAACAATAGTGGAACCGAGCAGAAACAAAAGGCCATTCACCCGGTTCAAGGAGATCGGCGCTTTCGCCTGGTCCCTGCCGGGAAGACTTACAGGAGGGGTCAGAAGGGGGGTTGGGAGGGATCCTGAGCGGTCTAGAGCCTCTGCCACGCTCCTGGAGGCGAGAGCCCCTCTTTACCACTAACCACCCAGCCCTGGGGGGTCCAGAGGTGGGAGAGGAGGAAGAAATGAAGGCAAAGTTTTACTTTTTCACCTTCTCTGGTGCAGGAAAGGGAGGGGCTGCGATTCCAGAGGTTTGACAGTTGTTGGTCCAAAAGTTGAGCAAGACTTATTTTTTTCTTAACACGTTCCCTTCACGAGGCAGCAGTAGCCCGGGGACAAGCCGAGCCGGTGAGCCGTAGCCCCACGCAGCCGAGCCTGCTCTGGGGTCCAGGAGCCCGGGATCGTCCCGGCGCACAGATGCACTTGCATAAAAGTTTCTCTTCCCGCCGCCTCAGGCCAACGCGCACCCTCCCCTCGATTCAGAATAGGTTCTGGGTGAGATTTGCACCCCGAAGGGGGCGTATTTCAAATCAAAGCCACCGACCCCTGGGTGGGAACTGGCCTTGAGTTCCAGCCCGGGAAGTGCGTACCGGGAGGCAAGGAGAAGCCTAGGAGCCGGCTCCGCTCCAAACCAGACTCCGACCCCGGAAGCTCGCGGCGAGCAAGGGCGCCTGGGGTCCGCGCGGTTGACCCGCCCTAAGTGTGCCCGCACCTCGGCCCTCCGGGGCAGGGTCCGGAGCGGGAGGCTGCGGGACCGCGCCGCCGCGCCGCGCTCGGAAGGGCTTTCTTACCGTGGGGTTTTAACCTCCCGCCGAGGGCCCTGCTGGCTTCCTCCGCGCGGGCAGCAGCTTCTGGAGCCGGAGGAGAAGCGAGAGCTCCTTCGGCCGGAGCAGCGAGGCTTGCAGATCCACGCGAGGGCTTTCTGGCCGGCACGCGCGACTCCAGATGCAGCCGCCGCGGCTCTCCTGCGGCCCCCACATGCACCCAGCGCGCCGCGCAGCACGCCCGGGCGCCACCGCAGCTCGCCGGCTCAGAGCGGAGTCCCCTGGCGGTCTTCTCTGGAAAGGCAGCTACATGGGAGCAGGAGGAGCCGTGTTGCCTTTAGGATCCTCTAACCTCCACAAGAGCCTGGGACAACGTGCTTTGATCCACTGGCCAGTTTGGCTGGCTAAAAAGATATCAGACTAGAAAGAGTGCTGTCCTGCCTGGTCTTTGTCAACTTGACACAACCTGGGACCATCCTAGGAAGAGGGAATCTTTAATGAGAAAATACCTTCATGCGATACCCTACTGATAAGTCTATCTAGCATCTTCTTGATTAATGATTGGTGTGGGAGGGCCAGGCCGCTGTGGGTGGTGCCACTTTTGGGCAGGTTGTCCTGGGATGTGTAGAAAGAAGGCAGAGCAGGCCACAAGAAGCAAAGCGGTGAGCAGTGTCCATCCACGGTTTCTGCTTCGGTTCCAGCCTCCAGGATCCAGTCTTGAGTTTCTGCCCTGACTTCCCTCTAAGATGGACTTTGATCAGAATGTGTAAACCACATAAACCCTTTCCTCCCCAAGCTGCTTTCGGTCATGCTATTTTATCAGAGCAGCGGAAACCCTGTCTAAAGTCCACAAAAGCTTTCTCCAAGGTACTCAGAAAGAGCCAAAGGACTTAACCTTCTTTAAGAGTTTATTACTGTTGTAAAATGCCTTGGGCTGCGTGACACACCTTAGAAAGTAGGATTAAATCATGAAAAAAAAATGCTTGGAAGTCATACCTACTTTGCAGGGTGATTAAGAGTAAACCAATTATGAAAAGTATTCTTAGTTGTTGGTAGCAATCTTCAAACATGAGTTGACTTTCTGAGAAAAAAAATGAAGTGGATTTGTCTACATAATATGTTAATGCATACTCATTGGCTAGTTATTGCATTCCATAATTTCCACTATACATCTGAAATGGACATGAATTAGGTGGAATTTAGGAGCTATATACATAGTTTCCATGCCCCACCCCCACTAGCCTTTCCATCGAATCTGTCTTGCTATGTGTGATGCCCTTCTTGGCTCCCCCAAATGCTAGGAAAACTCCTGCCACGGGGTGTTAGCACTTGCTGAGGCCTAGCCTGGGGTAGTCTTCTGAATTGCTCAGTCATGTCATGGCTCAGAGACTACCTTTTTCTTCCAGTTCTGTACTTGAAGGCCTTCCCTTTCAGCCCCGTCTACTCCCTTGGTGGTATTCCCTTCCAGATGCTCTGCTTCAGTTTTGCCACAGACATACTAAATACTAGATTTGGTTCACTCCCCACGTTAGTTTTCTGTGGGGGGAAAAAGCGCAGAACTACAAAGCTAAGAAACAATATGAGCAGGCTGCCTCGGGAAGGCAGAGGTAGGTAGATGACTGTGAGTTTGAGGTCAGCCTGGTCTACAAAGCAAATCCAGGACAGCCAAGGCTATACAGAGAAACCATATCTTGGAAAACAAAACAAAACAAACAAACAAAAAAACCAAAGAAACCAAAAATGACAAAACAATATAAAAAACCCAGAGTAGCTATTGCTCTTCTAGAGGACCCAAATTTGGTTCCCAGCACCCACTATCAGCAACTCACAATCACCCATAACTCCAGTTTCAGCAGATCAGACGCCCCTCTAACCTTCGCAGGGACACATACATAAACATTCATAATAAATCTTTTAAAAAATATATATATATATAATATTATATGATGACACCCGGTCCAGCCAGGTTTCTCCCTGCACGTGACAGTCAGCAGTTTCACAAACTCGGTCTTATCTGCAACTGAATTCCCCTTTGCTACGTAATACGATGTAACCACAGGTTATAAATATATGCTACATAATTGTGGGGCACCGCTGTGTCCGCAAAGGCTGATGTACTATTTTCTGATAGAAGAAATGTAAGTAGGGAATGTTGTCTATCTGTTCATTGCTATGTGCCTGGACTGTTTCACGTAATGTGCAGGTCCTTAATAAGGACTGAATTCTGCCCCCTCAAAATCTATAGGTTGAAGTCCTAACTCCCAAGTGGAAGTATTTAGAGATAAGGCTTTTTGGACTGAAGGAGTCATGAGGACTGGCAAGGCTCTAACACTGGGTCACTGGCACAGGAAGAAAAACTAATGGAATATTACAATTAAAGACGAGGAAAGAATGGAGGAGCAAAGGAGAAAGAGAGCCATCAAGCAAGAGAATGCTTACTCCACTAAGCAAGGACACAGCAAGGCAGCAGCCATGTGCAAGCCACCAAAAGGCCCCTCCCTAGGAGACAAGCTTGCTGCCTTCCAGATCCCAACCTCCGAAAGTGTTATCAAAGCACGTTGTTTTAGCCACCTGGCCTATGGTGTTTTGATATGGCAGCCCAAGCAGACTGACATAATATCCAATAAATACTTGTCAAGTTAATCAGTGAATAGACTTTACTGTATGCATTGCAGGATCTAATCTCTACCACGCACCAAAAAAATGTGGCGAGTGTTTGCTAAGCAATTTCCGTGGAATATCTTACTTAATTTCACAAGATATCTCAGTACTAGACTCGGGTGAGTGACTACAGGTTTTAAAGAGTTAGGAGACAGTATAGACGATCGTTGCAGCGTGACTTAAGCAATGGCTGTGACACTCACACTGCCCTGCTGCCGCCCCATAGGCAGTGGGAGCCCTGAGCCTTGTCCTCACAGGACTTGTAATCAAATAAGAATGAGAAAAGAAAGAGAACTCGAAAGCAGAAGCACAAGGAAGAGGATGAGGAAGGTGAGGATGGAGCTCGGAACAAGGGAATTAAATGGGATGGGAGTGGTTGTGCTGGCCTCAGGGATGGGACAGTTGAGCTGAGCTTGGAAATGGTCGTCATGATTGGAGTAAAGCAGAGATGGAAGAAGATAGAAACATTTGAACTATGTATGTCCTGAGTCTGCTTGTTTGGAGTACTAGTTGTGCAGCTAGATGATAAGGATTGCAATCCCGAATGTTACACTAAAGAACAAAGGAGAGTTTATAAGTTTGGGGACAGTTATTAGTGGGGGGAAAAGTTTCCCGGAGTTATCTGAAGCTGTAGCTCAAAAGGTGAGAAGCACAGGAGAAAAGTCAACTTTCTACGGGCAAATATTGTTAGCGGGCATTTGTTGTCACTTTCGACTGTTTTATTTTACGTGTATGGGTGTTTTGCCTGCGTGCGCACGCATGTGCACTGCGTGCTGTGAGGCGTTCCTGGAGGACAGAGAAATGTTTGATCTCCTGGGACAGTCGGGAGCTGCCGTGTGGGTGCTGAGGATCGAACCTGAATCCCCTGGAATGACAGCCAATATACATTTTACCACCAAGTTCCAGTCTCTACTTTTCAAGTCTCGTCTTAAAAGGAGTGATTTTCAGCCCAGAATTTGTGGTCTAGAGCACAACATGATTTACCTTAGATGCATAAGGTTTGAGGAGAGCAAATGTTGGCAGTACCCTTTGAACAGGTGTGCTGGGTAGTTTTTATTGTCAGCTTGACACAAGCTAGAGTCACCTGGAAGAAATCTCAATGCTGTCTGGATCAGACTGGCCTGTAACCACATCTGTAAGGAGCTGTCATGGCGATGATTGATGTGGGTGGTCACTGCCTGCTGTGGGCAGCACCATTCCCGCGTAGCTGGGTCAGAGCCATGTAAGAAAGCCATCTGAGCACGAGCCAGCCAACGAGCTAGTCAACATCATGCCTCAACGGTCTCTTCTATGGTCCCTGCTTGATCCTGCCTGGACTTCCTTCAGTGATGGACTGCTCTTCGAGTGCAAGGAGAAGTTAGGCCTTCCCTCTCCTGGTTGATTGTGGTCATAGTGTTTACCGCAGCAACAAAAGGCAAGTTAGAATAACAAGCGTGAGTTCTATCATTTCCCTTTCCCAGAGGAAGTAACTCACACAACTGCTAAGACTGGAACACTCTGACGCCCTACCCTTATGTCCTACCCTTATGTCCTTAATTGCTCCACGGGTCTTGACATGTGAAGAGGCCACAAATGCATATTTGTCTAAATGTACGACCTGGCCAGATTCCAGGCTGTTCCGGAGAGTCCTCTCTAGGTTTTCGTGGAATATAACTAAGAAATTTGATACAGGGAGAGGACTCATAAACCTTAGCTGTAAGCTCTTCCGTGGGAAGGAGAGGGAGCAGCTCACCTCATCTGAATGACTCCAGAGAGACAAGGTGGCAACTGAGAGGTCAGCTTCCACAGTCAGAGCCCCAGAGTCAAACCTGGCTGAGGCTCAGTGGCCTGAGGTTACAAACTGTGACAATAGTATAGGTGTCTGTGTGGCTTTAACACAGAAGCACACAACACGCTCAGCAACTGTGTGTCACCTGGTAGGTGCTCAAGACAGGCCACCAGATGCTCTGAGAAGCACAGTTCTCAAACCTCTGCCTGTAGTGCCTCCCTCTAGGATATGTTCCAGGGGCCCTAAATCCAGAAGCTCCCCTGTCTCTTGGGATGCCATCTTTTGCGACTGACAACAAATAGGGAGCATTTTCAAGTATTTTGATGCAGGTTAAATAAACTTCAGTTGCCTGGTCCCAGGCAGCACATTTCCAACTTACACATTTTATAATGAGAGGAATGACAGCCTGGTAACACTTCAAAAGAGTCTGTTACCAAACCACTTCTGTTTCGCTTCCCCTCAAAGAGCAAAAGGAATTGGGAAAGTGTCACCATGGCAACCTTCTAACAGTCAGATAGCACAGTAAAAGTAAAGAGCAAGCTTACTTCATCCCTGACTGGAATGGATCCACAGTCAAACTGCTTGAGTAGCTGTGTTTATCATCTATATGTTAGCTTAGAATTTGATTATCCACTGTGGCTGTGTTCCGAGTACACTAAATATAATTGTTCCAGGTAGTAAATAACAAACAGCAGGGCTTCCCAAGAATTTTTAGCTCAAGCAAAGAGAGTTCACAGATGTAGGTGATCAGTTAGCACGTATTCAACGGCAAGGCCACACTTGCTCCTTGTCTTCTTTCACTCTATTTTCAAGACCCTTGACTAATCACAAGGCTCAAGAGATTAATCTCTGTTTATGGGAGCATCTGTGAGGACAGAATTTATGGTAATGAACTCTGGGTCAGAGAAGTAAGTGTGCATGGCTCCTCCTGAGCACTGCAGTGATGGTAATTCAGACACGATGGACGGAATGTATGATCATTGCCATGGTTTGAAATGGCTTTAAAGGATCTATCGTATATTGCCTAAAGCATTTTTTTTTCTGCCAGCACTATTGTTAACGCTGAATGATGACACTAGATGCCTGCAGCAATTTTCTCTAAAATCTTAATTACACCAATCACATGCCCAGAAGTATCATCAGGCAGAGAGAGGTCAGAGTTGGGAGCAAGGAAAAGCTGTGGTACCCACAGCAGAGACAGCTGCGAAGGTGGAATCACGGTGGCAGTTACACCCTCTTCCACCCTACAGGACAGCGTGGATACTTCCCCAAAGCTACATTTTAAGTAATTTCATTGAAAAAAGACTTTGTCTTGTGCTCATAGAATTTGCTGGACTGTTGCTGGTGATTCCATGCTGTTTCATGTCTCCCTACTAGACCCTTGTTTTTCTTAAGGAATTTGAATCTTTAGTGAGTGACTAAAGATAAAAGCCTGATGCTTTTCTCAGTGGTACTCTGGTGGTCTGCCTCAGTGCCTAGAATAATGGAGAGGAATTTACTTGAAAAGAAGCATATTGACTTAGATAAAAATCCAAGGCCAGATACTTTCCAGGAGAACTAGGCACAACTAAAGACAGCCTAGCCTCGTTCCCCAAATTCATTTCTAGAGTACGGCATTACCACCTTTCACATAAGGAACAATCAGACCACTGTATGCTCAATGGATTTGGGAAGCAATTAATACAGAAAAACAGGGAGAGAGAAAAGCAGCTATTGTGTGGTGGAAACGTCTAACTTAACAGAATGGTTCTTTATCCTGCACGTAGGCAAACAATGAGGGTCTCAAATGTGCTTTCTCAGTGATAAGCACAGCCATCCTGCGTGGCCAGTGCCTACCGCCACTACCAACAGCTCAGCCATTGTCACCCAGGCTATCATGGACAGCAAACAGAAAACTCTTGCCTCTTTCTCTCCTTAGCTCTCCTGAGGGCCACGGCCTATAGGAAGGAAGGAAGGAAGGAAGGAAGGAAGGAAGGAAGGAAGGAAGGGAGAAATGAAGGAAGGAAGCAACCCTCTCTGCTGTCAAAGGAAGGTGTTTTTTATGAACTGGGAACTTCTCTAAAACACCCTCTGAGGGCCTGGCATAAAAAAAAAAAATAAACAAGCTCTTCTCTTTCACATCATTAATCACATGATTAAGGCAAGAGATGGAAGTAGGCTAGCATTATCCTATCTTCTTTTTCCTCCAGCTGTTCCATCTGCTAAGCTCCATATTTTCTCAAGATTCCAATTATGTTACATCCACTGTTCAATACCAGTTTCCTCATAAGAAGCTGCCTCACCACTGGGAAAGCCCGTTGGGTTGAATCACAGGATGGAAATTTCTAAGTGGATAGTGTTCTGTGTCTAGTAACAAGAGAGATTTACTGTGGGTATTAATGGTTCTGAAATACTTATCTGAGAGAGAAAATCTTCTAGAAAGTATTCTTGTTAAAGTTTCAATTGATTTTTTCTAGTTCTTGCTACCTAATACTCAGTAATTTCTGTAAAGATAATTTCTGGCCTTCTCTCTCCCTCTCTCTCTCTTTCCTCTCTTTTCTCTCTCCTTCCTCTTCCTGCTCTTGCTTTCTTATTCCTATGAGAATTTTTTTTTTACAACTGTGCAATTCACCAACATTTCAATTCTGTTTTTTTTTGCATCTTCACCCCACCCTCTTTTTTTCTCTCCCTGTATTCTGTTTTCCAGCAAATGCTACCCAGCTTTTCGTTTAAAGCTGATCAGCACTGTTGCTTAGACTATCAGTGCCGGAAGCCCAAAGGCAAGCATACTTGCTGTATGAGAGTCCCAGGCTCGGAAAGGATCTTTAGCCTCAAGCACTCAAGAAATGGACACTATGACACATCAGCCACCCGCAGGGCTCTCACAGCTTGTTGGTGACACTGGACCCAGATCTCCTGGCTTCTAATCCAGGCACCTTTCTTGGTCTGTGAGTGGGCTTTCTATGTCACTGTTAGCCAGTAATCATGGCAGTCTCCTGCATATCTTCCTCCCAATTCCTATTCCATTGCCTCCTCCCTTCCCTCCCCCCCTCAAGGCTACAGCTCATCCAGTCTTCTTAGTTAATGACATGGAAGTATGGTGTAATCTTCCTTTAAAAATTCCTTTCTTTGAGAGGTTTGTTTGCCAACCACCCTTCTTTTACACTACCTTCAATTTCCCCATTCCTTAGTTTATTTTTGAAAGAACACCCTGATACTCTCTTCCTTTACTTTCCCCTCTTACGTCACAAGTAGTTTAGCTAAACTGTGTTGAGCCCTATTAACAGGATTATTCAGCTGACCCAACGACTCTTGAGCAATAATATCTAAGTGGATTAGCTCATTTCTTTAGTAAAATGCTGGTTCTGGCTTAGCTAGTAAATTCTGTTATTTGTTTGATGTCTGTCTCTTAAGAAATACACAATAAATGTTTGCCTGACTAGACTTAACTGGCAGAAAACTTGGTATCTGCCACCAGAGGCTTGATTAAATGTACTCGGGGCAGTTTGCCAGTGGAACACTAAGCAGCAGTTAGAAATTGTGACTGCTCACGAACGGGGCGCACACCTGTGGTAGGAGAAGCACTTGACCTGGGAATTGGAGACCAGCCCATGTAATACAGTGAGATTCTGGGATGGCTGGAGTCTGCAATGTCCCCTTGGGCTCAGGTGCTTGAACACTTAGTTCCCAGATGGTGGTGCCTTGGGGGAGGTGTGGAATCTCTAAGACATGGGGCCTAGTTTGCAGGAGGAGGTCCCTAGGGCTGGGTCATAAGCTCTGCGGAGCCTTCCCAGCACACTCTTCTCACACAGTGACCATGCCTTCTCAGCCCAAACCAACAGCTCCGCACTCAGGTATTTTGGGCACAGTGGCTAAAAGTAAAAGGCAGACCCTGTGCAAAATTAAGTAACTAATCCATTAAAATGAAAACATCAATTGATTAATCAATTGATTGATTGATTAAAAAACAACAAAACCGCAAGAGGCTGGAGGGCTGACTCAGCAGTTAGGAGTAGTTGCTGTTCTTGTACCGACACAGGTTCCCTGATCAATTCACAACTGCTCGTTGCTGTCGTTCCAGGGGGATCTGGCTTCGGTGGGCACCAACACACATCACACACACATCACACACACACACACACACACACACACACACACACCACACACATACACACACACACACAGACACCACATACCACACACACACACCAAACAATAATTAAAATAAAACTACAAAATACTCAAAACCAAAAACAAACAAACAAAAAATGAATGAAAATCTAGTGAGCTGATGGCTGGGGCTTTGTGTGTTTTTCTGTTCTACATGATATGTCAGAGAAGAAAGCATGTTATTGGGCAGCATGTTCTGTAGGACCCCAGTTCTGATATTTAAAAATGCTACTACCTAAAAAAAAAAGTACATACATCATATTGATAAAAGTTCATTTCCTTTTTTCAGGAGATGAAAATAGATAATTTTATTTTTCTTTTACTTATTTGCCTAAGAAAGTAATTAGGTAAATATTAGGGTCAGTGAGATGTTCAGTAGATAATGGCCACCAGATCTGATGGTCTGGAAGCCTCATGGTAAGAAAACCAAGTCCTGCAACTTGTCCTTTGATCTCCACAAGTGTAACATAACAAGCATGCTTGTGTTTGTGTACGTGTGTATGTTGAAGTATACACACATGCGCACACAGTAAATATATGGAATTAAAAGTTTTGAAAGTTTCTGGTTATATTTTTTTAATAATTAATTTTAAAGTCTATGTGAAATCTTTTTTATTGCTCTAAAACACCTAGCGTGAGCCACCCTGATGTGACATTTCCTGTTTCTTTTCCTAAAGCCCTGGTTACTTCTCTGATGAGGGCACCCGGGAAAAGGGTGACACAACCAGGCTTTGTTTGCTACCAAATGAATGTGCTGAGTCCTTCCATTGTTCCCAGACAGCTCTGTTCTGAAGCTCAGAGCAGGCTACACTCAGTGTCCGGGTGGAAATCTGTGATTTTGCTGGCGCTGCAGGGGCTGCAAATGAATCTCGCCTCTCCAAAGTGGCATGACTGCAGGGGCTGTCTTGGTGTTTCTATCGCTCTGCCAGCACACCAGCCACTTGGAGAAGGAAGTTTATTTAGATTACACTTGCAGGAAACCTTCTACCACTGGGGAAGGTAGGGCAAGAACTCATGCAGGCCAGGAGCCTGAGGCTGGAACTGAAGCAGAAACCATGGAGGCGTGCTGTTTACTGGCTTGCTTCTCATGACTTGCTCAGCCTGCTTTCTTATAGCACCCAGGGCCACCAGCTCAGAAGTGATACTGCCAATAGAGAGCTGGGCCTTCCCACACCATCAGTCAAGAAAACGTACTGTCGCCTTGGCCACAAAGCCAATCTGGTGAGGGCATTTTTTTCAGTTAAGTTTCCTTCTTCCAAAATAACTCTCGCTTTGTATCAAGATGATATAAAACCAGCACAGTGGTCTAGCCAGGAGACACTCCTATTGACCAGGAGTCCCACTTAAGTCCTGCCTCTCACGTTGTCTTAGTGACTGATGTTTGCTAGTAACCCTATTGTAGAGGAATTTTAATTCATAACATGGCTGCTCTGGCAAGAGATCACATCCAAAGACCTAGGTCTGTGTGATCTGGATGAAATAAAGACACACCTTTAATCCAGGAGACAGAGGTGAGCAGATCTGAGTTTAAGGTCAGCATGGTATAGAGCAACAGGCAAAGAAAAGCTTGGGCCCAGGCATGGTTGGTACATGTCTTTAATCCCAAACAATGAAGGCAAAGTTAGTTTGTAAAAGAAAGCATCCATGTTTGAAAGTGATGGTTAGTTGAATGGCAGAAAAAGTGATGAATCAGAGAAATATTTGACAGAATAGGAGATGCCCAATTCTCACGAGAAGAGAGAGGAAAGGGAACCTACTTAAGGGACAATGCAGAGAAAGAGAGACAGAGAAAGAGAAAGAGAGAGAGAGAGGAGGCAGTTTTTAAACCAGGACAGATATACAGAGACAGGTTGAATGGGAGAATAAAAAGACAGAACAGGCTGGAGAATGAGAATGACTCAGCTCAGAGCTCAGTAAGAACAAGCAAGGGTGAGCTTATTCAGCAGTAACTCTCAGAGGCTGAAAACATTCTAGGCCTAGGTTAGATTGTACAGAGGCTAGAAGCTTCCAGGACTGGGCTTGGGTTAGCAGAGGAGATAGTAAGCCTTTCAGACAACAATTGAAGCAGGCAAATAAAAGTTCCTTTTATATTCCTCTCCTATATCCTCTCCTGGCAGGACCACACTGCCCCAGACCAGCTAGCTGCAGTGACTTCAGACCTCCTTCCCCACTTTCTGTCTGTCAAAATCTAGGTGGGACAGGCTGAAGAGGCCCTCCCTCCTGGGAATTTATACCTCACCCATTGAGTTCTCTAACCGAGAGTAATGCACACTGGAGCTTTCTCACCATCCTCAAATAAAGGAAACCCACCACTACGGGAAAAGACAAGAGTAAGAGGAGCCACTGAGTGGACAGCAAGAGAAAGTATTGATGACATTGTTGGAGTTCCTATATCCAATAGCACCTGGGAGCAGAAACACGGGGTTTCAACTTACTTTGAGAAGGATGCCTGTAACTCACTACAGGGAGTGTTCTAATACACTTAACCTGTATGAGAAATCTTAGCCATTAAGAGAGAGAACACCCCCACCCCCAGGCATCTCCCTCTACGTCTATTGTAGTTGGAAAGGTTTTCTTGATAGAGGGTAGAAAACCAATGCTTCCTGAGCATCTCCTATGTGCCAAGGCCTGTGCTGGGCATTGTCTTGTACAGTCTAATCTTCCCAGTGTTCTTGGATCGTAGGTACATTACCTGCTTTTTGGAGTTTGGGAAATGTGCTCAAGGTCTACCCTGTAGTTCTTTGGTGCTGGTAGTCAGGACTTTGTGTCTTTTCACATCCACCAGCCCTATAAGAATGCTGTGAGTGGTCGGGAAGTCGGGCTTTGTGGAACAAACATCTCCAGTGCTCTGCTCACAGCTCCGAACACATTTCTGATTCCAGTGCATTTATGAAATGGCCGGCTTCCAAGATCTCAAGTGCACATTGGGTGTCATCTCACTGTTACAAGACTGTTTCCACAGCTGCGGGAGCTTGTTCAGTGCAGGGGCCAGCACAGTGTCTGCCTCAGTGAGGGAGGCTAACATCTCCAGGGACAACCAAGTGGAAATCAGAGTCAGGAAGTGAACAAGGATCTTCACGTTTCTTCAAGACCACAGCAAATTAGCTTCACTTGCATGAAGTAGCCGATGACCAAATTCATTCAAGACAAATTTACTCAGGCAAAACCCTGGGTTTTCCCTCTATGTTCCAGTCGGCCTGATCTCTCACTCCCAGCTCCTAGAATTGCTTCTCAGATAAGCTACTTGCACTGTAATCATCACCGCTCAGGTTGATTGGTGGCAGATCACCAAATCAGCAATCTTAGGCCTCTTAGAAATAAATAGCATCTGTGCTCTGACTCAGGAGGAAAAGGCTGTTGATGTGGGGCCTAGCAAGAAACAAGCCCGGGCCCAGAGAGGACAGGTCCTGGAAGAGAGGTCAGCTGCAAGCTGGGGACTCTTCCCTTCACAAAACTTCCTTTGAGAAAATACTCTGAGGGTGGATTAAACATGCCTGGAAGGAAGTAGAGCAGTGTTGACTGATTTTCCTCTCCTGAGTGAATCTTCAGTGGAAGATACCCCGATCCTTTTTGTTTATGTTACACAACAGTCTTGGCTAGCCCCTCAAGGAACCTTCATTCCTGTCACTACAAATAAGGACTATGCTCCTTGTGAAGAAGACAGTTAGCTATCATTCTCCACCCAGAAGGAAGCACAGCACCATAGTTTGTGGCATGGCCAGCACAATTGTGACAGCTGGTCTTGGAGGTCAACTTGACTGTACAAAGAAAGAACTTGGTACCGGTGAAATGCATCTCTATGTGCCTGTGTGGATATTTCTAGGGAGGGTTGATACGTAGGAAAGTGTTCTTCATGTGGATGACATTTTCCGGGGGGCTGGCGGCCTAGACGGAAGTCGGGGGAAGGTGAGCTGCGTGTGAATTGCAAGCATGAGCCTTTCTGAGTCTGAGAGTGTATGTCTGCTGCCAGTTTCTTTCCCCTTTCAAGGTCCAATACCAGCAACTCTCCAGAAAGCTCCCTGGCCATTGGCGGAAGTGAACTCAGATGGTTGAAGTGTCTAGCATTCTCTGCTTCTCTAGCATAATGTTAGGAAATTATTGGATTACCCAGCCCTTATTATCCAATACAATAACTCCCCTTTTATAACATAGATTCTATTGGTTCTGTTCTTCTGGAGAACCCAGTTTAATATAATGGAATAATGTTTTGTAATCACCTGGGTGACTGTTTGCTAGTCAGTTTTTGTAACAGAAACAATGACCTCTTACAATGGTTGATTTTATGATCAGCTTGAGTTAGGTATCTCTCAGGTAGCTAGTTAAACATTAACTCTGCATGTGTCTATGAAAATATTTCAGGAAGAGGTGAGCACTTGAATCAGTGTCTAATCCAAGTGTGTGAGGACATCATAATGGAGAGATAAAAAGGGTCCATGGAGAAGTTTGCTCTTTCTTCTGGTTCTGGGATATCCCACTTCAGCTGTCCTTGTACATTGGAGCATTGGGTTCTTAGGAGCATGTACTGTGGGCTTCATATACTATGACTGCATCTCCATCCCTACCAAACACACATCCATCAGCAGCCATTATGCTGAAATACATCATGGTCTTTCCTCCATCTCTAGCTTGAAAATAGCAGATTGAATTGCTCAGCCTCTGGAAACATGTGCCTCAATTTTTATAATTCCCACAATAATCCTGTCTCTAAAGCTATCTAGAGATTCTCTCTCTCTCACTCTCTCTCTCTCTCTTTAAACATTAATTTATTTATTAGTATACAGTGTTCTGCCTCCAGGCCAGAAGAGGGCATCAGATCTCATTATAGATGGTTATGAGCCACCACGTGGTTGCTGGAAATTACACTCAGGACCTTTGGAAGAACAGCCAATGATCTTAGCCTCCAAGCCTCTCTAGCCCTAAAGCGTATCTCTTATTGACTCTTCTTCTGTGCAGAGCTATGACTTATCTCCCCAACTCAGTGGCTTTAAAGTGCAAACCTTATGGCATGCACATCTTAGTATCTTGGTGGGAATGGGATACTAAGGCTCTGCTCCAGCAGCTCCTATGCAGGATTTATCCTGTGACGCTCACCATGGAACAGTAAGAAAGAGGCAGTGCTCACACTCTCCAACTTGCTCTGAGTCTCCCCCATCTAAAAGTGATATGCATTGTTCATGTCACATTGGCCAGAGTCACATCAAGACGAGTTCTACTGTAAGGGGAAGTGCAATCCAACTCCCAAGTTGAGAAAAGGGGAGCTGAATGACTTAGTTTGCTCCATTGCTGGAAAGAAACACTATGGCCACAGCAACTCTTATGAAAGAGGGCATTTAATTGGGGCTTGCTTACAGTTCCAAGGGTTTATTTAGTCCATTATTTTCATGGTGGTATGAAGGCAGACGTGGTGCTGGAAAAGCAGCTGAGAGTTCTACATCCTGATCCACAGACAGCAGGAAGAGAAAATGACATTGGGCCTTACTTGGACTTATGAAATCTCAAAGTCCACCCTCTGTGACACACTTCCTCCAACAAGGCCATGCCTTCTCAAGTAGTACCACTCACTAATGACTAAGCATCCAAATATATGAGCCTATAAAGGTCATTCTTATTCAACTTACCATAATGAGTGTTTTCGGAAGTGTATACAATGTCTGTGCAGCTGTTTAACCTATGCTCCAGTGTTCTGTGTACCTTGGGTATAGACACTTAACAAGGCTGTTATGAAGGTTAAATTAAAAAAAAAAAAAGTCTGTAAAAGACTTGGCACATGACCATTATTCAACACATGAATCATGTACATGTTAAATTGACTATGATTTTTTTCACACCTGAAATACACTGCTAAGATTCACCCCAATCTTTCCAACAGTTATGAAATATTGCCAGTCCTTCAGAGACTTCGACAACTGTCCCTTTTCTTTTCCTCTCAATCTCCCCCAAATTTGTTTGTCCTAAAACATGGAACTGGTAGAGTGCTCCCCACATTAAAGGGAGCTGAGTACACTGAAGAATGAGAAAACATTTTGAAGGAGGGCTTTACAAATAGAAATTATGACTGTTCTTCTTATATATAGCAAGTATTATTCTAGTACCTAAGATCCGTGTAAGTACCAGAACGGTGTGGGCTTCACTAGAAAGAACATAATACTGTCAGTGCTTGAAAAACTAGGCCTGAGCACGTGGTTATTATAAGAGTGTGGGCTCTGCTGGCCAAGCATGTTATTACAGTTTCAATGGAACCATTATCTTGTTAACAGAACACATGGTGAGACCTGCAGCGGCTTCCTGTGTCTCCCTGAGAGTGCCCACACTCTGGCTTTCCCTAGGGAAGGCTGAGGACTGAGGTACATGCTACTGTGCCTACTTCCAGCCCCCTCCAGCCTTGCACTAGGTTGGCAAAGCATTTTCAGAGTGTAATAATAAGATTTTCTGTCCTGGTGTTGATGCCTGTCCCCTCATTGTTCCCCAGAGATTGACCTCCCTCCCCCTTTTTTTAGAAGGTGTTCTTTAATTTTGCAGAACTGGGGCCAGGGACTTTTGGTGTTCAGCAAGTGGTTTCAGCTCATGTCCGCCCTGGGGTTGTTTACATTCTCCAGAACTGCTATTGCAAAACCTCGAAGTTTATTTTATGTAGTGAGGTTATTTTTGCCAGATGAATTCATTTGGTCAAGTTATTTTTACGCTTTTTTTTTCTTAACTCTCTAGAGAAGGTCTAGACTCCTTTTTGTGTGTCTAGGAAAAACAAAAACAAGCAAACAAAAACAAAACAAAACAAAACAAACAAAAAAAAATCCCGAGTCTAATAGAGAAAAAGTCTTGTTGATGTAGATCAAAGGTTCTTAGCACTGAACAAGAAAACCTCTGCCCCCAGCGCTGGGAGAAGACACTACAGGACACTGATCACAGTGGCTTGATTTTGACACTCCCAGAAGTGTGCAAATGCATCTCAAGCTGCTCCAATAGATGAGCACAGGAGGAAGCCCAGTTGGAGATTCATCCTGATGGAGCACCTGAGACTACCTAAGACTAGCTAACTGGCACCTTAGAGCCGACAGGAAGCAAAGGCACAAACCTTGGAGCCAAAGGCCTGAAATGACTCATCCAACTACCTTGCAAGTACTTAACAACTGACTTTTACATAGAAACTTAAACAATTTATTTCTATCGTTATTTTAACTCTCTCTCCCTCTCTCCCTGTGTGTGTGTGTGTTTGCACATGAGTGTCCTGCCTGATGAAGCAGAAATGTCAGATCCATCTTGAGCTGGCCTTACAGGCAGCTGTGAACCCCAGATGCTGGCTGAACTCTGATATCTGTGAGAGGAGGACACATATCTGAACCTGATAACTTACTTTTGTAGTGTACGGATATTCATGTATAGGGATGGGCAGGTACACAGCACGACTTGCCTGCCTCACTTCTCTCTTTCCATCCTGTGAGCCCCGGGATATAACTCAGGCCGTTAGGCTCGGCTGCAAGCATTTTTACCCACCTCCATGTTGTTGGCCCCGCACCTTAGCAAGATTAGAATATCTGTGAAGGGGGTGATCCCCCAGGTAGGAACAGCAGCATGGGAACAGGTTTAGTGACAGGGCAAAGAGAGCTGGGGGAAAAGCTACAGATAGTTATCAGGGTTCCACTGGCTTAGATAACAAAGGCACATGCTCATGGATTGTGGGCTTTATCTGGGTCAAAGTTTGTCACTGAGGGATTTTTTTTCCCCTTAAACCAAGTGAGTGAAGGGATCAGTGCTTTCTATTAGAAAGATTATCCTAAATCCTGAGGGATGGTTCTGTGGGTAAAGTGCTTGCCTTGCAAGACTGATCACCTAAATTTAAGACTCAGAACCCATACTGGAAGAAAAAAAAAAAAGCCAGATGCAATTGCACCTGTAATCACTGAGGCAGAGACACGGATATTATCTGGAATCTCTTGAGTGAGCTAACCTGGAGCATGCAGCCCACAGCCTAGCAAAAAGAAGAAATGGCTCCCTGTCTCAACAAGGTGGATAGAGACAAGGAACTCATAAAAATGGTCTTCTGATTCTGTCTCTTTGTTTCTATCTCTCTCTCTTGCACACACACACACACACATACACACACACACACGCACGCACAAATATACACACAGTAGCAGTTATCAGTAGTAGCAGCAGTAGTTGTTAAAAAGGTCACCTTGCCTTCTGTGGAAAAATAAACAAATTATGGATTGGACAAGAGGGATGGGGAGGTCAAATTAAGGATGAGCAAAAGGAAGAAAACCACCAAGTTATTCAGAATGAAAAAAGACAGGGAACCCAGCTCTGGGCAGGAGAGATGGAGCGTCGGGAGCGCATAAGTCCTGTGCTCACAGATAAGGATTAATGTAAAGCACGCAGAATTGTCTCTTCAAGGAAGAGCTGCATTACCTGCTTTCCACACAGAAGTCCAGGAATGGTGGTGGCTCATCGCTTCGGTGATCCTTGTGCTATCTGTATGGCCAGGGGCAGCCCTAGGCTACCACAAGCAGGACATGAGGTACTTGATAATCTAGGCGACCTCTGTGCTTTCCGTACGGTCTGGGGCTCCCATAAGCAGGACCGGAGGTGGCTGATAGCCTGGACAACCTCTTTGCTATCTGTATGAGATCACACTAGGTCATCCCTTCGGCCCTTACGATAACACATGTAGTCAATCAATAGAACCCATCTTTATGGAAGAGGTCACATGTACTTTGAAAAGAGTTTTGATCTAGTCATGCCTTAAACTTTGTTGTGCACATGGGATTTAGTTAATTGTCATTAGGAAATCTTTTTCCAAATTGTATTGTATTTTAAATATGAGTAAAAGAAATGGCCCGATTTCAGACTCTAGACGTTTAAGTCAATGCTAGCAACTGAGTTGTGCTGAACTGGATTTCCTCCCTACCTCACGTTACTCTTCTGTCAGTTACATTTGCAGACACTCCCACAACAGAATTCTGCAGACATATCTGAGAAACAGGAGGTCTCAGGATACAACCCAACACACATTCACTCTTTCAGCTAATGATTTTTGCCTAAGGAAATACTCAGTGAGGCCGTGATGGGATCAGGCTAGCAGAATAATCTTACTACCGTGGGTGAATGTACCCTGTAGAACCAAGGGGAAAGAATCGCTATGACTTTATTATCAGTCGTAAGAACTCCATATTAATTGCTTAACGGTGATAATGATGATGTTGACAATTTTAGAGTGCATGCACTCTCTGCACCAGTTGCCTTCAGGCATGCATTAGACCTCTTAATCTTCAAGCAACCCTACGGTGTGGACTCTAGTCTTATTGGTACAGGATAGAATAGGACATAACACAAATTGTTTAAGCACCTTGGGTAAGGGCATTCCCTGCAGAAGCAGAGAAACTTGAAAGTTTCATTTCAAGGACCTCCTACACTCAACAATTCTATTTGCCGAGCATGACAAACACTTCTCAGTATGAACGTCAAAAATGATTTTCTCCTATTTGTCCTGGCATCTGAAGAAGCACATCACGAAGGCGTCTACTCCACTTTGTCTCTAGAAAAGTCTTAGGAGAGGTGCAAGAAGCAAAATGCTGTTTTTTTGCAGATTCGGGCTCCAAAGAATAGAAAAGGAGAAAAAACAAACACTGGTGTTTTTAAACAATGAATGTTGTTTTCTTTTAGCCATGAGGGAATTTTAAGACTTGACAAACCCATTCAGCTTTCAAAGCATTCCACATTCCCCACCCACAAGCAAATGCCAAAAGGTGCCAGTTTGAGCCAACACTGAGTTCAGGAACAATTTTCTAAATACTGGATCAGATTTCTTCAAAGTCCACACTCCACAGATGAATACCTCCATTGTCTCTAATGGGCTTGATGAAATGTGCTTAGCAATTTATCAACTAATTAATTAATTTTAAAAGAACATTTCAGCAAGAGATGAGATAGTGAGGTACAAATGCAAACCAGAAAATGATAGGGGATTACTATTTCAAAAGGATTAAAATCACTCCCCAAGATCTTTGAAATTTGAGAGGTCGGTTTTGTGTAGTCTCAAATTCAGCAGAGGATTTTCTGGGGTTGGGGAAGTCTCTGATTACATAAAGAAAGAATTTCCTCAATTTGAAGGAGAGTTTTCTTTTTGGAGAAGAAAAAGAAAATGTTGATTACAATTACTATGTTCATTCAACTTTTTCATTGGAAGTGTACCGTATGCCTAGACCCATGCAAGGCACTAGACTACAGAAACACAAAGCATAGATCTTGTTGCCTAGCATATCTGGGGAGATGTACAAGTAAAGGAATCACGTAATAAAGTGATAAAAGAAATGTCTGCTAGGGACCTGGGGAAGCAAGGCTAGAGGGGTGAACCCATACTGTGTTGCTAAGATTCGGGATAGTCTGTAAGTGATGGAGAGCCATTGTCAGAACAGGCAATCAGACAATACTGAAAGGAGCCAGCTATTATCAATAAAGAATGAGCTGGAGGGTGGGGAAGCATCGCAGGCATACTGAGCTCCATGCTTAGTAAAAATCATTCCAGAATGTTCTGATGTCTCCCTGTCTTTTCTCCAGTCTATCTCTCCTTGCTTTAAGACAAGAACAACTTATAAATTCTTTCATTTTTTCAAGATATTTTTTTTTGCTCATGTGTGTGTGTGTATGTGTGTGTGTGTGTGTGTGTGTGTGTACATGCACATAGGTGTCCACAGAAGCCATAAGAGGACACTGGCTATTGTGAGCTGTTGTGTGGATGCTGAGAGCCAGACTGCAGTCCTTTGCAAAAGAGCAAGAGCTCTTCACTCTGAGCCACCTCTGCAGCCCCATGTCTTACCTTCTAAAAGTGCTATCTTATTTCCAGGCTTTTGAGAAATTCAATTGGTTTATACTTGAATTTCTCTGTCATCAGATGTGGCAGTTTGAATGGAATGGTGCCTATAAACTCATGTGTTTGAATGCTCGGTCACTATAAGGAGGTGTGGCCTTGGTGGAGGAAGTGTGTCATTGTGGAGGCGGGCTTTGAGGTCTCACACATCCTCAGGCTACGCCCAGTATGGACACAGTCTCTCTCTGCTGCCTTCGGATCCAGATGTAGAACTCTCAGCTCCTCTCCAGCACCATGTCTGCCTCCATGCTGCCGTGCTTCCTGCCACAGTGATAATGGACTGAGCCCCTGAAACTGTAAGCCAGCCCCAGTTAAATGTTTTCCTTTATAGGAGTTGGTCATGGTGTCTCTCCACAGCAATAAAACCGTAAGACATCAGATATCATAATTTCTATGGATTGAACCCTTTTACATGTATTGAGACTTGTTCTATGGCTCAGAATAAGGTCTACTTGGGTACATGTATGTGATGTATGTGGGTTATGTTAATTAAAATTAGTTACATTTTTATCGCTGTGATAAAAATGCCACATTCAAGGCTGATTCTTCAAATCCAGCTTACTAGACCCACAGATTTTTCATTCAAAATATCACTGGAATGGACCTTGTAGAGTTTGCGCTTCCCTCTGAAACTTCATAAGCCACCCCTATGCTGTATTCATTGCTCTCAACATTCTCTTCTAAGATTCCATAACAGCTCATTAAATTCAACACTTAATGGCTTTTCCAACCCAAAGCTCCACAGTACTCCCCCAAACAATATGGTCGGGTTTGTCACAGCAATATCCCATGAACTGGGTCCCCATTTTTTGTCTTAGTTAGGTTTTTCTTGCTATGATAAAACACCTTGACCAAAAGCAACTTAGAGAGGAAAGGGTTTACCTGGCTGATATATCCAGATCTTAGTCCCTCTGGGGAAGCCAGTGCAGGAAGTATGGCAGGAAGTAAGGCAGAAGCCACCAGAGAACACCGCTTATGGCTTGCTCCTCTTGGCTTTCTCAGCCTGTTTTCTTACACTGCAGCATCATCTGCCAAGGGTGGCACCACCCTCAGCGGGCTGGGCCCTCCCACACCAATCATTAATCATGAAAATGCCCCACAGATGTGCCTACAGGCCATCTGATGGAGCTATTTTCTCAACTGTGGTCCCTTTTCCCCAGACAACTGTAGCTCATGTCAAGTTGATAAAAAGCCAGCCGGGACAGGTGTGGAAGGTTTAGGAAGTGAGACCTAGCTGGAGGAGGCAGGTCGTTGGAGAGCGTGTTGCTGAAGGTCTATTTTGTGTTGGCCTCTTCCACTTCCTCTCTGCATCCTGGCTGCCAGGAGATGAACTGTATATGGCTCGAGTGCTCACAGATAAGCAACTGGAGAAGCCAGGAATGTTAATCACAAAGGGTTGTCTCCCCAATGGAAGAAATGTATAGCTGTTTCCCACCCAGAAGGCTGGGCATGGATGTTAATAACCTGGTGACCTTAGCTAGTGGTAGGGCCCGGACTTCCCCAGAATGTTTATCCCAGACCCCCCCCCCCCCCAGACCTTTATCTTTAGCTTGTTTCTCCATCAATGGAACCCATTCTTAGGGAGATATCACAGGTCTATTATAACCTGTGGACCTCCATTAGACACCACACCAGATCCTACGCACTTAAGCAATAGCACTCACCTTTACAGTAGAGGGCTCATGCACTTTGCAGGAGACTTTTGATGTAGTCGTGACTTAAGCTTTATTGTGGACATGGGATTGCAATAATTGTTACCAGAAAACTGTTTTTCCAAAATTGTACTGTACTTAAGTATGTCTGAAATAAACTGGGTTGGTGTCAGGCTCATCTTACCTCCATTTCCTTCTTACCTCACGCAGTTCGTTTTTCTACTGGCAGCAGAGCTTTGTTCCTCTGTACACTCCCAAATATGATGTTGTGTCTTACCACAGGCTCAGAAGCAACCGACTGGATGATCATGGACCCGCATATGTATTTCCTTGTGTGAGCTGACATTTCTCAGGTGTTTGATTACAGTGCTGGAACGCTGACTAAGAAAGTAAGTCAGTAGGGCTATTAGCAGAAGAGTTTATTGAGGGTCCTTAAAACACTACATGTGGGGCCTGGGGAGATGGCCTGGGTTAAGTGCTTGCTCTGCAAGCAGGACTGCCGTTCAGATTCTCAGCACCACGTAAGAAACGCTGTGCAGGCGCCGCATGGTCACAGTGCTTGGAAGCTCAAGATGGAGGACTCCTGGAATAAGCCGTCTAGACTCTCTGAGTTTGCAAGCTCCAGGTTCAGCAAAAGAGCCAGGCTCAGTAAATAAAGTGGACAGGCACTAAGGAAGACATTCACTGTCAACCCGGTCTTAACACAAATGTGCCATTTGTGTATGTACCTACACATGTGAACGCACACACAAATCTAGAAATGGATCTGCCAGATGATCCATCGATTCTATTTCTGGACATACAACCAAAGGAAGGGAAATTGTGCCAAAGAGATAACTGCCTGCCATAGCTGGTGTGGCACTATTCACAGGCTAAGAAGTTTGTGCAGCTATTACCCTAGATATCAGTCTTGATGCTACCCAACAGATAAGGAAAACATGATCTATAGAGAAAACTGTGTTATTTGGCCATAGAATGACATCTTGTTACTTGCAGTGAAATGGATGGAAATGTAACTGGAGATTTTCATGTTAGGTGATGATACTGATACGGATACAGAAAAACAAGGCCTTGGAGTGTTTTCTCTCACCTGTGGATGTAGAGACTTCCTGAAGGTAGAAGAGAAGCTGAAAAGAGTGGGAGGGTGGGTAAACGGCTGGTTTTGATCAGAGCTTGCTCCGTGTGTGTACAGAAATACTACCGAATCTGCATACAAAATTACTGCGTGTTAACAGAGATTTAAAAGCCTACATTATAATAAAAAGATCCTCAGAAAAGCTGGAGAACAGATTCTATCAGTGGCCTTCAACTCACCAGTGCTAGGACCCACTACAAGGAGGAGCTTTGCTAAGTGCTGCGTGCTTAGGAGACTTTAGCAGCGGGGAGGAAATCCAGTGCGGGCAGTTATTGGCTGTGCATCCAGCCCGAGCTCCCTCACATCTGCAGTGACAGCTTTGGTGACGGTAGACTGAGAGAGTCCTGTGGGAAGTGGCGTTAACGGAGGCCACATTATCAAGTCATCCACACTGAGCAAACTGGGAGCAAAATCAAGGAGTGCAATTCCACAACAAAGATCCTACACTTCTCCACAGCGCTGGCAGTCGAGGCCAGGGCCTGTTGTGAGCGCCCCGGCCCTGAGCTGCATCCCCACCCCTCTTCCTCAAGAATATCAATGCTGCAGCAAATCTCCCAGGCCAACTGCTCTACCTAGGCGTTCTCTTGCAGTGAAAATGCCAATCTCATTTCTTGCTTTCCAAATGCAAGCACCTGAAAGCGCTTTATTCAGCCTTTGTATTTTAAGCTGGATACCTATACCCATGACTTGGAAAGAATAAATCAGCTGAGATGACACTGATATTGCTGTACTAGGCATGTTAAAGATGTGTGTGTGCGCACGTGTGTTTGAGCACACACATGCTGTGGTCCATGGGTGGAGGTAAGAGGACAAACCGTAGGGGTTGCTTCACTTCACCATGCAGGGCTGTGACTTAACTCAGGTCTGGCCTCAGTAGGAAAATTTTCAAAGGAGAATTCAAGAATTATTTTCTATGTGAAATATTAATGTATGACTGGGGAAATCACGGCACACTGGAAAGTCAAGAAAAAGCTTTATTTTTTTAGACAAGGTCATGTAGCATCATGTGGCTCAGGCTGGTATTGAGCTCACTGTGTATCTGGGGCTGGCCTTGAACTTCTCATCCTCCTGCCCCTACCTTCCAAGTACTGGAATTACAAGCATGCACTATCACACTCGGAAGTTTTATTATTATTTTTAAAATGTAGGATTCTAACATCATTCATAATCTTTAAATATCTTCCTTGAAAAGAGAAGATTAAAAACAATGGTTTAGACTCAACACAATTGTCAGTGGAACAGGAAGCTAACCATGCTCCCTTTCACAGCATGATTTTTCCTGAATGAAGAACTAGAACACACAGAATTTCAAAGCTATTTTATTCAAAATTCCCCATCTAGGAGAAAAGATATATAACAGTGTTTACACATGCTTCAATAACTTATTTCACTGTACAACTTACATTCTCTATAACGACACAGTAAACCAGCAAAAGAAAACAATTAGCACTTAAATAAGACTCTACTGTGTACAGCAGTGAGTGTGGGGCTCTAACAGGTGGAATCTACACTTTTTGCCACACTGAGTGACTTGGAGTTCATAAGCCATCCTGGTCAGTGTGTATTTAAAATGTCTACACTTTTCTGATTTGTAATGTCAAAGCCACCATAACCTTTTAGAATAGAACAGTTTTTTCTTCCTAAATTTGTTGGGTGAGGAAAGGGCTCCATTTTTATCCCTTTTGTCAAAAATAAATATATATTCTCCCTTTTACGTTAAGTCCACAGTTTTAAATAAAAACACATTTGTGTTTGTGTATACTCCTACGTCAACAATGCTAATGCACAGAACTCTGCTAATCAGTACTCACAGCCAGCAAGATGGTCAAACATTACAGAAACAAAAACAAAGCACTGAGTTTGCTGTAATAGCACCTAGAAAGATAGCACTGGGGTCAGACTTGTCCTGCAGCTCCTGCGATGCAGGCAGCATGGAAAACACCAAAGAATACCGGCAGAAAAGTAAAGAAAGAGGCAAGATGCTTTCCTGATCTTGAAAGAGGATCTTATCAGCACATGTACTCTCTGACATATTTTACAAGGACCTCCAAAACGTAAGTCAGATGGCAATGACTGAGTGCTGAAATCTGACCCTCCACCAAGAAATGATATTTTCCAAGATTGGGAAAGGCACAGGAGGTGCACATTTTAATTTGGCTCAAAAATAATGAAAATTAACCTTTAGAGCTGGCAACAATAACAGAAACAAATGCCACTTTCTTTGACAGAACTACAATAAAGCAACAAAAAGCACAGCACGGTTCACAAAATTTGGTGAGCACACAGCTCGGCATCTCTATACAGACTGCATCAGAAAGACTAAGTCCACAAAGGAAGATCTAACACCTATTCCACCTAAACTCTGCTTCATCCTGAAGGCCAGGCAAGTTCCTGTCTGTGGAACTGAAAACCTGAGATGCTCCAATTTCCAGCTGTTGTAGAAGTATGCACTCCTACACACCATGGACCACCGAGGGGCAGAAAGTCAACTCACACTCAATCTGTAAGAGCTAACTAGGGCTTCACTGTGGTACATGTAAACCATGAATCCTAAGTTTCAAAAGAAAAACAAAAACCCCAGCAGTTATGGTCAAGTCCGTATCCCAGCATTCCCATCTGTAGAGACAGCAATAGTACTTAGGATAACTGTAAACATAAGTTCCCTAGGACAGTACATCTACTCTAGGAAAAGAGACATTCACTGCAGCCATGCACCTGACTCCACGTCCCGACCACCAGTGACAGGTGTAGTGTAACTAAGTCCCAAAGCAGGCCCGGGAGGGTGTTTCCCTGTGTCACTGTAACAGTACGTCTGATGCCGTGAGACACACACAGCAAACCACACACTTAAAAAGTCATTAGAACATCACGTTCTTGGACACTAGTGTAGAAAGGTCTCCCAAAGATGAAAGAGTGTAGGCCTGGCTTAATTTTCTCAGCCAGAGCCATTATTATGTTAAGATCGCCCTCTGCTGTTAAATCAAGATCTATCTTCAGGTTCCGAAGAGACTTGAAGGGCTTTTTCCCCTTTTGCCTAAAATGAAAACAACAACAACAAACAAACAAAAAAAGCAAACATTATAATACAGACAGTGTTCAAAGGGAGCAAAACAGAAACTTCAAATACATAAAGGTTTTCCCACAGAGAAGCTGGACTCACGTATCATCTTCTATGTATTTGATTAGTGTCAAGGCTTTTCTGTGAAGAAGGAGAAGAAACTGTGCAAGGAAAGCACTTCTGAGAGACAGGCCAGGCTTCAGATGGAAGACCTGCAGGAACATGAGACAATACAGTTCTGATACATTTTTATATAGCAGCTTCCATGACAATCTTGACAGGATGTGATACATACACATCATCCACTACAGACACGTCTTCCAACTCCCAAAGGCAGGACTGTCGTAGTGGCAAGAGTCTGGCAGCACTCTGACAGCTTTTGAGATTTACTATTTCATCAGTAAAAATGCACTTAGATTTTGCATTCTATATCAAAATGTCCTTATTTTATTGTGAAGAATCATCCTGGGACTTGCTTCAGGCTGTGTGGAGTGGGGGATGATGGGAATTTTGTTTCAGCGGATTGCAGGACTATCTTCTAAAACAGACCCAATCTGGAAGTTCCACTTAACACGAGGAGTTCATTGTCTCAAGGTCTGTCTCGGGCACAGAATCCTGGCCTGATTACCAAGATAGCATTATGTATTCTATAGACACCCTGGTATGTTTAGAAACAATTCCCATTCAATCTATCACCTTCTCCAAATGTGCAACTCAGCAGATATTTTATACAATTTAAACACAAGTATACTAAGTTTTAACAACATTTTCAATTTGATTAAGGCAAATAAAAGCATACCCCTCTTCTTCAACCAAGAAAAAAAAATCCTTATGGTACAGGGAAGTACCTGAAGCGACCACTAGCATGGGAAATGGGGCTTTTAACTGTTAGTATAAGGGCTTTCCCCACTAATAATCCAAAGAGAAATTCATCTACTGACTTTAGAGAGGCCCATAAACACTGTAATTCTTTGGTGCTTTGTATGTATTCTATATGGGGTATATTTTATAAGAAAACATGAGATGTCATTTTCTCTGGCAATGGCTGGTATCATGTTTACCTGGTCCAGGAAGGCTTTCACTAGAGTATCTCTGTGTAAGACATCTTGGAAAATATTCCTAAGAAGAAAACAGTTCAAATATTAAATGGTTTTACAGAGTAAATTTCCACAACCTCTCACCCCAGTCAAAAAGTCAAAGTTTTATAAACAGATATGTAAGAATACAGCTGTGTGTATTTGGAATGCCCACTTAGCTTGTATGAGGCCCTGGGTTCAATATTCAGTGCACACAAAACACACACATACATACACAGAGCGGGGGAGGGGGAACAGAGACCCATTTTAACTTAAGGGTACATTTGTACATTATTGCTGTACTTTTCTAGGCAGCGTAAGTTGAATATATCCATGACAGTCTGTCTGTCTGTCTGTCTGTCTGTCTGTCTGTCTGTCTGTCTGTCTGTCTATCTATCTATCTATCTATCTATCTATCTATCTATCTATCTATCTATCTCTATCAATGTCTTAGAATGCTCACCTTACAAGTTGGGCTCATGTCAAGTGACTTGCAATCTGTAAATACGAACCAGCAACCCAGTAAGTTATTGGTACCTCAGCGATGGCTGGTGTGTAAAGTCCAGACAAAATGACTAGTTGAGGCGACTTGCATCAACACACAGGTCAGAGCAGAATCTAACGGACAAGATTGTTTTTTTCCTCAGAGCCCATTCCCTTTCAGTGTTTTTCGTCCGGCTTCCCTCATCTATTGTATTCACGTCAGAAGAAAAATATAACGTTTATTACAAGAAAAGCAAAGCAAAGCAAGACTGAGACAGTAGAGATCACAACTGGCTCGGGACGGCAGGGAAGACGCACGCAGGGAAGCAGCATGGGTTTCTTGGATGTAGCAAGCAGAGAAGGAAACAAGCAGAGGGAGGAGCAGCATCTCAGAACTACTGGTTGGGCACTGACAGCACATTCACTGGAATCTGTGGACATGTTAGGATTTGTTAAGTCCAATTTCCCATATCTGTTTTACCGAATGAGAATCTGGATCACAAAAACAATGCAAAAGCAGAGATGATCTCCAAGGACAACTCATAGTTTCATGTATTACCAGTGACTGCTTTTACCTTGAAAAGGTTAAAATTAAAAATAGCTTAACTGGGGATGTGTCTCCGTGGTACAGCAACTGCCTGGTGTGTGTGAATCCCTGATTCAACTCCCTCCCCCCACCTGGGACTTAAAAGTGATTATTTAAAATATGCCAATACTATCATGAGTCCACAACAATAGAAATTAAGATATAGTTTTATGGTTGAAAATATTTTGACAATTTCATATTCAAAAGACTTACTTATAACTGAAAATAAAATTCTAAAATTCATGACATTATTTTTGTTATGCCAGAGTAGTTGATCAATTGCTTTTGTTAAATCAGCCAAACATAATCAAAAACAAAGACACTAACAGGGTTCAGATCCATTCAAGCTTACTACATTCCCTAAGAAGAGATTCTAAGCAATCAACTAAAAAAGAAAGACATGAACTCAAGTACATTCATAGTGAGGAAGATGCTAGCATATGGACTCCATGAGAAAACGTCTCCACGTTTTCCACAATTGCCACAAATTGTTCACAATTTCCACAATTGTGAACTAGCGACGTAAGATTTCAACTTGACCAATTCCTTCTCTGAAGCAATTCCTCTCAACGTTTCTAAGCAGTAATGAGCACAGAGAGCTGTGCGAGCTGGCTTCTTCTCATTCTGCAGTTACATGCTGGGGCCTCCGGGCACTGTGGTCTTATCTGAGCCTCTGGCCAGCAGTTGCCGTGGCTACTGAGGAGCACCATGTCTCCTGTTTTGGCCGTTCTCTTCTCCAGAGACACAGGACACACCCATTTGCTCCAAATTTACTGCTGCCTAAAACCCTTGAACCCAGATGACCACAGATGACATATTTTGAGTGTTTCTAAGGACTAGCATAATTTCAAGCCCTTAATTGATTCAAGAGAACAGTAATACTCTATCACAATTATTTTCAGATGTGAGAACACCATTTAAATGCTTTTTTGAGGTTTTATAATTAAAATTTATAATTTTTCTCCTAATCAACACTTAATTTTTGCCTTTTACTTTGCTAATCACATTTTTCAGTAAGAAAAAATAGCAAAATATACAATGGAAAGGAAAAAAGTCAATTTTTTTTTCTGTATTTTATATTCATACAAAAAAATTTGGGTATAATAGTGTTCAATGATGATTTAACACTGAATTTCTTTCCAGCAGTAGGGCCAGCACTTTCTGACTGATAATTATTAACCTTGCACTTCACTAAGTAACTAGTTCTGAATATACTTGCTAAGTATTTATTTTAAGAGGAACTCTTAACTGATCTTAGAGAAAATAATATCTTAAGAAATGAAGATTTAGGGAAGGTAAGGTTTCACATGTCTTTAATCCTAGCACTTGGAAGGCAGAGGCAGGTGGATCTGAGTCTGGGGCAGCTTGATCAATATTATATAGTGAGTTCCAGGTCACATAGGGCTGACCAGTGAGACTGTCTAAAAATAATAATAAGAATTTAAGTGTTAAAAAAAAAAAAAGTGGCTGCTTAAATGCTTCCTTAAGCATAATTATGCTTGTCGTATTTCTCTTCTTTTAAATACAACTCACATCGTTTTTAGTCCTAAGTGACAGATATTTTACATTATTTGACACCCAAGGCCGTGTCACGTACAGATCGGGAGTGAAGCTTTCATCCGTGTAGATGATGGTGTCCTGAGCCATGTCGTCTTCGGAAGTTGCCCTCCAGAAGGCTGCCAGCTCTGACCTCATGTATCTGCGCTGATTGTGAATGTGCTCGTGACAGGGCGGCATCTGCTTGACAGTGTTGACGTCCACGTCAATGTGCGTGGTGGGGTACGGGGCATACATGACTTGCCGGAAAGGGAGGACAAAGCTTCCAGTTGCATCCTGTCAAAACCAAGAGCAAACTCACTGGCCCCACGCCATTTTCAAAATGATAGAATAATTTTACCTCTTCGGTATCAAATGCATTTCATGCACTTACCCACCACCACCAACAAAAAATCCACAGCAGAATTAAAACTAGAAAAACAATTAGCTTCATTTATTTGTTTGTTTGTTTGAGACAGGGTTTCTCTGTGTAATAGCCCTGGCTGTCCTGGAGCTCTGCAGACCAGGTTGGCCTCAAACTCAGAGATCTGCTTGCCTCTGCCTCTGGGATTAAAGGCATGCCCCAACATGCCCAGCAAACCATTAGCTTCATACCATCTTTCATAACTTGTATCATTACATGCATGAAGTCCTTTTTTAGCCCCCTTTATATATTATACTTAAATTTTAAAATAAATACAATCCTCCCACTCAGAAAGTTGAGGCAGGTGGATCACTGAGTTTAAGGCTTAAGTTTTATGTCAGCTTGACAAAATCTAGCGTCATCGTAGAGGGAGACACAATACAGAAAATGCCTCATAAGGCTGGGCTGCAGGCAAGCCTGTGTGGTGTTATCTTAACCAGTGATTCAAAAGGGAGGGCCCAGCCTATTGCGGGTGGGGCCACCCTTGGGCTTATAGCTCTGAGCAAGCCATGGAGAGCAAGCCAGTGAGCAGCACCCCTCCATGGCCTCTGCCTCAGCTCCTTCCTCCAGGTTGCTGCTCTGCCCGAGTTCCTCCCTGACATCCTTTGAGATGAACTGTGATGTGGAATAAAGCTGAATAAACCCCTTTCTCCATAAGTTGTTTTGGCCATGGTGTTCCCTCACAGCAACAGTCTCACCCTAACCAGTGGGTATCAGGAAGACACAGTTACAGTGTCAATAGGTGGCCGCAGCCTAAAGGGCTGGGGCTGGGTTCCCCAGATGGTAGTACTATGTCGAATCAGCGTCCAATGTATGTTTCTTCCATAGTCAGGAGCTAAAGGTCCAGGAATCAGGGTGGAAATGAGAATAATTCCAGTTACCATCACCCCTCAGTGACCCACTAGAAAAATTTCTGCTTCCTGTTCCTGAGACTTTAACCTCTGCTGGCTCAGAAGTTTTAGGCCATTTTTGGCTTATGATGCCTTTAAGCCAACAGGCTAAGAAAGGAATAAGAGTATTAGGAGGGGAGATTGATCCAGATTAAAAAGGGGAATTGGACTTCCTTTCCACAAAGGAGATAAGAAAGATTATGTCTGGAGTGCAGTAGATCCTTTAGGGTGTCTCTTGGGTGAAACCATGTTCTGTGACTTAAATCAATGGGAAACCATAACAACCTAATCCAGCAGGATGACAAAGAGCACAGAGCTTTCAAGAATGAAGGCATGGATGACTCCTCCAGGCAAAGAGCCAAGACCTGTTGAGGCTCTTCCAGGGGTGGAGAAAATACAAAATGGTTTAGTAGAGAAGGCATCTATAAATACCGTCTAAGGCCATATGACCTTATGTCAGTCGAAGAAAAGAGGATTATAAGTGACATAAGTTCCTGTCATATTTTTTAGGAATGTATTTGTATAGATATTTGTGTTTTCATTCCTCAATTTATCATGCGATATAACATCAATTAAGAGAATATCAATGATTATCATATTTATGTTTGTGATACTGAAAGAATGTCCCTCAAAGGACATTGCCACCTATTTTAAACTTAAAATGAGTTTGCAGACATACAAGAGATAGTTATATCATATTAGGCATAAAGGTTATATTTCTAATTGTATGTGGGAGAGTTACATCATGTTTTGGTGTTATTATGACCAGGTTATTGTTTTCATTTGGAAATTAATCATGACACAGGAGATATGACTGTGTGTCAATGGGTGGACTTGTTTTTTTTTTTTTTTTAAAGATTTATTTATTTTATTATGTACACAATGTTCTGCACACTTGCACACGGTAAGAGGGCACCAGATCTTGTAATAGATGGTTGTGAGCCATCATGTGGTTGCTGGGAATTGAACTCAGGACCTCTGGGAGTACAGACAGTGCTCTTAACCTCTGAACCATCTCGCCAGCCCCATGGGTGGACTTGTGACGGCTACTTGGTTGTCAACTTGAACTAAAAGTCAGAAATGAAGGGCACATTTGTGATATATTTTTGCTTAATCTGAAGTAGGAAGATCCAGTTCTAATCCAGATCTTTGAGGAAGACACTCCTTTATTCTAGATCATCTGAGCTGGAAAAAGGCATGCCACTTAATGCTCTTTAAAAATATATTTAATCCAGATCTAATCTGGCCACGCCTTCTGGTGGGAAGCCTACGTAAGCACATGGAAGAAGAAAGCTTTTGTTTTCTGCCTGACGGCCCTTGCCTTGCTAGCAGGATCACTGGCATTGGAGCTTGCTTCTTCAGGATTCCAGTGTAAACTGAAGACCAACTGAGACATCCAGCCTCGTGGACTGAGCAACTACTGGATCCTTGGAGTTGCTGTTCACAGCCCACCATTGTTGAATTGGCTGGGCCGAGTCTGTAAGTCATTCTAATAAATCCCTTCTATATACACATACACATATGTGTATTCACTCTATACGTTTTGTTACTCTAGAGATCCCTAACACACATACACATACACACATCCAATCAACACACAACAGTTGTCGTATTTGCAGAATACAGTGTGACATTTCATCACACGCACACAAAGTGAGTGGTTCGCTCAGGGTGTTGTATCTGTCACCTCAGAGTTGTCATTTTCTTGTTAGGAACATTCCAAATACCCCTAGTAGACATTCTGAAAACCAAACCTAGAGATGGGGCAATGGCTCAGTAGCCAAAGTGCTAACTGCTGTGCAAAGCTGAAGACCTGGCCTGTGTCGGGACCACAGACCACATAAACCCCAGCTGCAGCAGCCTGTGTCGAAGGACGGTAGGAGCAGGAGGCTCTCAGGGTCTCACCGGCCAGCCCTTCTAGTCAAAGTTAGCCCAGTTTACTGAGAGAACCTGCCTAAAAAAACCTGGCGGAGAGTTAAAATGTAGACACCTATATCAAACTCTGCCCTGCACTAAACAGAAAAATGTAAGACTGTTAAAATTATTCCACAGTGCTACAGAGCACCGTCAGTTATCACTGTATGCAGCTACAGCCCCAAGCCTCTCTCTAGCCTCGCCCAGCACCCTTTCTAAGTTCTGGTAATCTCTATTTTGTCCTCTACTTGTATGAGACGGATGTTTTAACTTTATATATAAATGAAAACACACATTTATCTCTCTGCGCCTGGCTTATATTGCTTTGCACATGTCCCCTAGTGTCATCCATGTTGTAGCAAACAACAAACTTTCTCCTTTGTGACTAAATAGTGCATTGTGCACATGCACCATTTTCTCATCTGCTCAATTGTGGAAGGGCATTTCGAATGATCCTACATGCCAGCTATGGTGAACAGTGCTGCAGTAAAAATGGAGGTGCAGGAGTTTCATCCATATACTGATTTCATGTTCTTTGAGGGCTTGGCCAATGGTGGCAGAGCCAGATCATATATCTGATTGTTTGCTCATTGATTATAGCTCTGAACCTTGTATGTTCCAGGTGAATGCTCTACTACCTCCAATTTTTATTTAAACTGCCATACTGTCCTCCGCAATGGCAAATTCTGTTTTTAACATGGACTCTATTGCCTGCTTTTGGATCACTTCTCCCTGGCAGGGCTGCCTTGCTTGGCTTCAGGAGATGAGTATATGCTCAGTCCTGATGTGACTTGATGTGCTGGGGAGGGCTGATAAGGGGAGAGGGGCTCTCCTTTTCTTGGTGTGTGTGTGTGGGAAGAGATAGGGGAAAGGGGAAGGAGAAGAAGGGGGGACTGGAAGGAAAGGAGGGAGGGGGTATCCTTGCGATATAAAGTAAATAAATGAAATATTAAAAAGTACAAAATTTAAAAACAATGAGCCGATACCATCATGGGGAATTTTAATGTTGTAGGTGAAAATAAAGTGATTCTCTTAAATTTTTTTTTTGCTAATTTATAATTATCTGTTTTGTTTCTTAAAAGAATTAACTAAATTCAATACAAAAATTAAAAATATAAGTGCTAGAAACAGACAGTATGCATAAGCTTTAAAAACATTTTAATTTCTTAAGATGAGTAAGTGTGGTACATGTTCAAATGTACTCAGTAAGCAAAAGAAACATTAGCATGTCAGAGGTTCAGTCTGATTCAAGCATGTATTTATAAGGAAAACACTGAGGCTAGACACACAGTTAGAGGGAAGCCAGCGAAATATAAAAATTACCCCATCCCGTGTCACGGATGTGCCTAACTGTAAATCCATAAGACATATTTCATGCTCAGAACTATTAAAGAAAGCAGTCCCCAGACAGTTAAAAACATGATACATTAAATGCCAACAATACACTTTACAAAGATCCTCGTAATTATTTTAAAATTCGCATTTACTTGTCACATGACACATGCTAAATAGACAGCAAGTGTACCTTTAGCAGGCCTTGTACAAAGAGTCCCGATTCGTACTTAAAGGATGACTCTGCTTCACACAGTCTGGAGCACTTCCTCTCTGCTGGAGTCAGAAAAAGGCATAGTGTTCTCACTATCTAGAGAAGAAAAGATTCAACATTGAAATGTGAAAAAGATCATTGTTTGCTTAGAAAGAAATTTAAACAGACATTTTTGTTGTCATCACTGAAACAGCAAGTAAGGAGTGTTGTTGGTATAGAGTTCTTTTGAAATGTATACACCTTACCCTTGTTCATTCAATACTGATTTCTCCCCCACTCTCTGGTTTCAATCCAGATATTGCATTGTGATACTCATTCTAAGCATCCTGTCTCAACTCTGTGTAAACAGGCCAAAATAAAACATCTAGACATAATGTTGAGCTGGGAGGAGCCAGAGGACAGGAACAAGGGGAGGAGCCAGAGGGCAGGAAACGAGTGGGAGGAGCTGAGGGAGGAACAGAGCTGGGGGAGAGATCTTGGAACTATGTGGAGATTGACTGGACATAATATATCACTAAAAGCAAGTATAACGTGGGAAATCTAAATGTTAGGAAACTATGAGGGCTTGGAGGTTTAGGAGGGAGTAACTATTGCCCAGAATTATGTTCTAGGTTAACTAAATAAACCCAGTCTCTGTGTGGTGATTTGGGAAAACAGCTGTTTAGGACTAACAGCAGCATTACCAGAAGATAAATCAATAGCAAATATTAACCACCACTTACACCAGAGTGTCCCTTGGTTACCTGAACAGCACATGGGAAAAACACAAACTGCTGACAAAGGGATGCTGTGGCCAGTTAAGTTTAGGAAGAGGTTGTTAAATCAATTGCATGGTATCTCACAACTTGCTACATGCTGCTCTCTAAGTAAACAACATCATTTCCCAAATTTAGTTGAGCACAGAACCTTTATCTCAGAAATAACCTAATGTAGTAACTGACCATATGTCTGCCTAGCAACAACTGCTTCTCTCTCTCTCTCTGTGTCTCTCTCTTGGCTTCTCTGTGTAGCCTCGGCTGCCCTGGACTCGCTTTGTAGACCAGGCTGGCCTCAAACTCATAGAGATCCGCCTGCCTCTGCCTCCCGAGTGTTGGGATTATAGGCGTATGCCATCAAGCCCACTAACAACTGCTTTTCAAGTGAGCAAACAGCTCAGGAGAAGGGAGGGAACTGTTATCTGGTGCAACAAACTCCGTTACAATGAACAAGGACTGTCCAAAGGTTTCCACAGAAAAACTCCAGTACATTTCATCTGGAATAAGGGAATATGGTGGAAGAGCTGGCCTAGAGCTGTGCAGGGAAAAGAATGAAGCCGTGTAACTGCGGGAACTGTAAGCCAGAGACAGCTTGAAATCAGTGGTTTTCAACTAAGTGGTAACAACATGTCCTCAAAATGAAAAGATAAAAGACAAGCTATTCAACCTAAAAGAAGATAAAAGATGAAAAAAAATTAATAAATGAAGCCCAATCTATAGAGCCTTTCCCCCTTCATAAACCATCAAGATGGTTTCCCCATGGAAACCGAGGCTTTCAGCATCTCAAGTGGGTCACAAATGACAGTTCAATTGCCAAGCTAAAATTATTCTCTCATAAATGGCTGAATAAGAAATATAAACTTCACAAATTAAAGCTTCCGTAAGTACATGGAATGGCTCTCAAAAAAAATGCTGAGTAGTTTTGTAAAGCAAATAGCCATCCCTAACATATTTCCATGTAAAACTTTTTGAAAAGAAATTAGGTTTGTTACAATTGATATGAATGTGTATTTATGTGTCTTTAGTGTCTATAAAGATAGCTGCTGACTTTTGGCACTAACCATCATGAAATCTTTGATCAGGTATCTTGGCTCTCCCCAACCCCTGCATTATCTCTTTGGGGGAGCTACTCTGATGATATCGTGAAAAGGTGGTTTTGTAGTCAGAGATGTCTACATCCAAGCTCACATCTTTCCGTTCAGCACCAATCTTTCTACAATTCACCAATCTTTCTATAATTCACCAATCTTTCTACAATTCATCAATCTTTCTATAATGTGCTCCCCATTATGCACATGGTAAGAAACTCACAGTTTGCACAAATCCCCTCAGAAGCTGAGAATTATTCAATTTTCTCTTTTATATAAAGTATCTGCTCCTTGTTACTCTCAAATCTGTCTTAATATAAAGTTGTGCATATTCACTCTACACTTCACGGTGATACTCACCAATGGAGTTTCCTGTCACCTCACCTATCCACTAACAAAGTGTTTACTAGGTAAAGTCATACAGGAATAGTAAAACAGCTGGGAAAGAGAAGGAAAACATTTCAAAGAATTTCATTTAAAGGCTAGGCAAGGTGGTGCTCTTCATCTCAGTACTTGGGAGGAACAGGCAAGTGGACTGTGGTGAGTTTGAGACTAGCCTGGTATACTCAGTGAGTTACAGGCCAGCCTCAACTACACAGTGAGAATATCCCTCAAAAAAAATAAAATCCCATTTAATTTTTTTCTGAAAACAATTTATGATATAACTGGGAATGATCAAAATTAAGGTGTTGATTAAATTCTTACTCATTTTATTAGAGTCATTTTTGCTAGAGGGTGTCAGGGTAATCTGGTAAAATTACATTGCTTTCTTATACCATTAGGCTATTTCAACCGCAGCCCAATACTTAAGTGATAATGCATGGTATGCTAGTAGTATTAAAAGTCAGGTCATATTTGAACTATTAAATGAATTACCTTATTTACTTTCTCTGCACTGCTGCCTACTACGACCGAACAGCCACAGGTCTGCAGATGTGAACTGATGGCACTGCAGGTTGGTGAAAACGTTGGCAGGGTTAGAAACTCACAAACAAGAGAAAAACAAGTGAGCTTTGAAAACACAGCAGAGCTTTACTTGACAAACACCAAAGCTATCAGCATGATGAAAACGTTGTATTTTCTAAGGCCTTTCACAGACATCATGTTATCCTAGGACAACCGAGGGCTAATGTGACGGCTCACGGGTTAAGACACTCTTGCTCCCCTGGTAGAGAAGACCCAGAACCCACATGGTGACTCACAACCATCTAGTTCCAAGAAATCCAAAGCCTTCTCCTGGTGTTTGCAGGTACCAGGCACGAGCACAGACAAGAGTAAATACACTTTAAAGAAAGATACCTGAGTTAGTTAATAAAGTGCCATCATGTTACATTAATTTCTTTAAACACAGAGAACGCTGAAAACAATACATGTGTGGCTGACACTAGCAAACTCTGACATGCTTCTGAGTCCAGCCACTGCGACCTCTATGCTAAGCACCATTCACTGCCGGTATTTCACTGGGAGCCTACACGTACAGAATACAGACACTTCTCATTCTTAAAATCAAAAGCTGGGAACAGTCTGCAACTGTAAAGGACACGACCACAGGGATGAGGCAGACACGTGGGACGCGTAGTAACCATTCTGGCTTTCTTAGAGCACATATAATTGGAAGGCATCGGTGACTACTGGCTACTGGGTGAGCTGATGAGTCTGGCATTGTCTGAAGTGCTGTATATCATTCATCTAATTTGGTGTGATAAGAAAATGGAGGTACAGCTTTGCATAGCCTCACCAAGTTGACCCAGACACTCTGGTTTTTGGAGCCCACAATCTTAAGTATTAAATTCTGTAGTTACATGAAAAATACCAGTCTAAAATATAAATGATTTCCATTTCTAGACCTAAAGAATTCACAAAAATTTACAGTGCAACTCGATTTGATAGGTTTCTAAGGATTATATTTGATGAGAATTACAAGAGGAAACCTGACCCAAATAAAAGACCAGAATGTCTCTGGGTACTGTGGAAACTCAGCTTTTTTAAACTGTGGAAGAAATAACATCAGGTGTCACTACTACATGAGTAAAAATAATGCATGTAAGCAACAATTCACATGTACAGTGCTGTCCCTGAAGAACTGGAATAAACAGTTATTCTATTATTATTTTCCATTAAACCTTGTCACGGGGGAGCATTAGGATTTTATTCTGCAGCCAGGTACATAGGCTCATGCCTGTAATTCCAGCACTTGTAGAGGCAGAGGCAGGCAGATCTCTGTGAGTTAAGGACCAGCCTGGTCTACAAAGCAAGTCCAGGACAGCCAAGGCTACACAGAGAAACCCTGTCTAAGCATTGGAGAAAAGAAGTAAAGTTCTTACTTGAGAAGAAAGCCTTCATGACAGCTGTCACCGATGTCATCGTCATTGAGCACTGTATCAGCTATCTAAAAGTACACACACACACACCATCAGTCTGTTCCCAGTGCAGAGAGAACTCTTAATAATATGTATGCTGAAGTTGAGAGTCAGCTCGACACAGCACTCTCATTACGAGCACCAAGGAGCCCTGTAAAAGGATGCTGTGCACTTCTCATTAGAACAAAGGGGAGAGCTGGCCAGGCAGGTTAAACAACAATGTTTACAACCTCCCCTTCCTAGTTACCAGAACCCAGATACCAAGCCTGATGACAAGCCAGCACTAGGAACCCTGTCAAAGATACTCACACTTGGAAAAGGTGTGACTGAAACATCCTCAACAAACGATCAAAGAACTGGCGGAGAAGCTGGAGGGATGGCTGCTCTTTCAGGACTTGGGTTCAACCCCCAGCAACACACACATACTCACACTCACACACACACACACACTCACTCAGATACACTCAGCAGCTCACAACAGCCTGTAACTAGTCTCTGGGGGATCCGACGTCCTCTTCTGGCCTCCAGGACACTGTATACAAATGGTACCCAGACACATATGTAGGCAAAACACCCAGACACATGAAACAAAACAAAACAAAACAACAAAAATTACAGAATGAGGCAGCACCGAGAGCTTAATGGCACACTGCTCTGTTCAAAGGCACTCTACCGGATACTAACTGCTTCTATAAAGGCTGGAACTTCCCCTCTTCTAGGAAACAGAGACGTGGAAGTGTGAAACAAACTAAGTTTGATTTTATCAGAGATTGACTGATCAAAAAAACCTGTTAGGTCAGAAAATTCAGGATTTTATCTGTGCTTAGTGGATTAAAGTTGACACTTGTTACAAATGGTATTACAACAAAATTACACTATTAAAATAAGAACACGCACACACACACACACACACACACACACACACACACACGCGCGTGCGCGCGCGCGAGCACACACGCACACTCTCACACCGCACTTACATCTATCTCTTCAGGCACGCTGTGGGACTTCATCGAGGCGAGCAGCTCCATGACAGGAATGACCTCTCCGGTAAGCATGGGAATGATACTCTGACCCTGCATGAGACATAATAGGGTGACGGAGGGCGCAGCGAGCCAGGCAGCAAGAAACACTTCACATGGAGGCAGAGGGTAAACAGCCTTGGTGGGAACTGCTCAACACAGTTCCCAAAAGCCTACCACTCAGAAACACCTGTCAAGGATTTTCATGCTCTTTGCACTTATTTTCGCTCTTTTAGGAATAATTTTCTTTGGTGAGTATAGTTTATGCGACAATTAAACTACAATGCCACAATCAGAAAGGATCTCCTTTGAAATTTAAGATATAAAAGCCCTTGTTAAAGGCCATTATTAGATTTTCTTTTAAAAAGCGAGAAAAGTTAAATATGAAAAGATGTTGAATCCTTAGGAAGGAATTCATCGGGAGGTTCCTCTCAACACCGAACCTTCACATTCAAAATGGGATATAATCTATCCAACTGCACACTGAGGTTACCACATAGAGTAAGAATCAGCAAGACAGACGAGTCTCCTCCAGAGAACTTCCCAGATTGTACTACCCATCTTTAAAACATCCCTTTGAATTTGTATTTTCTGGCATCCAGTTTTCGGCATAACTGCAGCATGTGACATGAGTGACCCCACTTACTACCATTTGTGATCACCTAAACGAGAAGCTGAAAGTGACATGTGTCTATCAACCTCAGCTGAACATGTTAAAATTATTAATCACTTACATATTAATCTCAGCAAATTTTCTCTCTTTCCTTCCTTCCTTCCTTCCTTCCTTCCTTCCTTCCTTCCTTCCTTCCTTCCTTCCTTCCTTCCTTCTTTCCTTCCTTCCTTCCTTCTTTCTTTTCTTTTTTTAAATCTCACCAAATGGCAAAAGTTTTACTTGGTTTCTAAATTTCTTTATGTTGAAATGACTCCTTATTACTCCAGAAATGCAGTTCAGAGGTTGGTAAAAGGGACTTTACTCTTGGATTCCCTGCTTACCTATCAGCAAGAAGTAAAGGTTAGACCCTTTAGTGTGAGGTCTTCTCCTAGATTATTTCAGATGGCCCCAAAAGCTACTTACCATACTTACTAGTGTAACACAATCATTTTTATAAAGGTCGTTTTATGTTCTTTTGTTCGTTCATTTTGGGGTGCATGTGGGCATGCATGTGTGCATTGCTAGGGATCAAACACGAGGCTGGGCAAATATTCTAACACTATACTTTCAAACCCTCAGAAATACTTCAATTTTTTTAAAGTATCACTGTTAGTCATGCTAATGAAAATGAGAGTAGAGGCCACATGGCCATGTTTAAAGACTGATGTTTTACAAGGAGAAATAATGATGGTGGGTGGCACATCCGGGTAACGGGAAGAAGCGACCCTTTCCTGATGTCGAGTCCCCTCTATTGCCAGCTCCCCAGAGGAGCTTGCCCTGCCCCACACTGAAATGGTCCCCCTTTAATTTCTATGTGGGAAGGCATTTTGCCACATTTGAAACCTCTGGTGTCCCTCAGGTCATCGAGAGCCACAGGATAAACACGGCTTCTTTCCCTAGAGCCGGTGTTACTAGAAGCTGAGTAGTAAGAAGACGAAGGGTATTACTGGCAAATTTCAACATTCAAACAAGCAAATCTACCATGGAATATAGTCTTGAGTTTTAAAACATAAACCTTTAAAGAAAACTGTGTACAGCTGACTCTGTACCCCTGGACTGATCGATAGCTCTGGGGTGCACCCCTTCCCGTCACGCTGCAGCTCCTGTTAAAATAGTCGCAGAAGGAATACCTTTTAAGAACTGTACGTGCATAAGGCTTGCACGGGTTTGAGGCGGATGAGGTCTCAGTGCCGAAGCAGACACAAGCCTCCATCCCTCACCCACTCACTACCTCTAACTGATAACTGCTCACAAATGAAAAACCAACCTCTAGAAGTATCACTGGGCATACAAACCACTCTTAAGGCCAGGCTCCTGCCCAACAATAGGTGGACAGCACAAACACAGTCAATGCAATTTTTAGAAATTCTTTACTTATAATACTGTGTCAGGGATTTTTTCCCCCCTTACATATATATTATGGTTTCCAGTTTGGTATTTTTATGGAATTTCTGTGTATGCAAATGCATGTCTGTGTCTATATGTGTTTCTTAAGCTTTTTATTTGGTTCTCTTTTCTTCTATTTATTTATTGTGTCCTAGTCTGGAATGTTTTTCTTTTATGTAATTTTACATATACTGTTATTATTTTAGATGCCTGTTTATATCCTAATGAGAGAGAAAGAACAGGCATAGACTTGGGTGAGTGGAGGATCGGGGAGGAGCTAGGAGATGGAAACCATAATCAGAACATATACTATTACAAATTCTAGCTATAATAAATAAATAAATAAATAAATAAATAAATAAATAAATAAATAAATAAATAAATAAATAGTATGTGATTTCTCACTAAGAGGAAATGATCCCAAACTTATTCTGGCAGATTGAAAAGGGGTGGCCAAATATTAATTTGTAGATGCAATATCCTTTTTTTTTTTTTAATTCAAGTCTTCAGATTTAGGCTGCAGAATTTTTCTTCAGTTCATTGTATGCACCTTCACGAGAATTACTCATTTTCAGGCTCCCTGTATCAAAATAATGCATCTTCTGGCCCTCACCAAAAGTACCCGCCAGCTTTCTATAGACATAAGCAAAGGAGAAACGGAAGCCTGTGGTATGCCTCTACCTGATCTTCCAGTCTCTCTGTGCCTTCCAGGACAATTTTCTGGACATTTTCTTGCCTTTCCTAAAAAAGAAAATTTAACAAATCCATTTTGATGCTTGTTCATTTTTCAATGTCAACACGTTCTATCGTGTGTAGGTTCACAGGAAAATACTTTCTATTGCAGGTGGGGAAAAAGGATGGAGACATGCTCTCACACAACAAAATATAATCAAAGTGTCCTTTATTCTACAGTAAAGAGATCATCTAGCAGGAAACAGTCCACATAACACCTGCAGTTTCAAAAGACAATAACTACATACTATTCAAACTAAACAAGACAGACTTGCATCTGAGAAACAGAGGAATGATTATTTTAGTTTGTTTATTTATGAGACCAGGTCTCACCAGGTATAAAAGGCTGGCGCTGAGCTCAAATCTCTCTGCCTCAGTTTTGAACACTAGGATTACTTGCCTGTAAGACTACCTGCAGCTAAACGTTTTGAATATCAATGATCTTTATTAAGTATGTCAGAAATAAGGAAGCCTGACACAGGTATAACAGAAAACTATTCTTTTAAAAAATGCTATTTCCCCTTATAAGAGGTTAGAGGCCTTACAAAATCAGTCATGCTTTAATGGACTTTCAGGATAATATTAAACTAGAAAATAGGAAGGAAAACTGGGTTTGTTCTTTAGATATGCTGAGAATGCCCAGCAATGTAAATATCAGGAAAGAACAGTACTTCCTGTGGCTAACTTAGCAGACTGAAAGAAATAATAGTTCATTTGGTCCATCCTCTCCATTTTACAAAACTGGAAACTTGGGAAAGCAGCTTAGTGTGGCTGGAAGGTTACAGAAAGATTTGAATGTTTATACTTTTACAGTTATAAGTAAAACACAAAGTCACACGAGAAAAAGAAAACAGAAAGGATTTAGAGTCAACGCTTCCAGAACAAGTTCAGACTAAACGTTTAAGTCCTCTAAGCTCTAACACTATCCCATCTTCCATTATCACTCTGAAGACTAGGGTCATGAGACCGGATCTTTTGGTGCCCAGAAAACACAAACTAATAGTTGTCTGGTGACAGTTCCATACAATTTCCAGAGCGTAAATGTAAACAGACCGGAAAAACCTTTCCCTGGCCAGGTTCCCAGCAGCAAGCTCGAGAGCCCTTACCTTATGCATCCATATCCTTCCTTTCCGAATAATGTGTGTCAGCCTGTCAACACACGCTCTATGCAGCGGGAGGTAGAAGCTAAGCTCTGTCTGTGGAAGTATGATCGACAGTCCGTAAGTGCTCCGGTCTCCGTTCCAGTTTCCGTCGAAGATTAATGAAACAATAATTACTCCTTTTTCCGATAAGACAAAAAACTTTACATCGATAGCCCCACTCTCAGCATTTCGAAGAATTTCTCCATTTAGAGTGTGGTTGGCAAGAAAAGTTATCTCTCCATCACTGAGAAGTACCTGTTCTGTCTTTGGAGCCCAAATGTGCCTTACTCTAGGACCAAGAATATTATCCCAGTAAGCAAAGGTGGCTGCCAACAACGGTGATTCCCCACTTAACGCAATCTCTGTCTTGGCAACAGCAGGAGATGGTGGGGGGCAGACAGTCGACATCCCTGCACCCCAGCTCTCACATCATCCAGATGCTTGCAACAGCTGAACAGGGACACACAAAAACAGCGATTAGTGTAGCCGTTTACAGACACCCCCCCAAACCCAGCTGACTTTAAAATGTTATATACCAATGTATAACATATATAAAGCTCATATTATCGCCAAATGCATAGTCTCACACAGTTCTAATGATTGGATACTTGATGCTTAAACCTTTTCAACTAAAGAACAAAAAAGGAAGGGGAGGGCCCTGAGCAAGTGAATAGGACCTTACTTGCAAAAAGGTTCAGTTAGGTCAAAATGGGCCCTACTAGGGAAGGATGGGCCCTCACCCAGTGACTGCTGTGCTTAAGAGCGGGAGTGAACATTTGATCTGCAACAAACTGGTATCCATAAATAACTGTACTTACAAGGTTTACCTACTGGGCTGGCCACACTGTTCCATAGCCCAGGCTCCTGGCAGCATGAGCGATGACCTGAACTCAATCCCTAAGATCCATATGGTGGAACGGACATAACTGACCCTCAGCATGGTCCTTGCACAGCCAGCCATACTGTGGGGCTCTAATCTGTCTCTCTCCTGCATCTTGTCAAGAGTTTAGAGTCGCATGCGAAGGAGTGACTTCTATATTTAGAGTGCTGAGTGAGTGTTCTTAGCATATTATGATCAGGCGTACAGAACTCGGCACAACACTCAGCTCTACACAATAGTTTACCAGGGGCTCTTAAATGTACACGTTTAATTTCAGAAATTCACTTAGCTATTTACTTTATAAAATGTGTCAATTTAATAGTCTGAACAGACTACAGAATATAGAAGTTATACAGCTTGTTTAAGATACTGATTATTTTGGATACAATGGGAAATGTCAGTCTTCATTGAGGGAACAGAGAAATGTAATTTGAATTGAAACGGTAATGGTGCTATTGTTGTCCTCATTAACAACGGCAAATTGGAGGCCAGCGTGACAAATTAACTGAACACACAACCATAAAATTACATTGCAAACTCATTTCTTCTCCATTCTTTCTTTTTGTTTGAAAAGGTGAATAATTATAAATATAATACTACAATTCAAATATTCCATCATTATACTAAAAGAAACCCAATCCTTAAAGCAGTATTGAGCCCCAGAGCATAATCCTAAATTATGGGAGAACTTTTAAACCTGGTTGTGAAAATTAAACTATTATATGCCGTTAACTTTATTTAGCCTCATTCCTAGTATAAGTATAAAAAAAAAGAGAGAGAAAGGACTAAGAATCATGCTGCATTGTTTCGCTTCAAATGAAGCCTGTCCCAAAATAGTAGTTGCCTCTTACTCCCAGGTATGAATTCTAAGACCCCACTGAACGTCTTGATTGCAAAGAGTACCCATAATATTTACATTTTATTTATTGTAAGTGGCAGTTTACAAAAGAGGCACAAAGAGATTAATACCAACAAAATATAATCATTAACAGCATACCAGAATAATAATGAATTATCTGAATGTGGTCTGTTTCTGAAATATCTTGTTAGATATTTCACTCTTCTTCCTGTGATAACAGACTACATGGTAAGCTGTGACGTGATGAAGGGAGGTGAAGGGCACAGGCCGTTAGCTGACTGCTGACCTTCTACGTGTCAGGATGACCTGCTGTCTGGATGATCCTGGACCACTGAGCCAGCAGATAGGACAGCCCTGGTGGTTAGAAGGCAGGGGGAGGCAATGGCTCAGCAGCCTCCACAGCTGAAAGGTTTTCTGCCCAATTCTTTTGGAAAAACACGGTATTCAGAAGTTGGAGTCTCTTTTCAACTCCTCCATTTGTTGCTGCAGCAGTTCGAACCTTCTGGATGACTCTAGGCTGAGCTGCCTCTGAGGTCTGTGTTCCATCGCTCTGTCCTTTACTGCCTTTGCAGTTTCATAAATGTCACCGCATTGCATTTCCACGCCATACCGCAGGCTGTTTCAGTTTCTTCTTCCTTCTTTTTCTGTAGATCAGTGAAAAAATTCGAATTCCTCATTTGTGAAAACCTTCCAGAGGCCTTCAGCATTTCTGTATGTCAAACATGCCAGCAAAGTCTTCAGCAACTTGGGTTGCAACTTCTCTGTTAGGTTCTATGTTTCTCTAGTTCATGTGTAACCCTGCACCAGCGCAGCTATCTTGTGAGTGGCTTTGGGTCACTCACTCCCGAAGAACTTTGCAATGTATCTATCTTTACGTGTGCTTATGTATTTAATTATTGATGTATACCTACTCTTATTTATTATGTATATTAAATTTTATGTTTTTCCCACATGCATCTCTGTGTATCACATGCTTGCCTGGTGCCTATGGAAGTACCTGGGCCCTGTGCATGAGCAAGCACTCTTGGCCACTGAGCCACCTTTCCAGCCCCTTCAGAACTTCGGCTGAAGTCTATGAATAAGCCTAAGGCTTTAGGTATAACATGCTGGCAACAGCTGATCAGAACATGGTTTCCTGATGATGTCGTTCACCCTCAAACTCATTTTTTTTAAAAGATGAATTATTTATCATGCACTGTGCTTAGTGCTTTGTAAAATTAACACAACAGCAAGGCCAGCATAACTTTTTTCCTTTCTTGACAATTTCACACAAGATTTGGTCTTCCCGTGGACCTTAGTAATAGCAGCATAGTTTCCCCCAGTTATGCTGAGTACTTTTCACACAAAAGTACTCCATGGCTTCTCCTAAGCAAATCCACATCATCAGCAGCATTCTCCACTTGCTATGAGGCAATTATTAAGAAAGATAAGGGTTAAATACAAGTGACCTCAAAACTCAGATATCTACTAAGCTGGTAGCGAGCAGGGGGTACACCCAGCGTGAGCACCACTGACAGATATTCTGGACAAAGGGATCAGCCACGCTCTGGGCAGGGCAGAGCACATGGCGCAAAAAAGCACCAGGCTGCTCTGAAACTTAGAATTGCTTATTTTAAGAGCACAGTATTTCTGGACTGTAGTTGACTGCAGATGAAGTAATGAAAAGGAGAAATTACTATAACCTAAAAAGTAAAGTATTATAGAGAAGTACATTTAGGGAAGCTGTGTGATTTTACTAACACTTGAGGTTAGAGTTGGTGAAAATCCACATACAGACTCCCCCCCCCCCCCCCCCAAGACAGGGTTTCTTTGTGTAGCCTTGGTTGTCCTGGACTGACTTTGCAGACCAGGCTGGCCATGAACTCCTAGAGATCTGCCTGTGTCTGCCTCCCCGAGTGATGGGATTATAGGCATATGCCACTGAGCCTGGATAAACTCACACACTTGAATCTACGTATTTTCTGGCTACCCCAGAAGGTTAAAGCCACACAGTCTTTGGCGCAAGGCTCACCACTCTCCAAAGCTCAGGGTTGATGAGTAATAAAGCGTATTCACGTTAATAAGCATGTTAACACTACTAGCAGACTGGCACATTTGAGCCTTTTTTTTTTCTCTTTAAACCTGTGCCCCCCCCACCCCCGCCACAAAAAAAATCAGCTACCATTTCCCAGGCTGCTTTGAGGAAGTTCATTTGCCTACTGCTACTTGATGCAGAAGTATACAATCATAAGACTCCCACTTCTTGTGGGGGGAGGGGGGGACATGGCCATCTACCAGCCCTCTCAGCCACACTGGAGCTAACCAAGACCATTGTAAAGATAATGGACTTATTGGAAAACCAGCCACTGTCACTCTTTACAGATTTCCAACGTCAGTCAAGGCTCACACACTCATTCATGATACCAAGCCTGTGCCATCTCTCATAGATTTAAGTTTCTCACTTTGGCACTATTCAGTTAACATGGGAGTCTAGGGCAGGCTCAAAAGACAGGAGTCTTATTCACTCAGTCATTCCCTGAAAGCAAACACTGGATGGCCAACAGAGCCAAACAGACTATTTTGCCAACTTGTCAAGTTGTATTTACATTTCTCTCCCGGAACATTAAACCTTTAAGGTACAGGCCGCTCTTATTTTCGTGTTGTCTGGAGTAAGAGCTAGTCACCTGGAGGCACTTCCCAACTGATTCAGTTTTTCCACAGCGCCAATGTTCAGTCAGCGTGCCAATGTTCAGTCAGCGTGTCTCGGACAGACATTAGTTCCTCCTGGCCCACAGATTAGTTTAAGTCTGTAAACTACCTGTAGTAAACTTTCATCCAAAATCGGTAAATGAGAATTTCCAGAAGGATACTTTGTAGGTTTTAACCGACACGCCCACGGCGTGCAGGGTGATGAAATCGCCTGGTTCTGCTCCCAGGTTGTGATTCACCCTCTGGTCCAACACATTAGTGCTCTCCATAGTGTCTGCCAACGGTGACTTCTCGGGCTTCCCAGGGGCCCAGGTGATCCTTGTTTCACTTCACCCGGGTGAAAGGACAGTGAGCTACACCGAGACACAAATCACGTTCACAGAACTTTTGTGACAGCGTTGTTGCACTGGTTCTACTCCATCATTAGTTACTTTTCATCTCATTGTGCCTGTTTTCTAAACTTTACCATAGACTACGACATGTAAAGAGGGAAAAACACCTTCATTCGCAAGAGGGTATGTGTTGGTGCTACCGGAGGTTTCAGGCTTCCTTGGGGCCTTCTGGAATGTCGTCTTTCAGATAGGGGAAGATCACTGTATTTCAAGTATTCTGATTCCAAATTACTACTTTTCTCGCTCTCATCCTCTCTCCACCCTGTGCTGTTTTTCTAGTGATCCTATCTCAAATTATTTCCCAGTCTTTGGGGGGGCCTTTCGTGCAAAGTAAAAAGGGCAAAAGTAGTACTGACGCAGGCTGTGTACTCGGTTTACACTACTGGTTGATCCGCACACCAGAAAGGGCAACCCGTCACAGGCCAAGGCCAATGCACGATTTCCCTCCTTTTCGTAACAGAAGCCCTGGTCAGACAGACCATGTGTGGACAGACTAACAATCAGTGCGCTTCTCTGCAACCGATTACCGTCAAGTGATGCCCAAGTCACAATGGTCACTTCCTTTAATAAGTCTGTGCAACCGCGGAACTGTGAAGCAACCCGGTCACGTCCCGCAGAACTGGGGAACACCGCGCCTGGAACTGCAGCCCACACAACTAGACGTCGGCGCTCCCGGCAAACTTCTGCGCAACCCTGCCAGGGTGCTGTCCGTCCCTACCCCATCCCACCCGCGCTTTCTCCGGCCGCGCGGGGACCCCCGCCTGCGCCCAGGTTGTCGCGGGGCCAGGCCCCCGGGGCCCAGGCTTGTGTCGGCGGAGGCCGCGCCCCGCGGTTCTCCCGGCGGGTTCCCGCAAGGGCCCGGGAGAAGCTGGGTTCGGGGATCGCGGGCGGACGGCGGAGACGAGGCCCATCCTCATCCCCTCCGCGCTGCCGCGGCCCCCGCAACACCTGCAGAGCCAAGGGCTCTCTCGCTCAGGGGACAAGGAGGAGGTGAGCCCGGCGCCGGCCAACGCGCACACGCCAAAGCAGCAGCCCCGCTCCGCCCGCGCGTCTCACTCACCCACTCGCCGCGGCGCCTCCACCGCCGGCGCAGGGACCGCAACCGCAGTCCGCGCCCGGCCCCGCCCCGACCACGCCCACCGCCCGCATGGCCCCGCCCCCAGCCCACGGCCCGCCCCCTTCCCGCAGGGCTCCCTCCGCGGATCTGGGCGATCTTGTTCTCTTCTTTTGTCTTCTGTCACCCTCACGGAGCCAAGCTCCGAGCTGAGGCAGCAAGCACGCGCCTCCCCGGCTCGCCCTTCCTGTTCTGTCTGGAGAGCACGCCCACAGAGAAGGAACGGGCAACTGGGCTGGCTGACACTTCAAGCGCCATCTTTCTCGCGGGCGGAACCGGTGCCTGCTCGACCCGCCTCTGTTGCCTACTGGGGCCCCGTAAGTTCCGGCGTTGCATTTTCAGTTTGCGTTTGCTCTGGCTTTTCCTTGACGCTCCAGTGGCCCGAGGCGGGGCGGAGGCTGCCGTGTGTTACATCTTTTCTTCCAAGCGCTGCTCAGGAACTATGTTGGCGGAGCCTCAACCTAGATAGACAGTGCCGTTTGCGTTAGGGAAACCTGCTGGGCCCAGGAAGCGTAGTTAATGGTGATAAGTAGTTTTGGTTTTGTCCGCAGGCAGGGGGTGGTCAGCCACTATTTGATAAAGGAGTGGATTTCTTTTCTGTCACTGAACTACCATACGTTCAGTTCACAACAAGCACAATTTGGTAATTCCTCCCCTTCTGCGTAGTCACCGCGTTTTCTTCATTTTTTTTTTTAAACTTTGGGGAAGTTAATGCACCATTAAGTTTCATGTATTTAACCTTTTTGATTTGTAAATGTGTTATGGTTTTTCACTACAGATGAGTAGCTTCGCGTTTTTCAGGAGGTTGTCACCATAGAAAAAGAAAGGAATAACAAAATACCTCTCAAGTCAGCAGCACCTTCGGTAAAAACAGACCCCTCACTGTATTGTATACTTTTTAACTCAGCAGTTGCCACATATCAAATTCTTACGCTGTTTTGTACTCTGCTCTTCAGTCTACACAAAGAATTATACTTCGTTTAGCAAATACACGGAAATGGAGTGGAATCGTGTTTGGAAGACTAGGGTTAACAGTGAGATGCTGTAGGCCAAAGTGGGTGAATCTCTCTCTCTCTCTCTCTCTCTCTCTCTCTCTAAGTGGGTGAATCTCTCTCTCTCTCTCTCTTACACACACACACACAAGATAAGTTTATTTGCTTGTCTATAGTAACCCAATTAATTGGGTCAGTTTTGTGTGATTCCAGAGTGCACTAGGTGTAGAAGATATTTGTTGGGTGTCCTGTTGAAGTAAACTCTTCTCACTGAAAGTTCGTCTGTGGTGATGAAAACAAACACTGCACTACAGAGTAAGACAGGAACTTAATTGCCTGAGGAAGGAATTTTTCCTACTTAAACAGTGTTTATCAGCTATCTGATTTTGTATAGTAACAGTACTCAAATATTTATGTTTTATTAAAAAATAAAACAAAACCCCCAACCAAGCAGACCACGGACTAGGGGTGTGGCTTAGTGGGTAGCGAGATTGCCTAAAATGTATGACTCCCTGGATTTCATCCCTAGGATACTTCTCTCTCTGGCAAAGAATAATGAAACAGCAAGGCCTAAAATTCTGAATGTCCACAAGAAATGAAATAAAACATGATAAAACTTGTGTTTTGCTGTGTATTTTGTGACCAAGGAGTGGAAACCTTTTCCTCCGTATCTGATGGAATAATTATTTAGGCATTGATGTGGCTTATGTATTTTTAATTGTATTTTAGCAAAACTTTATTAATCAGAAAATAATATGTATGTATGCTTGTCCATAATTCTTGTACTGCCTGAAGGTGTAAAGTAATTTAGCATACATCCTTCCTTCAGAGAACCAAAGAGAAAATGATGCTAATTGTGTAGAAATACGATCCATGTTATTGGTGTGGTAGATTTTTAACTCTTACCCTCTCAAACTTCCAAATAAACCACCTCAAATAACTCCAGGCTGTAAGTGAAAAAATGTTTGGCTATAGAAATATATGTCCAAGGGTGAAAATGTAGTGCATTTGGCAGAGGGTTTGCTCCCCAGGATCAAACAAGCTGGCAAGATGACAAACACCTGTAATCTGAGTCAGGAGGATTAGAAGTTCAGGGTCATCCTAGACCACACAGCAGGTTGAAGGCTGTCGAGGTTCTACATATGGAACCCCATCTAAGAAAAGAAAATGAAAGGGAGTATGTCTTCAAACAAGAACCAAGAACTCTGTCTCCTATTTCCAACCAGAATAATACCGTTAAAGACCCTATATAGAAAAAGTTGAACTATGTTTCATTAACATTCACTCAGGCAAAGGCTCCTCAATGAGCAGAATTTAAGACTAGACTTTGGGCTGTTCCCTCTCTTCTACCGCTTCCTGTGTCTATCCTGTTTGTCCTTCTGAATGAGGATTAAGCATCTTCTCTAGGGTCTTCCTTGTCACTTAGCTTCTTTAGGACTATAGATTTTAATATGTTTATCCTACATTAAATGTCTAATATCGACTTATGGGTGAGTGGACACACCATGTGTGTCTTTTTGCTTCTGGGTTATCTCACTCAGGATGATCTTTTCTGCTACCACAGATGTCCTCTAGAAGACTCCAACAAGCAGGGGATTGAAGCAGATGCAGAGACTCACAGCCAAACTTTGGACAGAGTGCAGGGAGTCTTATGGAAGAAGGGGGATATAGAAGGACTTGGTAAGGATAGAAGCCCCACAAGGAGACCAACAAAACAAAACAAAACAAACAAACAAACAAACAAGCTGGACCCAGGGGGCCCTGATGAGACTGATGCATCAACCAAAGACCATATATAGAGAGGACCTAGATCCTCTGCTCAGATGTAGCCTACAGACAGCTCCATCTCCATGTGGGTTCCGTAATAAGGGGAGAAGAGACAGTCTCTGACATGAACTCTGTTGTGTGCTCCTTGATCCCTTCTCTCTGGTGGGGCAACCTAGCCAGCCCTCAGAGGAAGAGGATCCAGGCAGTCCTGATGGGACCTGATAGACTAGAGTCTATCAGTAGGGGAAGAAGACTTACCTTATCAGTGGACTAGGGGAGCGGGATAGAGAAGGAAGAGGGAGAGAAAGTGCGACTGGGAAGAGATGAGGGAGGAGGCTACAACCAGAATACAAAGTAAATAAATTGTAAGTAACAACAACAACAACAACAACAACAATATAATAATAAGAGTTTGGGCTGTGCAGTCACAACAAGTATTGTCCCTGCTTTAGACTAGCCATTAAACTTTGCACACTTCTTCACTTCTTCCTGCCTCAGTATCCTCAGTGTTAGATTACTGTGGTGGCTTACAGAAGGGAACAGAAAGCTGAAAGAGAGGCCAGTGTGATTTAGGCAGGACTATTTATTCATGGCAAGGGGCCACTTTGTTACCCATGTATGTGGATAGCAAAATGCCTACAGAAAAACAGTAGCTGCATCCTCCTTTTTTTTTTTCTGGCTTTAAAAAAATTATTATTTTATCTATGTTGGTGTTTTATCTGTATGAGGGTATCTCTGTGTGAGGGTGTCCGATCCCCTGGAACTGGAATCACAGACAGTTGTGGACCACTATGTGGTTACTGGGACTTGAACCTATAGTCCTTTGGAAGAGCAGCCGTTTCTCTTAACTGTTGAGCCATCCCTCCAGCCCTATAGCCCTTTTAATAGGAGTAGAAATGAATACTACAGGAACACTAACTTTCTTCTGAAATCCCTCTGTCCTAGAGCATTCTTGACTGACCACAAGGGAAGCTTTGTAAGTGCAAAGCTACTATCTGTCACCTGGTTGCTGTTGGGCTTGTGTGCAATCAAGCAAGCTAGGAAATTAGATCAGTGCATTACTTTCATTTTGGTAACACTCAGAAATAATAGATGCAACAATAAATGACTTATAATAGAACGCAGAGAACCTTCCTGCTGCACCAGAAGTGCCAGTTTTCAGGAAGGCTTTCTCCATCTCCTCTGCTAATGTGTTTCTGAAGTGTGCTATGCATTGCTTCAGGGCTGGGACCAAGGCCTCCTTGATTAGCTCCTACTTACAAAATTATGGGAAATTAGATGTGACTGAGATTGGTGTGTGAACAATTTCATGACAGCCACGGATGAGCAATGTTGCTACATAACCCACAGTCCATTTAATTTCTCTTAGGTAATCTAATTTTATGTGGTTGCCTTCCTTAATCATTGAAGACTTAATAAATATGCACTTCATGAAACATTGTCTTCCATTTACATTGAAATGTAAATGGAATCTTAGTCTCTTGCGCCAGTATGATGAATATAAAAACGCCCAATGAGTTGCACTCTGCAGCCAACATTTTATAGTTCTAACAACACACGATGAAGCTGACACGCTGCAGGAAAATGTCATTAGGACACAATACACATTTCTTGTCCGCTCCTCCTTGGACTCATGATTTTAGCAACAATATCTTCAGTGTAAGGAATGCCATCCTTAACCAGGTGTTAGATCCTGGTCCTTCACATATACAACCTTTCTAAGGATGTGAACCCTGGGCTGGAGAGATGGCTCAGTCATTGAAGGCTAGGCTACAACCGAAAATATAAAGATGTAGACCCCAAAATAGAGTCCCAGGGGAAGGCATTTCCTAGCACATTGCACCTCGTAAAACACAGGAAAACAAAACATCATCTTAAAGGTTAGATGTAAATGTACAAACACGAAGAGAATACGGAACTCCGTTTCTTGAGATGAATAGAGAATGTGTGGCTGTACGTGTCTGCTCATTTGAGAGACAGCAGATGCAGCCAGCACTGCATGCTGCTGGTGCCGGCACCCCTGCAGAGGAGTCAGCGATAACGCACTCTCCCACCACGCACTTCTCAAGCTAGCTCAGAATGTGTTCCTGGGCATCTCTGTCAGGTGTCACCATCTAGGTACAACCATCGGCGATTCTGTAGTGATGTTTATATGTTATTGCATTTAATGGGGCTTGGTAAGTGGGGTTTTCAGTGCTCAGTAGCAGCGTGAAATAACTGTTCAGTGTTGTCACGTGCTAGTTGAAACCCAAGGCCACATGGTTAAAGTTTTACCTGTAGATTCATTTGCTTTTTAGCAAATTGTGGTTAGAAAATGTCAGGTTTCTGATTGAAACTTCATCCCAGCTACTGAAACCTGTTATCCTTCAGACAGTTTTCTCCTCTTCCTCCTTCTCCCCCTCCACCCCACGGGAGATCACTCTGTAGCCCAGGTTAGCCTTGAACTTGAAGCAATCCTCCTGCCCCAGAGTTGGTTGTTTCTGTTGAAAATAGTTCATTTAAGAGTCGGAGTCACATCGGTTTAAGCCAAATAAAAAGCTGGGGGAAAACATCTTTTTAAAAGAAAGTTAATTCATTCTCATACATTCCCCTCCACCAGTCTCCCTTCCACCTCTCCTTCCAGGTCCACCCCCGGCCCTGCCACACTTCTTGCCCCCTCCCATTCAGTCCTCCTCTATTTCCATTCAGAGATATCAGCCAAACATGGCATATTAAGTTGCAATAAGACTAGGCACCTCCCCTCATATTAAGGCTGGACAAGGCAACCCAGTAGGAGGACAGGGGTCCCAAATGCAGGAAAAAGCATCGGAAACAGGCCCTGCTCCCTCTCTTAGGAGTCCCACAAAAACACTAAGCTACACAACTCTAATATATATGCAGAGGGCCTAGATTAGAGCCATGCAGGCTCCCTGATTGCTGCTTCAGTCTCTGTGAGCCCTTATAAGTTCTGGTTAGTTGATTCTGCGAGCTGTGTTCTTACGGCATCCTTGACCCCTTTGCCTCCTACAGTGCTTTCTCCCTCTCTTCGCAGATTTTCTCTAACTCTACCTAATGTTTGGCTGTGGGTCTCTGCATCTGTTTCCATCGGTTGTTGGATGAAGCCTCTCTGATGACAATTGGGTTAGGCACCCATATAGGAGAATAGCATTAGGTATCATTTCATTAAAATTTTTTTTCCAGTCATGTTTGGCTCTATTCTTGGTCTCCGGCCCACCTGGCCCCGGGTTTCTGGTCCTTCAGTCACTGTCAGGTGTGGGCTCCCTTTCATGGAATGGGTCTCAAGTTGGACAAGTCACTGGCTAGCCACTCCTATAATTTCTGTGCCACTTCTACCCCAGTACATTCTGGCAGGACAAATTTTAGGTCGAAGGTTTTGTGGTTGGGTTGGTGCCTCAGTCCCTCTACTGGAAGTCTTGCTGGTTACAGAAGATGGCCAGTTCATGCTTTCTATCCCCTGTTCCTAGGAGGCTTAGCTAGGGTTACCCTAATAGATTCCTTGGAGTTTCCTTACACTGCCAAGTTTCTACCTTGCCCACGACTTGCTCCCCCATTCCAATTGTCTCTCCCAGCACTCTCTCCTTCCAACCTCTCCCCACCTGCCCCAACTCCATCACAATATCTATTTTATTTCCCCTTCCCAGGGAGACCCATGCCTCCTTCCTAAATCCCTCCTTTTTCCTTAGTCTCTCTTGGTCTGTGGATTGTAGCACTATTATCCTTTATTTTACAGGTACTATCCACTTATACATCATACCCAAGCCCCCAACTTGATGGAGACTCCCTGCTATAATAGAGGTGGCATGGAGACACCCAGATCTAACAGAGATCTCACAGAGTGGGAGAAGACCAGGTAGGCAGCCCTCCCCCAAACTTTCCCATTCTCTCAGTATCTCAGAATCGCCCAACCCTGTCTCCAGTCCTGACCCCACCCACTTGCTGTGCTGTAGCCTCTAATGGGGACATGGATCCTTCCTCTACTGTAGACCTCTCAGACTGGGAGAAGTCCAGGTAGGCTAACTCCTGCCTAACTCCTCTACTGTCTCACTATTTCAGCACCCCACCACCATATCCCCTACTCCTGTGCCCTCCTAGTTGCCTTGTCCCAGCCTTCAACTGGGCTGAGACACCCTACTGTACCAGAAACCAAGCAGACTAGGAGAAGTTCAGGTAGGCTGCTTGCTGGGGCAAACTCCCCCTTTCACTATCTAGGAGTTCCTTCACCCTCTCACCAGTCCTGCCTCCTCCCAGTTGCCTTGCACCACACTCCAACTGAGGAAGACACTCTGTGTTTTCCCAGAGACCATACAGACTGGGAGAAGCCCAGGCTACACACCAGAATACCAGAGAGGAAACAGAAACCAAGCAAGAAAAGACCCATCCAATAAAGAATAACTCAGAAATCTTTGCCTAGACCTTTAATTACCTCAAACCCAGATGTCTGGAGGTAAGTGAGAGAACATAAAACACAACAGTCAAGGCATGATGTCACCACCAGAACCCAGCTGTCCTACTACAGCAAGCCCTCAATATTCCAGTACAACAGAAGCAATAAAGAAAACACACTGAGGAAATGCTGGAAATAAAAATATCACTGAGGAAATGCTGGAAATAAAAATATAGATACATTAACAGGAACCATAGATACAAGCAACATAACACAAGAGATGAAGAGAGACTCTCAGGCATTGAAGATACAATGGAAGAAATAAATACATTGGTCAAAGAAAATGTTAAATCTAAAACATTCCTGACACAGCGCATTTTCTGGGACACCATGAAAAGACCAAAACTAAGAATACTAGGAATAGAAGAAGGAGAAGATTCTCAGCTCAAAGGCCCGGAAAATATTTTCAACAAAATCGTAGAAGAAAATTTTCCTAACCTAAAGAGGGAGATGCTTATAAAAGTATAAGAAGCTTACAGAAAAGGAAGTCCCCTCACCACATAATAATTAAATTAGTAAAGATATAGAACAAAGAAAGAATACTGAAAACTGCAAGGGAAAAAGAGCAACAACATATGAAGGTAGATCTGTGAGAATTACCCCTGACTTCTCAGTGGAAACTCTAAAACCCAGAAGGGTCTGGACAGATGTCCTGCAGACTCTAAGAGACCACAGCTTCTGACCCATGCTCCTGTACCCAACAGAACTTTCAACAACCATAGAAGGGGACAACGATATTCCATGACTGTGGCGGCTGAATAAGAATGGCCCCCATAGATTCATGTGTTTGTGTGCTTGACCCGTGACGACTGGCACTATCAGGAGGTGCGGTGGTGTTGGAGTAGGTGTGGCCTTGCTGGAGGAAGTGTGTTACTGTGGGGTTGGGCTTTGGGTTCCTATATTCTCAAAATACTCCCAGTGTGGTACACATCCTCCTCTGCAGCCTTTGGATCAACATGTAGAACTCTTGGCTCCTTCTCTAGTATCGTACTGGCCTGTGTGTGGCCATGCTTCCTGCCGTGATGATAATGGACTAAGCCTCAGAAACTGTAATCCAGCCACATTTCAATATTTTCAACTCAATTTTCAACAAGAGTTCTTATGGTCCTAATGTGTCTTCACAGCAGTAGAAACCCTAACTAAGACAATGACAAAACCAAATTTAAATAACATTTATCCATAAATCCAGCCCTACAGAAGGTACTAGAAGGAAGAGGTTAACAACATCCATGAAAACACAGGCACTAAATAATCTTACACCAGCAAAACCAAAAAGAAGGGAAGACACACACACACACACACACACACACACACACACACACACACACACACTACCACCACCAAAATGACAGGAATTAATTATTATCGTTGGTCATTGATATGTCTCAATGTCAATGAACTCAATTCCCTGATAAAAAGACAGGCTGACAGAGTGGATGCCAAATCAGGATCCATCCTTCTGCTGTGTACAGGAAACACTTCAACAGCAAAGACTGACATCACTTAAGAGTTAAAGGTTAGAAAAAAATTTTCCAAGCTTATGTTTTGCTTTTTTTTTTTTCTTTCTGTTTTATTTCTTTTTGCCACTAGCTTAGCTCCTTTCTCATTTCCCTTCTCACTAGTTATTTAACTCAACAGAGAAACAGAAAGCACAACTAATATTACTGGGCCAATTTAAGGACAGTTAGTTAAAAAAACAAACAAACAAACAAACAAACAAAAAAAAACCAAACAAACCCACAGTGGGTTCTTAACATTTGCTTTTTTCATTTGTAAAAGTTATTTTGGCAAATTTGGTCCTTTTTCCCTCTATACAGATTCAGGGCCTGGCCCACCTTTAACTTTCCAGAAATACCTGTGTGAGGTTTTTCTTGGACCTGAGCTGATTCTGTAGATCAGTTTTATAGGAGCATAGCAGAACACTCTATACCACTTCTAACATCACTGAATTTAAGAAATCATTTCACATATTTGAGAGATTTTCCTATGATATTTTAATGTGTTATAAAATAATTTTTCTAAAAATGACATTTTCTATTTTTTCTGACATCTAGGAATTCTCATATGTTCATCTTGCATTTGGCAATCTAGCCAAATATTTTTTCTGATGATGGGTTTTTTTTTGTTTGTTTGTTTTGTTTTGTTTTTGAGACAAGGTTTCTCTGTGTAGCTTAGGCTACCCTGGACTCACTCTGTAGACCAGGCTGGCCTCAAACCCAGAGAGATCCACAACCCCTCTTTCTACCTGAGTTTTGGGATTATAGATTTGCACCACTGTGCTATGCTCTGATTATATGTATTTTAAAAACAAAAACAAAAATCAAACAAAACAAATACTCCTCGAACCAAAGTTAAGAGTCATTTCATTTTTGAGTTCTCAGACTTCAGTAGCTTCCTGTTTTCTTGAGTCGAGGGTCCTTGCTATATATTCAAAGTCTAATCATAATCTGGTTCTTGTTAGCTTTCAAGAATTTGCCCTTTTTTGTTTGTTTAAGACGGGGTTTCTCTGTGTAACAGCTCGGGCTGTCCTGGACTCCATTTGTAGACCAGGCTGGCATCTAAATCACAGAGATCACCTGCTTCTTCCTCCTGAGTGCTGGAATTAAAGGTGTGCCCCAGGCCCGGGTGGTGTAGGTAAATGTTAACTCTTGTTGTATGCTATCTCTTCCAGGAAGCCTTCTTGAAATTTTTCCATTTGTAATGAATGACTCATTTCACTGTGTACATGTAATATCTACTAGTAATACAAGAGCCAAACTCTGTCTCTACACTTGACATTTTTAGGGTAAATAGTAGTTATCTGATATTGATAGATATGGTAGAAACTGTTAGAAAATGGTTGGGACATAGTGGCATAGACTGTAAAGTTGTGAACTTTGCAGTCAAGCCAACTGAGGCAAATTTTGACTCAAACATTTATTACCTTGGTTGACTATCTTTTAGCCTCAAATTCTTTTCTTTGAGGATGAACTTATTTTGAAGACTAAATGAGATAATCCATGAAAAATGTTTAGCCTGATACCTGATACCTTTTGTGGTAAGGAAAGTTAGCCACTACGAACATAGCCTTGTCCTAGATACTCAGTCAAATCTATTTAGAGACCCTGGTGTTCAAGAGAAAGACAGTGAGAGGAAAGAAGATATGGGAAGGAGAGTAGAGAGAGACAGAGACAGAGAGAGAGGAAGATAGAAGAAGAAAGGGAGGGGCAGGAAGAGAGAAAATAGAAGTAAGGAGGGGGGTAGGTGGTCTCGTTCATATTTGAAGTTTGTAATATTTTTGTATGCCAGCAACAAAGTCTGTGTCCATTATCAACACACACCCACTTACACACACACACACACACCTCTCTTCATTAGAGTAAAAGCCTTGTTTGAGTCACTTTCTCTGCATGTCAGCATACTGAGTATCTACTCTAGGCACTCAATGTAGAATACAATTCAAATTAAGCAAATATCCATTAGAAACAAGAAATGAATAAATACCTTTAATTACTGTATAGACCTGCCCTACTTTGCAAAATGTTATGCTGTGCTCCAAAAATGACACATGCTCACGTGACAATAGAGAAACCACTTAATTTGAACATCTTATATTTCAGGTGACAATATAACATTTCACACCATCATCAAGGTTTCCAGATGGATATTTCACACACTGCTACCCAAAATGAATAAGAAACCCAGATTTAGTACAGGTTTAGCCTGTACTTTATATCTAAAGCAGCTATCATCAGTTTGAGATTTTTATGTAGATTATTATGAAGAGTTGTTTTTATAGATGCAAGGACATTTGATAAGTTGTTACCACACAGAGGTAGTTCTCCTTATAGAAGTAAAGGGCCGAGTTGCAAGCAGAAAAATCTATTTGCAATAACATAGGGGATGGATTGCTGTGTCATTGTCTTTCATCCTAAAATATGTGGAGGGAAAGTCATATTAGATAGTTTACCTAAAAATTATAGAATATCTACTTGGGAAAATTTAAGACTGAAATTTCACATGAATTACAGTCACAGGGCCAGACATGTGTAATCTAGAACAGAACAGCATAGCAGGAAGATTGATGGGCAGGAGGCCTGTTACTTTATTTTTAAATTTTTATTATATTTTTATTAATTACAGTTTATTCACTTTGTATCCCAGCTATAGCCCCCTTCCTTGTCCCCTTCCATCCCACTCTCCGTCCCTCATCTCCTCCCATGCCCCTCTCCACGTCCACTGATAGGGGAGGTCCTCCTCTCTTTCCATCTGACCATAGTCTATCAGGTCTCATCAGGACTGGCTGTATTGTCTTCTTCTGTGGCCTGGTAAGGCTACTCCCCCCTAGGGGGAAGGTGATCAAAGAGTTAGCCTATGAGTTCATGTCAGAGATGCCCCTGTTCCTATTACTGGAGAACCCCTCTTGGACACTGAGCTGTCATGGGCTGTATCTGTGCAGGGGTTCTAGGTTATCTCCATGCATGGTCCTTGTTTGGAATATCAGTCTCACAAAAGACCCCTGTGCCCAGATTTTTTGGCTCTGTTGCTTTCCTTGTGGAGCTCCTGTCCCCTCCAGGTCTTTCTATCTCCCCCTTCTTTCATAAGATTTCCTACACTCTGCCCAAAGTTTGGCTATGAGTCTCAGCATATGTTTTGATACCCTGCTGGGTAGAGTCTTTCAGAGGTCCTCTATGATAGGCTCCTGTCCTGTTCCCTGTTTTCTCCCTCTTACCATGTCTATCCTGTTTGCCTTTCTGAATGAAGATTGAGCATCTTACCTCCTTTTTGATTAGCTTCCTTAGGTGTACAGATTTTAGTATGATTATCCTATATTTTAGGTCTAATATCCACTTATAAGTTAAATCATACAATTTTGTCAACATTTATTTTCTTACTCCTAATTGGTCCATTGTCTGCATGCTTGTATGCCACGTTCTGGGATGTGAAGAGAAGCAGTGTTTGCACGCTGCTGGTGATGTGTCAGGACGCTCAGATACCTTTACCAAACAGATCTTTAGGAAAAGAAAACACTGTGCAAAAAATGCTATAGGAATCTGATTCTGAGACATGTTTCCAACTAATTACCGTTCATCACAATAGATCCTTACTTGTTTTAAGAACCAAAGAAAACAAATAAAAAGCCCACAGCTGATCCATTTGATGAAGCATATGTACTTTGTTGTCCTTTTCCCGCTGGAATCCATGGTCTTGTGTTTCCAAGGCAAACCACATGACCATCTGATGGAAATCATCTGTGCAGTCTTCTTCCATTCCTACTTTTCTTTTTCTTGCCAGAGCTTTTTTGCTGTGTACTTCAGGATGCCACCATACATGGCCATTCCACATCTTCAGGTTTTACCGTCTGCCCTTGTGCTCTCCTGTAATTAAAAGAAAAAAAAAAAAGACTTTTGGCTAGGGAGGTAAGAGCATTTGTGAAAGTATGGGATCTGAGTTCAGATCCCAGCGTACACGTAGAAGGCCTGTATGGCCATTGTTTACATTTGCATTTCTACTGCTGTGAAGAGACACATGACCACTGCAACTCTTATAAAGGAAAACATTTAACAGGGGCTGGCTTACAGTTTCAGAGGGAAAGGTAGGTGTATAGGTAGATGTGCTGGAGGAGCTGAGAGTTCTACTTCTTGATCCACAGACAGCAGAAGGAGACTGTGTGCCACACTGGGTGTTGCTTGACCATAGGAGGCCTTAAAGCCTGCCTCAACAGTGACATTTTCCTCTAACAAAGTCACACCCACTGCAACAAGGGCACACCTCCTAATAGGGCCACTCCCTATGGCCAAGCATTCAAACACATGAGTCTGTGGGGGCCATGCCTATGCAAACCACCGCACCTATATTAATACTTCTGACACCAGCACCGTTGGGTAGGAAACACAAGAATCACTTAGGGACAGATTCTGTCTCCAGGGAATAAGGCAAAGTGCGATAGAGCAGGACCCCATTTCTTTTTTCACGGGCATGCATACAATGCACACACCATATATATATGTATATATATATGTATATATATATATGTATATATATATGTATATATATGTTTTATTTTATTTTTTTTTAAAAGATCCAAATGAAGAAGAAACAAAAGAAAAACAAAAACATTGCAGTGCAGATAATTAAAAACAACTAAATAAGATTTATTTTTTAAAACTAAACCACTGCGCCCACCAGTACCTCATTACCTGTGGCAGGTAGAAAAGCTGGCCCCACCCCTCACCTGGGCAGTGTAAGAGAGCTGGCTGTGATGACATGGGCACAGGAGAGTGGGTGGGCTGACCAACTCAGCTACCACTCAGGCCCGGATCCAGGGCTTTGAGTTGGCCCACCCCAACCTAACCCATCTATGAAGTGCTGGAGAGCATGAAGAAGCTCATCCTGTAGAACCAAAGATGGAGGATCTCCATGACACAGGGCAACATCAGGATATCTGAGAAGAGTCCCAGTGAGGAGCCAGTATTGATGGTGTACCAGAAGCCAGAGGCCTCCAACTGTCCTAGCGATTCATTGCAATGAACAATTGCAAATGAAGCAGCTTGGGCAAAAGGGTACACTGTGTGACACACTGTGGCACGCTGCAGCTTCCATGGCAATGTAGTATGTATGTACGTATGAATGTATGTATGTATGTACGTACGTACTATCTTTATTTGTTTTCTTTTGGTGGGGTGATTGCAAGAGCTGAGGGTAGATATGGAGGGCAGGGAGATGAATGAAACTGGGTTGTTGCATGATGTGAAATTCACAAAGAATCAATAAAACATTTTTAAAAAGTATAGCTTGAATTCATCCTTGGTAAAAGGCAGCTTGAGCACTGTCCAGCTCAATTTTCTGAGTGCTTGTTAAAATTAATTATCATACAGCAACTTCGCTCCCTGCGTCCAACTCCCAGAAAATATGCTTGGAGTGGAAAAATGCAAATTGGGTTCTGAGGTAATTTTGCACTCTAGGGACAGAGGTTTTATTTTATTTTATTTTTCATTTCACATTACTTCATGTTGGAAAAGGTTCATTATTATTTATAAAGCAGAAAAAGCCCCAAAGCCAATCCATTTTCAGCTACATTGTCACTTTCTGCATTCCAAACACCACTAAATCCCCAAATGAGGAGGCTAATTCTTTCCTTACAGAGACATACAACGTGCCTACGGTGATACGAACATAAGCGACAGCACTTTACCCGGAATAATTCTTACTCTCTACCACCTGCACCCAGACACCTCGTTAAGAATTTTAAGGTATTTATAACTGTTACATGTTGTGTCTTTGAGTGTCTGGTCCTATACTGCCGGAGCGTAGTGGGAATGTGGTCGTCGAAGGCAGTTATCACCTTATTAGCCATTCTGTATGTCTAGATGCGCTTCTGAAAACGTTCGTTTTCTTAGCGTATTTGGTCAGTGGGATGGTTATGGGTGTGCATGTGTGTGCATGTTCTTGTGTGTGTGCAGGTATGTATGTATACATGAGCATGTGGATGTTAGAGGATAACTTTAGCTGTTGTTCCTTAGGAAAGACCCCCCCTTTTTTTTCTGAGGCAGGGTCTGTCATTGGCTTGAAGCTCACCGAATAAGCTAGCTAGGCTGAGTGACCGACCAGTGGGCCCCCAAGATCCGCTTGTCTCTGCCTCCAAAGCATCGTGTCTAGAATTTTTAATATGTAGTTTGGGTAATCAGACTAAGGCACTTTGTCAACTGAGCTATTATATCTCCAGTTCTAGTTTATTTATTATAAAATACTGCAATGCCCTGTTTTGGATAACCAAACATTGTTTCCTAGTTAATAATTCTAAATACAAAATTGACACAAGTTTAAAAACCAACAACAGTGAGGGAAAATGGCTTTCTCTCCTTTACCCCAGCTCCCTGCCCCCAAATCCTGTCATAAGAACTGTACTTCAGGGCTATTCTTCTTAGTGACAGGTTTGACCTTGGGGTACAGTGTTTGTCTGCATGTCTCCAAGGTCACTGTACAATGGGCCAAAAATAAGAGGGCTCCCATCTCTACATGAGGGCTTCTGGCCATCAGAACAGCATCAAGACAGCTGTGGTGATAAATTCTGTCAGGGGTTGCTCAAGGGTGGGCTAGCTGTGCCAAAGAGGCCACTCAGGTGTTTCACATTCCTATGCTGAGAGTGGACACATAATGGCTTCTTTAACTGTTGCGTTTTCTCTTTTCCTCACTGCTTGGTCCCTGTGGTTCAAAGAGCATTCACAAAACAAAACTCTTCATAAGTCTAAACAGGAACAGAAACTGGAGGATCCCCTTTTGACTCCCCTACCCCATACTGAGAAAATGTCCTGACAGCTGTCAAAAGGAGAAACTTATGAAAATGGCAGGAGATTTGAAACTGGAAAGGAATTAAATAAATCAAGATTTTTCTTAAAATGTAAACCAGTCTAACTCTAACTTTGGTGGACTGCTTTTAAGAAGAAGAGGTGTCTGTTGGGAGTCTAATTTTATATTAGACTTTACATTTTGATAATCAGGGGCAACCCTAGAGTGTGGCTCCTCTCTGTACTTTGTACTGCTAGAGAAATCAGTACCATCAGAAAAGACTCTGCAGCAAAGTTGTTTTTTTTTTTTTTTTTTTTTTTTTTTTTTTTTTTTTAAGATTTTATTTCTGTGGCATCAAGATGGGTTTATAGTTTAGCATCATCTGAAGCCTTTCTGGACTGGTTCAGGGAGCAGGCCTCCTTTGCTTTGGCGTAGAGGATCATTATTTAATTTAGCCACCATTATGTCCTTTTCAAACTTTAAGAACAGGTTGAATCACTGTTGGAAGGTGAGATAACTTTTGAGACATGAGAAGATTTTAGGTCATGACTGGTTTTACTTTCAATGTGTTTCTCCATGTGCTGTCTGCCTCCAAGCCCGAAACCCTCAGGCAACCGATAATGGACCAGCATTTTGGAAACTGAGCCTAAATAAACCTCTTTTCCTTATAAATTATTTATATCAGGTATTTGTTATGGTAAAGGAACGTTAACACATCTTCCAAGTAGCTCAGTTCTAGAGCCAATTGTATATGTTAGGCAGCAGCTAATCTTACAAAAAAACACCACACATCAATAGAAACATCATTACAACACAAAATCAATATTCCTTATGTTCACGCTTACGGCTATTCTCTGATAATGACCAAAACTTCCATTTATGTAGATTTGTGTTCTATTTTGATAATGTTGGCGAATAGATAATGACTTTGGAGATATCAAGATTAATGCTTCTAGGATCAACATTGTCAATGTATTTTCAAAGTCATTAGTACAGTTTATATGAAGCTCAACAAATTTGGTCAACAAATAATATGATAGAAAGTCATTGCTAATTGTTTTTACTTTGTACATCTATTTTTAGGGCTTGTTTTACTGTTAATCATGTGAGTGTTATGTCTGTGTACAGGCAAGTGTGCAGGTGATCACAGAGGCTGGAAGAGGAAGTAGATTTCCCTGGAGCTAGAGTTACAGGTGGTTTTGAGCTACCCAGTGTGGAGTCTGGGAACTGAACTTCAGGTCTTCTGGAAGAGCAGTACCCCCCTTTAAGCTCTAAGCTATCTTCCCAGCCCCCTAAATCTCTTTTTAAGTTGGAGAATATAACACATCTAAAAGAAAGTCCACAATTTGTAGGTGCACAGCTCATGGATGTTACAAAGTCAGCACGCATGGATGATTACTTCCCAAACCGGGAAAAATAACATTGCTGAGTTGGCTCAGTGGGTGAAGGTTCTCACTGCCTGGCCTGGGTTCAATTCTCAATATCCACATGCTAGAAAGAGAGAATTTATTTCAATCACTTGTCCTCTGACCTTGACATGTGCACAGGGCTGTGTGCACCCACCTAGCTAAAGTAAATAAAAATTGTCTTAAAGCCTTATCTGTTGCAGGAAGATACACAAGCTCTCTTTTCCATCACTCTCCTGACCCTTCTCACTAAACAGCAACAGTCTTGACAAACTAACTTGTCTGATGAGCTTTGTCTGCTTTAAAATTTTATGCTGCATAGAGTGTAAGCTGTTTTAATCAGAACTTTTAGAATTCATTCCTTCTGAGAAATCCCATCTCAGAGGTAAAGTAATGGTTTCTTTGTAGGTAACTGTGTCGTGTAGATGAAAGGCTTACCCTATAAATCATTCCCATAAAACCTCATAATTTCCCTGAGAAGGCAGCATCAGGAGGAACATTATGACCTTGTGATCTAACATACTAAAAAATGGAATTATTAAGGTTATTATAAAGGTTAAATGAGTGCTGAAAATGTCAATTTTTGAGTGTCTAGTTCTCTATGCTCTAGTCTTTTTTGATAGTATTACTTTAATCTTTGGGACACAGTAGTAATTGTTCTATTATTGAAACAATTTTGTTTCTTCTCGCTTGGACTCTTGTTGAGATGTATTTTCCTTGACAGAGGAGAGGCAGAAGTAGGCAGATCTCTATGAGTTTGAGGCCAGCCTCGTCTACAAAGCAAGTCCAGGACAGCCAAGGCTACACAGAAAAACCCTGTCTCAAAAACAACAACAAAGATGGAATTTTAAAGTTGTTTTGATTTGCATTTTCCTTATGGATAAAAACATTGAGCATTTCTTAAAGTGCTTCTTGGCCATTAGAGATTCCTCTGTTGAGAATTCTCTGATTAGCCCTGTATCCCATTTTTAAATTGGATTATTTTGTTTGTTGATGTCTAGCTTCTTGAGTTCTTTAAATATTTTGGCTATTATCCTTCTGTCAGATGTGGGGTTGTAAATCTATTCCCATTCTGTAGGCTGCCATTTTGTCCTATTGATGGTGTTCTTTTCAGTTTCATGAGATCCCATGAAAGCTTTTCAGTTTTATGAGATCCCATTTATTAATTGTTGATCTTATGCCTGAACTGATGGTGTTCTGTTCAAGAAGTTGTCTCCTGTGAGTTCAAGGTTCTTACCCACTTTCTCATTTATCAGGCTCACTGTTATATGGTTTTAATGAGGTCCTTGATCCCTTTGGACCTGAGTTTTGTGCAGGGTGATAGATATGGACTTACTTGGATTCTTCTACATGCAGACATCCAGTTAGACCAGTACCATTTGTTGAAGATGCTTTTTTTTTCTATTGTATATTTCTGGCTTCTTGATTAGAAATCATGTAGATTTATGTCTGAGTCTTTGATTCAGTTCCATTGGTAAACTTGTTTGTTTTTATGCCTATACCATATGGTTTTTATTACTGTTGCTCTGTAGTACAGCTTAAAATGATGATATCTCCAGACTTTTTTTTTTTTAATTATACAGAATTGTTTAAGCTATTGTTTTTGTTTTGTTTTGTTTTTCCATGTGAAGTTGAGTATTATTCTTTCAAGGTCTGTAAAGAATCATGGTTGTGGATGTAAACATGTTTTTTGTTTTAATCTCAGGTGTGGGATGTGGGACTGATTCAGACAGTCCACAGTGGCAAACTCTTTGTTTCTGGTGGACACTGAGAGGAGCTCTTTGCCAGCTGCAGATAGTTTAAATCTGGGGACTCTGGAGAGAGAATAATGCCAGAGCCCAGAGAGTATCGGGAATCTCAGAGAAAGAACAAGGCTGCTTCTGCTTCCCCCTGAGGTTCCTAGTTGCTGTTGTTGATGCAGTGAGACAAGAAGTTGGAGATCTTGTGAAGATTGGACTGGCTCCAAGGAACCCGGTGACCCTAACCAGCAGAAAGTAGCTAAGAGAACTGTGTCCTCTCTCTCACTAACCTTTTCTCTTTCCTACCTGGTGTTGGGGTGTTAGAAGGGATTGGGATGGAGTAGGGAGAAAAACATAAAAAATGTAAATAAAGGTTTTTAAAAAGTATGACAACAAATTATGTTGGAAATTCGATGGGGATTGAGTTGAATTTGTAGATTGCTTTTGGTAAAATGGCTATTTTTAGTATGTTAATCCTATTGATCCATGAGTTTAGGAGACCTTTTCATCTTCTGATATCTTCTTCAGTTTCTTTCTTTAAAGACTTGAAGTTCTTGTCATACAAGTTTTTCACTTGCTTGATTAGAGTTATGCCAAGATATTTTATGTTATTTGTGGCTATTGTGAAGGGTGTTGTTTGCCTAATTACTTTCTCAGTCTGTTTGTCATTTGTATATAGGAGGGCTACTGATTTTTTTTTTTAAGTTAATTTTGTATCCAGCCACTTTGCTGAAGGTGTTTATCAGCTGTAGGAGTTCCCTGGTAAAAATTTTGGTGTTGCTTGTCTATACTATCATATCATCTGCAAATAATGATACTTTGACTTCTTTTTTTCTGATTTGTATCCCCTTGATCTCCTTTAGTTGTTTTATTGCTCTAGCTAGAATTACAAGTACTATATTAAATAGACATGGAGAGAGTGAAAAACCTTATTTTGTCTCTGAATTTAGTGGAATTGCTTTGAATTTCTCTCCATTTAATTTGATGTTGGGTATAGGCTTGCTGTAAATTGCCTTTATTATGTTTCAATATGTCCCTTTCATCCCTAATCTCTTCAAGACTTTTATGAAGATGGGTTGTTGGATTTTGTTAAAGGCTTTTTCAGTATCTAATGAGATAATCACGTTTTTTTTCCTTTTAATTTGCTTACTACATTGACAGATTTTTGTATGTTGAACCATCCATGCATCACTGGGATGAAGCCTAGTTGATCATGGTGGATGATCTTTTTGAAGTGTTCTTGGATTTGCTTTGTGAGTATCTGTTGAATATTTTTGAATCACTCTTTGTGAGGGAAATTGGTCCATTTGCTTAGAAAATCTTTTTTCCAAGCCTTAACTTGGAGGTAATGTTTATCTTTGATGTTGAAGTGTGTTTCTTGTACACAGCAGAAATATGAATCCTGTTTTCACATCCATTCTGTTAATCTGTGTCTCTTTATTGAGAAATTGAGTCCATTGACATTGAGAGATATTAATGACAAGTGATTACTAATTCCCTTTGTTCTTTTTGTTTTTGTTATTGGTGGCAATAGTCTGTCTCTCTCTCTCTCTCTCTCTCTCTCTCTCTCTCTCGCTGTGTGTGTGTGTGTGTGTGAGTGAGTGAGTTTGTGTGCTTCCCTTCTTTTGGCTTTGCTGTTGTGAGATTATTTCCTGTATTTTTATGGTATAGTTAAAGTCTTTGGGTTGGAGTTTTCCTTCTAGTACTTTCAGTAGTGTTGGACCTGTTGATAAATATGGCTTAAAATTGACTTTGTCATGAAATATCTTGCTTGTTCCATCTGTGGTGATTGAAAGTTTTGCTGGATATAGTAGTCTGGGGTGGCATCTGTGGTCTCTTAGACTCTGTAAGACATCTGTCCAGGCCTTTCTGGCTTTTAGAGTTTGTTTCAAAAGACAGTTATAATTCTACTAACTATGCCTTTATATGTTGGTACTTAGCTTTTTTCCTTTGCAGGGGTTAATATTCTTTCTTTGTTTTGTATGTTCAGTGTTTTGATTATTGCGTATTGAGAGGAATTTCTTTTCTGGTCTTCTGACTGTCTTTCTTTTTTAAAACAGGGTCTCACCATGTAGTCCTGGCTAGCCTGGAATTTTCCATGTAGTACATCAAGCTGACCTTTAACTCAAAGCTCTGCCTGCCTCTGCCTTGCCAGTGCTGGGATTAAAGATGAGTAATACAACACATGACTAATTATGTGTTTCTAAATTAATGACAGACCCCCAATTCCTGTAAACACCTGGGAACATTATTTTTACTGTTTCAAGAAGAGTACCTGAATGATGGCATGAGTAATTTAGTTTCAGAAATATAGATGTGTGTGTGTGTGTGTGTGTATGTGTGTGTTGTGGAAACATGCCTTAGAACTCAAGAGGCATAATAGGGCCATTTGCTAATAATAGCAGCAGACAATATTGACCAAACATGGCTTGATGTTGGTAGAGTTCCTCTAAAAACAATAAGCAAAGACACAAAACCCTTACTCCAAATAATACAAATTTTTAGAAGGGTATTGACATTGGTATTCCAATAGGAACTCTGAAAATTTGGGTGATGCCCATCAGCTGTCATTCGGTGAAGGAATAAGATATTTTTTCCCAGTCATGGCGACATCTCTGCATCAAGTTATTTACAAGAGTTGTGAGAAAACTCTACATACCCTCCAGTGTTTGCCTCATGGCCCATCCTTTCTTTTTACCACTTTAGGATGTCTGGGGGAAAAAAAAGCTGGCTCCCTGGTTTTTCCTCAACTTTCTCTCAGTTAATTTGCACAACTTAATTGTATATGTTAGTTAATTGTCACTATTAAAAGCATAGATCTTGACCTGGAGGGATTGAAGCATAGGACAGATTCTTGTTAATTACCAACTGTGATCTCAGATAACTGAGAATAGAAAACTCCCTTCAAGGCCTGAGAGTGCTTGATTAACACAGAGAGAGTTTCCCAAGAGTGTGGCAGCTGAAGCCCACAGGCTGACAGAGCTTTCTACCAGTATGGCTACCTTTAGCATGAACTTTAAGGAGTGCAGTAAATACAACTTTGAAGTTGTTTTTCTTTGACCTACTGATAAGAGATTGTATTTAATGAAAGACCATTTTCCATAGTTTGTACATATTTAAGCTATTATTTTCTTTAAATCAATCTTAGCTTTTAGACATTATTTATATTAAAGGAATATTTTTAGCTTATGCCCACAGTGCAAAACAATTATTACTTCCCATAAATAAAAGATAAGTGTGAAATAAATAAAAGTCTCTGAAGCCACCTCCCATGTTTGGGAATGACTTAGGACCATGAATTTGGGATTTGGAATTAGAAGACCAGACTTGTTATCAGCTCTGCTGCTTCTATGTTCTCTGTTCAAACAAACAAACAAACAAACAACCACACACCAATCACTTAACTTCCCTATGTCCTAGTGGCATCATCTGAAAGGGAAAAGGGAAGATTCAAGGGCATGGTGACAATGCCCATTGCAAAAAAAAAAAAGGGGGGGGGATTATAATTGACACTTGTCCTTGTATTGTCTCCTCCTTTTCTCCTTTTCCTCCTCCTCTTCTTCTTTCTCTTCTGGGAGGGGGTGTTGTTTTTTGAGACAGTAACAGCCTAGCTGTCCTGGCCTCAAACTAACAGAAACCTCCCTGCTTCTGCTTCCCGAGTGCTGGGATTATAGGGATTAAAAGGCCACCACTGCTTGGCCCTTCTTTATTTCTTGGATGTGAGGCCAAATAGTTTACAAAGGAAAATGAATGTTGCCTATTAATTTTAAGCCCAAAGTTAAGGCTGGCATGGTGTACAGGTCACTTAACTGGTAGTGGGTTTTGGGTTGCTTCCTTGAGAAGGGCTGGGCTGTCAGTACTGTGCTTGACGACTGATGCTTTCTCCAACCATGGGCAGAGAGGTGGTTGGTGCAACACACTGACATCACTTACCTCTGGTCTGCTCTTCACCAAGCCCCCTTAACTCTGAAGAATGCATGTTGGAAATCACCTTTCCTTAAGTGGGTTCTTTCTTTTCAAAAAAGCTGCCCAAAGTCAACTCAGATAACTTATACTTCTTAAGGATCTTATCCTGACGTAGTCTCCAGGAATGAAGCCCTGTCAGGCTATCTCGTTTAGTCTCCACCTTCTTGATCTTCTGAAATGACTTGTCATCCTGCCCAAGGACTCCTGAAGAGTGAGAGGCTGGGAAGAAGATGCTGCTTGTAAGACTGTGGCTACTGTGCTAAGGCTTCCTCTGCCATGCCACAGAAGGTGAATATGTCCCTTCTCAGGGAGGCCGCAGGGATGGAACACTGTGTGAGGCCTGTGATCTACTTACTGTTGGAGTTTCCTCAACATCTAGCTGAGTGCTAATTTACTAAGATCTGCAAGAGTCGTTGCAGTGGGAAATGCTATCGCTATCAATTGGGATACAATAGAAAAACTATAGGATGTAAAAACCTATTTAAGACATTCCCCTTTTCTCTATCTCACACTCTAAAATGAACCAATAAACAAATCATTAACACACAGGAAAATTCTTCTTCTGAGGCTTACTGCTCTGTCCTTGTAGGAAAAGAATATTGCAGAAGGAAACTTGACAAAGAATACTTTTGGGGAGCTTAACTTTGAAATGACATTTTGGTGCCAACAGATTCTAAAAGCTGACATCAACACTTCTAATATCTGTGCATTACTGTTTAATACAATAGGTTAAGTGTTGCTTAGGGGAGTTTAGAATCATTCACTTCTCAGAATCGAAAAGGATGCTCATTAGCTCTCTTATTACTTCTCTTGAAAATTTGCATTGCTCCTATCATCCACAAAACGCTCCTGGAAATTCTTATTACTAATAAATCCATAACCTTTCTGGCTTCTTTTGAAATAGAAGATATGGTAAAGTCACTCAGGAAATAGATACTGTACTGATGGCATCAATTGAAATGAGTTGTAGCTGAGGGAAAGGTGCTTTGTGAAGCATTTCAAGGCGACAAAGACAAGTTTAGAAATAATCACTTACTTTACGAGTACATTTCATAATCTCGCTCACCCAGGTATTTGTAACAAACACATCCTGGACCCATATAAATGGTAGAGACAGGCAAGCTGGCAACATGGCTAAAGAGGAATTGATGTTTATGGAGGGGCACTTGAGCATTTTGAAGAGTTTTCAATAAGAAGCGTCTTCTTTTATGGACATCTTTAGGAAGGGGATTGGATTCAGGTGGCACCTATGAAACTTCCCCACTGTCTCCTTACTGCATTCCCATTGTTGTTCCTCTGCCCGTTAGATGCCACAGATCTAGCCAGTATACTAGGAAATGACCAGAAGCCTCATCTTCCTCAAACATTGCCTATATGCCTATGATGTGTGTGAGGCCGTGCAGTTAATTCCTTTGTGATTTGATTTTCTGAGCTGTATAATTCTTGTGCTGTTATTTGGGAATCTGAATTTCGTGTTACATAAGAAAAAAATTCCAGTATGACGAGGGGTTTAAACAATTTGTTACTAGACTTTCTGAGCTAAAAGGTGAAGTTCTTAATTTTGGCATTTAATATTTTTATTGAAAATAAATTCTTCTCTCAATATAATACATCTCAACATCATTTACCCTCCCTCCACTCCTCTCAGCCCACCCAGACCCACTCCCTCTCTGTTACCTCTTCAGAAAAGAGCAGAACTGTGAAAGATGACAGTCAAATAGGCCAAAACTAGATACATTAGGACAAGGCAAAAGACCTCATGTCGAGGCTGGATAAGGCAACCCAATAGGAGAAAAAGGGTCCCAAGAACAGAAAAAAAAAAAAAAAAGTCAGAGACACACCTGCTCCACTATTAGGTATCTCACAAAACCACCATGCAAACAGCAGGGGACCTGGTGCAGAGCCATGCAGCTCCATGCTTCCAGGTTCAGTCTGTGAGCCCATGTGAGCCCTGCTTAGTTGATTCTGTGGGCTGTGTTCTCCTGCTGTCCTCCATCCCCTTGAACTCCTACAATCTTTCCTCCATTCTCCACCCCCTTCTGCCAGGTATCCCCCAATCTCTGAGGAGAGAGTCCTGATGGAGGATTCAAACTTAGACTCTCTCTACACAATGTCTGGCTGTGGGTCTCTGCACCCACTCCCATCTGCTGCTGGAGGAAGCCTCTCTGATGACAACTGGACAAGGCATTGATCTATGGGTATAGCAGAACACCATTAAGAACAACTCCACTGATTTTTTTCCCCAGTCATGTTTGGACTATCCGGTCTCTGCTTCCTGGCCATCCAGCCAGTGTAGTGCCTTCTCCTGATGTGGGCCTCAAGTTAAACCAAATGTTGCTTGGCCACTCCCACAAGTTCTGTGCCACAATTGCCCCAGGACATCTTGTAGGCAGGACAGATTATACGTAGAAGTTTTGTGGCTGGGTTGTTGTGTTTCTCCTTCTGTAGCAGAGAGTATGTTATTGGGCCAAAGAGACTAGAACTTAGGGGTGAAGGTTCTATGCAGGCACCAGCTTCTCTTTATCCAATGAGCTCTGTGGATGTTGTCCTTGGCAATGGGGACCCACTATCAGTTTTCAGAAGACAGGGATACAGTGTAGCCCTGACTGGCCTGGAACTCTCTTTGTAGAGGAGGAACTTACAGAGATCCACTTGCCTCTGACCTCAAGTGTTGGGATTAAAGGTATGTACTGCCACACTAGGCACATTTTTCTTAATGTCAGCTTTTATTGAAAATCTTCCTTGGTCATCAGGGAAATGCAAATCAAAAGTACTTTGAGATTTCATCTTACTTTAGTCAGAACGGCCAAGATCAGTAAAACGAATGACTTCTGTCATGGAGTATACTCACTCCTACCACACTGTCTTCGTGCTTGGAGTCTCCTGGCTCTTTCTGGACTCACGATCTGATTCAATCGCCGTGCTATTTCTGCTCCAACTGAAGTTGGAATCTTTGTGTTGTTGGATGGGGTTATGAGATCCAGATATGAATTCTTTGCAGATCTGGGACACCAGAGAGCAGCACTTTCACAGAAACCATTCAGACAAGTCAGGAGCATTGAATATACAGCTGAAATCAATGGAATAATTGTATCCGTTGTGGGTTTCTTTTCTTCCTAATAGAGGTGTCATAAAAGACATGCAAAAATATCCTGCCTGCAGGATACAAACATGAAGCAGCACTTTCCCGATCTGATCCTAGTACAGAGACGGAGTTTTACAAGCTGGCACCACAACACTGCAGAAGAGTGGTTTATAAACAGCAGGGAGGGGGGCCCCCAGGTGTGCAGGACACAGAGAGGACCCTGAAACAGGGGACTTTCCTCAAAGGGCTGAACTCTGTCAGGCTTGCTGAAACTGGAAGAGCAACCTTACTCATATATAACCTTACTCATTTCGCAATTTTATGAAAAATTGCCGATGTGTGTACTGTTTCCAGCCCTCTCATCAATGTGTTTCCAGGCAAACACCCTTACACAGAATTCTAGGATTATATTTCTAGAACCAAGCTGATGAACACTAACTCAAAGTCCATGATTTTTTTCCCTCATTACATACATTGCTAACTTAAAAAAAGAAAAGATTTATTTATCTTTTATACAGTATTCTGCCTGCATGTGTACCTGCACACCAGAATAGGGCACCATAATCATCCCTATAGATGATTATGAGCCACCATGTGGTTGCTGGGAATTGAACTCAGGACCTCTGGAGGAACAGCCAATTTTCTTAACCTCTGAGTCATCTCTCCAGCCCTATATACATTGCCTTAGGTTACAAATGTTATTTTCATATAGTGTCATGTTCAAGGGATCTTTAAGAATTTAGCAAGTAGTCCTTATTAAGTATAGTCCTTATTAAGTATACAATATTTTAATTTAATTTTAAAGTCTTATATTTGTTTTCTATTGATAGTATTGGTCTTAGTTCTCTATTACTTTTCTTCTTGCATAGTTAATGTATCTGCCCTTGAACAGAACTCATCTGGCTTAATATTACAGTTTAGAAATTGTCTGTTTTAAACCTTTGCTCACCTATAAGCTAGTGGCAGTCTGATAGCTGGGTCCTCCTGTCACAGCCACCTCCCTGACAGCAAAGAATTGAGTGAGCACACATCCTTCAAATAAGGAGGTTGGGAACTACTGTGAGCCAGGTGTCAAAAGTCCTTGCGGGCTTCTGTTGCCGTTACTCTTTTCATCCAGCATATATGTGCCCAGTCCAGTTGTCTATGATCTGCTGTTTTCTCATGTCTTGAGCCCAGGCTTGCACATGTGCTGACTTCTGAGAGGCCTGGAGAGCTTTCGATACTTACCACTTGGTGGATGGTGACCAGCATTCTAAAACAAAAGCATCTCTCCTTCCGTTTCTGCTCTTGGTTGCTGGGAGATAAAACGGAAGGCGTTGTTTTCTAGCCTTTGCTAGTCTTTGACAAAGTGAGTGTGCTCTTCAGACTGGGTCAGTCCATGATATTTTATTTTTACTGTATTGTTATTGCTTTGATTTTGTTATGAATACAACTTTAAGTATATTAAGGCTAATGATAAGGGAATTAAGACTTTCATTTTGAGTGGTTTTGATTTTCATTTTTTAGCAACTCTTTTTTTTTTTTTTTTTGCATTGGCCTTCTGTCACAGTTTTATTTCTTGCTATACTAAGTAAATAAGGCATTCTCATCTCTTCCTCCTTCTCCTTTTCTTTTTGTTATGCCTTATGTTTTGACATGCGGAAGAAAACGCGGAACCCTGGCCACCAATAAAGAAGAGGGAATAATAGTTTCAGTGAAAAGCAGCTACCTTCATTATTTCTCCTAAGGCTAGTCACAGATCTGTTAGCAGATCTGACACCTCTGTGAGCATTCATTAAAAAGATTCAATGTTTAAGACATTGTCTTGGTGATAAGGGATGAGGCACTCTCTACTTTTTCCTTGTTAAATATGTAAGATATTAATTTTTAAAATTAGCTACTGTACAGAAAAAAAATCACACAGCAAGAGCATGCAAGGAGGCACAGTGAAGAAATGGGAACATGACTGGTCTATGATATGGTTAAGGTTTTTATTGAGGATATGAGAGAGAGAACAGCCAAAGGGAGAGTCTAGAGCAGAGAGAAAGGAGTCGACTGAGCATTGCCAGCATGTTAAGACTGGTGATGTAGCAGAAGAAGACTGAACAGTAGACTGGACGTGGACAGGGCTATGAAAGTGGGAGAGTGAGAGAAAATAGTGGAGATGGCTAGAGAGCAAGAGAAAGAAGTAATGAAAAGTGTGGAAAGACTTATTTTGGCTACAGTTTCTGAAGTTTCTGTTCATAGTTGTTTGGGCCCCTGTCTTTGGGCCTGTGGTACAGTGTGTCATGGCAGGAACATACGGTAGAGGGGTAGAGGGTGCTGTCTACCTCATGACAGATGGATGACAGAGGAGAGACAGGAAGGGAGTAGGTTCTCAGTCTCCTCTATTATGGGCACATTATTCTCTCCAATTATCAATTATTCTCAGTACATAGGATTTGATAATGGCAATTGATGACTGTGGTCTGGATTGCCTATTTACCATTCCATCTATCTATCTATCTATCTATCTATCTATCTATCTATCTATCTATCTATCTATCTATGTCTGCTTTTTTTCCTGAGTGGTTTCCACAATTACAAAAAACCCCTACCAACCTTTATTGTAAAGCAGACACCATTTACAATGGTGGTGGCCTCATGCTTCTATATCTATTGCATCATTTGTTTTGGGGCTCGAGTTAATCTACTGTTGTTCTGTTCATCATGATCCTAGGAGAAACAGGCTGTGTCACATGTATATGGCCTAGAGACCAGTGTACCACAGAATATGCCATTGAGCCTTGTGTGTATGTGCCTTGTGATAGCACACGATGAGGAAATTTAACAATGTATTTCTCAGAAAGTGTCCTGGTTTTTAAGCAACACATAAATAGCTAATTAGGGGAAGAGTTTATCCACTTCAAACTGCTTTCTCTTATCCAGATTTTATGCTGAGTAAATTTTGAGTAATTATAGTCATGGGATGCATCTCTAGGAAATAACAGAAAAAAAGTTAGATGTATAAAATTGTTCATTGAGCCATTATTCAAAACAGAAACATTTTAAAACAATCCATGTCCACTAGAGAGGAACAGTTGAATATTGATGATGCCCCCAAATGATAGATAATTATCCTGTTGTAGGAAAATTATAGCTGATGACTTTATAGGAACTTTCAGTGTTATATAATGTGAGCTTAAAATACCAGGATACCGAGATGTGAGTTTTCCTACTGCTGAAATAAAGATTCAGTGGGCAAAGGAGGAAACGAGGAAGCAAGCAGAAGGTGTGAGATAAAGCATATGCTGAGCTCTTCAGCGGAGCTAACCATGTGGACAAATGAACAGCAAGAGAGGGAAAGCTACAGGTCAGTTCACGCAGCAGGGGCAACTCACGGACATTGCTGGTCACATGAGGACACAGAGCGATGTTTAAAAACTGCTTCCCCAGGCCCTTGTCTAGACAAGGTCGCCATTTCATTGTGCGCTTTTTGTAAACTTTGGAGTATTTAATTTATTGATATATTCAGATTATATTTTAAATTCTTCAGCTAGGTGTGGTTTTTTAAAAAAAATATTAGTCCTCTTCTAGAATACACAGTAAGGCACAGACAGTTACTAAACATTTAAATTTTAACAGTTTTTAAGAGTTCCTCCCTCCTTGAATTTTGTTTAAAATGATTTGAATATATCCTCTCAAATCACAAAGCAAGCAAAGGCTGAGCTGACACCAAGGACTCATTATTTTGCCACCAGGAAAGTTGCGAAAATAATATTTATTAAGCTCTTAGGAATATGTTAAGAACAAAACAAGTTGCTCAAAAGATGTCAGAGTTTGCAGAGAGCTTGCCTTGACTTTGAGAGAAGATTGCCAAGGTTAGAACAGACTCAAAAGGCCAAAGAGGGCTTGAGAAATCATCTTTTCCATTACTTGCTCTCATGCAGAACTTCTGTTAACCCATCCCCCCAAAATGAGACCTTGCTTCTTAATGGCATTCAGGGAAGCATGTGGTAATCATATTGAGGAATGACTTTGTGAGTGGACAATAAATATGTCTGCATATCAGTGTTATTGCACTAGAAAAAACATTGCTCAGCCATAGAAAAACTTCAAGGATTAAAAATGTCTGTGTTAGGCACTAGCTCTTGGGTGGCAGTTTGTTTCTCTAAATTTCCACGGTGCAGGGAAGCAAAGCAGATTCATACAATAAATTGCATGTACACATGCACAATTATATTTAAAAAGAAACCCAACTGCACACATTTCTACCAAGGACTTCAAAAGTGACCATCAGATGACACATTAAATATCTCAATACACTTGCAACCATTTAGCACATGTAGTCATTTCATTCATTGCTTATCTAAAAATACTCATTGAACCTCTTATTTATTTGGGGTTTAATTTAATCCCATGTAATTCTGCTTATCATGACCCTAGGAGAAACAGGCTGTGCCGCATATGTATGGCATATGTGTACCACCAGATAAATCCATCGAGCTTATGTCAGTGTGCTCTGTGACATCACACAATGATCAAATCTCCTAACGATGCATTTCTCAGACTGTGGGATATTTATTTTCCTTCTAGACAGGGTCTTTCTCTATAGCCCAGGCTGGCCTGGAGCTCATTATATAACCAGGCTGCCAGAGAAGTTGTGGAAATCTCCCTGGTTCTGACTCCTGATTGCTGAAATTATGAGCCAGAGCCACCATGCTTGGAGATGGAGCCTCTCTCTCTCTTTTGTGAGAAGTACCATTGTAGGTACTATGAAACCCATACAGATACATGAAGATGAGCCTGCTAAAAATAATCTAGGGGTAGGAAAGACACAGATAACTTGTACCTAGAGCACATGTAATGAAAGACAGAAAGAGCTGAAGGTACTAGGGACCTTGGACTTACCTTATAAATTAAATGTTCTTTTGATAAGCATATTTATTCTGTCAACAAATATGTACTGAGTGACCATGGACCAGGCACTGTGTAGGTAAAGAGTAAACTTTGGTGAAAACCGACTAAACCCAAGGTTTTGTTTTGTTTTCTTTTGTTTTGTTTTTAGCTTTAAATAAGAGAGCCTGGTTAAACAAGCCTGACCAACTCCGTGACAGCCTTCATGTTCATGTTAGACAGGACAGGCAGAAGAGTTACAGAAAAAAAAAAAAAAAAAAAAAAAAAAAACAAAACACAGAAAAGAGGCAACCAATCTAAGATATATGGCCTGGTGAAGATAAGGTTGCTTAACTACTGGTTTGAAAAGCACCCAAGTCCTGATCAAAACCTCCATAGGCACCAACCGATCCCAATCAAGGTCATGTGGCCACAATAGGAATTCCCCTTTCTGGCTATAAAAAGGGGCCTTCAAGCTCCCTTTGGGGTTGCCGCCATGTTGTGAAGGTGGTGGCCCCAGCCTTGTGGACTTCTGCAGGATAAATGCCCTTTGTTGCTTCTATGCTACTCAAGTTTATAGTCAATCTTTCAGCATATTCCAGACCCTAAAATTAGTATGATGAAGAGATTAGTGTAAAATAAAAAAGTAAAGCCAAAATAAAATTATCATAAGTGCAGGAGTAAAAAAAGTATTTATTTTTTTCCCTAGGGATGCCATCAGAAAAGGCTACAAACTGAATGGTTTAAAACAACAAAAAATTTATATTCTTGGTTCAAAATGCCTGAAGCCAGAGATTAGGATATTGACAGGTTCCTTGGCTCAGACACCTGCCCTTCTGTTTAGCTTCCTGTGGTTACTGGCTATTGTTGGCTTTTTTTTTTTTAAATTGGGTTTTTATACCTCTACCTCCTTTCCAAACCATATTCCACCCTAATCCCTTCCAACATCCCAACACTAGGTAGCAGAGAAATAAGGTTATAGGGGAAAGGTGGCTTAGACCTCTATAAACTACTTCCTGCTGATTAGGGGCATTGAGTTCCTTGGGGCAAATCCAATCTTCATCCCTTAGGATATCTCCAATTTCTTCTTATCATCTCTTTTCTCATGACCGCTTGACAAACCAGAAGGAGTAGAAACCAGCAGGAAGAACATCTGCATCTCCTGTCTTGGGGCTCTGGTCTTTCTAGAGTCCCCAGAATTAAACTGTCTTCTTCAGGCAAAGTGAAGTCCCTGCCAGAGCATGCGCAAAGCAAATAGTCTGCTGCTGTGGACAGTCTGAAGCTGTTCCATGTCCCACACCTGGGATTAAAACAAAACCACTAGATTGATTTCCAAAGCACTAGATTGATTTCCAAAGTGGTGGATACTCCAACCAAGGACCATAAATGGATATAATCTAGAACCTGTGTACAGATGTAGCCCATGGCAGCTCAGTCTCCAAGTGGGTTTCCCTAGTAAGGAGAACAGAGACTGTCTTTAACATGAACTCAGTGGCTGGCTCTTTGATCACCTCCCTCTGAGTCGGGGAGCAGTCTTACTAGGCTACAGAGGAAGACAATGCAGCCAGTCCTGATGAGACCTGATAGGCTGGGGTCAGATGGAAGGGGAGGAGGACCTCCCCTATCAGTGGACTTGGGGAAGGGCATGGGAGGAGAAGAGGCAGGAAGGGTGGAGTTGGGAGGGGATGAAGGAGGGGGCTACAGCTGGGATACAAAGTGAATAAATTGTAACTAATAAAAAAACAAATTTTAAAAAAGAGCAAAATTCTCACTACCCTCCTTTATCATGTGACACCCTCTTTGTGAGTCTGCGTCTGTGTCTTAATTTCTCTCTTTTTATAAGGACACTGGCCATATTGAATTTTGGGCTAATTTAGCATGATCTCACTGTAACTTGAACTTGATCCTCCATTTTCAAATCTTACTACATTCACAAGAATAAGGATTAGGACTTGATTTTTTTTTTTTAGAACACAGTTCAAAACAAAACAGGAGAAAGTAGGATTAAAGTATGGGATGCCCAGGACCGGATGTAAAAGGAAAGAACAGCAGGTGCAGATAGTATGTGGACTTAATTCAGATTGAGGGCACCCTCTCAGAGGAACTGGCATTTAACTTGACTCCTAAAGTGAAGAAGCCTGCTGCTACAGTGCGTGAGAGCCTTTACTTAATTGTGTGATCTAACCAAAAGAAGAAGCAGAAAATTCCCATGCCCCGAGCAGCATCTTTTGAATGCCCATTGCATATTTCATCAACAGGAAGCATGAGGAGCTTGTCTTGGGGTGCTCCAGGGAGGTTCCTTTTGAGGTGAGTTTTATTTAGGGATGTAATCTCGGTACCTGCAGCCTAAAAGCACTGGGCATGACAGACAACCCCAGCCTTTCCAGGTTTGTAATAACAAATTGTGGCCTTCCACCCAGACAGGCGGTCTGAAGGAGAAATTACCCCCACAGCTTCAGGTATTTGAACACTTGGTCTCCAGTTGGTAGCCCTGCTTTGAGAGGCAACTGGGAGGGGCATCCTTGTGGAGGAAGTACACCACTGGGCTTTGAGAGTTTAAAGCCACACCACCTCTCCACTTTTCTGCTCTCTGCTTTGGGAGAGAGTTAAAGAGTTGGTGTCCTGGTTTCCTACTTCTCCCATACACCTGCTGCTTACTTCAAATCCTCCCTGCCATGAAGGACTCTTATCCCTCTTCAGCCATAAGTCAAAATATGTTTGTTCTTCTTCAAGGTACCTTGACTGTGCTATTTTTACCCCAGAAGCAGAAAAGTAAGCAGTACATTATCCAGGACTTGAAAGGACCCTCGGTACAAGCTGTATACTCTCAGGGTGTCTGTGATGAAGTTGGCTCTTTCCTAAAGCGTTGTAGCCATGCTCATGTGATCTGGGAAGGGGGCCTTCACTGTTGCCAATGCAGGAGAGCTTGCTCTCCTTTGTGAGATGAATTATTATTGGAAAGTGATACTTTAGAAAACTGAATAACCTGTTAGCCTTTTACTGCATTCATTATTAATGCTATCCTATACAGGAGGTGGGAGAGGGTGGGGGTCTCTGTAAAGTTCCTTACTGTACTTTGATCATTAGAAACAGTTTGTTTAATACCGTGTTTGATTATACAAGTAAGCCTTGAAAACATTCTTTTATACTCATTGTTCTAATATATTATGCCATCCACTGTTGATCTCTTTCCATGAACAATAAACCTTGAACAGCTATGCCATTACTTGAAGTTTCATTTAGTGCCATTATCTACCACATCTCATTCATATTAGGACAATTTCATACTCCTGAATACCGAGTTATCAATGTATTACAAGAAAATTGTATTTAAAAACAACCATTAAAGCAAGGAGCGTTGCACCTGAGAGTCTAACCTCTCACAATACCTGAAGTTCCTCCCTTTTTAGGATGCTTCATTAGAGAATATTTATTATTCCCAATTATACTGCTCTCAGAATTTATGATCAGCTTTGCCTTTAAACCATATGCAGCACAAGTTTCACCTTGCAAAAGGATTTGAAAATACTCTCTCTGTAAACTGGCTTCTGTATCATCTTTACATATGGGTTATGGTATAATATGAATTATCTGATCAGAAACAATATGCTGAACTTTAACTCTGCATGATGTATTTAAACATGCTAAACAGCTATTCTACCCCTAATATATACTTATTGCCAAAGAAATTTAACTTTAAATTATTGATTATTGTTGCCTTATTTTTTTTTCTTAGCCCATTTATCATTTGTTTTTTTTTTTTTGAGTTAATTTTGTAACAGCTATTTTGCTGAAGCTGCTTATCACTTACATATACTATCATATCATCTGCAAACAGTGATACTTTGATTTCTTCCTTTCCAATTTGTATCCCCTTGATCTCATTTAGTTGTCATATTTTTCTGGCCAGAATTTCAAGTACTATATTGAATAGATATGGAGAGAGTGGACCTTATCTTGTTTCTCATTTTTGTGGAATTGCTTTGAGTTTCTCTCCATTTAATTTGATGTTGGGTATAGGCTTGCTGTAAATTGCCTTTATTATCTTTAGATATGTCCCTTTAACTCCTAATCTCTTCAAGACTTTTAACATGAAGGGTTATTGGATTTTGTCAAAGGTTTTCCAGCATCTAATGAGATAATATGTGTTTTTTTTCTATTAGATGGTTTATATGGTATATTACATTAATGGATTTTTATATATTAAACCATCCCTGCATCTCTGAGATGAAACCTACTTGATAATGGTGGATGATGTTTTCTTGGATTCGGTTTGTGAGGATTTTATTGAGTATTTTTGCATTAATATTTATAAGTTCTGAAGTTCTCTTTCTTTGCTGAGTCCTTCTGTGGTTTAGGTATAAGGGGTGATTGTGGCTTCATAGAAAAGTATAGTTTGGTACTGTTCCTTCTGTTTCTATTTTGTGGAATAGTTTGAGGAGTATTGATATTAGCTCTTTGAAAGTCTGGTAGAATTCTGCACTAAAACTACCTGGCCCTGAGCTTTTTTTTTTTTGGCTGGGAGACTGTTTGTTTGTTTGTTGGTTGGTTGGTTATAGTAGTTGGGGATGACATTTGTGGTCTCTTAAATATATCTGTAATATATCTGACCAGCCCTTCTGGCTTTTAGAGTCTCTGTTGACAAGTCAGGTATGATTCTAAAGGTATGCCTTTATATGTGACATGGCCTTTTTCTCTTAAAGATTTTAATATTCTTTGTTCTATACATTTAATATTTTGATTATTATATGGTGGAAGGATTTTTTCTTTTGGTCGAATCTATTTGATGTTTTGTAAGCTTCTCTCTTTTTTTGGTTTCATCATTGTTTTTTTTTTTTTTATTAATTACACTTTATTCACTTTGTATCCCCCCCGTGGTTCCCTCCCTCTCTCTGTCCCAATCCCTCCCTTCCTCCACCCTCTGCATGCATGCCCCTCCCCAAGTCCACTGATAGGGGAGGACTTCTTTTCCTTCCTTCTGATCCTAGTCAATTAGGTCTCATCAGGAGTGGCTGCATTGTCTTCTTCTGTGGCCTGGTAATGCTTCTTGAATGTTTATAGGCATCTCTTCCTTTAAGTTGGGTAAGTTTTCTTTTATGATTTTGTTGAAAATTTTTTTCTGGGCCTTTGAGCTTGGGGTATTCTCCTTCATCTATCCCTATTGTTCTTAGGTTTGGTCTTTTCATAGTGTCCCAGATTTCTTGTTTGTTTTGTGTCAGAAACTTTTTAGATTTAACGTTTTCTTTGATCGATGTATCAATTTCTTCTCTCATATCTTCTACACCTGAAACTCTCTTTCATCACTTTTAGTCTGTTGGTGATACTTGTGTCAATAGTTCCTTCCCTAGGTTTTCCATTTTCAGAGTTTTTTTCTGTTTGTTTGTTTTATGGCTCTATTTTCCATTTTCAGGTCTTGAACAGTTTTAATCATTTCTTGTTTGATTGTATTTTTTAAAATTTCTTTAGATTTATTCATTTAATCTTTAAAGGCCTCTATCATCTTTGTAAGATTGGATTTCAGGTCATTTTCTTGTGCTTTGGCTGTGTTAGGATGTCCACGGCTTTACTGTCATAGGACAGCTGGGCTCTGGTTATGCCATATCGGCCTGGCTTTTGTTGATTATGTTCTTATGCTGGCCTTTAGCCCTCTGGTTGTCAGTGGCTCTGGCTGGCCACCTGGATATTCTTGGTGCTAGCAGGACTCCTGGATGTTTGCATATTCTTGGAGCTGCTGGGCAGGGGATTGAGGAGTGGGGAGATGGAAGTCTAACCTTGATGTTCCTGGGGCTGCCTGGCCTTCTCAGGAGGGCAGGCAGAAGCCTGACCCAGAAGATTGGCGCTCAGGGGTCAGAGTGCAGTCACCAGTGCTGGCTGTGTTCCAGAGGGCCTGTAGTGGATTGGCAGGGAACAGCCGAACTTGGATGTTGCTGGGTTCAGTAGGCCTCCTTGGGAAGGCAGGAAGAACAGTCTGCTATGGATTTTAAAATTTCCCTACTTGTTCCTGACCATAGGTTGTTGTGGAACACAGAGCTTTTATACCAGGTATCTGTTATTGTTTTTGCCTTTCATCACCACCACCATCAACATCATCATCATCATCATCATCATCATCATCATCATCATCCTCATCATCGTAGTTATTATTTTAAAGCATTTAATTTTTCCTCTGTTGGAAAGTGGAGAACAAGTACAGGTAGATGAGTCAGAGGTTTTGTTTGTTTGTTTTTCATTTACCTAAATAAGTCATGGGGGGAATAGATTGACAAACTTTTCCACCAAACTATATTCAGTTCTTCCCCATGCAGTCTTGGCAATCAATAGACAAATGAGCAAATTTTCATTCCAGGACATTTTATTTTCTCTGGCCACCTTCTGATGGAGATGTGAAAAGCCAAGTTGTGCATAGCTGAAGGGAAAGGTAGAAATGCAACAAAGGGCCCCATTCACAGAATGAGCCATATGTGAAAGGCTCTGAGATGCTGAGAGTACAGATAACAGTGCCAGCCATTTATTGCTGTTATTGTTTCCCAAAATGTGCAAATTTAAAAACAGCAGGATGTCACTGCTCCATCTCTGTCTATCTCCCAGCCTCTGCCATTCTCCTACAACCTAAGCCTCCCTGAATCCTGTGTACAGCTGTCAGGGACCTGCAGTTGCCTCATGTTCTGATGTCTGCATCACTTTTCCCTTCAGGTTCTTGTCCCGATTTGCTGAAGAGCTCAGGTGAGGCTGTCTAGAATCCTGCTCTTCTAAGTATGGCTTAGGGTCCAGAAGTGTCAGCATGTGTTGCTCGCATGTTAAGAAAGTACAATCTGAATGTTCACCCCACACTCCCTAATTAGAATCTGCATTTACTCTAGATTACCATGCACAATGGTTATGCATCATTATAGAAACTCCTTCCTGTTCCTCCCACCCCGCTGACTGACTACTGGTTGCCCAAATTTATCCTTAGGACAAATGCTTCTATGATGCTAGCAGACCATTGCCCATCCAATTGCATCTTTGTTCTTGCTACTACTGGCTGTTCCCAGTTTGGTTATCACTGTGCTAGGTTTAACTCTTGTCAAATGTCACTGTTCTCAGATGGCCCCAAGCTGGTGTATTTCCTGGTGTGCCATCAGTTTGTCTACCCAAATGGTCTTTGGAAACTATGGTTTGAAGTGGTTTAATGTGCTTCCCCAGGGGCCACATAAGATGGTAGAACTTTTAGGAATTGAGGCCTAGAAAGAAAGACGTTAGGCCATTGGATATGTACCTCTGAGGATTTCAAACTATCCCTGTTTTGTTGTGCCCAGACTGGAGAGCTCCAAAAACCACCAAGGAGCTGATTCCAATGCAGACACATGAGGGTTGTTTTATTCAGGCTTGAGCAGGGGCTCACAGCCATCCTTGAATCAATATGGCAGCCTGCCATGTGTTGTTACATGCTGTGCCAGGCAATTTAAAACATAGCCATCAGATGTCACTGCCTCCCACGGTTATAGCACTGTGGAGCATTTACGGTTTCTGCTAACCAAGTTCTAACCTTGTAATCAAGTAAGTTTTAGAACCAACATAATAATAGAACAGTATAGAACAATTTTAAAACTGTACTTGATCTATTCTGGCCATAACCAACCTATCAGCCAGAAAGAACAGCATTAATCCATTCATTCAGGAACTAGCAAAGACACAGGCAGCCTGGTGAGATACCTGATAAACTTTAAAATGCTTCATAGCCTTAAACTGTTTTTTAAAATTTGGTTTTGCAATATCAAAATAAAGTACCCTTTTTTAGGAGTCAAGTCACAAAGCATAACCATAATTTTAAAAGTCAAAACCAAATTTTATCAGTGTAAACAATTCAGTGTCTCTAAAATCAATACCAATTTAAAGCGAGACTTAAGGAGATAAGATGATAAACAGAATTCATTATGATTGAGAAGTTCTGCAAACTTTTTGCCCTACACCACACCACGTGGCAGTTTCAAGATGGTGGAGGCACATCATGTGTCAGGCCACATGGTTGCTATTTAAAAAGATAGGTTTTTATAGATGCTACAAACACACATGCACACATATATATGTTCTAAACAAGAATTTGAATTTAAACTTTAAACACATCTAATAACCATTAATCTATAACCAAGGCATACAGAACATATTAACCGTTTAGAATCAGCCAGAAATAAACATGCAATGGCTATACTTACATTTAAAACAAACAGACAGAACTTTCCTTACTTCCTCCAGCTGTAATTTCAAGTTATCTGTTGAATCCTGGCAGGAGTTGGGACTTGCGAGCAGTGTTGCCCCCTTGCAGGGACAGCAACACTTGGGTCGGGGATGGCTTGGCGCCATGGGTGATGCCACCAGCCATCTTCCCCAACCAGGCCTTCCCAGCCATCCTGGTGGAAGTATGGTTGGTGTAGTCTTTTCCTGCCTCGTTCTCTGGGAGTCTTCTCACAGGCTACCAAGACTACCTCAGGCGGCTGTTTCTGTGGAGGCAAAAAGGGCTTGACCCAGGTAGGAGGGTTGCAAATTGGATCTTCCCAGGTGACAATGTAAGGGACCTGGTCAGAGTGTCCCTTACAAGAATGAAAGATGGCTTCTCGGACTCTTCTCACAGTCCCAAATCAAAGGTCCCCTCAGGTGGCCATCCTACCCTGAAGGTGGGCCATTCGGAGCTACAGTGATGAGGTTAGTGTTTTTAACTTCTAAACATAGGTTATGAGCAGGCTTTCTGACTTCCGTAAAAAGTCCCATCATGATAGCAATGGTTTGTAACATGTCTTCAGTCCAGGTCAAAAACCAATAACACACGACAGACAGACAGCCAACTACAACAGACAAAGACTAAGACAGAACAACCCTCCGCTCCATTGGAGGCAGAATCAGAAGTAGGATGACCCACACAGTCCTTCCAGAAGTCACAGAGGCTCATGGGGCACTCCATCCCCTCCAGAAGGGTCTGGAACGTCTTACAGGACCTCAGGTCAGTGGCCCTCCAGTGTGTCCGCCTAGACCATCTGCCAACCTGCTCAGAAAATGGGCCCGAGATTTTCACACAGACAACTTCACAGGCACAAGGATACTTACCTGCTCGTGTCAACCCCTGATACAGGGTCTTGGTGGGGGTGTCTTGGGTATTCTGGACAAGCCCCCAGATGTTGTGCCCAGATTACAGAGACCCCAAAAGACCACCAAGGAGTTGATTCTGATGCAAACACATGAGGGTTGTTTACTCAAGCTTGAGTAGGGGCTCACAGCCATCACCCATGCAATGGATCAGGATTGAGAGCACTGAGCTCCAAATCAGCAGGGTTTTTATTGGGGTTACAGTAAGGTTCAGCGAATTCCAGCTTGGTAGTTCTATGATTGACTGGCACTTAGCAAATATCAGGTGATAAAATTCTATTGATTGTGTCCTGCAGGCCAAAGCATAATTGTTTTACTTAACCTATTGTAAAGAACAAGTGGGTCAAGTCCAGGTCTTCACCGATTAGCTGTTGCTAGAGGGGATGGTTAAATATTACCAGAGGTGAGTGGTCGAAGCACATTTTTGTGAATTTTTCTCCTTTTTTGAAACTGGAGTTCATGCCCAGGTCATTTACCCTTAAAATGGAGTTTCTTTTTCACAAATGGGGTTACATAGGCCTCACATTTTCTTTTTTTCCAGCCACTAACGAGGTGAGCACCCATCTGCCACACAGTATTATGTATTGGTGGACATTTAGGTGCCATGCTTGAGGTTTAATAATAAAGACGTGGAGACATCTATATAGTTTAAGGCTGTTTGCCTTTTTGCTGGGGCCATCTCTCAGCTAGCTTCTAGTTTACCCTGACTTCTCTGGCCCTGTGTCCCTGCCATGTACCACTCTCTCTTTACTTCCTTGCTTCATTCCTGTCCATGCTTCTGTCTCCTGCCTCTGTCCTGCCAGCTGTTTATTTAACAGAAGCCACATTCCTTTCTCATACAAAAATGTTATTAGCATAGTGGGAGAGGTTCCACAGTTTATTCATTCTGAGCCAATCACCAGCAAGACTATGCCTTCTCTATATCTTCAAGTTGTCTTTTGGCCAGATTGAGGGCAACATGACCTTCTGTGACCAATTCAGCTTGCTCTTTCCTCTTTTTGGGCTGGTGAGGAAGTGACAAACATTTACATATAGAAAGCAGGTAATGGACCATAGAAATAATAATACCAAATATCTTGTCAGCCCTTAGTGTTGCTGGCACAGCAATTAACAATTGCAAATACAGAGGCACACCTACATAGCTATTAGATACAATATGTGTGGGTGTAGGTCATCCTAACAGTTATGTATTGTGTTGTCACAGACTCAAAGCAACAGAACCAACTGACCTCAAACTGATACCTAAGACTAATTATATCCTGTTATCCTTTTGCAATCTTACTGTTAGCAAGCCACACTAAAGAAAAACACATGCACATTATAAAACATGCATAAGGATGGGTGTTAATTGTAGAATAATTTAAAATTTTTAAGATAATTTATTTTATTTTATGTGCATGATTATTTGCCTGTATGTATGCTTGTGTACCATGTGCATGCCTGCAAATGTCAGAAGAGAGTGTCAGATACCAAGAGAGCTGGATTACAGATGGTTGTGAGCTGCTGTGCCACTGTGGGGACCATCCCAGGCTCTGCAAGAGCAGCTAGTGCTATCTACTGCTGATCCATGTTGTCAGACTCTAAGTTTTAAATTATTAAAAGGTAGGAAAAAAACCCCTCAAAATAGATATCAGTAAGATATGATAGTACATCAGCCCATTCATAGTTCTGTGTACTCTGCAAATTTTATACTATAATAAGTTCTATGAATATATTAAAAGAGGAAAATGTATTAGAGGTGGCAGACATTTTATTTTCTTCAAGTCATCTTAAATATAATTCTATCTTTCTGTTTTTTTTAAAATCTTCTCTCATATATTATATCCCCAGACTCCAGTTTCCCCTTCCTCCGCTGCTCCCAGCCTCCACTCCCTTCTTCCCCAGAGCCATTCATCCTTGTTTCCCTTCAAGAAAGGCAAGCCTCCCAGAGATATCAACCAACATGGCATAAAAATATATCTAACACATGTATTGAAGTTGGTTGAAAAGCAAGTGATAGAAAAATTATCACACTGAATTCTCATTCATTTTTTTAAAACCACACATGTATATAACTGTATATTTTTCTCTTTGTATATGTATATACAACCATTCATGTAAGTTAAGACCACTGAACAAGATCATGATGTTTGAGGAAGAGTAGCTGGGTAAGATGGTCTATGCCTGTCGTCTATCCTCAGCATTCAAAAGGCTGATATAAGAGTAGGTTGAGTTCATTGTCAGCCTGGGCTACACAGCAAGACCTTATCTTCAAAAAAAAAAATTAAAAAGGGCTGTAAGTGTTGTACCCGATTCAGGAGACCCCAAAAGACCACCAGGAGTCAAGTCCATTGCAAAACACATGAGGATCTTTTTATTACAAGCTAGAGCTTGGGCTCACACCCTCACCAACTCAGCAGTTGAAAGTAGAGCCCCAAGCTCAGGTAGGTGGGTGATTTAAAGGTCCCAGTCCCTCCCAGCATGCCCAAAGCAGGGGAATTCCTGCCTGGCAAACATCTATTGGTCGAAACACAAAAGGGGATGATGCATTTTAAACTGATTGGCTGTAGGAAGGCCCCCAAACCATTAATGGTCTGGCTTCCTTTGTTTGGCTGTCTTAGGGGAAAGGGGCAATCTGGGCCAGTTTCTTAGCAACTGTATCTCTAGTAGGCAGGAAAGAATGCAGTAAGGCTGGCTCCCCCCTGCAGGTGGCTGGACATGGCTCCACCTGTCTGGCCTTTGTTCAGGCTTGTGCTTTAAACTGTAATCCAATAACTCAAAAAACTAATTTTTAATTAAAACTAATTTTTAATTCCCCCTTCCCATGATCATTTGAAGACCCAATCATGGGTCTTCCAGATATGGCCTCTGCTGTCCTCCAGATTTACCTTCCATAACGGGATCTGAGTATCATTAACTGCATCACTCCCAACCATTCCTTTATGAAAGCCAGCAAGTGATTTAAAATACAAGGCCCAAAGGCAAAAATTAAAATGAGTAGGGGGTCCCATCAGGGTGGCTATAAAGGTAGTAAGCCAGGGAGAACTATTATGCCAGAATTTAAACCATCCTCAGAAATCTTCTCTTTCTAGAGTCTTTCCAGGCTTTTTTTTATTCTTGCTAAGGATTTTCTAATCATTCCTGAGTGGTTTACATAAAAACAACATTTCTCTCCAAGGGCTACACACAGCTTGGTCTGCTGTAAAAACAACAGATCTAAGCCCCTTCTGTTGTGCAACACTTTCTACCAGGGAATCAACATTCTATTCTAAATGGGTGATTGAGTTCTCAAGGCATCAAATGTCTTTATCAATACCTGCCTTTTAGCTGTTATAATTCTGGCTTTGTACATCCAGTGCTGCAATACCAGGTCCTGCTCCAGCTAAGCAGGTCCCCAAGATAATAGCTGATGTCAGGAAGCCCCTTTTGACTTAGCACTTTAGACTGTTAGGTAGGATAAAGACTTATCAAAATCTCTTTTCTATAATTTCTTCAGGCTGACATTGGTGTGGAGATATTGGGGGCCCAGGCTGAAAGGCTAGGCAATGGGGCAATAACTAATGATCGATCAGTTGAAGAGACATGGGGCCATCACATTGGCTGGACTGGTTTCACTAAATAGGGAACTGAACACAGCTGACAGCCCTCAGCAAAGATGGCGGTAAAACCGTGGCTCCACCTCTCTATCCCTGAAACAATATGGTGGCCAGCCACATGTTACAGGCTGTGCCTGTCAATTTAAAACATAGCCATTAGGTGTTGCTGGTCGTGTTGCCACCTCCCATGGTATAGCACTGTGGAGCATCTACAGTTTCTGATAACCAGGTTTAAAGATTGTAATCAAATATGTTTTATAACCAATTACATAACAGAACAGTATAGAACAATTTTAAAACTGTACTTGAACTATTCTGCCCATACCAAACCTATCAGCCAGAAAGAAACAATATTCACTCAGGAACTTGCAGCCAGGCACATACTTCAAGTCAACCTGTTAATCTGAATAGATCTTCACAAGCCAGGGCTGAATCACACATACAGTATTCCACAAGAACATAACCCTGAAATATATATATATATATATATATATATATATATATATATATATTCTATAAAGACATTATTATAAAATACCTGATAAACTTTAAAGTGTTTCATAGCCTTAAACATATTTTTAAAAGAAATATGTTTTTGCAATATTAAAATAAATTACCATTTTTGGGAGTGAAATCACAAAGCATAACCATAATTTTAAAAATCAAAACCAAATTTTACACAATTCAGTCTTTAAAATCAATACCAATTAAAAATGAGACTCATCTTCTTAAGTCTAAAAGGAGATAGGATGATAAACAGAATTCATTATGACTAAGAGGGTCTGTAATTTTTTTCTGTCCTACTCCATACCACGTGGCAATCTCAAGATGGCAGAGTCACATCCATGGCAAGCCACATGGTTGCTATTTAAAACATCTGTGCCTCTAGAGATGTTACAGACACACATGCACACATATATATGTTCTGAACAAGAGTTTGAATTTAACCTGTAAACATATCCAATAACTGTTAATCTATAACCAAGACAGACAGAACATATTAACCATTTATGATCAGTCAGAAATAAACATGTGATATCCATACAAATACATTTAAACAGATAGACAAATTTTTTCTTACTCCATCCAGACATAATTTCAAGTACTTTGTTATCTGTTAAATCTACGAGGGAGTATGGGACTTGCTGGCAGTGTTTCCAGGGTGTCGCATGATGCAGCCATCCCCTGGCATGCCTCCTTCTCTCTACCCTCTTATGCTGACCCTGGAAGAGCAGTGGGCACCACCATGGGGGAAATTTACATTGCCATTTCCCCTCCCAGAAGGCAGGCTTGCATAAGTGGAGCCCATCTAAGCAGCTAGAGCTTCATATCTCTGCCCTCCAGCTGGAAATGCACCCAGCAGCCTAGGTGAGCTCGCTCTGCCCTCCTCGCTCTTGGCTGCTCTCTACCTGTCCTGCCCCCAGGCATGTTCACATCAGCCACCAGAGGTGCCACAGCTTGTAGCGCTGGGAGCATCAGGCAGGCAAAGTCACCACAGTGAACAGCTGTTCGGTCACCTCCCTAGTGAGAGCATCATAAACAAACAAACAAACAAACAAACAAACCCATAAAAGAACAACACAAGAAAACAATGTACTGGTACAAAGAGAACAGAAGAAGAAAAAAACCAAAACTCTCAACAATGGCCTGTCTCTCGATGAGCCCTCCACCCTATTCCATTAGGGGTGGCCTGCCCTGAAATCAGACTTTACCCAGCTACACCAGAGCTTGGAATGGCAGCCTGTCATTCTGCCAGACCAGAGACCAGAGAGTAGAGGCAGAGGTGCCAAGCCTGGGGCTCTGCATACTGTAGCCATTGCTTGGTGCCTCCTGGCCTCTGTCACCAGCTAGGGGTTTAGAAGGAGTCTGTCCCATATTATACATTGTCCGAGTCCCATCCAAAGAAATGAGAACAGTCACCACAGCCAGCCAGCCAGATAAACACAGAGTCAAACAACAGATTCCGCCAGGCGAGCCAGTAAGAACCCCAAACCAGTACATTGGCGGCACTTCCTGTCTCTGTGGGAGCAACCCACCTTCTTCTTGGCTTATCAAACAGACTTGGGACCCTGTGTCCCTCACAGTACTATTGGGGAACCCTGTCCCTCCCGGGTGCTGGGACATCTCCCATATCCCTGTGGCCCCAGTCTGCCAGCTTGTCAACTAGTGTACCATCTATGTGACTGCTCCCTGGCCACCCACTGTGTGCCACCTTGAGATCTCAAAAATACACAGAATGATAGAACAGAGGCACAGAACTTGTCCAAGACAAAAGTGCTTACCAGAGATTCTGATCCTCCGGCTCAGGGGTCATGGGGGGTCTTGGGGATCCCCAGCGGGCCCCCAAGTGTGCTGTGCCTGATTCGTGAGGCCCCCAAAAGATCAACAGGAGTCAAGTCCATTGCAAAACACATGAGGATCTTTTTATTACAAGCTAGAACTTGGGCTCATACCCTCACCAACCCAGCAGTTGAAAGAAGAGCCCCAAGCTCAGAGTAGGTGGGTGATTTAAAGGTCCCAGTCCCTCCCAGCATGCCCAAAGCAGGGGAATTCCTACCTGGCAAACATCTATTGGTCGAAACACAAAAGGGGATGATGCATTTTAAACTGATTGGCTGTAGGAAGGCCCCCAAACCATTAATGGTCTGGCTTCCCTTGTTTGGCTGTCTTAGGGGAAAGGGGCAATCTGGGCCAGTTTCTTAGCAACTGTATCTCTAGTAGGCAGGAAAGAATGCAGTAAGGCTGGTTCCTCCCTGCAGGTGGCTGGACATGGCTCCACCTGTCTGGCCTTTGTTCAGGCTTGTGCTTTAAACTTTAATCCAATAACCCCCAAAAACCTAATTTTTAATTCTTTGGTCTGTCATGAGAATGCCAATGAACTAAAAAAAGGAGACATGGTTGGAGAGCATAAGAATGAAGGGACTAATTCTCTCATGCTTTGCTGTATAATTTTTGTGTTGCTGAAATGTTCACTGTAAGAATATATATGTGTAATAGTTGTTTAATAGTGAAAAGCAATAAGAGAAATAAAAGAAAAAAAAACAAAGAGAAAATCAGTAACATTTTATCATTAGCCAACTGATAATAAAGAATGAATGTTTTATTAGTTTCTCTGTGGTCACATTTTCTTTGTAGTCCTCTAGAGTTGGGGAAGAGAGGGAGCATGTGCCTTGGTCCTCAGAGTCTTCCCCCTCAATTCTTACTCTAGAACAACTGTTTTTGGAGTGTTTTCCAAAGTTTTGTGTTACTTTCCATTTCTACCAGCATCATGTGAGGGTCCAGACACTCTTTCTAATGACCGTCTATTTCTTTGTGATTTTTATATGAATTCTGCTAGTGTCTAGTGATTATGGACATTTTTATGTACTTACTTGCTATATGAAATTGATCAATGCTCTAAATTTCAAACTCTAAATTACAGAATTTGAAGTAGAAAATTGTCTTCTTCACTTGATTTAAGCAAAGATTTCATAAGACAAGAAAAATCCCATAAAATCATGCAGGAGGATGTTGTTAAGTTTGACCCTATGAGAAGTTTTTTTGTTTGTTTGTTTGTTTTTTTATCTTATTCTGAGATGCGATTTACATGTAAAAGTTTTCAGCACCAGATACATGTGAGCTGTAGTAAAGAGGCTGCAATCTATGGTATGGTTAAGAGGAAGGTTTTTACTGTAGATGAGAGAGAGAGAACAACATCTGGAATTGTTCAGAACAGAGAGAAGTAGCTACATGGCCAATAGATTGAACATGGCCAGGGCTCTCTGTGAGAGGGGAGAGTATTAGGGGGTAGAGAATAGACAGAGCATAGTGGGTGGAGCAGAGGAGAGCCCAGAATAGTGAGAATAACAGGGTTAAAAGGAGAATGAGTAGCTGGTATGGGGGGAAAAAGAGCCAGGAGTGGCATGGGGACTTTGAAATAAGGAGCCTCCAGGCTAAAATGGCCCTTGCTCTGCTGATAGGAGCCACAGGCGCATGTTAATTGGAAAGCCATATGTCCCTTCCACCAGCAGTAAGGACAATGATCTGTTTTGGCAGATGGGAACTAGCTTCATGAGTTCCTGAGGAGTGCTGGCTTCATCTAAACCACCAGAAGTCCTCCTATTGTCCAGGCTGAGCTCATTTCTGGATATTCAGACAGTCTCTTAGAGTTTGGGGAATTGAAGTTTCCTTGTGCCTGACACTATTAGTATAATGAACAGGTAAAGCCACAGACTAAGAGAAAACATTTTTAAAATTATATGACTAATTTATAATATAAAAATATGAATAATTTAATAATATAATGTTACAATAAAATTTTATAACAACAAAAGATAGAACATGACTTTTAAAAGATTTGAACATTTCCACTACTCTGTTAGTGATGATTGAATTAAAGAAGAATGTGGTTTTTTTTTTTTTTTTTGGATGTATACTTAGCAAATGCCTTATGATTGGAGACTCATCCAGATGTCATTAATTTTTTTGCTGTAATAAGTATCCTGTTGTGGTTTATAATGAACAATTAATTACTTTAAAGGACTAATATTTCAGTATAAGTAAATAAATTTCTAAACATACGAAGTATAACTAATTAACGACACAGTTATCAAATTGTGAGTTCTGCTATCTCTTTCCTTTGCAAAGAATTCTAGCTAACATAATGTGGGAGAAGACACTTGGTAATGTATATATGTTTGCTTTTTCCTTAGCCTTTTACATCCCTTGTGTTTCGTGAGATAAGATATTTAAAACATAGACCATATTTCTCTTTTATTTTGTAACAAAAGTGGTGCAATCTAAACCAAGATGACATCACCACGTGTGACAGTCAGCCTTTTGAAACCATGAAAAATACACAAAAATAATGTAGAGGAAGAAGGATTTAATTGGCTCATTATTTGAGAAGTTTCAGTCTATGGTTATCTGATTTTGTTTCTTTTGGCTCTTAGTTGAGACAGAACGTCATGACAATAGGAAGGTTTCACAAAAGAAGCCACTTAGCTGGGTGTGGTGGCCATGCCTGTAATCCTAGCACTCTGGGAGGCAAAGGCAGGTGGATCTCTGTGAGTTGGAGGCCAGCCTGGTCTACAAAGTGAGTTGAGGACAGCCAAGGCTACACACAAAAAAACCCTGTCTGACCCCCTCCCCCCAAAAAAACCAACAATGAAACAAAAACAAAAACAAACAAACATGAGAACAAACAAGCAAACAAACAAACAAAAAAACCCAAAAGAATCCACTTGCTTTATGGGATCTGTCCTGGTCAGGGTTCTATCACTATGAAGAGACACTGACCAGAGCACCTCTTCTAAAGTAAATTATTGAATTGAGGGCTCGTTTACATTCAGGGGTTTAGCCTATTATCATCATGATGGGAAGCATGGTGGCACACAGGCAGAAATGATGCTGGAGAAGTAGCTGTGAACTATATCTTGACCTATAGGGAGAGAGGGAGGGAAGAAGGAAAGAGAGAGTGAGAGTGAGAGAAAGAGAGAGAGAGAGACTCTTGGTAAGGCTTGGCATTGGCTTTTAAACCTCAAAGCTCACCCTCAGTAACACGCTTCTTTCAACAAGGCCACACCTCCTAATCTTTTCAAATAGTGGCACTCCCTGATGGCTAATCATTCAAATCTATGAGTCTTTGAGGACCATTCTTATTCAGACTACCATAGGGTCTTAGAAAGAGAGAGACATACAGACCTACACACAGACAGACACACACATACATACATACATACACACATACATATATACAAATATACATACATACATACATACAGACACACACACATACACACACACTGTGGGGGACAGGGACAGGGAGACAGAGAAAGGTAGATCCAGAGAGCCAGAGCCAGGGAGACACAGAGAGACAGACAGACAGACAGACAGGCAGACACACACACACACACACACACACACACACAGACACTCACATGCACAGAGTCACATAGAGAGAGGGGCTGGGGCCAGCCTCAGCCGATTGTTGGTCCTGAGATTAGGAGGGATGGATCAGTCCAAAAGAAAATCACTTCACACACAGGGTGGCACAAGCGGAGGGCTGACTCATCTCTAGAGACTGCTCTCCAGAGGCAGGCTCTCTGGTGTCTGCTCGTGCTTTCTTTTTTCTGCTCTCTCTCCTTCTTCTTGTTCTTTTTTTCTTTTTCTTTTCTTATAGCAGAGAGTCAATCCTAGTCTTTTATTGTTAAGTCATTTCCTTATACATTTTTCTACATGATCAGAACCTTTTTTGTTTCCCCCCCAAATATTGGCTTTTCCCTCAAACCCACAAATGAGAATAAACAGAACATAGCAGCTGTACTCCACACACACAGTACAGTGATTGTACCCAAGAACTCACAGAACAGAATATAGCAAGCTGTCCTCTACACACACGGTACAGTGGTTACTTTGCAAGCAAGTGAGCGTATTTAATCATTAACTCAGTGCTTTTCTCAGACAAACTTCCACATCCCAGGTTATCTGTGTAAGATCTTGTAGTTACAGTAAGTGGCATAAGAATGAAGAGGTGCTAAACAAACTGGACTATTCTTAATTCTCAGCTGCTGTTCGTAGCTGAGCAAGTTTTTTTCTGAGCTCTTCTAAGCATCTTTTAAAATAGCAGTGATCATTCAGAGGGTCTCTGGCCCCTTCCTCATGAACAATACAAAGCTCCTATAATTTCCTTACCTTATCCAAGAGGTCATGTCCATTTGATCAACCCTTCCTAGAAAAGGACGTTAGTATGAATCCAGCAGTTTCTCTAGGGTCTAATTCCTTTCTTATTGCATCAGTCTGGGGGCTGAATGTGGAAACTCAAACAATTCTTGATATCATTTGATATCCATGAGCTGACTAAAGTTTTTCAGGGAACAATTAGCACAATAGACCTCTGTAAATTCAATTTCTTGTTCAGATAATTTAAGGTTTACTGCTTTTATGGCCAGGAGGAATGCTTCCTCCATAGTGTTCTTTCTGAGCCATTTCCTTCTCCCCCAGTTCCCCTAGAAATCAGTTGCATTGACTAGGTTGAATTAGAGGAAAAAGATGGAGTCACAGTAAGAAACGAAGCAGGCAGAGATATAGGAAAAAGCAATGCCATTTGTGGACTGGTAATACAGAAATGTTTTCTCCAGGGCGACGCTGCTCTAGCAGACAGAACTGTGTCAAGCAGCTGCTTCTGCAACCATGTTGTCCTTGACAGAGGTGTGTGTGTGTGTGTGTGTGTGTGTGTGTGTGTGTATTGGGGGGAATAAATCCTTCAAAAGCATGCTTCTTATGGCCTACTTATTTTACCTAGATTTTACTTCCTAATGGCCTATTTAGTGAAGAATCATCAATGGGTCTACTTACCCATTAGCTACTGACTGGGAACCAAACCTTCACTATATGAGCCTTAGTGGGAGACGCTTCACATCCAACCTGCAGCATTCTACCTATAGCCCGGAAACGCTCACAGTCAGCGCATAATGCCAGACACACACATCACCAAGATCATCATAGCTCCAGCAGCTCAGTGGTCCCAGCATTGCTTAAGTTCAAGGTCTCCTCTGGGAATCAAGGCAAACTCTTATCTGTGAGCCCTTGTAAAAATAAACAAACAAGAAAGAAGTGTGTGCTTTCAGCATGCAACGGCGGGACACAGCACACATTCCTTTTCTCAAGGGAAGGAGTAAGAACAAAACAAAACAAGCAAACAATAAAACCAGAAAGGAGCAATCAGACCAAAGCCAGACTAACATGCAGCAGGGGAGACGTTAAATCCCATAATTCCCTGTCAGGCATCTGTGATTGCATGTCGTGAGCATCAAAGGGTGTGGCCTTTTCATCTCCTTTGGCCTTCTCTGTTGGCTGTCTTCTGTTGCAGTCACTGGGTGGCTCTCTCCTGAGCTGACTTTGCTGAGTGCCTGTGGCGTTCTCTGACAGACAGTTCAGGTTTCTAGTATCTCTAACCTCCTGGGTCTTCACTACAGCTCTGCTTTGCCAGCTGCTCACGTTGCCCTCCAAGAAGCTGCCTGTGTAGCCTGACCCTGATCCACACTGCCTGGCTTCCTCAGCCTTCCCTAGGAACCTAGGTGGATGACACAGCTCTTGGAACCTCTGTTCCATAAAAGCCAGCATCGTGTGGATGATGGTAAAGGCCTGCAGCCATCTCTAGCAGTAGACCCAATTCCTGTGCACCCTTTTGTGAGAGGGCTCTTCTTAAAGTTGCCTTTTCTTCCCTGCCCTTAGATTTACTAAAATAATATTAATTTTCAATTCAGCAAATGACTACAAAGTATATCTTTCCAAACATGTGTAGTACTTAAGTACGTGGAAACAGGGGCTAAAGAGCTGGGTTAGTGATTAAGAGCACTGGCTGTTCTTCCAGAGGACCCAGGTTCAATTCTCAGCGTCCATGCAGCTACTCTTAACTGTAAGTAACTCTGGTTCCAAGGACTCCCATGTCCTGTTTTTGCCTACCCCAGCACTAGGCACGCATGGCATGAGCACATTCATGCAGGCAAACCACACATACACATAAAATATTAAAATATTTTAAAAATACATTGGAAACAAAAAATAAAGGATAAGAAAAATTGTTCACTGTACCTTACATAAGGATTCTTAGTATTTGAAGGTATGCTGACAATGTATAGCTCTTATTATGTAGAAAGGGAAAGAGGAAGCTTAAGGGATGGAGCGATAGAACACAGGTGGTATGAAGGAGGAAAGGGAATGGTGGGGAGTGGGGGTCTAAATGCGGAGGGGTGGGGGGGAGGGCAGGGTCAGTGAGAGGGATAGCCACAAGTAAAGGTTGTTTGAAACGCCACATAGAAGCTTACTATTTCACAAACTTCTGGAATGTATGTGTTCATATTTCATACATTAATTTGCGTTATCATACGTGGGGAGGGGCAGCTAATGTTGCTCTCAGAAGCCAGAGATTTCAAATCAAAAGGCTCAGTACCACAACTGGGATATTTCCCTTTAAGCTGTTAACCCAGGGTTCCAGAGACGCTCAAAACAATACAGGCTCTAGACAAATGCTCTTGTTTGCCCGCCGGAATCTGATGGTAACTTTCTTCTGCTGAAGGTAACAGATATTTTGGTTATAGAACATGGAGAAGTGAGTTTGCGTTTTTACACTATTGAGGTCATGTTGGTTCTTTGGATGTACACAGGCATATTTCTTACTGTGTTAGTAAAAAGCATCTTTTAAAAAATGAGGTAACTTAAAAAACGATGCTAACTTTTTCAACAACTATTCTGCTTTTGGTCCCAACTTTACATATACTATATAATTTATTGCCTAAATTGCAAGTTTTTTTTTTAATAACCTTTTTCTTACTTTTGCTCCTCATTCTCACTGCAAATCTGGCTAAAGCAGCCAGTATAATACATGACATAGCACGGTATCCTGAAATTTCTTTTTGAGATTAATCAGTCTCTTACCTCTAAATTCAACTTCCAACAAAATCTCAGACCACGGACAAAATGTAGATTGTTGATAGGATGTGATGGAGAATGGGGTGGGAGGGCTCTAGTCCAATCCTCAGGAGACTTTCTTTCCATCAGAAACCTCACAACACAGCCTTTAAAGTTCAAGTGCCCATTGGTTTTCTGGTCTTCTGAGTTCCCACTAGAGTATCTCATTTCTGCTTGTAACAATCCAGGGCTTTGCTAGCTTTTACCCATCAGCTTTTCCACACTCCTTCAAGTCTCTGAACTACACCATCGGGTCTTAGTTACAGCATTGGTATAACTTGTCAGTGTCAGTTTTCTATGCCAGTCGGCTTCTCATCGTCATGAGAAAACAAAAACAAACAAACAAAACCACCTCAGTAAATCCAGTTACTGGGAGAACAAGAGAGTTTTCTCACAGTTTCAAATGTTTAGTCCATGGCTGGCCTTGTTACTTCTGGGCTTATGCTGAGACAGAATATCATGGTGGCAAGCTTAAGAGGTAGATGTTGTTACTCATGGTGGCCAGGAAGCAGAGGGTAAGACCAAAGATACAGGGACAAAAGATACCCTGCGCAGGCACATCCCTTGTGGCTTACTTCTTCCAAATCCATACCATCTTCCAGCAATCTATTCAGTACTACAGGAGTTTTGAGGGCCCGTTAAGGGAAAGCTGTTGCCTCCCAGTGAAAACATTGGAAGCTGCCTCTAGGTGGAGACATGCCATTGTCTGCTCCCTTAAGTGAGAACCCAGTCTCTCCAAGGGACCAGCCCCCAGAAAGGCAGGTTGAGCTGAAACCATGGTAAAGGGATAGGAGTAACAGTTGTACTTTGATTACCCAGAATTTCCGCTTTTTAGGGCCATCCCTATAATCGGCTATGAGGTTCTGTTGAGACTGTTTCCCTTCTGAGTGGACTCAGAAAGGCCTAAGTTTTCCTTTTCTTTTCTGTTTTTTCCTCTGATGCTGGCCAGAGCCTAAGTATGTTTTTCCTGGTAAGCTGGGCATCCCTAATACTTGGGCTCTCCTTGTCTGTCATGTGGCTGGCCTCTGTGATTGCTTAACTCAAGCAGCATGATTTGTTTCTGATTTTTTTTTCCTTCTTCATTTTACTCCTTTCTGTAGCTGCTGAGATTTGCAGTTTGCCTTATCTGAGGTTCTCGTATTAACCTTTAGTAAAATTGTCATTAACCTTCCATTTGAATTCGTCCTTAAATCATTTTGTTAATGACACTAGGAACCCCAAGAGGGGACTTTTATTTGCCTAGTATTGGTGTGAGTCAGCAGTGGATCTGATGAGGTTAGTGTCCCTGAGAGTCAGTCAGCTCTCAGTGTCACAGACGGCAAACAAACCTTCAACACAGGAGCCTTGGGGGAGACATTTCATATCAAAGCCATAACACAGGACACCTATATGTAATCAGAGACAGTGCTTCATATGCATGATAATTCTGCTGGGTGGTGCTTCTGAACTACCACAGAGCAGCAATAACTGGATGTGGTTTTCTTTACTTGTTCCTGACTCTTGGGCCGTGCAGACCTTGAAGTCAACATTGTAAGGACAGAATTATCCCTGAGCCCCTCTCTATTGTATCCTTCCTTGTTCTCTTTTGAGATAGCATCTCACTGTGTAGCTCTGGATGGCCTGGAACTCTATACACCAGACTGGCCTCAAACTCACAGAAAGCCATCTGCTGCTCCCTCCTGCACTTTGGGATTAAAGGTGTGTACATCATGGCCAGCCTTCTCTTTTCAACATAGAGCCCTTCTTTTGTCAACCTTATACTTTCTTGTGGGTTTGACTTCTCTTGAGTTCAATTCTGAGAGGCTAGAGGACTAAGTTTGGGAGGAGAAGGTAAGGAAAATGGCTATTTCCATTTTACATACCCCTAACAGTTTCAGATTTCTGGAAAGATTACAGATGGAACGTCTTAAAAATTCTCATTGTTTTTATTTATAATTACTTTTCAATTGGTGAAAAATGTGTTGGTGTTGGAAACTTGAACAACATTTCTTTGTCATGATTTTTTTAAATTTAATTTTATTTATATATTTATTTATTACAATTTATTCACTTTGTATCCCTGCTGTAGCCCCCATCATGTCCTCCCAGTTCCACCCTCTGTCCCTCTTCTCCCCTATGCCCTTCCCTAGTCCATTGATAGGGGAAGTCCTCCTCCCCTTCTATCTGACCCTAACCTATCAGGTCCCATCAAGGCTGGCTACATCATCTCCCTCTGTGGCCTGGCAAGGCTGCACCCCCCAGGGGTAGGTGATCAAAGAGCCAGCCCATGAGTTCATGTCAGAGTTTGTAATGGATTTAATGAGGTTACTTTTTCGTGTGTGTGTGTTTGTTTATTTTTTAAATTTATTTTATAAAATTTTATTTATTTTATTAATTACAATTTATTTACTTTGTATCCCAGGTGTAGCCTCCTCCCTCATCCCCTCCCACTTCAATCCTCCCTCTTCTCCTCCCATGCCCCTACCCCAGTCCGCTGATAGGGGAGGTCCTCCTCCCCTTCCATCTGACCCTAGCCTATCAGGTCTCATCAGTACTGGCTGCATTGTCTTCCTCTGTGGCCTGGTAAGGCTGTTCCCCCAGGAGGGGGAGGTGATCAAAGATCCAGCCACTGAGCTTGTGTATTTTTTTATAATAATCAAATTTTAACTGTGTAAATAATTTGTAGTATCTTGTTCAAAAATCTTAAATGTGCCATGATTGACATATATATGTATATATATGTATTTATGTTTATATGTATATCCACTTCTAATATTTTTAGTTTTTGTAAATTTAAACAGAATGCTTTTTAATTTTTTTCAATTTTCCTGAGGAATAAGTAATGAAAATTTAGTATATATACACAACGCAGTACTATTCAGTCACAAGAGGATTAAATCCTGTCATTTTAAACAACATACACAGAAAGTAAGGTCATTAGGTTAAGTCAAGTAAGCTAGACACAGAAAGATGAATACAGTGTAATAGACTGCAGGAGGGCTGGAGCCCAGTGCTGGGGCTGGCAGCCCTCTTTTGTCACCCATTCCATTGTCTCATCTTCCAACACCTGAGGCACTCTCCTGGAAAATGTTTGTCCACATTGGCCAGTTATCTTCACTCTTCTTCCCATCCTCCCAGTTCAATCCCCTAGTCTCATCCCCAGCTTTGAAACAGGCCACCTGTCTCAGCCTCTCCTTTCTCTCTGCTGACATTCCCCGAGGACTAGAATTCTATTCCATAGCCTTCTGTTCTCATGCTCCTAAGATCCAGAGAGGGCCACAGACACTAAGGAATGGAAAACCCATTCAACAAGGACAAAAGCAGATATCAGCACCTTGAATTTCAATCATCCCAAACCCAGGTGCCTAGATGCTTGCCTAAAAACACAATTAATAACAATCAGGAAAATATGTAGGGCCCAGAAATCCTACCACAGTAGGCCCTGTGAAGTGCACCAGAGCTGAAGCACAGGACAAGAACTTCAAAGTAGCTCTTATGAATATGCCCAAGGACTTTAGAGAGAATATGACTGAATCCATTAATGAACGTCATGAAACAAAACAAACAATGAAATGAAATGACGAAATCCGTTTAAGACTTGAAAGTGGAAATAGAATCATTAAATAAAATGGAAACTGAGATAAAATTGGATATAGAAGGTTTAGAAACTCAAACAGAAACTCAGAAACAAGCCTAACCAACAGAATATAAGGGATGGAGGACAGAATCTCAGGCACTAACAACAAGATAGAAGAAACAGATACTTCAGTCAAAGAAAATGTTAAATCTAATACAGGTACAAAACATCCAGGAATCTGGAAGACCATAAAAATACCAAATCTATGAGTAATAGGAATAGAAGAATAAGAAACCCAAGTAAAAGGCACAAAATATTTTCAACAAAATCATAGAAGAAAATTTTCTTAAACTAAAGAAGGAGATACCTATCAGAGAGATACAAGACAGAACACTAAATACACTGGGCCAGAAAAGAATTTTCCCATGATGCATAATAACTAAAACACTAAATGTACAGAACAAAGAAAGATTATTAAAAGCTACAAGGGAAAAAAATAATAAATTAACATATAAAGACAGTCTTATTAGAATAACACCTCACTTCTGCATAGAGACTCTAAAGGCGAGAAAGGCCTAGATAGATGCTCTACAAACTCAATGCCACCACAGATGCCAGCAAAACCTTCAGTCACAATAGATGGGAAAGAAAACCATCCCACAATGAAACAAAACTTAAGCGGCATCTCTTCACAGATCCAGCTCTACATAGGACACTAGAAGGGAAACTCCCTCTAGTTAACCTGGAGACATTAACTCCCTCAGGAAAACACAAGGAATAACCTCAGACCACTAGCTCAGGAGAAGTGGGAAAATTCCACACCACACCAACAAAATAATGGGAACCAACAAACATTGGTCATTTATAACTGTCAACACCAATGATCTCAGTTCCCCAATAAACAGACACAAACTACATATTGGATATGAAAGCAGAATCTACTTTTCTGCTGCATCCAAGAAATATACCTTACCTAATAATAATCTATAAACAAATCTAAGGATAGATATCACCCCAGGGTAGAGGATGGATAAAATATTCCAAGCAAATGGATTGAAGAAGCAAGCTGGTGTAGCCAGGGAAGTAATACCCCAAAGGAGCAGATGACAAGAAATAAACTCAGGACTCAAGTCAATAAGATAGAAAGAAAGAAAGAAAGAAAGAAAGAAAGAAAGAAAGAAAGAAAGAAAGAAAGAAAAAACAATACAAAGAGTGAAACAAGTTGGTTCTTTGAGAAAATCAACAAGATTGGCAATATTTTATTCAAGTTAATAAAAGGCAGAGGGAGAAAATACAAGTTAGCAAATTAGGGACCTGAAGATGGACATAAGAGACACAGAGGAAGCCCAGAGAATCATAAGGACATGGTTTAAAAATCTGTAACCTACCAAACTGGAAAACCTAAAATAAATGGATAATTTTCATGGTGTTTAACACAAAAGTTAAATCAAGATCAGATAAGCAATTTAAACAGATCTATTACCATTAGTGAAATAGAAGCAATAATTAAAACTCTCCTAAGCAAAACAAAATAACAAAAAAAGTTTAAGGCCACATGGTTTTAGTGCAAAATTCTACCAGACTTTCAAAATAGAATGAAAACCAATACTCCTCAAATTATTCCTCAAAACAGAAACAGAAGGAACATTGTACTGGAATGGAAAATAGAGTAGATGGTTATGGATGGAGGAGGTAAGTGACTGGAATTGGAGGATCAATTGGAGAGGGGAAAAGAAAAGGGAGTGATGGAGGGATATGGTGTAGGACAGCTACAGGGCTATTTGAGGGATCATATGGGAAGCTGATACAGTAGAACCTTCCTAAAATATATACACCTATGAGGAAGACCTAGGTGGAACTGGCAAACAACTGGGCGATGGAAACCAAACTGTCTTATGTTTTTTTTTAAATAATTAATTTAATTTTATTTTATGTGCATTAGTGTGAAGGTGTCAGATCCGTTAGAACTGGCATTACAGACAGTTGTGAGCTGCCATGTGGGTGCTGGGAATTGAACCCAGGTCCATTTGAAAGAGCAGACAGTGCACTTAACCACTGAGCCATCTCTCCAGCCCCTGTCTATGTTTTATCACCAAATGAAACCTCCACTTCCAGAATGGGTTACATCCAATCAAGTTCTTGGCTAAAGGGGTCCCATGGGAACCCCTAAACAACCCACTCTATTGCCAAGGCTATTGGGCTCTCCACAAACCCATGGTAAGGCCCTGTTGCTGAAGACAGCACCTACAAAACATATTGTATGTGAAGACTTGAGCTGCTGCCTACCTTGAGCCTACCAGATTCTCTCTGGGTATGCAAACCATATTGACTAATGTGCATGGTATTAGAAGGTATTCTGCATAATATTAAAGAAGAAAGGGAAACAACGACCAAGCTACAAACCATTTGATCTACAATGGTTAGATCTACAATAACCTGCATGTGTTATTTCACTGGTGCAATATTGGCACAAAGCCTGTGGACGTAACCAACCCATAACTGATTTGATTTAAAGCTTACTCCATGAGATGCAACTCATGCCGACACTCCTCAAGCAGTCAAGGACTGAGACTAGATAGGCCAAGGATCTAGGGGAAAACCAAATATTACTCTTTCCTGAAGAAATGTAACATTAAAAGAACGCCTAATGACATCCTGCTGTACTCATAGATCAGTGCCTTGTGGGACATCACCAGTGAAGCTTCTGCCTGCAGCAGATGGGAACAAATACAGAGACCCACAGCTGGACAACGTGAAGGTAGTGAGAGACCTTAGAGCATTCATTTCTAAATGTCTATCAAATCCCTCCCTTCAGGGCTCAAGAGGAAGGAGAAAGATTGTAAGAGCCTGTGGGGATGTGGATACAGGGAAACAAGGCCTTCTAAACACAGTAGAACTGATGCAGAAATAATCTCTCAGAGCTTTTGACAGTGTGCTCAGGACCTGGACAGGTCTGGCCAGATGTGTTCCTAGTGCTGAGAAAGAAAGTGGACACAAGCCACCATCACTAACCCAGAAATTCTCTCCAGCTGATAACTGCTTGCATATGAAAAATTAGTTTTCTCAGACAGATTCTCTCTGGGAATACAAACCATTCTCAAAGCCAGGTCCGGTGCCTAGTAAAGATGGTCCACGCAAAATGAGCTCAATGGCATTTTTAGAAGTTTGTTTGTCTTGTTTTGTTTTTCTTTTCTTTTCTTTTTTTCTTCCTTCCTTCCCTCCCTCTCTCCCTCTCTTCCTCCCTCCCTTCCTTCCTTCCTTCCTTCCTTCCTTCCTTCCTTCCTTCCTTCCTTCCTTCCTTCCTTCCTTCCTTCCTTCCTTTCTTGTCTCATAATGCTTTGTCAGGGCTTTACACTTTTTTTTTTAACCTAATAGGTCTTTTGTGTACATATTACGAGTTCTGGTTTTGTGTTGTATGGGATTCATGTGTGTGGGAATGTGTGTGTTTCTGCATCTATTTTGTTTTGAGCTTTTTCTTTGGCAAATTTTGCTTGCTTATTTGTTTTGTCTTCTTCTGGTCTGTTTGGTTTTATTTTATATCTTTATTTTATTACTATTTTTAGATGCCTTTTGTATTCTAATGAGAGGGAAGGGAAAGGTGTAGTTTTGGGCATGTAGTAAGCTGGGGAGGATCTGGGCATAGTTTGGGAGAAAAACTGAAATCAGAATATATTGCATGAAAGTCTGCTTTCAATAAAACATTAATAAAAACAAAGCCTTAAAACAAAAAATACTCTACAGTATCACCTGTGTGCAATCTAAAAGTTGACCTCTTAGAAGTTTAGTAGATCAATGGTTATCAGAAGTTGGGAAGGGTAGGGAAGGGAAAGCTGATTGGTGTTATTCTCAGGTAGGAAAAATACTCTCTGGTGTTCTATTACATTGTAAAGCAATAATAGATAGTGATAATGTACTAGATAATCTGTAAAAAGGGTAGAAGAAAAAACCTTTGATTATTTTTGCCACAGAGAAATGAACATTTGAGGAAATAAATATGCCTACCCTTATTTTAACATTACACAATACATCAACACATCATAAAACACCCATAAATATGCGGACTGTTCATATTTAAATTATAAAAATAGTTTCTCCCAATCTAATTGATATATCTACATCACAGCCCTTATACCACAGGCTCAGGGAAGATTTTAAGAGTCAGTCTGCTGAGATTGTATCATCCATAAATGACAGGGAAGTTGTACCCATGAAATCTCAATAGTATGGTTGTCTAGACAACAGCTTCCCTCCCATGAAGCTGTGGTTATACACAGTTGTGAGCCGTCTAACAAAGCTGCTGGGAACCAAACTCACGTCCTCTCTAAGAACGGTACATGTTTTAAGTGTTAGGATATCTCTCTAGTCCCCACATTTATATATTATTACAAAATTGATTTGTCTCATTCTCATTGGTTATGATGGAAAGATTAGCAGGCCGACAAGATCTCCAAAGTGTCTCAACTTTGGACACTTTCATGTGTCAAAGGGGATGTTACAGATGTGATTACTGTTAAAGACCTTGAGATGGGGGAGATTATTTTATTTCACCTTCAGGGACACAATTATAATCATGAGTCCTACAAACGTGAAGACATTGCCCAGCTGCTTTTGGAGGGACGAGCTCACAGATGCAGGATCAGTAAGATGTGACGTGAGGAGTCAACTTGTCTTTTCTGGCTTTGTAGACAGACCTAAATGCTATGATCAAGAGCTGTGCGAAGCTTCTAGAAACTAGATGTGACAAGGACTAATTAGACTCTTCCCTAAAGCTGCAGAGGGCATGTAGCCCTTGATTCCAGTCCAGTGAGATTTAATTTGGACTTCCAGCCTACAGAACAATAAGATGGGAAATGTGTGGACCCTGGAAAGTCACCAACGGTAGTAATTCATTACGGGAGCAAAGTGAAACTATGTGCAGGGACCAAAGTATTATTTTATTTATATGTATCAAAGATAGATTTTTTATGAAACTTTTAATAAGCATAAACAAAAATTTAAACTAAATTACTTTATATGTCATTTCATTTTTTCTAACACATTTATCAAATATTTATTATCAAGCTTACTTAATGTAAACTTCATCAATTTACAACAAATAAAGGTGAATATTGAACATAAAATCATTTATATAAATCTGAATTTTTAATTTCAGATTTTTAATTTTAATTTTAACAATTCTTGTTAGATACTTTCATGATAGTAAAAGTATGTGAACCTTTTGTATTCTGTGATCATCTAGCTGCCAGTATTTCAGTATTCATGCTACACATAAATCTGCATACATGCATATTTAAGGCTGCTTTGAAATGCTTGCTATTGCCAACTGTATTTAAAGAACTGTGTTTCCTTTTCAAACATGGATTTAATTCAGAAGTACCTCCAAACCACAAAAGAGAACACAAAGGAAATATATGCATGCTACTCCTGGGAAACCACACTTCATTATGCAAGACTCTATTGCATTCATGCTATCTGAGAGGCAGGGTCTGACAAGTTAATTAATGTGTCTTTGCTCTTACCTAAGTGCTTTTGCCACTCCAGCCCGCCCCACCACTGAAAGCAGTGTCTGCCTCCAGTTCAAGCAGCTGCACAGCTCACGTCCTTCACAGAACTCAGAGACGCTTGACTTCTGTGTGAGAGTCACAGGGGGAGAAACATAAAAGCCTGGTGGCCAGCGCGGGTCTGGGAGCAGATGTTTAAGGTGCCGAGTCGCTGGCACCAGTGCTAAGCACGGCATCTGGGCACAGAGCCACCTCGTCTCCTTTAAAACAGTTACCTGTTGTCTCTCTTACACGGTAGTTCCTTTAATGAGCAGGGTCTATGTTAGCAACGCTTTTTCTGTGGGCTTCCAGGCAGTTTTGAGATATTGAAGATCCCATCCCATCTTCCAGATTATGAGGAGTTTGTTATTTGCTGCTGTTCATACCAAATGAATGTCTTGCGTCCATGGGGTTGAGTTACAAAGGATTTGCATTTAGCTACCTCAGTGCTAGCTCCAGAAAGGGTAAGCTTAAGAACGCCATTCCTTTCCATCAGGAAGTCAGTAAGCCTCGCTTTCCTGGTGTTTCTTTTTAGTGTGTGACTAGGGTTTATTACATGCCTGAGTGGCCCCGTTGTTGCTGAATTTTTACGGTTAAATTTTTCCGCACCCCAGCTTTAATAATCTGATCCTTTCTCTTTTTCCGTGGTTCTCCTTACTCCCTTCCTAGCAGCGAGTACCAGGCATTGATACCCTGCTGCCATAGCACACACTCCCCAGCAACACTTCCCTGTGTCCTGCTCACCTCCAGTCTTGTCCCATAGATAAAACTGCTCAGAATTTTCTTTCTTCTTTTGGTGATGCATTCTTTTCATTGGACGGAGAAGTGGGAACATCTCAAGACAATCCTTGAAATCGAAGTTTTCATTGTAGGGTTTGCCTGCAGTGATAGAGCTAAAGTGAATGCAGTAAGTTGTTATGGGAAATGGGAAGTCAAAGCCTTGTCCATGCTAAAAAGGACTATGGTTCATGCAATTCTTCGTGTAAATGGTCAGCATGGTATAGCCACGGACCTTGTTCCTGGAAGGACAGTTGGTATATTACCAGCCACGTCTTTTAAATTCTTCTTTCATACATTATATCCTGACTGAAGTTTCTCTCCCAGCCCCCTCCCCCACCTCCCCTTTCCCAAGATCCACTGCTCCTTCATTTACCTTCAGAAAAGTACATTCCTCCCAGGGATGCCTAAGGAATATGATATATCAAGCTACAATAACACTAGGGAAAACCGCTCATATCAAAGCTGGATAAAGCAGCTCAATAGGAGGAAAATGCTCCCAAGAGGAGGTGAAATACTCAGAGACAGCCCTGCTCCCACGGTTAGGAGTCCCACAAGAACACCAAGCTACACAACCATAACATATATGCAGAAGACTTAGCTCAGACTCCCAGTCACTTGGTATAGTCATTTGCATTTATTTGGACAGGTCTTGGTGATATCACGAAAATGAAATAGAAGTGTTGTTGAGATATTGTAGAATAAATGTGGCTGCACCCTAAGATGTTAGTGTTAGTAACTTTAAAGATGCTCTCAGTGCTGCCTGTCTCTGTACTGAATTTCTCTCTCCACCTTTCTGTCTCTGTATTGCCCCTCCCCACTCCATGCTTCCAGTTAGAGTCAGGTAAATTTACCCCTTTATAGCCCATTTATCCCATTATTTCTGTCTGTGGAGCTCCCTAATACTCACATAGACCTGTTTTACTTTCTTCATTTCTGTGGTTCTTCCAGCCCTTATATTCACATATAAAGATTCAGAGCGAGGAACTCAAGTTGAGGCTGTTGGTAGCTCAGTACTTATGTATTAACCATGAGTGCCAGGATGAGAGCTGCACCCTGATGTCAGTATCAGACAAACAGACATGTTTTTGTAAGATTGGTCCTATCCTCTTAGAGTACAGCCTCTAGAGTGGATCACAGTTAAGGATGATTTGTGGTCTTTATCTATTGAAGTCAGGCTAAGACCTGGCACAGAGGCAGCCTATGCACCCGAGATATAAGGTTGTTCTCAAGATCTTTGTTATTTGGTTGTGACCAGTGCAGGATTAAGACCATAATGTGGTCCTGGCTCCATTGAGGTGACGATATGGTCAGTTTAGATGGCCTAAGGTCCAGTCCTCACACACCTGAACCTGAGATGTGCCTAAGATACTTGATGGTCAAGCAGTGGCCCAGTCAGTATTAATATTAGAATCTGTTATCTGCCCTGATGCTTATGGTTATAAACATCAGAAACCTGTGAGTCAAGATTGTTCAGTATAGCATTTGACTGGCTCACAGTTGAGGCCTATATGCCCAGAATTTGTTCAAGACAGACCAAGCTTGAACTCAGAAGAGTGCCATGCATGGACAACAAACCCTGGGTGTTAGGTTGTACCTAGGTTGTTTGATGGTCAGGTGTGTTCTGGACTCCCTTGAGGCCATGATGTGAGATCCATTGATGAAAATGTTGTTTAGGCTTAGATGAAGACATAAGGTCATTCCAGGCTACTTGGTGATCATAGAGTGGCCCTAATATGATTTTCTTTTTTTTTCTAATATGATTTTCTATCTTCCACATATCCTTCAAATCAGTATGAGCCCAGCCTCTTTGCTGTTTCTGGGGATTTCCCTAGTATCTTTGTCATCAGCATTCAGCTAGAGTCTCGTGAAGTTCAGGGAATTGTCCAGGCTTGTTTGGATTCCTGGTTTGGTACCAGTTCCTCTCTAATGTAATTTCTGCTGGTCCTCTTTTGTTCCCAGGTTATCTGGAGAGAGAAATAGAGCTGGAGAGCAAGAACTGGAATTCTGGCCCCTAAGATTATGGCCTCTAAGTATGCAATGTCTTTGAACCCCACATTCATACCAAGTTCTTAAAAGCCCAGAGACAGACTTTAGAAGCAAGGGCCTTTGTGTAGGGGTTACGTTGTGTGTGTAGAACCCCATGAACTGACTTAGTGCCCTGCTAAGGACTCCCTTGAGTAGGTCCACCCACGAACCAGGTAGTCTCTCTCAGAAGACGTTGAAACTGGCAGGACCTTGATCTTGGACTTCCAGCCTTCAGAACTTGAGAAAGCACTTTTTGCTGACGAGAAGTCACTGGCCTAAAGTAAGTGGTGATCGCATCTCAGGTGGCCTCATATAGTCCCAGGCAAGAGGATGCTTGGAGAAACTTGAATTCCAGGCAAAGAGCACTAAAGGGAAGGACCATCCCAGAGTAGCTGTTTAAGCAGAGACCAGTAGGTCTCTGGACTCCCACATTCAACATTGGTCTGAGGAGTGACTGTCAGTGAGCTTCAGTCCCTTTCAGGAACAGTTTGTCCCATGAATTTAGGAGGCAGGAAGCCAGGCAGCAATCCTTCATGCTTTTGAAATATCTTACAGTTTCATGTGTGTGTTTCAGTGTGTGCATTCTGTTCTATATACATCCACCATATGCATATATTTATCACCACGGCAGTAGCATCAAGGGTGGGTATTTGGGGAGATATTCAGTTTCTCATCTTATATGGATGGGTGATGACATTATTGTAAGTTGTTACAGGAGTGAATTTGCCCCGACCTGCCATGTAACAACATGGTGTTTATCTCATGGTTCAGTTCTTTGGTTCACCACGTGAGATGTTTTTGCATGGCCCAGACTACATGAAAACCATGATTTTATCTTGACACAGCTGATATGAGGATGTTGCCTGGGTTCAAAGAATGGAGGTGAGAGCCCACGGGCCCTCGAGTTTAAGGAAGTGAAGATAGATCCCCTCATCAGATTTTCAATTGTTGTTGTTACGGTGGTTTCAGATTTGTTGGAGGGCTTGGTGGTAGGTATCTCGTACTGCATCTCCCCAAATTAACCTAGGACCTGGGCATGCCTGAGGTTTCCAGGTTATTTGATAGTCAGGTCTGGGCTAGACACTTTGAAGACAAAGGTATAGTCCTGGTTCTTTTGTGATAAGGATGAAAAGAGGGTGCTGCCCACCCGTCCTATCCTATAGTTTAAGTGGGCTCAGGCTTTAGCTCGGTGGCTAAAGAGCTGTTGGATTAGCATTGGCAGGAGGTTACGTCTTATGACTGGATGTCAATCATCAGTGCACTTGGATCTGGGTGAGTTCAAGTTTTTTGGTGAACAGTGTGTGGCCTGGGTCACATCTGTGGGTTTAATTTGTCCAACAAAATAAATTGAAGATAATGCCTGTTGTCAGACTAGGTCACTGTCATGTGTATGTCACACGCTGTGACCTCAGGTCCCCTCTGCAGTGTGTGGACATTTTATACCTCCCAGATGATTTTGGAAAGACTGTTCTCAGTAAGCAATGTATACAATCTCTCTAGAGTACTCCTGTTCTGCCTCCTTTAGAGGGGACCCCATCAACAGTTTTGCCTACTCTGGAGCTCTAGTGCCTGACACTGGAGGCTGGCTGTGACAGCCTTTGACACTCTGTGCTCACTCTGTAGGGCTTAGCCATCCAGAGCATGAGCTTTCAAATACTGGAAGAGCATCACAGAGCTGCTCCTAAGGACTGCTGTTCCCAAGTGGTAATTGACAATCCACACAAAGTCAAGTTCACAGAAAAAAAAAATAAGAAAAGGAATGCCACCTGTGTGCTAAGGAGTCTATAAGTCCAGACAAGTGAACTTTGCGCTTGTGGAGAGTTAGAATGGTATAAGACAGAGTCAAATTGTATTGGGTTATTTTTAGGTCCTTTGATGGTCACAGGTTTTTTTTCATTAAGTTCTGCATTCTCTGTATTTATTAACTTAACTTTGTATTACTTTTGTTCCGTAGACCTGCTTCATAGATTTTCTTTTCCAGGACATTGTACTCCATAAAGCCCAGGTGGGAACTTCAGGCACAAGCAACGTGAGGCATATGGACAGAGACATATGGTTATCAAGCTAAGGTGACTGCGCAGAATCTGATAGTCGTTTCTATGTTCGTTCATTCAGCGTGTAGCAGTAAGGCCTAGGGTGAAGACGGTAACTGATGTACCTAGTTTTTACAGAGGAGACAGATTGTAAATGAATAGACAAACCAAGGAATAATTTGTACTCTGGTAAGTACCATGAGGAAAAATAAAGGGGCTGGGGGAGCAGTGTGCCTTAGGATGGGAAATAGAGTGCACTTAAAATGCGACGTCAGAGCAGAGTTGTGTGAGAAGCAGCATTTGACAGAGACTTCCTTGATGGGACTGAGAAAACCATGTTGCTGTCTCTGGGAAGTCCTAGCCAGGAGGGTTCGTAAAGGCTTAAGCTCCAGAAATGCAGGGAGGTGGGAAGAACTGAGGGAGAGCGATGAAGAGGGTACCAGGGGTAAGCTAGGGAGGTGTGTCCCTCAGGGCACACCTACGCACGTCACAGGTTCTTACATTCCCAGCCGTGTTCTATCTGTCCATCTCTCCCTCCCAAGGCCCCTCTCTACCATGGGTATCATCTTCCCCTCACAGGGTTCCAGCAGCCTCCTCAGGGCCCCACCACAATGTCAGTGTCCAGTACTGACACCTCAAACTATTTGGTTATTTTATTTTATTCTATTCGGTGTGTGGGTATTTTGCCTGCATGTATCTCTGTGCACTGTGTGCATGCCTGTTGTCCACAGAGGCCAGAGGAGGGCATCAGAGTTAAATGTGGTTGGGAGCCACCATATTTAAACCTGGGTCCTCCAGAAGAACAGTAAATGCTTTAGACAAAGGAGACGTCTTCCCAGCCCCAGGGGTTTCTTTTGTAATAAAGCTTTCATTCTGAATTTTTTACATTTCTTAAAGTGATAAAACACGTTTTCTTTGTGGAAAACTGCCACCAAAGACCATAAAACATCCTTTGAATACCAAGGATATACTGTATGTGTTGACTAATGGTATGAACAAATGGAATGCTAGAAATGAGATACAACTATCCAGTGAGAGTGAGATGTGCATTTTGCTTATGTTTGATTCTTGGTATTATAATAACAACCCTATTGAAAATGATGTGGATAAAAATAATTGCAAAAGAATAGTCTTATCATAACACCAGACAAAAGGAAGAGAGGCAAAAAATACTGTGACATGAGTTTGGATTGAAATTCTATGTTTGTGGAATGGCAATATACTTTTCCCTAGAAAACATGCGAGGTCTTAAAGAGAGTTTGTAATTGGGGATCTTCAAGCATCCAGAAGTGCAAGGGTTCTGATACTTAATGGGGATGAATTCTGCAAAATTCGCTGTGGGTTATAAAGCCAATTTCTTCAAGAGACACTGCAGCAGAACAAGAATCTTTTTCTCCATGTAGCCTGGGGAGAGGGGATATGTTTGAGATTGAAGATGCATCTTTTATTGAGAAGTACAAAAGAAGGTAAAATTTCCAAGAAAAGCAGCAAGTTTTGCTGTGAGCCATCCTGTGCATCTGTTAATCTTTTGTAGCCAAGTTCCAAAGGCAGAAATGAAGGGGAAATCAAACTCCCTCCCTGACTGGAGTGCAAAGCCAGGTAGAAAGTCAAGACTGAGTTGTTGGAAATGTATTTTCAGTTGTAAGCTTTCTTGTCTACCAGTGATTTTCTAATTTGCACAAACCACACTTTAAGATAAGAATTCTTGGGGGTGGGAGGTAGCTTGGTAAGGAAAGTGCTTGCCCTTTAATTCCAAGGGCTTGAGTTTGATCCCTGGAACCCATATTAAATACATACATACATATATATATATATGTATATATATACATATATATATATACACATATACATATATATATGTATATATATTGGGCACAGAGACATCTTTGTAACCCAGTGCTGGGGTTCGCTGACCAGCCAGGCTAGCTTCCTGGCTCCTGGCCAGGGAGAACCCTTATTTCAAAGAAAAAAGAAAGAAAGAAAAGAAAGAGAGAGAAAGAAAAAGAAAGATGATGGCACCCGAGGGGCACGCCTGAGGATGACGTTGTCCCCTTGCTTCTACACACGTGCACGTAAGAGCGTGCTTACCCAGTACACATGAGGATATCTGCGCACACAAGCACACAAACAACCCTCCCGTTCACTCGCAGACCCAGAAAGACTTTTGATCTTCAGTTCAGAATGCATGCGGCAGGGTCCGGAGGCACCATCTCCTGCTCTGTCAGCGCGGAGGTATAGGATCTGCCGAAGCTGAGGGAATGAAAGCAGCTGCAGAGCACGTCCTCCAGCTGTGGCTGAAGGCTGATAGAGTCAGAAGTCCAGAGCTCCTGACCCCACTTCAGACCTGCAGAATCCGCCACACAGGAGGCTTCATGTAGCCATTTTGATGATTCTGATGTTAGATGAAGCTCCTCTTAGCAAATGCGGACTCAATAAAACTAGCCCTCTTTTGTTCACTGTTTTGGACAAAATGTTTTCTGTAGCTTCTAAGAAACTATACCACCTGGCATTCTGAAGATGGAGCTTTTTCTGGTGATTTTAGGATGCTTTCAGACGGGGGCGGGGTGAGGGATGGAGTGACCTGTGCCCTGGCCTACTGGGAACTGGCGTTTGCTCATTGCAGGCTCAGGGTGGTGGAGGAAGCTGCCCAAGCCAACGGGGCAACAGTACGAGGAAAGAATGTGTGATGGAGAGGCAGTAAAGAGGGAAGAGAGGAGCAGTGGGTGCTGTGGAGAGAGACAGAACCTGAGACTTGCAGTGGATGACAGATGTGAGAGAGGGCTGAGGTTGACGTTGGAGCATGTTGCTGCCCAGTGGGGTTGCTGGGGTGGTGTGCAGCAGCCTGAAGCAAACTCAGCCCCAAACAGGCTACCCACCCTCAAGACTGACTTGTCCCTGGGCAATGACAGAGGCCTGAGATGAGGAACAGCTGAATTTCTGGACTGGATCTCTTGGAAGGACCACCGTGGTCTGTGATGCCGCTGAGGACCATGTGTGGGGTCAGGGGTCCTGATGTGGTCGGGACCAGGTTGCTACCACCGAAGGCCATGTGAATGTCCATGGTCTCTGCATGGCTGGAGGCCATATTGCTGTCTGTGAGCCGTCCTGACGCAGGAGGCTCTACCAATCTGAGGAGACTAAGCTGGCGCCAGAGGCCATGATGATGTTCAGGTCCGTGCTGCTGCCGAGGGTCTGCTGAAATTCTGCTGCAGCTTGGGTCAGCTTGGTTCTGTGTTGATGTCTGTGGCCTGTGTTACCTTAACCAAGGGCTATGTGGAGGTCCGTGGTCTGTGCTGCTATTCACTAGCTGAAGGACATAGAGATAAAATGCTGGTAAACCCCTCCACCACCACCAAGAAAAAATCAGCTAGAAGTAGATTCAGAGAGCATTTCCCAGGAACTCTGTCTTTCTGTTTAATATATCAAGCACCATACACGTAAATGAAACACAGTCTTTCTGAGCAACAGCCTGCCTTATACACTGATAGTGATGTAAAAGTTAAGATCACATGGGGCTGGAGAGATGGCACAGAGGTAAAGAGTACATACCGCCCCTGCAGAGGACCAGGATTTAGTACCAAGCTCCCAAGCGCAGCAGCTCCCAGCCACCTGTAACTCCAGCTCGATGCCTTTTTCCGTTCTATTCCGGCCTCAGCTGACGACTGTTCTTCCTCTGTACTATGAAATGAGTTCACCTTTTCTACAGTTCATGCGAGTGAACTTAATCTGTACCATCGACTGTTTGCCTTTTTCATTCCACATCACTGTCGCTATTCACTTATGTAATTAAAAACAGTGCTCCCGACGGCTCTGCAGGCAGCGTCTGAACTGTGGCAGAGCTCAGCATGACATTGATAACGGGCCTTGTTATACCAACCCCAGTCATAAATTGCTGAGAATTACCTACTCAAGTTGTGTGTGAGGTCAAGCCAGTTAAGAATTCCAGTGGATTAGTGAGGGCCTCTTGAGGGTCCACCCTTCCTGAGGAGCTTTGGCAGCTGACAGTGTTGAGGTCAGAGAGTTTCTCTCCTCTAGTAATGTGTCCACCAGTAGGTCCATATCCATGCTTTTATATATAGCACTAATTAGAAACAGTGGATTAAAAAATAAATAAATTATAAAACAAGGACATGATGTTGGAAGCAAATTCTGTTGGGGTGCTGTTAAGATCTAAACTGGGGGGAGGATAAGTGAGGAGTGGACATAATTAATATATGTTGTATAGATGTATGAAAATTTCAAAGGCTAAAAATATTTTTAGATGAAGAAACCCAAGGAATTTTTTATACAGTTGTGTGGGAATTTGTTCTCCTTTTTTTCTTGTATAAATCACAGAGAAATGGAATTACAGAGTAAATATTTTTGTTTAAAATTTCTCTTATGTGTTTTCTTTGTTTATTTTGTTTATTCTAGGTTCAGTTAATTATCTTATTTGTAATAGTACCACTTGATGAAAGTTTTCTGTAGAAAAGAGGCACAGTCTAATTTTCTTTTTATCTTAGTTGGTGTTTAATTGCCAGACTCTGGCAGTAATCCAGATCTGCTACAGCTGCTTTTATGGTCTTGTCTGTATTCCTGGGGACTGGGAACTAGTCCTAGTTATTGGAGGTGGAGGGAAATTACACTCTGTCCAAAAGAAGGGAACTAGAAACAGGAAATGTCAACATCATCAGCCTACAAATGGGGCAGAAAGCAAAGTTAGCATAAGGAGATGAACACAGACAGGATGAAAATCTTTTGAGTAGTTGCCTAAGTGTGACTGTTGAGGAAGAACTAACTTCAAAGGCTTGTTCATGTTTTGAAGTACAAACATCTAGTATTATTGTGGTTTCTTTTAAAACCCAATAGGTTAAAAACTCCAGGGATTTCAATATTTCTCATGAGAAGAAAATAGACATAGGAATTTTCTTTGTTTTCAAGCATATTATGCTTGAGTGCTATGCTAGAGTTCTTCCATGTTAAGATGTCCAGAAACTGTTCCCTCTTCTAAAAACAACTAACCAGCCAACCAACCAACCAGCCAGCCAGCCAACCAACCAACCAGCCAAACAGCCAACCAACCAACCAACCAACCAACCAACCAACCAACCAACCAACCAACCAACCAACCAACCAACCATAGAGTTTGCTTTCCTAAGTTTCATGCAAAGTAGTTGACCTACTTCATCTTCAAAGCATCATCTAACATGTTCTAATTAGAACTGGTTTACTTAAAAGCAATAGCATTTCAAAAAGATTCAAGCAAAAAGAGGTACTTAGAGGATGTACCAGGCCATGTCATTAAAATGGGGAAATGTAGCTCATGAGAACTGAGTCAAGCAACGGAAAGCCCCTAGCACAGTGGTTTTTAACCTTTCTAATGCTGCAATCCCTTATGCGGTTCCTCATGTTGTGGTGACCTCCAGCCATAAAAGTATTTCATTGCTACTTCCTAACTATAATTTTACTATGAAGCATAATAAAGACATCTGATATGCAGATGGTCTTAAGTGGCTCCTGTGAAGGGATCTTCAACTCCCAAAGGGGCTGTGACCCACAAGCTGAGAACCACTGCCCTAGGGGCTCAGTCTTCTCTGACTCTGACTCTCTCAGTGAGCTTTTCTGTCTCTGTCTTTAATTCCCCTTCATTTTGTCTATATTGTACAGTATTTTCTGTCAATGCTGCCATTCTCCTAGTGTTCTTCATTCTCATCTCAAGAGGCTTAACCTATTGACCTGCAAGTTGCCTTAACACCAAGTGTCGATCTCGGTTGCACATGGACTTTCAGCTTTTTCTGATGCTATCTGTGCAAATAGAAGTTCTAATTTTCAAGAAAGAGAAAAATGTAGTAACAAAAGAAGACAGGCCATTAGACTGATAGGCCCAAGGAAAGTTGTCTATTTTTTTCCTCTAATACTGTGGCCTGCATGAGAAGGGTCATAGAGTTTAATGTGGCCAGTCCTACCTTTTCTTTCAAATAGGGACCATAATGGGAAAGTTAAAGAAAAGTTGGCCTTGGCAGTCAGTTGAGTGACAGACCACTAGGATTGGACTTCTGCTTACTAGATGCTGCACAGTCTGTTCTGTGAGATCATTTATATTCTCCTAATATTTGGTAGATAAGCAGGCAGACATAGGACAGAATAGGAAATTAAGGAGCTGAACTTCAAACTTCCGGGCATTTTAAAAGGATGCCTTCTTTTCAAGTCAATTAAAATTGTCCAGACTGCCAGTGGCCTGCTCACTTATTTGATTTAAAGCAACCACGTTTAATAACTTTAGGACTAGGCAAAAGAACCAACAGAGCTGAGTCATTTAAAAAGATAGTGAGTCAGATTTGTTGCATCTAGAAATGTATCTGAATTTGGTTGTCTGAATTGCTACCATCCTTCGGTCCAATGTTTTAAAACTTAACTTAAGCCATGGGCTTGAAGCCTGTATTTTGACTGGCTTAATATGTCATAATATTCAGATTTCATGAAAACCAGCCAACAAACTTTGTCTTTAACTCATCAGGGTGTAAATGGGCTTCTAGGTAATTTTTAATCTATATGTAAATTAGCTGTGTCTATAATAGCTGTAGTATGAATTTGAGGATGTGTAGAAAAGAAAGATTGGATGCAAGCAATATTTGAAAATCATGTCAAGAAGAAAGAGGCTTGTACGAGTGATACATGACTTTCAATAAATTTGAGTATAGTTTATATGAAGACACCTTTGATGAAATTATTGTCATTGAAAATTGTTCAGGGCTGATAATTCATGAAACAAAATGTGGAAGAGAGAATGAAAACTAAGATTTTATTTCAGCTTGTTAAACTGGGTTAAAGGTCACACAATTTTCCATCAGAGAGCCTCCATTTGGCAGCTTTTATGTATATGTTGATCACATCTTTACTGAATTTATTTTCTTCTCAGGTAGTAAAGTAACTTAAAGTGATTAAAATTCTTGTTTGTTATAAAAAATGATGTGTTTTATGTGTTATTTAAATCCAGCTTTATAAGTAAATATGCTATATCATATCGTATTTATGGCTATAGATCAGGTGCTAACGTGTCAAGAAAATTTTACTTTAAAAATTTTAATTAGAAAGACAGTCATGTGGGGGGGTGCATGTGTGTATGAACTTTTGAGTCTTCCAGTCCCTTGTAGCAAGAGGAAATGCTCTGGGGATAGAATTGGAAACCATGAGCTTCAGATTTCATTCTAAAGTTCCATGTGAAGACTTCTGTGTAGTGGTCTGTCATTGGGAACAGACAGAAGGTGCAGCAGGAGGTGAGTTTGTATTTTCCTCTATCTGATAGTCCAGTCAAAGGAAAAGTAGAAACTTACATTGCAGGGAGTGGCTGCTCAAAACGGAAGTAGATTCTACAGAGAGCCTAGGACACACCACCTGAGCCCTTACAATTACAAGTAGATTTAACTCAGTGTGGTGTAAATGTATTTCCAGAGAGAACTCAGTCTATTTGTTAACAATCTGAATTGTTGTCATTAGAACTGACCTAAGATAAAAGTCGCTATTTGTAAGATCAGTTTTAGGTACCTGTAGGAATAAAGAAATTCTATACTTATCAAGTTGCCGCTTTGACTATCTAAAGATATTAAGTAGTCTGGTCCTTTAAACATCAGCTCAAAAAATTAAAACATTTTGGCTTTATTTCTGCTTGTATGATCCCCATGGAATTTAACCATGGAGCTGGATAGTTCTCACCATGAAGCAAGTCTCATGGAATTGCTTTCATGCTGGGAAATGATTTCATTGCATAAGAAAATGAATGAGCCAGACCCAGTGAGCTGTGTCTGTGCATAGGTTATAATTTGCAGACTGTGATGTTAAAGCAGGGTCGAGATCTGTGACAGCAGTTGGCGATTGCTCTGTTGGACAAGTCTGTGGCAGCAGGAGACAGCATGTCATTCACATTCCACCACAGTACACACATGGAAGTACACTCTTTGCGCGCGCGCGTGCACACACACACACACACACACACACACACACATACACACACACACACAGTCATGTTAAAGACTATGTAGTAAACCTGCCACCACAAAAAAGGAAATAGTTATTTTTAGCAGTGAATCTACTCACAGTGTTTTCTGATCCTTTCTTAACCATAAGATACATGTATTTCCTGTTACCTTGTACATTACTCAGTCTTCCAGAACTAAATCAAGCTGATTTTGTTACCTTCTGAGCAGACAGGCTCTTCTGCATGTTTTACTTTTTTTTTTTACGTTGATAACTCTGTGGGTATTTTTGGCAGCCATGTTCCCCCATAGATTGTGTGTGCACTGGGTCTCCAGAGAAACCATGGTGCTGGTGTCCTGAGGAATTTTGGCCCTCGTGAACCTTGTGTATGGTAGTGTGTTGCTGTAATATTTGATTTGGTCAAAGAGGCTTTGCAGATGTAGTCAAAGATAAGGCCTTAATCTAGGAGGGTGGCCTGGATCATCTGCATGGATAGAGTCTAGTTGAAAGAGCACTGAGAAGCACAGACATGTCTGAAGAACTTGGAAGAGGCAGAGATGAGGAAGTCAGATGAGCGTCTGTCATGAAGGAGGCTCTATGTTGGTAGCTGGTGAGGACCACAGAGAAAGCAGGGGAAAGAATGCACACAATTAGGAGCTCCTTTTTCCAGTTTACAATAGCAAAGGGTCAGGGACCTCAGCTCTACAATTCCACAAACTGAATTCACCCAGCAACCCAGATGAACATACAAGTGAGCCCTTCTGCAATTAGCCTTTAACAAATAATGCACCTCCCCATGTTGTATCCGGCATGGAAAACCCTAAGCGCAGTGTCTATTCTAGCACACCTGGGCTGGTAACATTAGGGACATGAGGTAATAGATTTTAGTGGTCTCAAGGCGCCGAGTTTGTTAAATCAGCGCTAGGACACTAACTTGAGACCCATCTCTCCGTGCAGGGCTGGGATTTCCACTGGTTAGATTCTGTTTACCTCCCTAGTCTTATGCTCTCCTTTCAAATCCTCCTAATTTTAGCCCATCTTATGGCATCCTATTCCACCACCTAACTCATAAGTATTCCCACTAATATTCTATGATACCTATATAATTTCGATGGCATCTTGTAGTGCTCTTTAATTTCTGTGATGTGACCCACACAAGTCTAGCAAGGCCGGGAGGATGGCGGGGGAGTCACTTATGGGACACAAGTATCATATCTTTGGAAAATGACTGAATAATATCCAAATGTATTTTTAAAATATGCTAACCACCTCTTTTCCACTCTCATACTTTCTGCTGACAGCTTCTTTTCCTAAGCAATTGAATTTTTTTGAGTATGAAATTTAGATTTGGGAAACTTGAGCTTGTCATAAGAAACCATAATATTGAGCTACTTGAGGGCTGTCATTAGCAAACTCTAACACTAGTTACTAATAGAGAATGACTTCTCCTTGGTCCACTTTAGCTCAGAGAGCAAATTGACTCATTTGTTTACTCAGAAATTTGCTCATGGAGTCAGACATGGGGAATATGAGTTTACAGCTGAGTTAACTGTGTCTGTGTGAGCCCTTCCATTCATTGCCGCCTATTGCAAGACATGTGCTATGTCCATTATTTCTGTCTTGTTTGCCAATTTGTGAAAATACCCAGAGGTTTCATAATTGTGCCTTTGCATTCAGAAATAAGTAAGCATGGCATCCAATTAAGGTTACATGCATATAAATCAAAATTATTTTTCACATTTGTGCTTGCAAAAAGGAAAAGAAAAAGATCCAGACAATATTTGTGGATATTTCCCCACAGTGTTAGTGTTCACTGGCATTAGGAATTGCTACCCACACATTCCGTTTGCCTTGGAGTCACAGAGCTGGGCTTGAACTCCAAATCCACGTGTTGACTGACATTCTTAACTTATTTTGTATCTGGGAAGTACCTGGGGGTGTATGTAACCTGAATTACCATCAAAAGGATGTGTCCATCAGGCAGGCAAATTGCCTTGATATCAGCTGATGATATTAGCTGAACATGTTCAGGCTGGCCTTTATTTCTTTTAATCAAGACAAGAGCTCATGTAGCCTAGGTTAGACATGTACTTGCTCTATAGCCAAGGCTGGCCCTGTATTCTGGATCTCCCTGCCTCCACCTTCCAATCTCTGGAGACATATGCGCCCACTTGCCATTTTTTTTTTTCAGTAGACTGGGGATTGAAGCCAGGCATCTGTGGACTCCAGGGATGCACTCTATCAAAGGAGCCACACCCTGGGCCTTTAAATCCTTTAGAAGTTATTTGGTAGGACTGGAGAGAGCTCAGTGGCCAAGAGTGCTTGTTGCTCTTGCAGAAGAAGTGGGTTTGCATCCTAGCACTCACATGGCAGCTCCCAACCACCTGAAACGCCAGTCCCAGGGGCCTCCAAGATCACCAGGTCCATACATGGCACACAGCCATTCAGGCAAAAACACATATACAAATACACACAAGAACAGTTCCGTGTATATGATACATTCTATGTAAAAGATTGAACTATTCAAAGCCTCTGACCATTTCTTCCACTAGCATGGTTAAGGGTGTTTTGCTTGTTTGTTTTGGTTTTAACTTTAGAAAGCACAAGAATAACAAACTGAGTTAGGTGAGTGAGGGGAGACCTGGGGAGAGAGAGCGAAGGAGAGCAGAGGCCACGGGAGCTCTCCTGTGCACACCCTCAGAGTAACTAGTGGGTACACATCACACACGGTTTCCCCCAGAGCCAAACTGTCTTGTAAGATGCTTAAATGCAATTTAAAACTCTTGCATTTGAGGCACTATGATGTGTTACTATCCAATCTCTCAAACCCATTCTTGGACTTGACCTGGCGTTACTTTTCGGCATCTGAGACTAGACATGGAACTAGTATGTGCTGTGTTTGTGATGGTGGTAGGGCATAGCAAGGCAGGCCTGAGCAGAAAAAGAGCTATCATTTCACAGTTTTGGAGGATCCCCAAGAGGGTGCTGGCTTCCGAAACAGAACACTGATACTTTTTCCATCGGTGGAAAGTTAAATTGTAGGAACATTCAGTTTACTGCAACTTGCCTTCTTTGTTTCCTGCTTAGATCAGTCCTGCCAAAGGCAATGTGGAAATTTGTTCCTCACCTCAGTGGAGGACATTATGCTGATTATTTAGGTTTTTTTTTTTTTTTTTTAAGAATTTCATTGTTTCCTAAATAATAGTTTGTCAGGAAAAGTATGCTACAGTCTCCTTAAAAATAATTTAAAATGGAAATCATCTCTGTGCATTTTTCTTAGCTCACATGGGAGGCATGTTAAATTGCCTACAACAAATAGCAGGAGTTTTCCTATAAGTTAGGGCATGTTTCTATCAAAAGCATTAAACTAGGAATCAGTCAAAATCAAGACACTCAGAATTTGTCATCAGTCCTCCAAATCACCCTAGAGTTTGGAGTCCTCTACCTTCTTAAAATAAGACAAAAACATCAAACCAACTAACCAACCATCCAAAAACCCCAATCAAAATGAAACAAACAAAGAAACAACAAACAAAAAACATTTAAAAATTCCTTCTGTCCTTCCCATTTGTAAAGCCCTTCCCCTCCTCTGCAGCCCTGACCTTGCCTCCTACCTCAGGCCTCTCCACGTCTGGTGGAGGCCTCACAGCATGCCCTCACACTGGTTTCCACATTTCCATCTTTGTTCCTGTTAACATCTTCAACAGTTTCTTCAGCTCTGTCAAAATCATGTGACTGGAACAGGTCTAAGTGTGTTTGCCGTTGCCCTGCTTGAAAGCTGTGCTGGCTTCCATCGTTTAGAATGAAGTTCAAGTTTAGTTTTACAAATAAGGCTCATTGTTTGGCCTTTAGCCATTTCTATTTTTTCAACCCTAGCTTCATGCCTCCCCAACCCCACAACCTTCGTGGTCTACCAGAAATATCCTGCTTTACCAGGATCCACCAGGCTGTTTTATTCTCTTAGCCTAATCGGCCTTTGCTGTCCCTTAAAACTCCATTATGCTGGTTATTTTTCAACCGGACAGAAGCTAGAGGCATGTGGGAGAGGAATGTCAACCTAGAGAATACCCCATAAGACTGGGCTGTAGGTGAGTGTGGGGTGTTTTCTGGATTAGCAATGGATATGGGTGGGTGGCTGCATGTTTTGTGTCTTTATTCTTGCAGTAGTGGGCCCATCCCTTACCAGTAGTTTTGCTTTCCACAATGTCAGTTCCCTTTAGCCAGCTGTGATCAAAATATATTAATTATACAGAAAACTCGAGGAACAAGTCATGAATCTTAAACAGTTTCTATCATAGTATGTTGTTATTATTCTTTCATTTTACTGTTAGTTATTGTTCATTTTCTTTTAAAAAATGGATTTATTTTTGTGATTTTGTGTCAGTGTTTTCTTGTCCGTCTGTGCACTATGGGCATGCAGTATTTGTGGGGGCCGGAAGAGGGCACCAAAGCCCTGGAACTGGCGTTACAGACAGTTGTGAGGAGACAACTGTCTGGGAACAAACCCAGATCCTCTGCAAGAGCAGCAGGTGTTTATTTGTTTGTTTGCTTGTTTGTTTACAAACAAACCACACAGGCTTTCTCTGCGTAGTCTCGGCTGTCCAAGACCTTGCTCTGTAGACCAGGCTGGCCTCTGTGTCCTGGGTGCTGGGATTAAAGGCCTGCACCACCACCACGGCCTGGCTGCCGCAGGTGCTCGTAACCACAAATCCCCTGCAACCACAGGACTATTTCTTCAGCCGCAGTTTTTAGTAATTTCTTATTGTACTTAGTCATTGAGTTAAATTTTATCATAGGAGGATGTGTTTGGGGAACATTTAGCAGACACAGAAGCCATCCTGTCTCTGGGTTGAAGAACCCCTAGAGGTGTTTGATTCCCCCATTTCCATCCCGTGGAAAAGAGTGAACTTTTGTTTATTTCTATGTTTTGGTTGTATTTCTCAGTGATGTCAACTCTAGACGATTAAGACCACATTATTTCTACATAATGTTTATTCCTAGGACCTAACACATTATAATGTGCTATATAAAGATTTGTCTATAATTCTAATAAAAAGAGAAGGACAGGTCACATCATCTATTAAATTTTTTTCAAGGCATGAAAAATTCTTCATAAAGTGCAGTAATATCAGTCTGCTCTGGGGAGGCCTGTTGGATGTATTCAAGGTTCAGGATCCGATAACAGAGAGAGAAGAGGCACTTATATAGAATGATGCCTGGGTCAGAGCAGGTCTCATCTGCTCTGGACACACATATGTACACCTAAACATACACATGCACACACACACACACACACACACACACACACACACACACACCAACGCACCCATGTACTCACTCACTCACAAACTGGTCTCAGTTTTCTGATCTGCTTTCCTGTCTACTAAATAGAAAAAAATGTGTCCTTGAAATGCCCTTGTTGTTTGAAATAGTTTGAGAAGAGAAATGTTTGATTAATCATGTACATTTACCTAAAGTACTCTGGAGTCCTTTTTTAACTGTTTTTCAAAGCATGTTAACAGGTCTGGTGAGATAGTTCATCAGATAAAGTGTCTTCTCTGTAAGCAGGAGAACATGAACTCAGGTCCCTATGAAAGCCAGGCATGGCAGTGGTGAAGATCTGTTATCTCGCTGCTAGAGGTGGGGCAGCAGGGACAGGTGGATGCCAGCCAGCCTAGATAGCTGGATGAGCTCCATAATGGAGCTCATGGTTATCTCAAAAAATAAGATGGAGAGTGACTGAGGGAAATGAAACAGTTGGTGCTTGGAGTGGAGGTACTTGCAGTAGCAGAAGCTCCTGGTTCTCCCTCAGAAGCTTATCCTTCCCAGAATTCCATCATCCCAAATTATCACTTTATTGCCAGTGTTTCTACCTGTTAACAGTGTAAGTTAGCTTTATGTGGTTATTGAAATCTGTGTCCTTGTGTTTAAAATTCCAAAGCTACAGAAGAGTAGCCAGGCGGTACAATGAACTTTTCTACACTCTTTAGGTAGACTCCTAATGTTACTGTTTTACTATGTTTTCTTTGTGTCCTAATCTCCATGTATGTATAGATGACATGTGTACATACAAATGTGTGCATATATTTGCTGAACAATTGAAGTAAACCGTTTCCTTCTCCTTAAAGATGAAAATTTGAGGATGTTGAGTCTGGTAACAGTTCCACAGATGGCTCCTCTTCCCAGCACAGGAGTCTGAGCAATTGCAACATAGTTGAAAATATCTAATTTCATACTCCTGGGCATATGTACCTTGACGGTTTGCTTAGGTGACTGTCATACATACAGAAGGCATGCAGTTATAGTATGTGAATTCTTGGTTCACATCTGGAGAAGCTAGAGTCCCTAAATAATAACCAGGGGGCCTCCAAGAGCAAGCCAGTGCTGTATGGGAAAGAGACTTTGCTGTGCCCGTCTCCTCATTAGGCACCATCTCACCCTATTAATGAGACTGCCTCTGTGTCTTGTCCTATTCTGCTTCCATCTTCCAAGACCCGGTGACAGTGAAGGTTGTGTTGTAGGGACAGTCACACTCCATTAGAATCAGGAGACCTGATTAGAAATCTGGGTATTGATCAAGTAAGGCAGTGTTTTTGAAAGCATGTGTCCAGGGCCTGACTCCCTCCTGGCCCTCAAATGCTGGTTTTGAATAGCAAATGTTCAAGGTACAGCTAAAAAAGTTCTGCTGAATTTTTATATATATAGTGTAATAATGAGAACAGAATACACCCTGGAAGAAGTCAGGCCTAAACAGCAAATCTCATAATTCTTAATAAAGCAGTGTGAAAAGAAAGGAAGCATAGAACCTGTAATTATTCTGTCAGGCCATGAGATAAAGACAGGTAGTGTTAGGATGTGCAGCAACTGTACTCAAAGCCGTAGATTGCCTTTAGTCAGTGTGGTAATTTTTTTAGGTTTCTCTATGGCAGTGTTTATTTTCTCCATATAGAAATGTTTAATTCACCACAGTTCTTTGGATAGTCATCTTCCCTACCTTAGTTTTCTTTCTTTTCATTTACCAATAGTCACCTGCACCGTAACGCAATGTACACACGTGTACATGTGTATGAGGGTCACTTGCGGCATATTACAATGTACAGACTTACTGATGTGTATTTGAACCCCTATGTGTATTTACTTAATGCAAATTAAGTCAAGAAGACATGAGTCATCTCTTACTCTTTAATTTGGGCTTTAGGGGGACTTCTGTCCTGTTTTTCCCATTGGCAAGAACTATGGAGAAATACATTAGCATTCTCGAACGCACTGGCTTCATGTGTTCCCTTTCTTGCACATGTACTTGTCACCTTGCCAAGGTTTTCTAATATCTGCACGTCAAACTCAGATTACAAGGCCCCTGAGCTGGATTCACACCGGCCTCTTGGCTTTTTACAGAACCTTGTGTAGCCTTGTCACTAGCTTAATGTTAAAGCAAATAATGCTAGCATACTTTGTCAGGCTTTTGCACTGAAGACTGAGGAAATGGGACCGCAGCAAACATGCTGAGAATAAAATCAGGTACTGCTGTAATTATTAGGTCAGAGGCAGGTAAGTGCAATTATTTCTTTCCTGAACAAAGACAGGTGGGGAGTAGCTGGCTCTGCAATGAGGGGGCAAGGTTCACAAGGGCTGGGATGTTCAATCTATAAGCTTACATGCATTCAACACCCACACATGACCTCCTATGTGTTTCCCCCTCTGTGCCATTCTTTCTCTTTGTTTTTAAGAAGCAGTATTAAATTGGTTACATTCCCCCCCCCATACTTTTCTCTGTGCTTATAGGCAAGGACAGCAAATTAAGCATATCTGAGCATTTAATGTTCAAACTCACCTTGTATAATCGGCTTAAAGGGTTGAGGTATGCTCCCCCCCATCTCTTAGTCTTAATGCTATTTCTCCTCAGAGGGTACGTCTGTCAATAATTGATGGTGCTTTCTTGGGTAAATGAGCTGTTTCTTGGGACATTATAAATCATATTTGGAATCAAGTTTGTTTTCAAGCTGCTTTCAAAGTCCTGATGCTGTGCTAACTGAATAGAAAACGCTAAACGTTTGAGGGAACCCTGCAAGCTCTCTGAGTGCTGACGGCAAGAGCTGGGCTTAAGAAAACAAATGGAATTTATACCCTCTGAGGAAATGCGAATGCATTTGGCTCGTCACAGAAGCACGTAGCTTTGGGAAAGCTCTTTCTAGAAGGAAGTAACAAGTTTTCTGTGGCATTTTGGGTACGATGGTCCATGGCTCTCATGGGCCATCTGGATCACAATAGACATTACTGACCTTCATCCTAGATAAGGAAACTTAGGTTTAAAAAGCTGATTACTTCTTCAGTGTGTGAATCAGCAATTTAAAGGTTTGAAAATGGTATGAGATGGATTATGAAGTTGTAGGCATTCCACTCTACCTAAAACCAGACATCTTTATGACATGACCTGGCCTCATTATGAGTTTGGTGTTGTTCTGCTCATGGTATCTCATCGCTGAACTGTGTCTAGGTGTCTCTTCTGTTCCAGTCAGTATGGCTCTCTCTACTTTTGTCTGTTTTGTAGAGAGGGCTGCAGTGTGGAATTTTAATAGAAGGTTCTGCTGCCAAGAGAAATCTGAAAACCACAGCTGTGTAAGAATAAAGATCTAGCTTATAAAATAGGGATATTATTACATGTAAAACCACAATTACTATGTGAAAAGGAGGGGTGGACCACAGGATGTTCTTTTTTTTTTTCTTTCTCTGCTCCCAAAGACATAGCCAAAGAAAATCCCAGAATGATATCACTTGAAATAAGACTCAGCATCTTAAGTTCTCATTTTGCTTGCTCATTAGCTCATACCAGGCTATTATTTTCTTTTCCTCATTTTCTACATCCGTGGGCTGATCGTGTTCTCCCACCAGACACTTGCTGTGATGATCCAGAGATAAGAAGTTAATCTGAAAAACAAAATATTGCTAAATTATAAAGTATTACCATTATTGCATTTTCTCATTTTTACCAAGTTGGAAAATCATCAGTAATTGATCTGAACAGCACAGTTTCAAAGGCAAAGCGATAAGAGTTTCGGTTGTTAACAGGCTGCAGATGGGACTGTAAAAGGCATAAAACCATTTCTAAAGGCTCATCTAGAACAATTACTTTAGAGATAATGGTTTATTAAGTTTATAATATCTGCCCTTGAGTTTTAATTCTGCTGCTCATTTTTAAACTTCCACGTGAAAGATATAAAATAAATCACTTTGCCTATTTTCGTCCCTCTCTTAATTGTCAGGACAAATATATGTTGAGTTTTAAAGGATGAACTAGCTGACATGAGGCCAGATTATTACTCAGCTCACATGGAGTGAGATGGGTCCTGAAGGTCTGCCGTGTTTCCTTCCTTCTTGTTATGCTTATTTTCCTCTTTTTCTATGACCAGTTATTAAACATTGATTGTGTTCACACAGGAAGAAAATATACTATCAGCTCCAAAGAATCCCAGTTTAGCGTCTAAATCAATTTACACTTTAGCGTGCAGGAGGTCAGCCTTCTCCTTACTGATAGCGCTGTGGACAATGTGGACCCTAAAGGATGGCAAGGTATTGACCCCAGGTAAGCCTGAAGAAAATTCTTGATGAATATTGAGGTGTCTATAGCTTGAGTGAATTCTCTACATGCTACTTTGTTTTTCTTTCTCTTTCTTTTTTCTTTCTTTCTTTCTTTCTTTCTTTCTTTCTTTCTTTCTTTCTTTCTTTCTTTCTTTCTTTCTTTCTTTCCTTTTTCTTTCTCCCTCTCTTTTTCTTTCTTTTTATTAACTTTACATCCCGATAATAGTTATGTAATGTAAGAGAGGATAATAATAATCCTCTCTTCCTGATCCTACCCTCCTTCCCTTTTCCCCCTCTCCCCCATGACTTACTCCTCAGAAAAGGGGAGCGCCCCCGACAACCCACCCCAGCACACCAATTCACATCAGGATTGAGCATCCTCTTCCACCGTGGCTGGGCAAAGCAGCCTCGCTAGTGGGAAGCAATCTAAAAGCAGGTAGCAGGGTCCATATCAGACAGCCCCTGCTCCCTTTGTTAGGGGACCCACAGGACCAAGCAGCCTTTCAGCTACATATTGTCAGGGTCCAGAGGATGCTGAAAGAACGACCCCGAGCTCGAGTAGCAAGCAAACAACAAAAGGCGTTTATTCTGCAGAAGACCTGCGTGCTGCGGCCACCACTTTCACAACATAGCGGCAGTGGTAGAGATGACGGGGTTGAAGGTCCCTTTCAAAACCAGAGAGGGGAATCCTACTGTGGCACCCTTGAGTGGGATTGGCTGGTGCCCATAGAGGCTACGTGACTCTGGTTGGGATTTAGGGGCTTCTCAGACCAGTAACTAAACAACCTTATCTTCTCCAGGTCAGATGTCTTGGCTGTTGGCCTTTTTTCTTTTTCTCCCTGCAACTCTTAGGCCTGTTCTGTCTAGCAAGAAAATGAATATTTAACCAGGCCCTCTCAATATCTGTAGGGAACCTAGGTCTCGACCATGCATGGTCCTTGGTTGGTGCTTCAGTCTTCACAAGCCCCGCTTCTCCCCTCCCCAGCCCAGGTTAGTTGACTCTGTTGGTCTTCTGTATTCCCCCAATGTTTGGCTGTGAGTCTCAGCATCTGTCTCAAGCCGGTGCTGGGTGGAGCCGCTCAGAGGACAGCTACTCTAGGCCCCTGTCTGTGAGCATAGCAGAGTCATTAATAGTGTCAGGGGCTGCCTCTCTTCCATGGGTTGGGTCTCAGATTGGGGCAGGTATTGATAGCCCCTCAATCTCTGCTGTATCTTGTTTCTAAGCAGTTACATTTCAATCCACTTGTAGAATTTTTTCTCGGACGCTGTTGGAACAAAGATCTCTCTCTGATGAAATCTTACTTTGTTTACCTCATATTGACCTTAAATCTATAGATTTCCCCTCCCTGACTCCTCTTTTTTCCTTTTTCTCTGTTTCCCCACTCTTTCTCTACTTATATTCGCTCACTTCCTCCTGTTCCTCTCTCTTCAAGAAATCCAGGAACTGTGAACAAAAGAGTTACATTACTTTGAGGAGATTTGGGAGAAATGTAAGGGGAAAGTTGAGAAGACAAACTGAGAACCAATCGTGCAATATATTAATCCTCACCCAATTATCCTCGTGGAATCCTCTTCTGCTTTTCCACGATACTTTCAAATTCGGTTTTCAGTTATTTCTGGCCTGAGATAAGAAGCAAATGGTTTCTGAGTACTGCCATCTGGAGCAAGCTCTTCTCGCAGACAAGACTGCAAAGGACGGTGCTTGTCTGGGCTCCGTAATTAATACCACTTGGCCCAGCAAGATCCATTTCCTAAAATTTCTGTTTCTGAAGGGATTCTGTTTCTTTATAGGACAATAGCTCCAAGCAGTACTCTACCCTGTGGCAGAGGCCATATCTACGGAGCATTTAAGTGTCAAGGTTTGTTGACCTAGAATTATAATGAGAATTAAATTACTGAGAAAGACTGAAATGGAAATTGCAGGTGGTAATTCTGTCAACCTACTCTTTTTCCAGCCAGCTCCCTAATCATGTCCACTTTTCTCTGTGGGGCTGTTTCCTTCTTGAGTTCAGGTAGTGGGCCCACACCATCATGGCTGGTCCAGATCAGCAGGAAGGCATCAAAAAGAGTCACCTGCTGGCAGTCAATGGATGTAGAGAAAGCGCAGTCTCTGGTACCAGACTTCACTGGTTAAAACTTGGGCTCTGTACGTAATTTCTGTGTGAGCCTGGAATGATTGATTGCTTGGCTCTCCTGACTGGATCTATCCGGTATGTCCTTAAGCCAATAAGATGAATTAGGACACTGAATAGTGATACCAGATTTTTTTTTTTTTTGACTCACCTGCAGTGAAACAATTCTGTCTTGGTGATGGTCTTATGTTCCAGCTCTGGGGTAACCAACGGCAACAGCAGAAGGCTGGATGGTTTGGGAGTCTCTTAGATAGCCCTGGCCAACAACTCCAAAGAAGACTTCTCATGTCTGGTAGTGGCTATTATTAGGTGGTCTTTGGCTCTTGGAAGGAGTGGCATCACCCCAGATGAGGAAAGTTTATCATTCATATATATATATTCTTATGTATATCTCTATATTATGTATTTATATATATTCCTATGTGTATTACAGTTTTTTGAGCTAAATAGCTAACAGTGTGATTTCTTATGGCCCTTTCAGCATTCATATTGTTAATTTACCTCCTTCCTTCTTCTTCTGCATTTACCTTCCTCTTCCTTCCCTATGGAGCCCCCTCCTCCCCTGTCAGATCTCCTGTAGCCTGCTCTCCCCTTTATTCTCTTCCCTTTTATTCTCATTCTGTATTTACCTCACTCTCTCTCCACTATCCACTCTCCTCCCTAAGGAATCTTCTCCTTTCTCATTCCCCTTCTAAATCTAAGAAAGCGAGCTGCAGAGGCACAGCAGGGTCCTTGGAGAGTTTAGACATGTTTAGAACGAGCCTCATGTCCTGAATCACAGAAGTTGTCATGAAACCCCACAGGATCACAGAATGCAGAAATATGTGTTTCTCAGGCATGTTTTTTTTTTTTTTTCACATATTCTCAAAGAAATTATTGATCTCAAAGAAGCTTAAAATCATGTTGCCTTATACTTTTAATGTCAACACTTGGGCTCTCTCTCTGTCTCTCCCTTGTCCTTTAGTTGAACCGCTGTGAGTTTGAGGCTAGCCTGGTCTCCAAAGAGACCGTGTCTCAAATAAATAAATACACCCTCTCCAAAAGACAAAACCCCACCACCAACCAGAAAGTGTATTAACCCTGACCTTGTGCCTTGACACTACCAGTGTCAATCACAGGTGGAATTCATATTCCCATATATGTGCTCTTAAATTTCATCCATCAAGTTGTGTAACTCGTTCTCTAAACACACATTTAGCAAATATGTTTATCCCAGCTGAAGTCCTCTTACCAATTTCACATCTTTCAAGACTACTAATTTTTTCCATAACAGTTTAAAGCATTATTTAAAAATTACTGCCTCTAAAATATAAGAAACACACAAAACACAAAGGAAGTACAATGCCCAAGTCCCAGAGTTGGTAGCCTGGAGCAGCCAAAGAGAACAAGACTTTCCTCAGTTGCCTTGGGAAAGAAGACGTGAAGGACACAGTATTGCCAGGCTATGGGTGAATCCAGCGTAGGCCTACTTCTCCATCAGAGCACTGATTTTCCTTGTCCTGGCCTGGCTTGCTTCCGGTACTCCTTCTCTAATTTCTAGAAAGTTCCGGGTTCCAAGATGGTTTCGTTTTTATTTTTATTTTTTCTATTAGTTACAGTTTATCCACTTTGTATCCCAGCTTTGTATCCCTCATTCCCTCCCAACCCCACCCTCCCTTCTCATCTCCACCCATGCCTCTCTCCAAGTCCACTGATAGGGGAGGTCCTCCTCCCCTTCCCTCTGACCCTAGCTTAGCAGGTCTCATCAGGACTGGCCCTTTCGCTAAGCCACTGCATTAGTGGCAGGGATGCAGGTGAAAGCCGGGGCCTGGTTGGCTTGCAGTGGAAACATAGTCCTGGTGAGGTTCAGAGGGCTGGAGGACAGGTGAGGTGATTCTCAGGTGAGGTTCAGGAAGGGGTTTAGGCCCAGCCGGTGCTTCACCAGTTGTCAACATTGAGCTTGCAGCAATCAGGCGGAATTCAGCCAGGCAGCCAAGCGGCAAATTTCCAGGGAGAAGGGAAGCCCTCCCTTCCCCAAATTAAATGATGAGTGTGTCAGGCGGCCATGGTGGTGAAATGCAATGAGAGCTTTATTTCGTGAATTAAGGTCTCGTGGGTGAATGCTTGATTTGCTGAGGCTAGAGGTGCTAGGGATACTTGATTTCCATGGAGTGGTTCAATCCCTCATTCACATGCATGGTCCTATCACAGGAAGGAGAACACAGTACTTAATTATCCCACGAATGGGGGAAGAATTGAAGGTCATTGGTGGAAAGCCGAGACACAAGACACCTTAGCATAGGATGGGTATTCTGAGGCATCCCCAGGTGCTTGCTGAACAGATTTCTTATCAGGCAAGGGTCGGGGCTGTAGTCTTCCCTGAGGGCTATGTGGCGCTCCTTAGGGGATCTGGGGCTCCCCAGATTACGGGAAGAGAGAGCGACGCTGAGAAGAAGGTCCGTTGTCGTAGAGCGAGCACAGAGGCGATCTGGAGATGGCAGACTTAGACCTTACGGGCAGCCCCACATCCCTCTTTGTGCAGTTTGAAGTCCCTGCCAGAAACTGCTCCTGGAGACATTTACCCTGTCAGAGCAGATGTGCCTCCCAGTTGCAGACCCTCCATCCCTGCCTTGTGTTCCTTGCCAGCCCTGCATTACTTAACCACTGCCCAGCGCCTTTCAGTAAACAATTACCTAAAACAAAAAACAAAGCACCTTTAAAATACTTACTTTATTGTTTTTAAGATTAAACTTTATTTTACTTGTGTGGGTATTTTGCCTCTATGTATGTCTGTGAATCATTTGTATGGCCGGTGCCCCCAAGAGCTGGAAGAGGGTTCTGAGGCCCCTGAAACTGAAGTTGCCTGTGGTTATGAGCCTCCCTGTGTAGGAATCAAACCCTGGCCCTCTGGAAGAGCAGCATGAGCTCTTAACGACTGAGCCATCCCTTCAGCTCAAAGAGGAGCTGAGAGTGTAAGTAAGGCAGTGGTAGACCTTTTGCTTAGTATGCGAAAAGCCCTGGGGCTGATCCTGCACCAGAAAGAGCCAGTGTGGAGGGAAGAGCTATCTCCTTCAAGAGCTGCATTGCCAGCAGCCTAACCCACAGGTAAGCAGGTTCAAGACCAGCCTAGGCTACCTGTTACTCTGTCATGAGCCATCAACAAGCAATATGATTCTTATCTCCAGTTTCTGAAGGAAAATTCTCAAGTTCTTTTGATTTTTCTGCAAGCTTGAGACTATTTCTTTCACTGTGCTAGTAGTTTGCATCTTTGTATTATTATTAACCTTTCCTATTTCCCACCAAAAATTTGTCATCTCTGAACTAGATTGTGTGTTCATAATGCATAGTTTTTTGTTTTAATTCATTTTCCCCCCCTCATCAAGAGCTCTATTTACTGTCTGATGCATGGTCCTTTCCACCAAAAACTGCTACTCCACCTATTTTTGAGAACATTTTGAGCCAGTTTTTCAGTTCCATAAGAATCATGTTTTTGTCATTACTTAGAAAAGATGTGATCTTGGCTCATGTTTTCCTTTAACTTTAATAGCTGTCAGTGTCAACCCTACCTCATAAGCCAGGGAGTGCTGAGGTGGCTCCATGGCAACCGCCAATTTGCTTATGCCTTTCTGTGTTGGATGACACTTGGCATCTTGGCCTTTATGCCAGAGAATTATAGGGAAGATGTTTCAAATGCTACTGTCTCTACGTCTATTTTTAAAAAGTTTTCATTATAGAGTGAAATAAAAGAAAGAGGCTGGGGTTGGGTTTCAGCTCTTACTGGTCTTCTCCATTTACTTCCCCCATCCTCAGTAGCCCCACATTTGCTGGCCCACCAGAACCGCACTGTGGAATTCACAGGTGAGAATAGTGAACTTTGGCCCTTCTCAATCATCCCTAATATTTATCTGAATTTCTACAGAGGCTTCTTGTTTTCTCAAGGATGTGTGCTATGCCCATTCTCAGTCTCATTCCTGGAGTCGGTGCTCTTGCCGTGTTGGCTCTTCTCACAAACAGAGTCCTAGATGTGAAAAACAGATGGCTGGCTTCAGGTCTTCAATTCTCCCAGTGTTCATTCACTCTTCACCTTGACTCTGAACTTGGCCCACGAGCTATAAAGAGATGTGGTAAAAGCAAAGCCTTGAAAGCTGCATATGGTTGAGCTTGCTCCCTTACTCTCACGCCTTTGTTAATACAATGGGGACACTGCTCCCTCAGAAAGGAAGACAGAAAGGTCTGTGAGAATGTCATATCATGTGAAGCCAACACAAAACACTCAGCAACAAGGTGACCTCAGTTATGAAAAGAATCCTTACAAAGACCCGTTGACACCCAGCTAACCCCAAAGAGGTGGGACACCTCTGGAGTTTCGATACACCTTGAAATCGTGGTGGTAAACGATAGGAATACTCCGTGTCATCCTGCTGAGTCTTGGGTTCATGAGCAGTACTCTCAGAGACCGAGAGCTTGCAGAGCACAGCCGCAGGAGAAACTGGAGGTTCATACGGAACAGTGGGAAGGGAAGGGTAATGAAATGCTGTCAAGGATATTTTGAAATATAGATCCTTCAGCTTGAAAAGCCTCTTTCTGGCTGTGTGTGTGTGAGTGCGTGCAATGGAGTTGTATAACGTTACTTTCCTGTGGCTGTGATAAAACACCATGACCAAGGCAACCTAGAAAAAGGGTTTGTTTGAACTTACTGTTCCAGCAGGGTGAGAGTCCTTCATGGTGAGGAAGGCTGAGAGCAAGCAGAAGACTTGGTGGCTTGAGAAGGAAGCTGAGAGTCAGCATCCTCAAGTGCAAGGACAAAGCAGACACAGCAAAGGCTTGAAGCCTTTAACCCCAAAGCTCTTTCCCATTCATACACTTTCTCCAGAAGGCACATCACCTACAAGTGCATCACCCCTTCCAAACCACCTCAGCCAACAATGTCAGCCAGGAACCAAGCATCCAAGAGTCTAAGCCAATGAGTGACAGTTGTCTTCAAGCCAGTACAGCACTCAGCAATCAAATCAGTACCAGTGTGGGGAGAATATGACTGAGGCGCTGCAGTTTGCTGTGCTAGAAGGTACCGCTTACATTTTTTTCTTAGTCTAAACTGGAATGCCTTTGTGTGTGTGGCAGGGGCATTGAGACCAAGTCTCACAGTATAGTCCTGGCTAGTCTTTAACTCACTTTGTAGACCAGCATGGCCTTGAACTCACAGACTTGTCCTGTCTCTGCCTCCCAAGTGCTGGGATAAAGGCATGCACCACCACACCTGGCTGGAATGCGTTATTTCCTTCCTTGATTTTCAGCAGTATCAGCAAAATGTTTGTGTAGCTCACAGTTACCGCACAAGCTCCTTGGCAGCTACATATGTTCCAGGGCAGTTCTCTGATCTGTGTATTGATAAGGTAAGCATGTTTGACTGCTCTGTGCAGCCTCCATTGAGCCAGTTGTATGGCCTGCAAAATAAGAGGGCAGTTTGTGGAGTCGAAAGATAATAGAATGTTGAAACTCAGCTACCTCTTCTGACTTCTATTTATTTCAAAACACGTGTGTGTGTGTGTGTGTGTGTGTGTGTGTGTGTGTGTGCATGAAAGTGCAAATGCACCCCTGTCATGGTGTATGTCTGAAGGTCAGAGGACAGGTTTAAGGAGTGATTCTTTCTCCCCTCTGTGGGATCCACTGGTTGAACTCAGGCTGTGAGGCTTATGTCATAAGTGTTTTACACACAAACCCATCTTGCCAGGCACCTAGTCTGCTCAACATGTCAGAAGACCTTTGTGGCTGACATTCCACATTGAGGATCAGGAATGGAGTGCCCACACAATGGAGGCTCTCTAAAGTCTGGCAAAAAATGGTCAGATCCCTGAGTTCTAAGGTAAAGGATCCGGCACTCAGCACTCCATGTTTCCCTTGATCCTTCCTCTCTGTCTCCTTCCATTCACCAAATGAAGATTCTCCCACTGCAGGGGGAAAAGGGAACAGATGGCTTTAGAGCTCTTAAGACTCTCTTTGAACCAAATTCCAAGCGATGACTGAAGCATTAGGCGTAGAGATGATGAAGCGAAGTAAGAGCAGAGGAGCTTCAGGGACCATCATAGTGCTGCCAGAGACTTTGGCTCTGCTCTACCTCTGGAGCTCTGGAGCATTAGACTTCTCCTTTTCCTTGAAGTTGTCAAGGTCATACACACACACATACACACACACAGCCTGTGATTTTCTTTGGCAGGAAAGTATAAATTAAAGTGCCGTAAATCACTTCTGTGCTGGGACATCTAATTTCAGGTGCTATGATTTCCCAGCCTGCTTCTTTTCTTGCTAGTTTTGAAGTCAAAGCTCTCATGCAAAAGATGGGTATCACGGAAAGTTTCCTGGAATTGAAATGGATTTTCTATGAATACAGAACGAATTCTGTTGGTCTTTAAGATTACAGCCCCTTCCCTATCCAGGATAAGCTTTTCATGTGGATGGCTGGGAGGCAGAGACATAACACAGATTCTCATGCCTCTCAGCTTGGAGCAGTCGAGTTGGATGTTCCCAGAGCTCAGGGACACAGAGGGTAGCAACTGAACCTTCTGCATGGCCCACATAAGGACACATTTTTCAGTGGACAGAGAGATCTGGAGATGTAAAAGGCTCCAAAAGTCATAATAAGGGGTGTTAAGTACCAGTGATGGTTTCGTGATGCAATCCAAGGCTAGGGAAATGGGATGAGGGATACAGCACTTCAGTGAGGCCAGCTGGAGGAGCCACAGTTGTCAGGACCAAGTGTTCTGATTGCATAAACCAGAGCAGATCAACCCTCAACCACTGGAACACTCCTTCACATCTAGCTCTGTGTAATCACTGGAGTTTGACTCAACCCCAGAGAAGAAGAAGTTTGTGAGCAGACACCACTAATGAAATAAGTAAGCCTTAAGTGGATTGGTTAAGCTTGCTTGGACGTGGTCAGATTACCTTCCTGTGCATGAAGGACTTAAGATGAAAATTAACTTCAGTTTTAAAGAATAAGCTCCATATCTGCAAATAGAAGCTCGTGGCTATGGAAATGATGCAAACTTCATTTTCCTAAGAGGCTGGAACTGAACTTTTAGAAAGCAGGTCTAATGACATCATATAGAAACACAAAGTAACACTACAGTGGAGCCACGTGGTTGTCTCTGGCGGGGATTGCTATATTCTTTCACCTGTTAGAATCCTGCCAGGGAATCTGGACCTTACCGTTACCATTAGACTTCTGGTTATTTCTGCCAGTTGTCCACATAGGAACCTCTGTGCTCAGGCCCCCAGACCATGCTTCCTGTAGTTGTGGGGTAGGAGAGTCTTCAGATGCATGCTGGCTACCTCAGAGACTAAATCTTGGCATCAAGCCTCATTAGCAAATAACCAAAATATCCTATGAATACTTATGTTCAGTGGCTCACACCATTTGGCATCAGTGTTGACTATATCAGATTGTTTTGTTGGCTAACAACTTCCTTATTGATTTAGAGACCTTGGAAATAAAAGTACTTAAAATATGCACATGAGATAAAATGCCTATAAAGGTACAGAACAAGATAGTCATGACACACAGGCAGCAAGATATTGTTTGTTAGAATAGAATTACAGAACAAAACAAAAAAGCTCAGCAATGGTGCACACACCTTTAATCCCAGCACCCAGAAAGATCTCTTTGAGGTCACCCTGGTCTACAGAGCTAGTTCTAGGACAACCAAGGCTATGCAATGAAACCCTGCAACCTGCCGCAACCCCTGAAAGAATAAAAATAATAAAATTAACTGCAAATGTCCTTAGATTAGCTGGTTAAAATAATCTTCCGGGACTGGGAAGATGGCTCACAATACTCCTATATCTAGATTAAAGAAAAAGATAGGAGAATCCTCAGGTGTCCTCAGGCCACCTCGTCTGTATACAGGGTGGAAGGTGAGGGCCCACATCTGAGGTTCATGTCTGCCCAGTGGCATGTTTGCATCTGCACTGAAACAGCAATACACACAAGTATGCACATGCGTGTGTGTGCACACACACACAACACACACCCACATGACACACGCACATGCACATCACACACACACATGCGCCCCACACACCCTTTTTCAAAGTGTTTTCAAATGTGGAGGATGTAGGAAGGAAAAAAACTAGTATACCTAGTGAAGATATTCTGGGTAGCCGGAACTTGGCCGGCAAGTTCTTCTCCCCCATTCCTGCTTCCTTGCTAAAAAACCATGAGGTTACATTCCTAAAGCTAGTCCTGAAGTTTCTTTTCCCTATTTGGCCCCTTCCTCCTCCTGAGGCTGACTACCAACGTCCAGCTACCAAAGTATTAAAGTCAAAAGCTATTAAAATCAAAAGCTCCCTTTGGCACCTAATTAACATGTCCAGTAAAAATTAAACACCTCATCCTCACACGAGTTTCCCCCTTTCCCTGTATACATTGCCATTTTCCTATGTACCTCATCTGTCTGCTCTCTCTTCAGAGGCTCTCTAGCCTTTGTCCTCCTGGACAAATACCCTTCCTTCTCTCCCTGCTCCATTCCTCAGCTCTCCCTTGTTCCCTTCCCCTTCTTCTTTGTTCTATATCTTCTGTCTTTGGTCCTTAGCTCTGCCCTCTGTCCCTCTTAGGCAAGTAAATCTCATTTGTGCTAAGGACTTGGTCTTGGGTTGTCTTGAGTCAGTTCTGAGGTTCCATTCACGTAGAATACAGTAAAAATATCTGGGGAGAGTTGAGACGTCACCAAACTTTCTTAAGCATGCTAACAAGGACCGTCATTAAATCTACTTAACAACTTCATGAGAAATAGTCAAACATACTTGACATCTGGGAAAATTGTGTTGCATGCAACTTCTGTCCACACGCTAACCCTGGTTGACTGTGCTTAGAAATCAGACAGCAGGTAATAACTCCTCTAATATTACAGACCCAGTAAGGTACAAGCTGTTTTTGTTTTTTTAAACTCTTAACTCGCAGCCCTTACTACTTTAACAGCTTTCTTTATAGGCTTTATAACATCTTGTTGGGTAGTTTGGATTCCTACCTCATTCCTATTGGTGTTCCTGATAAGTAAAGTTTCCTAAGATAGAATTAGATTGAATTACCAAAGGGTAGTGATGTTAGGAATACAAAATCCTCATTAGCTTTGCACCAGCCAGTGGTTGCCAGCTTTGGCTGTACAACACAATTGACTAGGCAGCTTACAAATCATATTTAAAATCAAGTCCCCAGGCTGGCCGCGAACTCGTGATCCTCCTGCCTCTGCCTCCTTCAGCAAATCCTACCGGTGTGCGCCACCACATGTAGCCCGTGGTAGCTCAGTAACCAATTGGTTTCCCATAGTGAGGAGAACAAGGACTATTTCTGACAGGAACTCAATGGCTGGCTCTTTGACCTCCCCACCCCCCAAGGGAGGAACAGTCCTGTTAGGCCACAGAGGAGGACTTTGCAGACCTGATAAAACAGGGTCAACATGAATGGGGAGGAGGTCCCCCCCATCGGTGGACTTGGAAAGGGGAAGTGCGGAGAGGAGGGAGGGAGGGTGGGATTGGGAGGGAATGAGGGAGCGGGATATAGCTGGGATACAGAGTTAATAAAATGTAACTAATAAGAAAAAATAAAAATTAAAAAAAAATAAAATCAAGTCCCATCTTTGTCCAATCAAATTAGTACCCCATGGTCAGGGAAGAGCCTGGGTACTGTTCTTACAAAAAAAGAATGGCTCATAGGTGATTCTACCATTGAAGGAGGGCTGAGAACCACTGGCTGAGGATAACATTTCAACACACTAAGAATCAGTTTGAAACAGGAGAAGGCAATTAGCACAGGTGCTAAGTCAATGCGCTAAACATCTTATCAAAGCAGGGTATCACCAGCAGGCGGTAAAGGAACACTCATCAGTCATCAGGAAGGGCCACGGGGACCGCATCACAGGATGCTGGTCTGGTGCTCGAGAAATGAGCGAGCTTTCAGCTGTGTAGCTGGCGTTGAAATCTTACATTGCTTCCAATTTTAAAAATGAGAAGAGGGAAAATAAATGATGAGACTCTGTGGGGAATGATGCTCTGAGCTTTCTCTCTGCTTTAATATTTGGGAAATGGTCTTTGATCGGGAAAGAGATGTCTGCATATCAACAGAGCTGCAGCCAGAGGAAGCCCTGTGTACCAGCGCACGCTTAGTGGTGGGAACCCGAGGAAGCTAATCCCTGCCCAAGAGGAATTTATGTTGTTATCTTAGAAGACAGAGAATGTATCCGGAGGGACCTTAGCATACTGTGACTGAATCTACAATGTATTTGTCCTAGTTTGCTTTCTGTTGTGATAAACACCAAAAGAGTGTCGGGAGAAAACAGATTTGGCTTGTACTTCTGGGTCCATCATTGAGGAAATTCAGTGAAGGACCTCAAGGCAGAACTGAAGCCGAAGCCATGGAGGACAGTGCTTACTGGCTTACTCCTCATGGCATGCTAAGTCTGCTTTCTTATATAACCCAGGATGGCCTGCCCATGGGTGACCCTGCCCACAGTGAGCTGGGCCCTCCCACATCAATCATCAATCAGAAAAAGGTATTCAATTTAGGCGCTTGCCATTCTCTGGACCATGGAAGTACTCCTGTGCTTGCTTCTAGCCTTCGGCAATACGGTTCCCTCAGGCTACAAAGGCCACCACTGTCCCTACTCCCCAACTCTCACGCACACCTGGAGGAAAAGGTGTAAGGTCTATAGTGTGAATCAGGCCTTCCTATTCCAGATGCTCCCTGCATTGCTTCAGCTGTTAGAAGTGAAGGCTCTCAGAGCCTGTTGAATCAGAACCTGCATTTTAATGGGTCGGTCATTATTTGTGTATATGTTAATATTTGAGATGCAGTTTTCCGTCCTAGGAGCCTTATTCTGGCTATTCATTTCTCTCTTTGGGACATTCTCTGTTTCAGAAACATCAACACTACGCTGTGAGACCCTTCTCCACACTGTTCTGACAAACGCCGGCTTCTTTGAAGACCGTTCTTTGTGGTAACCCACCGAATGACTGCCCTTCTCTGATGACTGCCCTTCTGCGTGAAAGACTCTAGAGCTGAAATTGCTTCCTTGTTTCTAAAAAACAAACAAAAAACAAGCCCCCTCCCCCCCCCAAAAAAAAATCCCACACACCAGAAGTGGCTGAAAGAGAGGCATGTGTTTCTCACTCTGTATTCCTGGTTTGTTGAACACAGCTAGCTACTCAACACCCAAACAATTCCAATTTATGGCTTAGAATTCAGTTCCATAATTTCTCATCTTCAAAAGTATGTAGTTCCGGATGTTCTTGACTGAAGAGCTTCTTAAACTGTTCCAGCCTTGTGAAGATGAAGTTTATTTTTAATTCCCCTCATTAAAAACTAGTAGGTAGCCCGTAACCTGGAGGCTGAAGTAGGATGATTGTCCTGAACTCAAGGCTAGCCTGAGCTACTTAGTAAGACCCTATTTCAAAAACAAAGAAACAAACAAGAACAAAACATCAAAATGCGCCTCAATAATAATAGTAGTAACAGTAATTAAGGAGATGTTCATATTTCTAAATATAATAGTTTATATATAAAAAGCCCACAGTACTTTTTAAAAACAAATGCTCCTAAACTGGGCTTAAATCTTAATTGTCACTAGTACTTGCTGTGTGGCATTTCATGGCACCATGAGGATGAGGGATGACAGGCCAAGAAGCATCTGTTGGGGCTAGAGGGATGGCTCAGTGTTCAACGACACTGGTTCCTCTTCCGGTGGACCCAGGCTTGATTCCAAGCACCCACATGGTGGACCGTAACTGCCTTTAACTCTAGTTCTTGGGGTTCCAGTGCCCTCTTCTGGCCTCTGGGTACCAGATACACAAATTGTGTACCAATATACATGCAAGCAAAACACCTATACACGTTAAAAAAAAAAAAAAAAAAGCCTGTGTTTTCATAGCCCTCCGGGCCTGGCAGCTCTTTGTTTCCATACTACCGCTGGATGCTGGTGACTTTTCGTGTGGAAAACTCCAGCTTTTCAAACTACCTCTAAAGTGTTTGCAGTGATCTCTGGGTTATTCTTCTGTTGTGCTTGGTTTGGCTGTTGATAGGCTGATCACACACACATTCGTGCCAGCCTTTGCTCAGCGCACATATGATAAAGCCATGTCTGCAGGCTTCTCTTCCCTTTTACTTTTGCCATGAACTAAGTTTTCCTAGAGATAGGCTTACTGTTCTTAGGAAATAAAAAGGATACCCAGTTTGTTGGAGGTTGGTCTGATGCGTGTTACTGGCCCTTAAGATCTGGTAACAACTATCTTTGTTTTGTAAACCTGCCTAAGACATATCTGATTGGTTGATTAAACAGTCTATACCTGGGCAGGGCAAAATGGGGTAGGCGTGGCTAAGATTCCTGGGCTTTTGAGGACAAAGAGGATCACAGAAGACAGACCAACCGGAAGAGAGGATGAAGGAGGAAGCCAGGATGGGATAGGTGGAGAAGGAACCACGTGGGCGAAGAGAAAAGACTCCATAATGGCATAAAAAGGCTGAGTTGAAGAACACAAGCAAGTACCTTAGGATTATGGATGGAAGATAGTTTAGAAGAGGATAGTTAAGGAGGATGGCATTGGATGGGGGCTGGGAGATGGATGGTGAGGATATTGAGACAGTGTAAGTGAAATATCTGCCCAAGGTAAATAAGGCAATAATAAATCTAACAGGTGTCTGTGTCTTACTATTTGTGGTAGTGGGTTAAATCATACCGCCATGATAATCTTAGGGCTAATAATAAACATTATATACCCCAATACCCATTTTTTTTTATTTACTACACCAGTTAAATATGACTTTCTGATAATCATGAACCATTTGTTTAAAACACTACACGGGACATATGCTAAAATGTGAGTTATTTGAAATGCAGATTTAACTGAAAATCGGGTGTTTTCATCCAGCAGCTCCTTTGAAAGCTCAGTCTTTGAAAGCTCAACCCTTCATTGTCTCTGAAGTAACAAGCAGACAAGTTACCAACTTGAAATAAAGAGAAGAACGTTCTAGAGAGAAACATTCATATGTTAAATTTTGTGATATCATCCAGTCAAAGTAACTGTGTGGCATGTCCATAAAATGCTCATACGCAAGCAAAGGGAAAAATTTTAGTGGTGTTGTAGACAATTTGTCCACTTGTCATATGTGAGTTTTTTCTTTTCCTATTGTCAGAATTTAAATTTTTAAACTGTTTTCATTCTTTTCTCTGGGTAACGTATTGGATATGTTCTTTGACAGTTTCATACGTGTAGAGAGTTTATTCTGCTTAGTTTCAGCCTTCACCCTCTGATATCCCTCTTCCATCTCTGTTATCCTCACCTCCCTATGCTGGCCCTTTCCCACACTGATTTCTCCTTGTTTTGTGACCCACCGTATCTAACCAGGGCCGTCCGTGTTGGCATTTGGTTTGGAGCTATCCATTAGAACCGGGTGGGTTTATCAGTGGGTACACAGTTTAAGACATTGGCTACGCCTGCCCACAAAGACAATAATTTGGTAAAAAGGTAGGAAAAGGGCTCCGCTCCTTCTTTTGGTTGTTGACAAGCCTAGACTTTTTTTTTTTTTTTTTTTTTTTTACCAGAGAAGACCCAAGATGGCACAGGGACCACAAGGATTAGCCATTTGAAATGGTCCCTCTCCTTCCTTTTTATAATGTAATTTTTATTGAAAATAGCTTTTTTTCATACAGTGTATTATGATCACAGTCACCCTCTTGAGTCTTCCAAGATCCTCCCTCTCTCCCTGCACACTCAAGTCTACACACTTTCTTTCTCCTTTCATTAGAAAACAAACTGGCAAGAAACAAACCAGAATAGGATTAAAAAAATTAAAGAGCTCAAAAAAAAAAAAAAAAGACACAAAGAATACATACATACATAGAGATAGACCTTCCATAGAAGTTCCATAACACAAAATCAGAAATCATAAAATATAAGCAGAAGAACTGTAAGGTTAAAAAAAAAAAGCCAAGCCAGGTGTGGTGTCTCTCCCCTGTAACCCCAGAACCCAGGAAGGCAGAGGCAGACAGATGGCTGTGAGTTCGAGGCCAGCCTGGTCTACAGAGTTAGTTCAGGACAGCAAGGCTACACAGGAAAACCCTGTCTCAAAAAACTAAAAGAAAAAAAAAAAAAGCCAAGCATAATGAGAGGAAAACCTTGCAAAAATGCCATCCAGTTCCCTTTGCGTGGACCATCTGTTCCTGTGTGGGGTGCAGGCCCATTGCAGGCAGATATATCTGTGGTGTGATCCTGGTGATACCGACTATGTCGTGCCCAGAAGACAGTATTTCACAACCTCCTCTCCATCTTCCATCTTATCTTTCTGCTCCATCTTCCTCCATGTTGTCTGAATCCTAGATGACCTGACATATTTCCTGTCTGAGGCTGAGCACGCAACCATCATTTATTCTCAGGACTTTGAGCAGCCACGCGCCTCTGCACTCATTGCCACTCATTCAAAGGGAAGCTTCTTTGATTAAGGCTGAGTGTAACATTTGTTGATGGTAATTTTAATTTTCAGTAATGTTGATTTTAATGAAGTTGGGAGGCAGCAGAGAATAGCAAATTAGGATATGATAAGCAGATGAGAGTTATGAAGATGACAGTCCCGACTATATAAACCAATGACATGATAGCTCTGTGGTATGGTTAAGGGATTTTTATTGTAGATATGAGAGAGAGAGAGAGAGAGAGAGAGAGAGAGAGAGAGAGAACAACCAGAGGCATCTGGAATTGTTCAAAGCATTGAACATGGCGAGGGCTCTCTGTGAGAGAGGGGAGAGTATCAGGGGGTAGAGAATAGACAGAGCATAGTGGGTGGAGCAGAGGAGAGCCCAGAATAGTGAGAATAACAGGGTTAAAAGGAGAATGAGTACCTGGGGTGGGGGGGAAAGGGTCAGGAGTCTGGCATGGGGCTCCTTTGAAATAAGGAGCCTACAGGCTGAGATGGCCCTTGCTCTGCTGACAGGAGAGACTGAGGGAGCCTAGCCGAAATAACAGGGTTATAAGGCGGGGTAGGGAGGCCTGTGAGCTGGGGACGTTTAGAGTGGGGGAGAAGGTGAGAATAGTTTGGATGCTAGCGTAGACTTTGAAGAATGTCTAACAGGTACTTGTGCTGAAGGAGCCTGGAGGCCAGCACCCACTTTGGTATGCTGATAGACACCACAGGTAATCATTTGTCCCTTACACCTTTTGGAATTTTAGAAATGGAACTTCCTTTAGCCCTGACACCGACTTCACTAACCCCCACTACTAACAGGTTGGGCATGTCACCTCTGAGTGGCTGGTTTTCCTTGTCTGTACATTGGGATGGTTGTATTACTAATCAAGGATTTTAAAAGAGAATGCTTAATGAGATGATATATGCTCCTAGCAGATGGCAACTACTCGGTAAAAGTTTATCTACCAGGAATACCCCTACCGGGACTGAACGGCTGTCTCCAGTGAATAGAGCACTTTTCCAGGAAAAGTGAGACGTTAGACTATGAGGACACTGGAGAAGGATGGTGACAAGGTGACGTGGGACTCTGAATACATGTCCCATTAATGCTGCCCAAGGGATGGAGCCTGAACCTGCGCTTCCTGAGCCAGTTCATTGTTATGGACTTGAGATGTGTGTAACAAACACACACGAGTGAATCCTCTAACCCTGAAATCCCAGTGAACAAGGGTGTTTTTGAAAAGAGTTCTTTAAAAAACAGTGTATGGAGTCATTATTGAACGGAGTGTTATTCGCACAGCAGAAGTGCTTGTGCTTTATAAGAAGGATGTGAGGAGGGGTTAGCGGAACCCACGAGCACTGACCTGATGACCCTGTGATGGGGTGTCCACCTTTTCTAAGTAAATGCAATGAAAGGCATGTGCACCGATGAAAGACTGTCTTATGAATTTTATGTGTAAGCCAGGGTACAGTAAAACCACCCAACCAGACCACTGTGTGGGTAAAAGGAAAGGCTTACTGTGAGTCACACTGCTGAGGTTATTTGTGTGTGTGTGTGTGTGTGTGTGTGTGTGTGAGTGTGTGTGTGTGTGAGAGAGAGTGTGTGTGGTGGGGGAGGCAGAGAGAAGCAAACTGGTGGAAAGGCAAGTGGATTTTATATAACAGAGAGTAGGGTGGGGTCATTGAGCTGATACAGGCTGTTTGGATTAACCAGGAGCTAGACGGCCTTGCCAGAGACAGCTGCCCTTTGCAGGGTGGATTAAGTGAGGTCCTGGAAAACAGTGATCTACTTTCACGATTCCTGAGGAACGTTGAACTTAGGCTTCTGCTTACCAGTTAGAGTCCTTCTGTTTAGAACATCAACACTGGCATTTTGTGGGGCCGCTTGGGACATAACATATGTGCTAGATCATTCATTTGAACACTTAAAACGAAAGTAATAAGTGCCTTTTTATTTAGAATTTATGATTTGTAAGCACGTGACTAATTCTTGATAGTTATATGAAAGGATGCAGGGAAGATAAATACAATGGAGCACCCCCTCAACACACACACACACACACACACACACACACACACACACACACACACA
>NW_026585797.1:9543355-9563865 GCF_907164565.1 Psammomys obesus
CACACACACACACACACACACACACACACACACACACACACACACACGCCAAAGAGTATATATCCTATGTATGGAGGGAACCACTGTAAATATTTTGTTGTGGATGTGCAGTGCTTCTCTAACTACCACATATATTTGTCCTACCTGTGAATTATCACACAACTTCTGTTTGATTTTTATCACTTAATGTGTTCTTAAAACACAACCTACCTGACACATATACAAATGTTATTAATGCAAAGGAATATGATAATTCAGGACAGTCGGAGGAACTCTGAAGTAGACCTTTATTATACTGATAAATTTGATCCTCATGTTTTAAACAATATGCTTAATATTAGCATATTAGCAAGTAATGAAAGCAGTGAAGTATTCACAGGCAGGATGCCAAGTGCCCACGAGTCTGTAATAATAAAACAATAGGAGGAACTCTCATTACCTACTTTTGGGTTAAATATTAAAATTCTAATCCATTCATTTTTATCCCTATCAGTCATTTAGGTGTCATAGACGGATGTTATAGGACAACAAGTTTATAGGTTTGACCGGTTAAGGCATGAGCTCATACTGAGTCCTCAAAGTAATAGTAATAGTAGATAAAATATATATAAACAAGTTGATATTTAATTTCAGAGGATAGAAGGTATACCTGAGCGACAGCGTACTTGTCTGTGATCAGGAAGCATTAATATTGCTTGATTTGAAATAGTAATAAAAAGTAGAGAGTAATGGTCAGGGTGTGCTTAGACACAATACAGAAATGAGAAGTGTTGGATTTGTTGCTCAATATTCTAATTCTTGTGGGAAGCTAGAGAAGAAGTTTTATTCAGAGAAGTCAGGTAAACAAACTTTTTATACCAGGAAAAACTTTACCATAAAATCCACTTCTGTTATGAGACAGCATGTAAATTTAACTCGGGCTGCAGGGATGGCTCAATGCTTGCTGTGCTGTAGGAGAAAATGCAGGCCTGACCTGGTGGCCAGCCTCTGTGGCATGCTGTGATTTTTCAAAATAAGAAGCATGGCTCTCCAAGCCCCTGAAGTCAGAGCACTGAATTCTGGAGTCGGGTCAAGCCTGCACTCTCCTCATGTCCTTTCACGTGCTTCTTTGCATAGAGGCCCTGGTGGTAAGAGCACTCACTGTCCAATCTGAGGGAACATCCAACCAGTCACAGTAATAGGCTTCCACTGTCCACGGGATTGCTCACGTGTAACACAGCAGATGCTGCTCCCCAAACTCCCCAGAGTGGCTCATCTCCATGCTCTTAAACAACCCACAGGTGTTGCTGTCTGGGGGAGATGGCAGTGTACAATGACCTGCGTCTGATCTTCAACAGCCATGCAAAGGGCTGGGTGTGGCAGTGTGCGCTTGTAATAAAGTGCCAGGAGGTAGAGACAGAAGAATCGGGGGCTCACTGGTCCGTCGGGCTAGCCGATTCGTGAGCTCCAGGTATGGTGAGAGAACAGCTCGCAAAAAGTGAGGTGGAGAAGGGGCTGAGGAAAGCACTCATCATTGGCTTCTGACCTCCACATGTGTGCACTGAGTGTGCACACTCAGACACATGAGCACACATGCGAACAGTACACACGTATACAAAATAGAAAAGTGGGGCTTATGACTGCTGTCATTGCTGTTTGCCTGCCTAGGGCATTTCCTGTCATTTCTATTGCTAATTTTGTAGGACTGATCCCTGAGGATAAAGCAGCTGATGTCCCTAATTTAATAGTGACGGTTTCCATTCACTATTAATAAGTCACTTTCTTGGCTTATTTATTTTCAAACAATACAAATCAGGTGGATCTTTAAATCAGGTAGAGAACTATGGGTATTGAGATACATTTTTAGAAGATTTGGAGCAATGGATTTTTTAGTGTGCTTTGGGGCCTTCTGCAAACCTGATTCTGAGCAGCAGATCTTTGGGGAAGAATTAGTGAGAAGCCAAGTTACTATTATTTCCAACAAGGACCTAGACAAGGATGTGACGATGAAAGACAGAGCAGTCTAGTCTGGCAAGTCAAGAAAGTGAATGGAGCTGGGGGCGGAACAGGAATGTAAAACACAGGCGTGATCGGATGTCCTCATCCAATGGGATTACTGGTCCGCCTCAGAGTCCCTGTAATCAGGACTGAATTCTGCCCAAAGGAATGTCTCATGTCAACTTTCATGCAGGACACTGAATGAGTGAAGCTCCTGAGTTTTAATCTATGTTGACAGCATGGTTGTGGTGTGTTTATCTTTAACAAATGTCAAAGTATGCATTTTAGACTTCTACTATGATTATCAACAAAAAGTAAGAGTATTAAAAGTCTTCTAATCAAATAGTATGCTCCGTTGAATACTGAGAAAACAGAAAAGTCAGCTGAGAAAAACTGAAAGTTGTAACACATCTGCAGTCGGAGGTAATTTTCTCAGCTGGCAAGGCCTTGCAGTATGATGCTATGAAACTGGAAGGTGTTGCCTCCTTTTTTTTTTTTTTTCCTTTTCTTTTTTTTCTTGTAGCTAGAGGTGTTGAAGGAGCTACTGATACTCATTTTGGCCAGCATTCAACCTCTATAGAGAAGTCACCTGCTTGGCTCAAACCTTAGGACCTCAGAGCTAAGGGCTACCACAGACACCTTCCAAACCTTCCAAACCTTTCATTACTCAAGGGCAGGGGCAATGGGATTTGACTACAGCAGACCCTGAAAGAAATTTACTTGATACAATATGTAATACCCATTTAACAGTATGTAACAGAATTTAAAATAGACTGGAAATTACTATATCACAGTGATTATGGTCCAGAGAAGCTAGGAGTTAAAAGAGAATTTCCTCCAAGGTCACCTCTAAGTAGATATTATAAACCTTTAAATACAAGTTACCTTTCTTCTCAGTGGGAGGCTAGTAGTGATTGCTAAGGTGACTCCCATTTATAAGAAAGTGCTGTAAAAGCTCCTGGCAGCCATTGTTCTTGGTAATCAGCAGCTTCTTCCATGTTCTGAAATTACTTTCAAGGTAGTGCACAAACACACTTTCAGTATTTTTATGGCTTGCTCTTTAATAGTGCCTCCCCAGTCCAAATTTTGCTCAGTATATTTCAGATTACAAACAAGGCTTAATTTATTACCTCTATTAGCCAAGGATACAAAGTCAGAGAATGGATTGAAGTGGGTGTTTTTCTCACTGAACCCAGAAGATATGTCAGACTCAGTCTTCTGGATTTTTAACTCTTTCACTTTGCAGTTGGCAAGATTCAATCTACATTTTTGTTGTTGTTGTTGTTGATGGAGGGAAGTGTGGCGAGGAATGTGATCTAATTCTAGAACCCAACCAGGCGCCTGATACATAGCAGGAAAACAGCAAACACTTGCTTATTAAAAATTCACTGAAAATGTTACTATTTGAGTACTTTATGCCAGGCTTTGAGTCCCATACATAATCACTGCTCCATGTTGCTGAAGGTGAATTAATAATCAGACCTGAAGTCATTATTATCTATGGGACAAACATCTATAATCAAGTCAGAACCAAAGAGAATAAAATGGATATTTGATTGCTGAAACCAAAGTTTAGTCAAAATACTCAGAAGAAAAAGTTTAATTTTACCAAAAGAAAAATGAGAAATTTCATGGGAAGGATTTGTGTTTCCACAAAGGTGTACCATTTGAAAAGTGTTGTGTATGGCTAGGAATATCTTTTCATCACATTGAGGCATCAGGTTGACAGAAAATTTTAATAGTAGTCATTATTATTTTAATTTCCCAAGCATCATGAAGAGCATGTGGTCCAGTAGCTCTAGCCTAGATGCTCACAGCGATTATCTTTATTCCACATGCTCAGGTGAATTGTTGAAAGAAAGGAGAGATGTGTAGAGAAAGGCAAGGGAGAAACGTCCAAGGATAATAACATTTAAAAGTGGGGCAGAAAATGCACATGACAGAAAACAAAGCAATTCGCAAAGGTATTCAAAATATATATGCATATAGATGTATGTTTATTTATGTGTATAGATCATGGTGACATTTGTGTGTATGCATTTGTCTATGCATTTGTACAGATGTGCACATACCCAAATGTGTGTTTGTGTATAGGCTAGAATTAAGGTCAGGCATTTTTCTGAGTCATTCTCCACCTGGAGACAAAGGGTCTCTCACTGAGTCTGGGAATCACCAATTTTGGGCTGGACTGGCCAGCGAGTTCCAGGTGCCTACTTCTTCCTGCATCCTCAGTTCTGGGGTTACAGATGTATAACGTTATGATCAGCTTTTACGTGGGTCCTGGGAATCCTCACCCATGTCCTTGTTATTGCACAGAAATCACTTTACTTATTGAACCATCTCCCAAACACCTTTTGATTTTAATATTGACATTTGGAATTCTCTAAAATGAAAATAGTGATGGAATGTTAGTTATACTTGATTTGTAGTGATTAATACAAATTATAATTGTGTCAAAACAGGCTCAGTGCCTTCTCCTTTCATATCAAGTGAAGTGAAGATGATTCTGAAAATGCAAATGAGAAACATTAGCAAGTATGCTAGCACATATAACTTTGTGAGCAATATGATGGATAAAGCCCATGTGTTCATTGATAACATTGGCTTTCGAATGCTGTGCTGTTTTGAATGAGAATGGCTCCTATAAGCTCACAGGTCTGAATACGTGGTTCCCAGTGGATGGAACTATTTGAGAAGGATTAGGAGGCATGGCCTTGTTGAAGGAAGTATGTCACTGGGAGTGGGCTTCAAATTATCAAAGATCCATGCCCTTCCAGTGTGCCCTATGTTGTCTGTTTGTAGGTTGAGATGATGTGAGCTTTCATCCATTTTTGCTGCCATGACTATACTCCACCATCATGGACTCTAAACTTGTAGAACAGAAACTCCAATTAAATGTTTTCTTTTATAAGCTGTCTTGATCATGGTGTGTTATCACAGCAATAAAAAAGTAACTAATGGCCTACAGATACCAGAGGCCTATCTATAGCCATGATACACAACACAGGCAGGTGGAAGACACCTAGAGAACTGCCTGCCACCACGTGAAACCAGTAGGTTATAGACACCCAGAGGCCAGTCAGCTGCATGGCCCACTTGCAGGGGGAGCCACTACAATGTACAAGTATGTGTTAGAGAGATGGGAGAGAAAGAGAAGCACCACGCTTTGAGCACTAAGAAGAGAGGTGGACCTGGAGGGTGAGGGTGGTGAGAATCAGCCTGATGTGAGTAGCCTGTGATGCTATCTAGTAAAGTCACAGCTTGTATGTCTGAGGACATGCAGCAGCAGGGGTCTGTTTTGATGTCTGTGGCTCATATTACCCCTAAAAGACCAAATGGGCATCCCTGGTCTGGGCTGCTGCCTGGGACCATGTTGATGTGTAAAGGATGCGCAGAGCTGGCTCTGCCCCTCACTGTTGCACGCTGGAGAGCTGGCTCCACCTTTCACTAGCTGCAGCACCAGCATCGCAACTTGAGTAGACAGCACAACAGAGCTAGCCCTGGTGGCAGGGGCAAGTGTAAACCACATGAGGGCTTGGGAATGGGAGAGTGAAACCCCACCAGTTGTCTGCTGGCTCTGGTGGTGTGGGAGCCGGCCCTAAGGACATGAGAGTTGGAGAGCTGGCCCTGCCCCTTACCAGCTATAATAATGGATGAACTAGCCATGGAAGTGCTGGAGAGCTCGTCCTGGCAGTGTGGGGATGAGAGATCTGGTGGGCTGACCAACTCAGCTGCCACCCAGGCCTAGCTCCAGGGCTCAACATCTACCCCATCCATGAACTGCTGTGTGGCATTAAAGGGCTGGTCAGGCAGACCCAAAGCTGCAGGATCTCCATGATATAGTGCAATAACAGGATGTCCAAGAGCAGTCCTGCTGAGGAGCCAACACTGATGGTGCAGCAGGAGCCGGAGGCCTTGAAACAGCCCAGTGACTCCCTGCAATGAACATTTACACGTGAAGATGTGTAGACAAAAGGGTGGACTGTGGGACACACTGTGACACACTACAGCTTTCACAACATGTTTTGTTGTTTTATTTTTATTTTCTTTTGAGGGAGAGGTTGCAGGAGAGGAGAGAGGTTATGAAAGGACAGAGTGATAGTGGGATTGGGGAGCACAATGTGAAACTCACAATGAATCAATAAAAACAAAACAAAACAAAACAAGCCCTCTAAGACACATTGGTACCAGAAAGTGAGTGGTCTGTTGCCATGACAGACATAATCTTGTTTGGGATCGGTTGAATGCTGTATACAGAGCTTAATGGGCATGCTAGTAGGAGCTTTTTAGACAGTAGTTCTGAGAGCTGTTTGGACTATGGAGGGGCCAGCTTAAGAGTTTTCAAAGGGGAACAATATTAAAACTTAGCTAGAGACTGTTCTTTTGATACATTGTCAAAGAATGTGGTATCCTTCTTTCTCCATCCTAAGAACTTGACTGAGGCTAAATTGAAGAATTTTTGAACTATTTTTTTTTCCTTCTAAAATACAACAAATCAAAACTGCTATGAATGTGATTCAAGGGTGCTAGGGCTTACCCCAAGTTGGTGGTTAAACCTGGCAGTGTTGTCCTTGTGGTCTGGCTTTACCAACAAATGAAAAGGTTATGGAATCTTCCTCTGTAGTTTTGAAAAGCCATGGAAGTCAGTCATAGGAGAGGACAGTCCCTGAATGGAGGCCCTGATATACCATTGTCTGAAGCGGTGGATATGAAGCCTGGAGTGCATTGGAGCTCCCAAGATAGTAGAAATGCCAGAGCTGTGTGATATCTGCAAGGAGGGTTGTACATGGGGAGTGGAACCATTTCAAGAGAGAGATGAAGCAAAGTTGGAAGGGAAGAGCCATCTAAGCCCTTTAATATCAAACATGGGCCTATAAGATTTGGAGTTTGCCCTGCTGATTTTCTGTCCAGTATCTTCCCCACTATGTCCTATTCCTTCTTTTTGAAATGGTAATATATATTTTGTGCCACTGTGTGTTGGATGTAATTTGATTTTAAATTTTATTTTAGAGGGGGCTGTAATCTCTTAGCAGAGATTGTCTTGGGTGTCAAGAGATTTTGAACTTCAGACTTTTAAACAGTGTTGAGACGGAAAGACAATGGTGGTTTTTGAAATTGGACTAAATGCAGAAGGAGTGGAATGTGGTCATTTGAATGAGAATGACCCTAGTTGGCCCATGTATTTGAATACCTGGTCCCAAGGTGGTGGAATTATTTGGGAGAAACTGGGAGGCATGGTCCTATTGGAGGAGGTGTGTCTCTGGGGGTGGGCTTTGAGGTTTCAAAAGACCCATGCCATTCTTGGTGTGCTCTCTCTGCCTCCCACTTGAGGTTTTAGATATGATATGAGCTCTCAGCTGTCGCTGTTGCCCTGCCTTCCCTTTGCTGTTATAAACTCTAACCTTATGGAACAGTAAACCCAATTAAATTTTATAAGTTGTTAACGCACACGCAGAGACTGATTTGTCAATGGCAATCTTCAGCTATGATCATGTTTTAACAATTTTTTATTATTAAAAATTAAGTTGGAACTCAGTAAAAAATGGCTTTCAGGCAAACAGATCTTCTTCAAGACTCTATCAGGAAGATAAAAGGATGTGTCTGTTTAGCACGATACTGTCCTAGATTATGAAAAATGCTTCAGTTCTACACAAGTACACATATCTGTTCCCATCTGGTCTTCATTTGTAGTACGGAAGTGTTGTCTTTAAGTTTATTTTTTATTTTCTTTGTCTGAGTGTTTTGCACTTATCTGCATGTAAGTGTACCCCATGCTTTCTTGACACCTACAGAGGGGAGAAGAGGGCATCAGGTCCCCTGAGACTGGAGTTATGGACAGCTTTGAGCTTCCATGTAGTACTGGGCATGGAGCTCCAGTTCTCTGAAAGAGCAGTAAGTGCTTTTAACAACTGAGGCATCTCTCAGGTCCCAGAAGTGGAATCTGAATGTGTTCTGAGGTGGTCTACTTGTGTCTGGTTCCCATTCAGTTTGATCAGAAGGCCTTGTCTCAGAGGAGGGATAATAAGGGGAAGACAGAGTTCACAGAAACTGCACAAGGCTGGGGGACTGACAAAGCTCAGTGGGTTTTGTAAACTGGCAGACGGGGTAGCTGGGAACCAACTCCTTCAAAACAACACCAGCGCCACAGAGCATCAGGGACACAGGTCTACCAAAAGTCATCATTTCTGAAAAGAACAGGTTGAGTTCTTATGAATTGATGTATTTATAAAGCTTTCTCGTTATGCTTTCAGATCAAAATTGATCCTTTAATTCAACGGTGGTACAACCGTCTAAGATATCAACTTTCTTGACGGAACAGATTCAAAGCTCTTTCTTTGAGTAAAACTTCCAGGGCCTTTGGCTTGGATCCCTCTGAGACACATTTCAGTGTTAGAGTCTTATTCCTGTTGTTCCAAATGAGGCTGGATATGGAGTTCAGCAGAGAGTAAGACCCTAATTAATATTTGGTACAAGAGATAAGCCTCATGGTGTCCTTCCTGTTTCCACAGCAGCAGCAGCATCTTGTGTTTCTTCATCCACATCATTTCCTGAAGTGTCTTGGAGGCTGGGACACGGGTGGGGCGGGTGTCACCCCCTAATGTTTCCCTCCACCACAGGGGAGTGCTGGCAATACTATTTGCTTATTCTTTCTACTCTCTGTTCTGGATCGGAACATCCAGAACATCTTCATATTAGATTTCTGTTTAGTGCGTGGCCTTCAGAGGTGACATTGGCTGGATTTTATTTCTCAAGCTACAGGAGTCTCAAATTCCTCCTGAAGTCACCTTAGCCCAATTTAAGGCTTCCTTGTCCTCACAGCTTTTAGAGAGCAGCAGCATGTCTTGCCTAGGCATCAAATCTAATGAGAGCAGACAGCCTTTCTCTCTGATGGTTCCTGTGTAATCAACCTACGTCCGTGTGTGTCATCCAACATGGAACCTTTTGTCAGGTTAAGAAAGTGAAATTCATGAGCGTAGAAATAGAGGACATCCTTTGGGGACTCGCAGCCCTGTCAGAGCTGTGCTTTCTTCCAGCGGCTCCTGCCGCGGAAGCACCTCGCTTGCTAGGGCCCACGCAGCGCCTACAGGCGACTCCTTCTGACATGCTGCCCGTGGTCCATCTGCCACTGCTGTGGAATGCTTCCCGTGCTGAAAATTGCCCTTTGGTTGAACTCTGAGTGCTGCGCCGGCTGCTAGCGCTTTAGACTGTCACATCAGCACTTTCTGCTCTCGCATTGGCCCCCTTTGGCTTGGATGGCACAGTTAAAGTCCCGATAAGTGAAAAGTTAGGGGAGAGAAAGCAAAAGGGAAAAAAACTCCGGATGGGAATCAGGAATCGCAGCATAGTATGATGAGCAACTCTTACTTGAAGATGAGAACTTTTCAAATGTTAAACAGACAAACAAACCCCCAAAACCCGAAAAACAAAGCACAAAACTACGCTAGGCTAGAATATCATTTCTTGCTAGGGTACAGCAACTTCGAATTAAAATTAAGGGCACACAGTGTGTCTATGTTCCATTACTGCGCCCTCTAGGAGGGCATGGTAGCAGTTTAAGCTTGTTACTAAGCTGAACTTGTAACCTACAGTAGATTTACAGAATTATTTGAATAATCGAGAAGATAACGATGATGCTGTTGCTTCCATGTCGTAAACAACACAGTTTACATATATCTCTTTTCTCAGTGCATCCTTCAATACATTTCCCCTTCAGAGGGGCCTATAAAGTGGGAATTGCATCCCAGTTTTCACAGGTAACAAAATCTGAAGTTCCGAGAAGTGAGTCTCTTGAGCTTGTTCAGCTAGTAAGTGCAGGGACGCGGGACAACTGCAGACTCTTTGTCAGCTGATGCTCTGTCGGGGAATCGCGTTGACTGTAGGCGATTAGGTGATCTGGAATATAAAGTAATTATAGGAACTAGATTTTTCCCACTGGTAGGAGCTAATTGAAAGAAGCCAATTGCCTCTACGTCCCTTGAAGCTGGTATTGCCTAGCAGAGGGAACATTCTGTAAGGATATAAAGGTGCGATATAAAATTTTGGGCTTCAGCAAGTGCCTAGAGTCAGCAGGCAAGACGTGTGTTGTTTTTACTTTTCCTTCCTTTTTCTCTTGGCCTCTGTATTTCTCCTGTCTTCCCCTCTCCTTTCTGTCTGCACTGATTGCACCCTTTCTTTCTGGGGATTGAGTTTCTATTTTCTTTTTGCCTTTTGTGTATATGGTAGTTATCAAATGTATGGTCCTTCCTAGTGAGTGACCTGGGGCTATGGATTTGAATTTCAGATTCTAGGAATACATGTTAACTTAGCTTGGGTTAAGCATCCAATCAATGGTAACCAGAGAGGTGGAGCAGGAAGACAAAGAGGGTTGTGCCTCAGCAGACACCTCTAAGAGCACGGATGCAACCAGGGTTGTTTTGACACTATGTAGAGTGAACTGGAGAAAGCCATAGGATGAGGGAGAACTTGTGAGCTACTATCATGTCTTTGGGTCTGTTCTTGAAGAATGGTGGGGAGAGGTGGTTAGATGTTAGATATTTCTGGAAGTTAAAAAGTTTTGCTGTTTTTTTTTCTTTTTTTTAAGCAGGTTTTTCTGAAGCTAATTGAGCAAAGGTGGCAAGGTTTTGTTTTTTAAAGCAATGTATTCATTTCTGACTGCATGTGAAAAAGCCAAAAAGAGTTATCTGGCTTTTCATGGTTTTCAGATAATTGTAGAATAGTTACAGAAACATAACCCAATTTCCATTTGCTCAGGTTATTAGTAAGAAAAACAAAGATCAGAGAGATTAAAGGATTACTAAATTTCTCCTTTTTATTTCATTATATTTTTACCCATAATCTCTCAGACTAATGTATGGATCTCCTTGGAATGCGTTTAGAAAAGAAATGGAAGAATCAGGACTCTATTTGATAAATTGAGTTAATCTCTAGGTTTTTAGGTGATTTAAGATTAAGCTAAATTATTTTCACCATATCTTAAAATGACTAATTTTTCTCTTGCAAAAGAACATGTGTTTAAGCTGACAGTCTCTTGGTTCTGAGTCTGTGGAAGCCTCTGATTTGGACATATGGGGCCTGTACTTAACACCTGTGCTGAAATTCTTGCAAACACTGGAGATTTGAGACCAAATGTCAGCCCAAGTTTGATATTTATTGGCTTTAGTTACTCTTTCTCATAACCTTCTCTCAACCTTAAAACACTCTGAGATTATTATGTTTGTCTGGGTGTCAGTAAAAATGTCATTACATTGTGACAGAGAGTGGGATTTGAGCAATTTTAGTGACTTGTTCTGCTTCTAGACTGTTCTACTTTCTTTGTCACGTTGGGGCATTCTGGACCATTGATTCTTCTTAAAATATTACAATATTCATTTTTGTTATTTTCATCTTTATCCTTTCATTATATTATATGGATTTAATGTAATTAAAAAAGAAGAAAGGTGTTTTCTTAGGTGGCAGCACATTTAACTTTTAGTATGGCAATTTTTTTGTGATGTTTTTATTTTACTGCACATATTAGTATTTATATATAGTTGAATTCTTTTCTGATATTTCCCAGGAGCCCAAGCTTTAATAGTTGAAGCAAAACAATGTGAAATGGATAATATAGTAAATACTGAAGCCTCTTACATTGTAAGTGAAGAAATGTATATCTTATCTTATTCCATAGACTTGACCTGCTACTACAAGCAGAATTGGAAATAATGATTGTAGGTGGTAAAAAGATGTGGAATAGCATTAGTAGCACCAAAGACTGAAACAGAATATGTTGAATTCATACTTCTGGACCCATTTTTGACAGATATAAAAGAGGAATATTTATATGACCAAAGGAGTATGTACAGATACATTCCAATTGGCTTTTGTTCCCCTCTCATAACTGTTGATCAGGACTGATAAGAACACTAAGAAACTTGTCCAAGGCCATTTAACTGTGATCCACTGAAGGAACTGTGGGGAGGATGAGGTAGGCATTGCATCTAATATTGTAGCACTGCAGACCAGTGCTTGTCTGAACTTGTTCCATATAGAGATTCAATAAATATCTTACTGGTTAAAATATGGAGCCTTTAGTTTTCTCATCTCTAATGTTGGAATATAAAAGCCTACCCATGGGCTGATTTATTTCAAGATATTTGAAATAGTTTAATGGAAAGGCAAAAGTTTTTATGGATTTAGAATTCTAGTTCTAGACTAGAGTTCACTTGCTTATTGTTTCAAAACAAGCTTAAAACAGGAGAGAGCGTGTCTACACGAGTTACTCAATATGCGACACCATAGGCTGACTCTTGGAAGTGTTTTAGAAGCGATGGAGAAGGAGAGAGTTGGTGCAGGAAAGCGGGCTCTGGGAAGTGCAGTGGGGGGGAGGGGCAGACCATGCCCAGGCACACTGCCATCATCAGCTGCTGGAGTCTCAACTCTGTTGCCCTCTGCTTTAGAGTTCCGTGCAGCTCTGCTCCAGCATGCTTTCCACTTGAACTTCTTTTGAACGCAAGCCACACGTCATCCCAGGGAAGATTTGAGCCCACTGGTCGGTTAGCAGTCCTGCCGCTGTATCTCATTGTCAGCATATGGTCTGTGTGAGTAACCCTTCTATTATTTGCACAGCTGTTGGGTAATATTACGTTTAATCATTACATGCACAATTGTGTCCAATTATATAAAATGAATCTATTTTACCTAATGCTTATTCTCTAGGGTTCATGCGTCTTTAGTTACAGGAAGTTTAGGACAGGGTAGCAGATGGTCCAACACCATGTTTGTCAGCTAACACATTTAAATGTCATGACATGCTACGTCTTTTAGAATATTTCTCTCTATAGTTTACTCAAATGCCTGGGCCCACTTTTGAAGTTGAGGAACATCTATATCAAACTCCGTGTGTCTCTTTTTTTTCTTTAGCTATGATGGTGCAGCTTTGGAGCTATGGAGCAATTGTCATGAGTCCCTAAAATACTGTCCTTTGTACTCAGGTCTGTTGTCCTGTTCCACCTGGCCCCTGCAAGGACACTGCTTTTCCTACACCATATTCTTGCCACATTACTGACACATTTCCTCCCCCATTTTCCCTGGCTCAGCGGGCTTGTCTGAGGCGGACCACAACTCTCCAGCTCAGTGGTTGCAACAAGCCTTGCAGTGGTAGCAAACCATTTACACCCTGACCTTTAAGGCTTCCTTTAGGGGACACAGATATTTACATTCAAAAGGTACACAGTGGGACAGAGATATAACTGTGCTCCAGCCCTTTCTTTTCACTGTTTCCTTTAACAGAAAGGATTTCTCACTTGCACAAGCTGCTTTGCCTTGCTGGGATCTTGATCTTTGGTTTTAATGCCATCTCTTCTAAAACAGTATTATCTCTGTGTTGTTGAAAGTAAGTGCTCTCCTTTCTATATGCATCTGAAGTCTCTGGTGGGAGCACCATGCTTAGTAAAAATTAGTGGGTACTGGTTTATAAGCCTGAACAAAGGCCAGCCAAATGGAGACATGTCTAAACATCTGTGGAAAGGAACTAGCTTTACTGCATTCTTTTCCTGCCCAATAGAGATGCAGTTGCTAGGAAAATGACCCAGATGGCCAGGCCAGAACCGTTTATAGTCTTGATGCTAAAGTAAACCAATCATTTCAAAAGTCAAATTTCCTTACCCAATCATGTAACGCCAAGGCATATAACTACCTGCTTGCATTTTTTTTCTCTTTAAAAACCTTGTTCCCCTAGACCAAGGGCTGTACTCCTCCTCTTCAACGAGGGAGAACGCTGCGACCCGGGCTCGAGCTTGTAATAAAAAAATCCTCGTGTGTTTTGCAGCAGAGTTGATTCCTGATGGTTTTTGGGGGTCTCACAAACGGGGCATAACAGGAGCAAACAAATTTTAGTTATTCTTTCATGTTAATCATCTACTCTTGTCCAAGCTCCCCCATTTTGCTTCCTAGATTCTTAAAAATATACATTTATAAGAACTAATATATATATATACTCTATGTAATATAATACATATATTATATCACATAATATATTGTATATATTACACATATACAATATATTACATATAATGTATATATACATATTAGTTCTTTGAGAATTTTATACAAGTTTTTTTCCCTTCCTAAACCTCAGGGTTTTTTTTTTTTTTGTGTGTTTGTTTGTTTGTTTTTACATGTAAAACCAATGTCCAAGTTCCAGAAAATGTAGAAACTGAATGAGGCAGACAGTCAAAAGAACTCAGGGAATGGTAGCTAGTATTACAGTAGAAATAAAATTAGTTAGGAGTACGATCTTATTTATTAAAAAATACATTATGTTAATGTTTAATGTTAATGGTTACATTTAATGTTAATAGTTGAAGTTAACCTTTATTGAGCAACTGTACAACCCCTACTCATTATGTTTTTGTTCTATAGAATTCACATTCTAAAACTTTTGTAATTATCCCAGAGTTCACGTACTCTGTAACATGAAACCACCCCTTAGCTAAGTGGCAGGAGAGGAACGTGGGACATGAATTCAAATGTGGCTCTGCCCTTTATTCTTGTGTGACTCTGGATTAATGTGTTTGTGTTTTATGTGCCTTAGTTTCCTTGTCTGCTGGTGATGAAAATGACATATCCCATCTAATGATATGATGAAGGTCACACGGCCCAGCATGTTCCTTCTTATCCTTCTCTCTCTTACCCTTCGGTAGCAGCAGTCTAGAAGTTTGAAAGCTCAGTGCTACGTCATTTATGATATGGAGTCATCTCCAAGTAGAATCATCTTGACCATTGCCTGTCTGACTGGTAGTCCTGACGCGACTGGGCTTACCTACACCACCAAACTCTTCCAGTTGTGTCTACCAGCTGGACTACGATGGTGGAATGTTGATGGAGACTCTCAATCGAGGTGGCCATGATATTCTTAGCCAGTTCTCAAAGGCTTTCTAGTTTCAAGGACTTCTTACCATCCTTGGAGATGTCAGTGAGAATTATCTTCGTAGGCTGCTGACGGTTGCCTTGGCTGTGTGTGAACTTAGGTTAATTAAACAGAAGCCTAACTTTTAAATTTACCAATTTTTCTAAGTGAAGACAACCTTACGCTTTTCTTGGCTAAGGCTTGGGGAGATACCATCCTAGCTAAAATTCTCAAAACATTTCTTGCTTCGTGCTTTAGAAAATTTCTACTTTCCTGTTTCCTTCAGAAATGCTCAACTTTTTCTAGGTAGGAAAACCAGTGGTAGTGGCCCTATGGAGGAGAGGCATTGTATCCCAAAGATGCTGAGTAAGCCAGGACAAAGTTCTACCACGTGATGATGCTGGCATGAAGTCCTCGGGGCAACTAGAAGGCTTTTTCTAGACCAAGCTGTGGAATATACTCATGCCAAGGGGGATAGAAGCACAGGCTGAATGCCAGGTCTGGGTAGAGAGACATGACTCAGAAAAGACTCCCTGAAAGTGCTGGAGCTGTCTTGTGTGCAATGAATACCCAGCCGGTGTTTCCTTCCTCATGTTGGTGATGGCAGACAAGAGGGATGCTGGGCAGAAAAGATCCATGGAGCATAAAGTTTAAGCACCATGAGCACACGTCAGTGAGGGAAGGAAGAAAATAGAAAGGCAGTCTTGAACTGTCTGGGTATAAGCCTTATTTTGAGTATTTGATCACATTTTTAACAAATTGTCTGCACACAGGTTACACAGAGGTGTCCCCTGTCTCCATGCTCATATGCCACAGTGACCACAGACAAGAAAATTTTCTGTTTGGAAAGGGATGGGAAGGCACATTTTAAGAACTATGGGAGGTTGACATTTTGATGGAAAGGTTTCTCTCCTGGGAATTGTTTTTAAAGAAATGACGCGACAAGGTGATAAAGCCCCATGCTCTGTGGCATTTGCTGCAGCAGCATCTGTTTTAGAAACTGCTGGAAAGTCCAAATTCAGGAAAGCATGAGCTAAGTTCAGTTCATCAAACCAACGTGTTTTATTTTTAAAATAACCATCCTGAGTGAAAACTGGAAACTTTATAACAATGGTGGAAAACATTTGTAAAACAATATATGTTATATCATAAAATGTTGGTAACATAAAGTGAATGAAAGTTTACAAATAAGGTATTAAAGCTGCACTCATATGCAAGGTTAGAAAAGTAAAAATAAAAAGCTTTGCCGTTGAGGAATGTAGGCAGCTCTCTCTTTTGTCTTTTTTTTTTTCTTTCTTGATTTTTTTGAGACAGGTTGCTCCATCCCAAAGATTCTTCTATTACTTTTGCCAAATCTATCCCTTGCTCTCCTAGAACTCACTCTGTAGGCTAGGCTGGCCTCGAACTCAGAAATCTGCCTGCCTCTGCCTCCCCAGGGCTGGGAGTAAAGGGCGCACCACCACGCCCAGCCTGTTTCTTTTACTGTTGTAATGCTCTTTGATATAATGCCCCAGCAACCAGAGAAATGTGGGGACAATACTACAGAGGGTATGGTGATTAAAGATGGGAATAAAAATTTTAGTGATTTTTATTCCCCAATCAAGGCAACATAAATGATGTTGTTTTGTTTACTGAGTTTAATAGTTCTTTGCTCTTTTGAAAAAGGCTGGGTTACTGAGGGAAGCAAAGAAAAAAATCTTTTTATTTTTATTTTTATTTTTTTATTGCCTGTAGCTGAATGAGGAGGTGGGTTTATTGCATACAGATAAACAAGAAGGTGGGATTTATGATATACAACTAGATCAAGGGGACAGGGTTGCTAATGTCAGCAGTAGCGTTTTTGTAGGGGAGCAGTCTTCAGGCTGTGAATATCTGGCAAGGGAGCTATTGTAGACTTTTTCTTCATAGACTATCAATATCAACACCCAGATACACCACCACCACTATCACCGCCACCACCACCACCAAGGAAGGCTTTCCCATTTCTATGGGTCCTTCACATGCTGTGCCCATGTCCACAGCTCACATACACTCAGAATTTCACTCACACAGGGCTTCCTTCACTCCCTACATATTTTTATTACATTCACCCCCACAGCCCTGTCCCAGGCCCACCACAATCTCTTTACCCCCTTCCTTGCCCTCTTTTTTTTTTTTTTTTAATCTTTTAAGGAAGTCAAGGAAATATTTGTGTTAAATGCACTTCCAGCAAAACCATATTAAATCTATCTAGGTCAATGAACGATTTCCCAGCAGGAAAAATTATTGTCGTCCTTGGAGATGCCAGTGCGCACAATAGGTCTTCTGGGCGTCAGCTTTATCTCAGAAGACTGTCATGGACTGAGCGGGAATGCTCGCCCTTAATGTCCTCAAGTGCACCGAGTCTGCAAACGTCACTGGTCACATGGAAGCAGAGATGCTTCTATTACTTTTGCCAGCTCTAATTCTCACTGCAAGTAGAGGGCCATGGCCAGATATATTTCTGAGCTAACAGAATGCACCAGCTCAACACCCAGAGGACTAGGTCCAAGGAATCCATTTAAGAAGGACCAGTCAGGAAGTGCTGTCAGGGGCAAGTAGGAGAGGAGGTGAAAGAAACTGTCTCAAGGGAGAAATCAGCTTGTTACCTCCAGGCAAGCAGGGACAGACTAGCCATCTCATGATTACAAAGTCAGAGGGCTGAGGATTGGCTACTTTGTATTTTCCTAGGGCATAAAACATGCCTGAAGGATGTTTGGGAAGGATGGTAGCCTTGGTGAAGGATGGCAGTCTTGGAGATCATTCTTCCCTGAGGATGAAAATTTCTTCCCAAACCACTTATGCTAAGAAAGTCAGTGGATGACTGCTCTCTTTTCCAAAACTGAAGTGCTAGACAAATTGGAGAGCCAATGAGGAGGGTAAGCAGAAGGGAGGGAGATTGCTTCTAGGCAAAGTCCAGGTCTACAATGACAAGGCCCAATTCCAGTAAGGTGCCAGGCCAATGGTGTGCCATGTATGCTTTCTCTTAACATAGCGGGTAAGGTTCAAGACTGGCTTACAGAGCTGAATTTTATTTAAGACTGGGGGAGACAAAAAGGAAAATAAACATGGTCAAGAAGTTTGGCCAAGGACATGGCATGGAAACCCTGAACGCCACAGTGTCTGGATTTGAGAGAGAAAACTGGTTCTGAAGGCCACTTCAGAGCTCATATATTCCCACTGACTTATGCATGAATTGTCAATCTGTGTCTAGGTATGCAAACAGGCTAATGAAAGTGACCTTTAGGAGTCACTCACCTACAATTGAACGCTTCACTTCAGTAGATAAATGACGCTTTTCATGTGATTCGTTCAGTTGTCTCAGTGACTGCCACTAATTTCAGGGAAGAAGTCGATGTTTTAGTGTTCAACAGAGGCAGTGGATTAGACTTAAGCGGCTTCTGGGGAGCAGGATTTCACTCTCTCAGTGAGCAAGGTGTGTGGTGGCCTCATCTGTGACGAGGACACAGGGCACGAAGGGGATGTACAGCAGTGCTGTGGAACATGGAGGAGTTGGGGCTGGTCCTGTCACTGATTGGTGTCTGGACCCTGCTCTTCACTGAGCGTACCTGGATCTTGGCATAGACAGGAAGTGCCTCACGTGCAGAAAAGCAGAGCTGTTCCTGCAGACTCTGGACTCCCTCAAAGACATAAATGTAGCACTCCAAGGGAATGAGGGGTATTTTTTTTTTCCTTCTCACTGGCAGGACAACTGAGAGCTCAGCTTTTTGGCCAGGATTCTCCTGACAAGAGCAAAAGGCTAGCAGGCTGCTAAAGCAATGATGGTGTTTTCCCAGCCCAGTCTAGGTGCTAGCTCCTCACAAGATGTAGATCAAATTCGTTTCATGAAAATCTGATAGCGAACAGTATGACTATTCACATTTAAATCGTGACCAGCGAGAGAAGATCAGTGGGCGGTGAAAAGTCAGAAAGGTCTTTACTGCCTAAGCTGGTTTACGGTTCCCAGTAGGTCTGAATCATCTGATTCAGCCCTGGCCTTCTCTTGGAAGATTTGATGGCCTCAAGAAATATGGAAGGATCTCCGGACAGCCAAAGCCTCTTCACACTCCGGGGCAGTCTTATGTGCCACTTCTGGGACGTTGGCTACAGACCCAGACAACATGTTTCTTATAGGATCTGTAGATAGCACGTGTCCCCAGTGTTGCAACTAGGATGGGGAAGAGCTCAGAAATAGAAGGAATGAGAGAATGTTAGACACTGATGGTACCTGTGAGAAGAAGGAAGAAGGATCCATGTGAATATTGGAAGAATGTGTGTGTGCGAGTGTGTGTGTGTGTGTGTGTAGAACAGAAGTTCATTTGCAGACAATGGGAATAAACTGACATACGGGCAGACCAGTTCACTATAGCAACATAATTTCTAAGAACTGGAATTGTCCAGAGAGAAAATGCCCACCTTTATCCCCGTGCCTGCCAGGCACGGAGCAAACATCTCTCCTGCTGTAAAAATTCAGGCAGAGGGGTTCTAAAGTCCCTTCTAATATTAGCATTTTAGAATCTAAAGCTCTTCATGCAGATTTATATTTTATTCTTTATCTAGTTAAGTGCTTTGTTAGATTTGTTGATTGAATGAGCCAAATGCAGGCTGCTCCCTCGGGAGTTCTCTGCGGCAGCCAGGTAGGTGTATGGCTTCAGACCACATCCTCCCCCTTCTCCCTCATGCCTGGTGCCCTGACTTCAGCAGGCACCTGGTCTTAGGGGCAGGGGCAGCTGCTGGTGAAGCCAGAGAGTTTTTGGAGCCCTGGTTGGATGTGGCTTCCATGTCAGAGGCAGGTGTTCCTCCCTGGGGCAGAAGAAGGGAGCAGAGCATCAGATGACACAACCAGATTAGGGACTAGAAAGAATAGATGTGGACAAAGCCAGGGGCGTGATGGGCAAGGGAGGCCTAGAGGTGTGCTTCAGAATGTATTGTTCCTCCGCTAATGTAAATCATTCTGGAAAGCTGATTAACAAAATCCTTCTCTTTCTAGCTTCCCAGGGAGCCCAAAGCCTTTCACCCTCTAGTGAGAGCTCAGAGTGTCAAAGACAGATGGCTCTTGGCCTTCATCTAATCTAGAGTGAAACTGAGCTCTGGTGTGGTTATAAAGAGGAGAGATGGGATAAGAGGAGACTCAGAAAGAGGCTGTCAGATGCAGGGCTGCTGGAGGACAGGAGCTATCCAGACCTCTGAGGACTGACTTTTCTTCTGCTGTTTTTCTCAGTTGTGAGCTGCGGTGGCAATGCTTTAAAATGAAAATGAGCCTTTTCTCTGAATTTAAGGAATGTTTCTGTCTCAGAGTTCTCTCTGAAATTCTGGTTTAGAAGATGGCAAGATTTTGGCCACGCCCAGGTATCTCCTCAGCCTTACACCCACTTAGCACCTTCCAGGGTCCTCTCTGCTCCTGCCTTTCTGAATGCTGGGCCAGAGAGCTCCTCCAGGGCATCCCCCAGCAGCACTCAGTGCCAACTGAGTGTCAACCATGGCTTGGGACATGACCAAAGCAAGTCTGAGAGCTTTGCCCTGGAGGAAACGGAAATTTCCCTGGAATTAAGAGAGTGACAAATGGTTTTCAGAACAAGGATACACACACACACACACACACACACACACACACACACACACACACACA
>NW_026585797.1:9563875-9568637 GCF_907164565.1 Psammomys obesus
ACACACACACACACACACACACACACACACACACACACACACACACAGAGTCCTATACAATTCAAAATTCTGAAGTTTGAGTTGCATAGACATGAAAACTCTACTCATGATTTAAAAAATATGATTGTACATTTAAGCGAATGTTCTAAGTAGTTGTATTTCCGGTTTTGAACATGCTAAGACCACTTATACTTCCAACTTCCTAGGACCCTGTGAGGCTTCCTGTTAGTTCCAGGTTCAAGCCTTAGCTGCAATGGCAGGCAGGAGCCCTAGGTGGTCCAGCTAGTGAGACCCCTAGCTTCTGTGGTACAGGCCACACAAGCCCATCTATTTACCCAAATGCCCACCCTGCACTTCTCCATGCTAGTTGGTCTTTTTCTTTGTCAGAATTTCCAGTCTCTGTCTTCTGTTAGCTGTTCCCATCACCACCATCCCTCTCAGTCTGCCTGAGGTGTCTCTCCACCTCAGACGCATACTGACTTCTTGCCTTCTTCTCCCTTTGGCTCGGTTCTCTACCAAGTGCACACACAGTCCCACTGCCTGAGTCAGCCTGACTTTCTGCTTTCTTGTTTTACTGTGAAAATCCTGATAAAAGTTGTTCCCTTGGCGAGGTACAGGCACCGCTTATATGAAGCTGAAGTCTGTGGTTATTTATATGTGATGCTTTCTTCAAGTGGAGGGACAGCAGTTACTCTCACTCCTCCCACTTACCATGGGCCCCTGCTGACCTAACTAGTAAACTGGAGAAGAGCAAATGGGTTAGGATAGGCTTGTTCTGTTTCTCTTCCTAACTTTGGAGAACGTTCTGCAGAGAGTAGCAGTTCTTTAGCCCTCTTCAGGGTAACATCACCCCCAGTTCTTTCAGGAGGAATGTGAAATCTGCCCAAGTCAGCACCTCATTTTCAGGCATCTTTGGTTCCCTTGCTAAGTTAACCTTTCCAGTTCAGCCTTTAAGGATAAGCACAGTAGTGTTTTGGACTTCAGTCTGCTACTCCTTTGACTGTGTGGTAATGAAATGAGGAAAGGGATGGTGATTGTTGCTGATGCTGAAGCCTGGCCGCGATGGCATGGGCACAGAAGAGCTAAGTCAGGAGGTTAAGTCAGGAGCTCCTTCATGGCTGCAGGTTTTTATTCTAGAATGATTAAATATCAGGAAAGACCACTACAATGTGGACTCCTCATTCCTGGATGTGGCCATCTGATGGACAGTTTTTGGTGATCATCTGTGTGGATGCTCAGAGATCCAGGCCAAAAGAGGTGTCATGATTTTGGCAGTGTGAACACTTAGCTCTGTTTTCTGATTAAAATAAAAAAAAGTCAGACAGGTTCGGCTACTTGGCAAGTATACTCCTGGGGCCCAGCCTAGGCCTGGATCTTAGGTCCATGCTGACATTGAGGTTCACCTTGGGTGAGGACCCTCAGAACAGCTCATCTGAACCCTGTGGCCAGCTCTGAATCAGAAGGAGACAAGGTTATGTTCTTCATAATTAACAATATAAAGTTTAGGTTGGATGCTGCCTCAGGCTGCAGCCCTTCCTACTGTTGTCTTATATCCATCCCTAGCATGTGGATTTATTGTTGAGATATTTCTAGCAAGCTGATAAAAGACTAACTGGGTCAGAATTAGAGACCGACAACAGAACAATACCACTTCTATGATGTTTCCTTTGCTCTTGGGGGGATTTTGGTATTGGATCAAAGATTATTGGGGGTTGTTCTGACGCTAGCCCTCAAGATCTGGTTAGACCTGTCCTTGTTGTGTAAACCTGCCTAAGACACACCTGATTTGTTGATTAAATGACCTATACCTGGCAGGGCAGAATGGGGTAGACATGACTAAGGTTCCTGGGCTTGGGGGACAAGAGAATAGAGAGAATCGAGGGAGACAGACAGAAGGGAAGAAAGGAAGAAGGAGGACACCATGATGGGTTATTGTGGAGAAGAAACCACGTGGGGCTGGTGGAAGGACTCCAATAATGACATGAAAACACCCAGATGAAGAATACAAGCATGTATCTTGGGATTATATATGGAGGTAGACAAGATGAGGAGGACTAAGGTGGATGGTATTACATGGAGGCTGGGAGATGAACGGTGAGGTTACTGAGACAGTATAAGTGAAATATCTGCCAGGCCCAAGGTAAATAAGGCAATTATAAATCTAACAGGTGTCTGTGTCTTATTATTTGTGACAGTGGGTGAAGTAATAGCGCTGTGATGATCTCAGGACTAATAATAAACATATAGCCCACACTCATTTTTTTTTTTTTTTATTTACTACAACAAAAGATGGCTACATGGAAGGTACATCAGCTTCCAACCCTACAGCCTCAGTCAGGATGTCGGAGCTGTGGGAGCGAATGATTCAGGTCTGCAGATGACCTTCAGCAGGCAAGTGGGTGTCAATCGTGACTTCTCTAGAGGATGGCACAGGCAGATTCTACTTAGAATTGGGCACAGTTCAACGTGGGCTTGTGGACCATCTCAGACTCTGAAAATCTGGGATGGCTGGCCCACCGTGATGTCTGCTTGGTTAGTTGTAAGATGTTTGCTGTGTACTTAGGGGCAAGGCAGTGAGTAAGTGTCGAGGCAGGAGTGTAAGTGGCGCACGTTGTCTATTCTGGCGTGGAGCTGGGGCAGAGCTCTTAGCGTTACTCCTGGCGTGTGCAATCCTCGGGGTCTCGTGTCAAGTTGACAAGCTGCTGGCCGAGCTCAGTTCTTTGCATTTGTAGGTCTGGGGTCTGTTTTATTTGTTTGTAAGACAGGGTTTCTCTGTGTAGCCCAGGCTGGCCTTGAACTCTCGATGGTTCTCATTTGGTAGCATCTAGAGGCTACCCACATGTCTTTGCCATTTGACCTTCTCAGGATGGTAGCTTGCTACTTTCTAGTCAGCAGGGGTATCTGCCCCTTTAGTCATGGTTGACAGAGAACAAGGAGTTATTGTGAAGCCTCTGTGGCATTTGGTCCATACATTTGTCAATGGATTAAGCAAATGTAATCTCCTGATGCTCATCACTCTCAGTATTTGGTAGAAGCACCCAGGGCTCTAAGGCTGACTTAGCTGACTGCTATGTGGCCAGTGGCTCATCTTGCTTTGCAGGTACCACTGTCTCCACTGATTCCTGAGACTTTCTGCCATGATACCCAAGTGACCCAGTCCTGCTGTCTGTATCAGCTCCAAAACCCTTGGTGAACACTGGGCTGCAGCTACTGTTCTTTGGGCCTAAAATGAGTTTCATTCAAGAAGAGGAAAGAGAGAAGCTGCAGTTAGACCCCACGGCTAAAAGTAGAGAATGCCTGTTTTCTTTGAAAGCCTTAGTGTGAAAGCACCATCAGCCTTCAGCTCTGCTAAAGGGAAGGGCGCTTCATGACAGAATACAATGACAGCTCAGGAAATAGCAGCCTTTGTGGCTTTTTGACATGGGGAACATACTTGTAGGAGGGGAAACAATTTTGTAAAATGCTACCTTATTTGGAAAAAGAAAAAAAAAACACTTGATTTAAGTTAAAAAAAAAAAGCTGAGCATTGTAAATTTGGAAAGGAATAGACAGGTAGTCCTTAGCAGATCTAGGCACTGGGCCAGGGCATTAAGACAGCAGCTCCCACAATGCCTGCTCAGGGCTAAGATGGGCTTCAGTTGCAGTTCACCTTATTTTTTCTTATATCATTTACTCTAATTTCCTCCTTTCCTCTTTTCTATTACTGGTCCAAAAATAAAACGATAAAAATTCCACTTCATTAAAAACAGCAGCAAAAATGATATAGACTACAGATGCCATTACTTAGGAAACACCCAAATTTAATTGATCTCTTTCTTTCTCTCTCCCTCATATCTCCCTCCCTGTCTTTAATGGACATATCAGGTTTTTTTTTTTTTAAAACCTAGTTGGTAGAATCCACCTCACAATAAAATCACTCTGGGATGCTTAAAAATTATATTCTTCTTCTAGACTAAAGACTACACCCATTCAGTCTAAGAAAATGTTCTAACAATTTCCTGTATGTTCTAACAAATTTCTGTAAACTTTGCATAGTAGCTAGTGTTTGAGCTAAAGACCTAGGAGAAACTGTATTTCCTTTAAATATCTGGATTCGGGGCCTTTGGAAAGCCAAGATTTCTTCATTTGATGTTTCTGAAACTTGACCGTACCAACAAAAGAGGCAGAGGCAAGAAGATCGGGAGTTCAAGGCCTTCCTTGTTACTTCCGAAGCTTGAAACCAACACTCTTTGAGATACATGGGGCAGATTGTCAGTGTTGAAAAGACTGCTGCACACAAAGAAAGAGGAGGAGGAGGAGGGAGGCGGGAGCTAGGGAGAAGGGAAGAAGGAAAGAAAGAAATGAAAAAAGGGAAAGAATGGAAGGGAGGAAGGAAGAAGAATAAAAGTGTACAGTGAAGTAGTATTTCTGGCGCACAGGAATTCACGGTCAATATAAGCCTTCCAGTGATCTTACCACAGTGTGCGCACACTCGGAGAACTGACTGAATGCATAGAGCAGAGGGGTGATGCCTTTTCCTTCCCGCCTTCCCTCCTTCCTTTTCTCCTTCCTTCCTTCCTTCCCTCCTTCCTTTTCTCCTTCCTTCCTTCCTTCCTTCCTTCCTTCCTTCCTTCCTTCCTTCCTTCCTTCCTTCCCTCTTTCCTTCCTTCCTTCCCTCCTTCCTTCCCTCCTTCCCTCCTTCCTTCCCTCCTTCCCTCCCTCCTTCCTTCCTTCCCTCCTTCCTTCCTTCCTTCCTTCCTTCCTTCCTTCCTTCCTTCCTTCC
>NW_026585797.1:9568647-9611623 GCF_907164565.1 Psammomys obesus
CCTTCCTTCCTTCCTTCCTTCCTTCCTTCCTTCCTTCCTTCCTTCCTGTCTTTCTTTTTTTTCTGGAAAAAAATGTTTAGGAAGGGGTTTGGCCCTTCTGAATCTTTTTGTCCTGCTTTCTTTTACATTACTTTCTTTATTTTTGAGACTGTTATAGTACAATGTGATATTCTGCACCCTTCTTTTTATTTTAATTTTTCTTAATTACACTTTATTCACTTTATATCCCCCCATAAACCCCTCCTTCCTCCCCTCCTAATCCAACCTTTCCTCCCCCTTCTCCACACATGCCCCTCCCCAAGTCCGCTGATAGGGGAGGTCTTCCTCTTCTTCCTTCTGATCCTAGTCTATCAGATCTCATCAGGAGTGGCTGCATTGTCATCTTCTGTGGCCTGGTAAGGCTGCTCCCCCCTCAGGGGGAGGTGATCAAAGAGCAGGCCAATCAGTTCATGTCAGAGGCAGTCCCTGTTCCCATTACTATGTAACCCACTTGGATACTGAACTGTCATGGGCTATATCTGTGCAGGGGTTCTAGGTTATCTCCATGCCTGGTACTTGGATGGAGTATGAGTCTCTGAAAAGACCCCTGTGTTCAAATTTTTTGGTTCTGTTGCTCTCCTTGTGAGGTTCCTGTCCTCTCCAGATCTTACTATTTCCCACTTCTTTCATAAGGTTCATGCACTCTGCCTAACAGTTGGCCATAAGTCTCAGCATCTGCTTTGATAGTCTGCAGGGCAGAGCCTTTCAGAGGCCCTCTGTGTCAGGTTCCTAACTTGTTTCCTGTTTTCTTCTTCTAATATTCAGTATATATAAAGAACTAAAGAAGCTGAAAAGCAACAAACCAAGTAATCCAATTAAAAAAAGGAGAACAGAGCTAAACAGAATTCTCGATAGAGGAATATCGAATGGCAGAGAAACACTTAAAGAAATGCTCAACCTCATTAACCATCATGGAAATGCAAATCAAAACGACCCTGTGATTTCACCTTACATCCATCAGAATGGCCAAGATCAAAAATTCAAGTGACAACACATGCTGGAGAGGTTGTGGAGAAAGGGGAACCCTTCTCCACTGCTCATGGGAATGTAAACTTGCACAACCACTCTGGAAATCAGTCTGGCGCTTTCTCAGACAACTAGGAATAGCGCTTTCTCAAGATCCAGATATACCACTTCTAGGCATATATCCAAAAGAGGCTCAAGTACACAAAAAGGACATTTGTTCAACCATATTTGTAGCAGCTTTATTTGTAATAGCCAGAAGCTGGAAACAGCCCAGATGCCCTTCAAATGAAGAATGGATGCAGAAATTGTGGTATGTCTACTCAATGGAGTATTACTCAGCAATGAAAAATAAGGAAATCATGAACTTTGCAGGTAAATGGTGGGAACTGGAAAGGATCATTCTGAGTGAGCTATCCCAGAATTAGAAAGACACATACGGTATATACTCACTCATATAGACATATAATATAGGATAAACCTACTAAAATCTGTACACCTAAAGAAACTAACCAAGAGGGAGGACTTTGCCTAAAATGCTCAGTCCCCATCCCGACAGGCAAAGAGGAAGGACATCAGAAGAAGTGAACCCTTCTTTTAATGCAATCTGCTCACTGGAGCAGTGTTGCACATACTTACCGGATCAATGGTGATGTTTTTAGATATGTGTTTATCTCCCTCATAAACTCTAGCACAAACACTGATTATTCACGAGGATTCACAGGGCTGCATGACACCAGTGGGTACATGGCTTTGCTCCAGCGCCTCGCAGTCTTCATTGGCATCTTTGTGCCTGTTTCTTAGTCTCATATTTTGTTGGCTGAAGAACTCATTCTGGGGATTCTAGGAAGGTCCAATTACTTAAAGAACAACAGACTTCCTCTTAGCATTCTATATATATTCTTGCTTTACATTAGGGTCAGAAGGAGAAGCATGAAGTGAGGTTTTTAGCTTCTGCTAATGGGCAAATTAAAATTTTTCTTTTTCCTATTTTGGTACCAGATTCAGTGGCTCTCTAGGGAATTCATGCAAAGAGCCCTTCCCTTTGTCCCTCTGTGGCTTAGTCACCTTGTCTGTGTCCTCCGTCAAGGACCTCAGAAACCCAGGAGTGGAGTCTGCTGTGCTCTCTCCTCCCTTCTGCTAAGCACCCTTCAGGGAAAACAGAACACTCCTCAGAAAACAACCCTCTGGTGTTTTGCGTGAGGCCCCACCTCTGACTTCAGTTGGCCCACGTGGAGGCCTTGCAACCCATTGTGCTGACTCTGACGTGTCAGTTTTGCTTCTGACGCCTGGCTAATTCCATTAGTCCCATGTCCCCTCGCTGGAAACAGCTACAACCAAAGCAATACGCAGGAAACACATTTGTATCTCCGATGCACTGCCCTTCTGTCTCAGTTTCTGTTATTGATTTTGAGTTCCAAGGCTAGGCAACATGAGATCGTACCTTACTCCTTATCTGCCTATCATTCTAGAAGTGATTGCATGTAGCATTCAGTTGTTTCTTCTAAGCCTCTTCTTCCTCCAACTGCGCCACCCAAACTCAAGCACGCAGTGTCTCACATGTAACACATTGCAGGAGGCCCTTAGCTAATTAAAGGCTTATCTGACACGGGCATACAAATGACAAGACAGAGCAGAAGGCCTGGATATCACCTTGCTTTCGGTAAAATAATTTCTGCAGAGACTTTTATAGATTGGAATAATTCTGGATGTCGAGTCCTTTAATTAGGATCTCATATTAATGTTAATACCACAGAAAACATTTCCACATTGGGTAAGTTTTGCTACCAGCAATCCTGGCTGAGGGAATTTGGCTCTTAGAAGGACTCATTGAACAACAGCCTTCCTGTTTCACAGCTTACTGCTCTGTGCAAGCCAAACTGATTCTTCCAACTCTAATGACCCTAGACCAGAGCCTCAGACTTCCTCAGATGGGAAGATCCGGGAGGTGGAACTGTCTCTGGAGTCTCCAGGGAAGGCTCGCAAAGAAGTTAGCACCAGACACTGTGGGGCAAACCCCAACGCCTTCAGGCAGTGTACTGTCAAACGCCTGAACTCAGCTGCTAGGTTAGGCTCCCTGTGTGAATCAATCACTGGAGTCTCCTAATCTACAGACCATAGAACCAGGAAGCACTGTGGATCTCTGTTGGTCTGAAGGGATGCATCCTCCTGAACTTAGTCACTGGATCTGGCTTCTTTTGGGTGAAGAGAATCATCTCTTCTACCATTTTATCCCTAGAAATGACACTTGTGGCTGAGCTATTGGATCTAATGTTCTTGGTACCCTGGGTAGCTTTCAGCCCTCACAGAGTTCATGTCTTCTTTTCCTGGTTCCTTTCTGTCTGCTCATGTCTTTTGGTTGCCTTCATAAGCTCCACGTCCCTTCCTTCTGTTTTATGATCTTCCTTCCTCCCATCTGCTCCAGCATCAGATTGGGTAGGGAGAGACAGGAGGGCAGAAGTAGGGGGAGGGCTTACTTCCTACGCTAAACTTAAAAATTGCTCTTTTAAAGCTCTGTCCTATCTTTGGTGTGAACTGCAGACTTACTTTAAAGTTAAAATGTTTTTCTTACCTAGTTATATGCAAATGTCATATGTATAGGCATATTTGTGTATATATGTAGAATATAAAAGAATAAGCAGAAACACATATGTGCCCAGAGTATATATTTCTGTCTCTCTCCCTCTCTATTATCTATCTCTCTCTATCATCTCTCACTCTCTCTATATATCTGTTAGAAATATTCCAAATATATAACTATACCTAGCAAGGTGTGTAGACACCTTCAATCCTAGCACTAGGGGGAAGCTGAGGTAGTACAATAGCATGATTTTGAAGTTATCTGGGCTACAGGGTGAGACCTAGTCTAAAGGAAATTTCAATTTATCTGTTTCAGACACAAAGGAAACAAACCAAACTGTGAACAATATCCATTTTGGTGAGCTGCTGACATTTACGCTTATCCTGATCTTCTACTCTAATTTTGTGTTTTGTTTTGTGTCAAGACGAAGTTCCTCTGTGTAGTTCTGGTATACTAGAACTCTTGCTTTGGACCAGGCTGTCCTAAACTTAACCCTGTCTCTGCCTCCCAGAAGCAGGGCTTGAAGGCATGAGCCACCACACCCAACTTGCTACTGCAATTTTAAAATTTATAGACGTGTCTTGTCTTATACTATGAATGAGGTAGCCTAATGCTCACCATCTGTCAAGAGGGTTAGCTTCTCTTGAAGGCTGTAGCAGCTTTGTTCTTGACCAATACCGTGTGAGCTCAGGGCATCATCTCTCCTCCCTGAACTGTTGAGGACAAAACATTCATCATTGGAATTTTATAGGTGGAAGCTGTTGGTGACCCCAGAAGTAATGGGGATGATTCTGGTTGCCAGATGGGTTTATCTATACTGACTTCAAGGTTAGCTTCACCTGGACAGGTATGTGAGCCCACCATCACAGTTACATGGAAGGCTGCAGCATGAACACTGTGCTTTGAGACCATGAGTTTGAGGCTCACCAGGCAAAGCAGGAAAGCCAGAGGGCTGGGACCAGAAAAAGGAAAGAAGAGAAGAAGGAAATACTTGGCTTCTAATCTTCAAGAGAGATATGTCACTTCAAGCTCTTGAGGCTACAGAGCATGGCTCCCAGATGACACGTGCTGAGTGGGAGGTGGGTAGGGCGGAATGGACCTCACTGCAGGTTTTGGGAATGCGCTGTGATTTCTCTCCAAGGGAGGGTGTATTATGACTGTCTTTGCTGTAGCTGATATCTGATGTATTCTCCTGTCATTGACGAAGGCGATACTATTTATCACTGTGGAGCGGGCTTGTGGAGTTAGTTCTGAAGAAGCAGAGGAAGCTTTGGGGGCACGCTTTAATACTCCTCACGTGCTCTCCTTGTCACTAGGGGACCTGTCCCCAAGACAGTCAACCAGATACGGCTCTGAGACATCACATTCGTCTGACAAATACAGATCTGAATTCCCAGGTTGTCATTTACCGGCTTGTCTCCTTAGGCAAAAGCTTGATGGCTGGAGCGTTAGTTTCTCTGTAAGTGGGGATCACAGCAGTTCTCGCCAACTGTTTTATCCATTCAGTGTGATAGCACATGTCCCTAAAGGTGGTTTGCATATGCAAATATTGGTTCTTCCTCCCAGGGAGACAAAGCGTCTTTAAACTTTCTCCTGGGGGCGGAGGGCTGTGAATTTATTACTCTGGTTTTCGTGACAACGGCAACAATCCAGTCCAGTCAATCCCTGAGACATTCATCCTGCCACAGGAGTGTGTTCTTCCTGAGGTATTTCCGTCGTGATGTTTTAGAGCTGTAATGTAGTACCATTTTAAAAGTTTTAAATTTGATTTAATTTTTAATTGTGTGTGCACATGAGTGTGTGTGTGTGTGTGTGTGTGTGCATGTTTGTGTGTGTGTGAGTACAGGCACTGTAGAGCCCAGGAGATAGCATCAGTTTCCCTCAAACTCGAGTTACAGGTGGTGCTGGGAACTGAACTCAGGTCCTCTGGAGGACTAGCATCTGATCTGAGCTAGCATGTTAGCTGCCATTCATGCAGCCCAGTGATGTGATTTTTTTAAAGGCATTTTTCCTATAAGTTAAGGGAAAGCAGATTTTTCTGTCACAGGTGAAAACCTCTTAGTGACCCGTTGTTTACCTCTATGATACAGACACCAAAGCTGACAATATGCCGTGGCATCGACTGTGCAAACAGACCTCTGAAAACCCAGTAGGGGCTGAACACACGTCAGGCTGAACAGCAGGACCCACAAGGTCTCGGAGAAGATGCCATGCAGGGATTTACAGGATAGAGTCTGTGTCTTTTCTGTTTTCCATTCCATATAAAAAAAAATTGACCCTGGATAAACAAAACCATTAAAGAGGGGGGAAATAAAGAATATTAATGTAACATAGTCTTGACCCTCAGATAGGCATCAGCATTCCACACGTAGCCGCACGCGTTAGGTGGCATTTTTTACAGCCCAGGCTGACCCTCAGATAACGCCGTAGCAGAAGTCATGTTGCTGCTAAAAGGAAACCAGTAGGCGGCGCTGCTGCTCCACGCGTTACTTCCGAAGCCCTTGCGTGCATAGAGGAGGTTGCATTTCTAACGGCGAAGTATTTTCAATGAAGCGATGCAAGGGGGGGGGGGGGTCTGCTAAAAAGTGTAGCCCCTTTTCGTGTCAGTCAGACCAAAGCTTCTCTTGGAAGGGGCTTAGCTCATTTGACCTTGGAAACCGAGGGTTCAGGTCTACCAAAGAGAACGAAAATCAGAGAGAAATTTGGCAAGACCAGAGCTCTCAATTCTCCTATAGAGACACAGAGAAATAAGGTTAGTGGTCTGGAGACAGCAAGCAAGAAACAACACAACTAAAAATATTAGCCCTGGAGAGCCCCGAGGTTAATGCGGATGATAAGAGCCACAGACCCGACTACATACTAATTTGGTTTGTTAACTTATTACATCCTTGAGAGAATAATTTTTTTTCCCCTTGAACTAGATGAAGAATTCCCCTGAGCAGCAGAGGTTTTTGTACCAGGAGATTAAGTAGCATAGAAAATTACAGCCCCGCATTTGTGCTGTCTGAGCTAAGGTGGTGTCAGCATTCCTATTTTAAGCCATTATTTTCAAGGATGTGAGCTTGCCTGGGACGTACGGGCTCTGCCTGAGGACCGCACGCACTCTGTGTGGGCTTGGGTACCACTGCACCGAACGCCCCCGGAGAAGGGAAGGGTCGGTGGAGCTGGCGTTTGTTACTCTTCCAAAAAGACAGCAGACGTTTACAAATCTACCGCTAAAACATGTAATGGAGATTTTTTTTTTTTTTTTTTTTTTTTTTTTATGCTGCAAGAAGATTTGTAGTGCATAGACTTGGTACTCACGTGGGGCGTCAAACTGACAAAACGCACTCTTACCAGCTTTTAGTGATGGCTTGGGCCAACGGTCTGTGCGCTGAGACCTCTAACCCACAGGTCTCCACGAAGCTATAATAGCCCTCAAGGGCATCTCCATAACAAATGGATATTTTCAAAACTGGTCAGCAGACAAGTCAACGCCGCCCTGAAGCCCGGCAGGCTGAGACACACGATGACGTGGCCACGAGGTCTGCCACGCAGCGTCTCTCCCGCCTTCTGAGTGTGTTCACGGCGATCAGAAGGGAGGGAGGAAAGGTCGTGAAGGAGGGCTGGTATGGTCCAGACTCTCTATGGTCTTCTCCTCACGCTGACTTGTTTTTCGTTAATCTCTTTATTTATTCGTCTTACATTCTGATCGAAGACCCCCCTCCTCCCAGCCCACCCTGGCACACCCCTCCCCCATTTCTTCTCCCTCTTCTGTACGTCCCCACATCGGGTCACAGCAGGACTAAGTGTGGGGACCTGACGAGGCAGCCCAGCTAGAGGAAAGGGCTCCAAAGGCAGGGAACAGAGTGAGGAACCTCACCCACCCCGCTACAGTTGTCAGGGGACACACGCGCTGACCAAGATGCACGTCTGCTACATTCGTGTAGAGGGTTCAGGTCCAGCCCATTGGTTGCTGGCTCAGTGTCTGGGAGCCCCATGGGCCCAGTCAGTTGACTCTGTGGGTCTTCTTGAAATGGCCTTGACCGTCTGTCCTCCCACTCTTCCAAAGACTCCCCTGGCTCTGCCTGTTGCTGGCTGAGGGTCTGTGCACCTGTTCCCACCGCTGCTGGTGAAGCCTCTCAGAGGACGGTGAAGCCTCTCAGAGGACGATGAAGCCAGGCTGTCGTCGGCAGCAAGCACAGCAGAGGAGCCTTAATAATCTACAGCGACCCTTACACGAACATGCATGCAATCGGGTTTATTGATCGTGTTTGAGAGCTGAGGAAACCGAGTTTTCACTAGGTGAAGTCTTCTTGGGTGATGATCTAACGGGTGAGTTCAGCCGTATTCAGAGCGAAGCCCACACCATTCCTCCTTCAGCTCACGCATCTCCTTTCCTGAAAATAGGAAGTGATCTCATTCCTTTTCTTTTCCTATTTGTGCTTGACAAGGCTTCTTGGTCTATAGAGAGAGGATAGCGCCTACCTTTCAGGGTTTGGAAAGTGACTCCGCCTGGAGCTTAACCCAAAGAAAGCAGCAGGGTGCTGAGGCTGCTGCAGCTTTGATGTTGGTCACAGAATGGGAAACAAAGCCTTAGTGACATGGAGCAACTGCACCTTGTCGTCTGAGGCAGCTGGGCTACAGAGGTGTTACTTCCCTCAGTTTTCTCAGATTCATGAGCTGTGAGAGTGGAGTGCATACATTGATTTTCTAGCCAATAAGCAGACAAAGACCAAGAAAGAAAACAGGCATGGAAAACTGTGTGTCGATACTTAGGGAAGCAGGTGATTGCAGTAATTGAGCGGAACTAGAAGAAGTCACAGTGTAATTATAAGCTCCTCTTAGGGTATCTGTGCTTATCTTCACCACCTGGTCTTGAAATGGGCTGGCTGGGAGTCGGCAGACACGGACCTTCATCTCAGACCAACAGGGTTCACATTAGGGAGATTATTGTACATGCATATGATGTCTCTCCAAAGAACAAAAATCAAACTGGAAGTTTTAAGAAGAAGCATGGTGGTAAAAATGGTCCAGAGCCCAGTGGCTTCTTATATGTGTCATGTAGAAAGAGATTCCTTGCTGTCTGTGTTATGGAGATGGGGGAAGGAAGCTGTCAGGCTGAAAGGAAATAACCTTTGCTTGGGAAGATGACAGGGAGAGGGCTGAAGGATGGAAAAGGGAGGCCTAAGCAAAAATACAGAGGGTGTGTATTTGAGAATGAGGTGGAGAAATAACTCAAATGTGTAACACACACACACACACACACACACACACACACACACACACACACGAAGGCATGCTCTGCCCTCCCCAACCCCACACATTCCTCAGGTTTAGAGCGAGGGATCCCAGGAGAACGGCCTTTGTGGCTTGATGATAGCCCGACCGCTCCTACACTCTTAATGGAGTGGATCCCAGTGCAGGGGGCGTTGCCTTTTCCCATCTTAGGGAGGAAGGAAATGACAGGAAGGAAATGCTCACCTAGCCAGCAAGAGGCAGAGCGAGACTGGCAACTGCCTTAAACTTGTTTCCTTTGTGCTGCAGGATTCAGTAGCCAGCACCACTGTCCAAGGTTGGTTGTGACAGTAAAAATGGAAAAAACTGCATACATAAAGCCCTTTGAACACAGACTTGTAGCTAATACATGCTTAGAAGTGTAGGTTTATCTTCACCCCCTCACTAAGCAGTAAGGATGTATGCAGACGAATTACCAAGCCAGGCTTCCTTCAGACTTTTAGACTTTTGTACTGAGAAAGAGAAAGTTGTTGTTTTTTTTTTTTTTTTTAGAAGAAAAACTTTAATTTTATGAAATAGCCTCTAAGGGACCCTAAGATGTTGCTGAGAATTGAGCTCCCAGTCTCATTACAAATAAAAACAATAGAATCCGCTGGCCAAGGCAGAGTAATCAATTACAGGTGACTGGCAGGAGTGGGAAGCAATCTGGAAGTACAGCAATATTGAAACAGTGCGAATGGCATTGTTTCTTAATGTCTCTGGGTACATACAGATGTGTACAGATGTGAGGGATGGCATCTTTAAGCCACATTTTTCTACCTCCCAAGGGATTTCGGCCGACCTCTACGAGCGCCTCTGCGTTCTGTGCGGGTTGTTGCTGGTACAATGCACGTCTTAGGAGTCTTAGAAGTGACAGTGAGGTTTGGGATAAGGAGGCAGCGCCTGTTTAATGCACAGGAAACACACAGATGCTAAGTAGAGCTGTGCAAATTAACACCAGCTGGGTTAATAAGGTCGATGTTGACAGAGTTTAAAATTGCTTCCTCAATTAAAAAGCCCAAGGAAATCTATATGTTTGGGTCTCAATGAGGACACACCAAATAGTGATAAAGAGTCTTTACTTTGCTAAAAATAAGGAAACCAGGCCTTTACTTCACACACTTTAAAAGGAAGGGCTTGGTATGAAAAAGCGGGAGCCAGCAGACCCCCTGGCACTCACAGCAGCAGGGTTGTGACGAGCCAGGCAACGCCATCACTTTTCTGGCACACTTACTCAAGCCTTGGCATATTCCTTTGGAAGGAGGGCAGGCACCCATCTCCTTACCCCCAAGGCTCTGTGCCTTGTATTCAGTTATCACTTTCTCTTCCATGGTCACTATCATTTCCATCTTACAGAGTTGAACACCAAGGCACAGAGAAACCAAGGTACCCACTGTCATGGCTGATGAGTGGTGCTTTCAGCAAGATATGCCTCCCTGCCCCTCCCCAGGTAAGGCGTGCATGGGCTCTAGATTTTCCGGCTAGGCTCAGAGATTCTCTGCGGAGTTGGTGCTTCTGTAGGAGCACCACCATGACAGCGGCGGAGCGCTGGTGCTCAGCACCACCGTTTCACCTCACAAACCTGGCTGGTGGCAGCCTAGTCATCTCTCTCCTTACTGCTAACACTGTAATGGAAAGTTCACTTGATTTTACATAATTGAACTTAACTATTAAAAACAAACAAACAAATAAAATAAATGTCAACAGTTACTTCACGAAGAAGCTTTATTCCCCCATGATACTAAAACCCGGAATGTTCTTTAGTTGCATTTGAGGTTGAAGGCTTAGGCCTCCTTGGAGTCATCTTTCCCACAGTGGCGTTCATCTGAGTGTTTTCCACAGCATCTTCGCCATCTGTGGCACGTTCTTAGAGGGGGCCTTACGCTCCTGGCAGCCTGTCTGAAGCCATCTTTCTCCGCAAAGAGAAAACACCCGTAATTGTTTTCCCCTGTGTGACCCATCGCTCCTGTCTTCATGGGATTTGCTTCAGTCTCCTCTACCTCTGCATGAGCAGTTGAGGGGCTGGGGTCTACTCAGGGCTTCCCAGGCTTTACAGACTCCCAGGAGCTGTGTGCTTCCAAACATGTCTGAAAACAAGGCCTACGACTTACATCAGATTTTCAAAGAGCTCATATACCTCCCAGAGAAGCTAGGTTCCGTGGCACTATGAACTTCCATAGTGTGAGGATATGCTGTGAACCCTCTCCATAACTTTTGTCTCTGTTTCACACATCACTTTCCATTTGATCCTCAGTTCATGTAACATGGTGGGAGATGATCAAAGAGCAGGCCAATCAGTTCATGAAAGAAGTGGGAAATAGTAAGATTTGGAGAGGACAGGAGGTCCACAAGGAGAGCAAAAGAACCAAAAAATTTGAACACAGTGGTCTTTCCTGAGACTCATTCCTTTCTTAAAGTAGATATTGCCCCATTTTTTTCTTCATAGGTTAATTTTCAAACAACATTTACAAGATTATTATTTTTAATTGGGTGCTACAGTCAGAAATGTATAACTTTCCCATTAAAATGGAGATTGCTGACTTTTCTTAAACATTTCAAAGATCACCTGATCTCATCCTTGTGTGAAAGCACAGGACCAAGCTCAATGTGCTTTCCAGCGAGCCAGCCTCTCCTGTCTGTATTGAGCCAGCCTCTCCTGTCTGTATTGTGTCCTCCACCCTGCTCTCTGGTCCTCCCCCACCCCAAACTCCTGTGTACTTTGTTGCTGTTCTCACACATTTCTCCTTTTAGAGAAATACCTTTCTATTACCCAGTCATCTCTTTCATCTGTGTGCCTCCTCCTCTGGGCACTAATGTTACCTGTTCTAAAGCTGTAAGACCAGAATCTGAGGAGGGGAAAGGATTAAGTTACTGCCGTAAACTCCAAAGGCCAGGTGTGTCCAGGTACCCAAGGGCCCTTGGGTTGCTGGTCGCTCACAGCTCTCCTTTCTCCTGGCACGCTGCAGTGCAGAAGGCATTCTGCAACTCATACACCTGGAGCACACAGCCAGTGACTGATCTCGGGATGCAAAGGTGAGAGGGTCCACTGTGCACTTTTGGTTCCAGGCCCTAGTAAGGGTCTGATCCAAACAGAGTCCAGCAACGAAGGCAGCTTTATCTAGCTGCCCTTTGGGGCCTGCTGTGCCTTCCGTATCCAGAGAACACCTGCACAGCCAAATTCCTGGAGAATTCCTATCTGGAGCTCATCTAGGAAACTCAACCAGAAAGGGTACATACAGTCTGTTGAGACCTTGAGAGCGATTTCGGTTTGTCGTTAAGCAGATCCTTCTTTGTGTGTGTGTGTGATAGAGTAAGGGGAACCAGAATTTAAAACAGTATTCTAAATTCTCAGGACCTTCTAGTTGCAGAATGACTGATATTCCATAGATGGCAAGAAAGTGTTACCAGCTCCCACTGAGTGCTGTGCTGAGGATGACTCAGGTTGCTTTTAGTTTGTAGAAGTGAATAAGTGACAACACGAGAGAGGTCGGAACCACTGAAGGAGAAGCTCAGTGTCATCACAGTTCTAGGGAACAGGAGGTCTGGCTGGGCAGGCAGGGCTCGGGAGAAGCTCAGAGTGAGCAGGAATGTGGTATGGGGTGTGTGTGTGGGGGTGGAGAGGCTGGGCTCGGGTCTTTTCTGTTTTTGTTGTTGTTTGTTTCGTTTTGTTTGATGTTGTTTTTTGTTTTTTAAAGCTGAGGCAGGTTTCGTTTATTTGTTTCTTTTGAAAACTGAGGTAGGGCCTCGGGACGGCATAGAAGTGCTGAACTGAGTGGTTCCTGTGTGGGGGAGCCTTACTAGTTAGTTGTCTGAAACCTGGTGCTTTAGGGTGGAAACCTAATGTAATGTAAGAGATAATGTAAGAGATAAAGAGCTAGATGGTAATGGCTGGCGGTGGCAGTCTCAGCGCTTGGAAGGCAGAAGCACTGGATCTCTGTGTTTGAGGCTAGCTCGGTCTGCAGAGCAGTTCCAGGACAGCCAGGGCTACACAGAGAATTCCTGTTTCAAAAAACCAAAACCCAAACCAAAACCAACTAAACAAAAAAGTAGATGGTGAACACGCGTTGGCCTGTTTGCCTATGAAAGGCATGCTCTTAAACAGGCTCCGCCCTTTAGGAAGTAGCTGTTTCTGGGAGGGGGAATCTCTCCCGGGATTCCCTAAGGCACCATAGCAGGACTTCAGACACATAGGAACGAAATACAGTTAAGGCAACTTCCCTGGGATGCCTGAATGCCAAGTAGTCAGCGGCAGAACCTGAGCTACCAGTACGAGCTGATGTGTAGGCTCAGGGGAGTGAAGGCTGTGCAGTTAGGAGGTGTGCTGGAGTTCAGGACATCGGAGGCTTAGCACAGCATCCCCTCTGTCTTACCCGGTTTTTCAAAGCCCAGTGTGGGTGCCAGTTCTTTCACTGCAAGCTGCCATCACCTGCATTGCCACTTTTCTTAAAATGGGTATGAACATTATTGAAGTATAACTGGATACTGTATAAACTGATGATGTGACCACTCCATGGTGTGGTTAAGGAGGAGGTTCTTTTTTCTTTTTTCTTTGTTTTTAATTGTAGATATGAGAGGGGTTGGGGGTCGGGAAGAACAGCCAGGGGGATCTGGAATTGTCTAGAGCAGAGGTATAAAGAAATAAACTAAACATGGCCAGGAGACTGGATATAGCCAGGGCTGTCTGAAAAGGGGGAGGGTGGAGGGTGGGGGAGAATAGAGAAAACCCTGAAGGAAGCAGAGCAGAGCTTTCACACACACACACACACACACACACACACACACACACACACACACACACACACGGTGGACATGGGAGGGAGAAGACCACAGCATAAATAGGAAGGATGAGTAGGGGGGGGGGAGGGGAGCCGGGGAGGTGAAAGGGGGTGGGGCGGGGGGGGGGGGGGGGGGGGAAGCCAGACTTTCCAACACATACTGGGTACTCACAGGCTTCCTGCTACTGGCATAAACCCTGCCATCCATGTAAGGTGAGTAGCTCTAACTGGCCAAGAAATCTCTTCCCTTCTGAGTTCAGCCTATACCATGCCCAGGTTCCTGCTACTGGGGTGGAGTTCTCAGAATCTCTTGTGGTTTTGAGTGCTGTCCATCGAATCTGCAGCTGGTGAGCGCCGCTGATTTCTGTTAGATTTATTTTTCCCCGAAGCATTTGTCTTACCATAAGTATTGGGCCTTGTGTCTCCAACTTATAAGTTGAATCCCATGAATGAAGAGAAACAACAGAAAATATTTCTGAATTTAAGTATCACCAGGGATTATCATTAACAGAACAAAAACAAAAACAAAGATGATAATACTATTCATAACACCTTTCCAGCTTTGCCATAGTTTTCTTCCAGTTTCTGGCAAGGGGTTCTCTAGGATTCCGTCCAGATTCTCAGCCCACTACGTATGTTGAGGTGAGCATCTGTAGGTCCCTTACCTTCAATGAGGGCTGCTCTCTCGATCTAGTTTTATACTTATGTATGTATGTATATGAGACTGTGAGTTCTTTAAGGGTTGAATTTAGTTCTGGTTCTTTTTGTCCCCTCCCAATTTGCATGCAAAGCTTAACTTAATATGGTGTTTGAATGAACTACACACACTTGGGTGCCCTACATATGATCTTGTACTCCCAAAATGTTTAAGAGCTATTTAAGACATCAAAATTATGGCATTACCTTTAGAACTGAGCATTAAAGCTTTAAAACAAAGTATAAATTGTATTTCCTCAGTATACATTGTTTATCCGTAATTATATATTCCCTCTACATATTAATTATATATCTATTCAACATAATGCGTATAATTAGGTATACATTATATAATATGAAAAGGAGCTGGAAAGTATATTGCTAACAGGCAAGTGCGTGTTATAGAACATCTTTTGGGGACACAAACTCCCCAAAAGGGAGTCAATTTTAAATTTACTCCCATTTATTTTGTAATTTTTGAAATTAAAATATTACATCATTATCCCTGTTCCACTTTCTCCTTCCAATTGCTTCTACGAGACTCTCCCTTAATTTCATGACCTCTGGCCTCTTTGTCTTTAATTGTTGTCTCTCTCTCTCTCTCTCTCTCTGTCTGTCTCTCTCTCTCACACACACACGCACACACAGACACAGACACACATGCACAGCTGATATTCATACTTCCATGAAATGACAAAATTTAAAGGCCTACCAGCCTCTTCTAAGTTCTTAAAGAATGTGCTATGTACCTTCTGATTAAATAAGGGACATGGTCTTGTATCCATTTTTTTCAACTTAAACAGTCTTTTTGGGGTGTTATTTCTAAGCCTTTCCCCTTTTGTCAGATATGGTGTTGCTAGGCAGCCCAGCAACGCTTCCCAAGGGCTGGGATGACAGGCACGTGTCCCCACACCTGCCCTCCTTAGGTCTTATGTGTCAGTCTCAATGCAATGCTAACGTCTAGCACGGGACAACACAATTCTCTTGTTACTGGTGATTTAATTTCTTTGCATGGCATTGAATGAAAGTAAGCTTTCAATACTTCATGGCTGATATGTTTAAAATAAAGCCTTTTTTCCCTCTCTATCTAAGATTATTTTCTTATTTATGGATACTACTTAATTGCTTTTGAAAAGGGTTTTCAAAAGGGTGTGCCATATATTGTACCTCTAGAAATGCATGAGTATTTTAAAGAAAATGTAATAGCTTTCAGAAATTGACTTGATTGTGAGTCAGTTACATGGTTGTGTGATGAATAAGGCTGGCTGGATGGTTATTGATTCGGCCCTTGACACTAGCTAAAGATCATCTTCTTGCTGTGTACATTCCATTTTCACTATTTGCTTATTAAATAAAGCAGAAGTTTAAATAGAGCAGAAGACTAATAATTCCTTGCTACAGTTGGTGTTCTGGAGAAGTTATAAGCACTGATTAGGAGTCATAAGAGTCCTATAATTCTGTGCTCTAATTTTTGCATCAAAGCTTTCATTTGGCACTTAGTTCCAATTATGTGAAAGTATGACCGATAACATCCTGGTAAATTTATTATTATTATTTTTTTCTGGTATATGCTTTTCACTGCTAGCAATCTCCTGAAAAATGGAATTGAAGGGATTTAGTGTCCATCTCTCAATTAAGCACAACCATCTAGTTCCTAATCCAAGATTTTCCTTCATTCAAGTTAAATGGCTTTTTGGATCTGTGGCTAGAGAGGTGCTAATGAGGATCCATGGAGCTGCAGTCATCAAGGTGGCTTTTGGTTCTTAATATGAATAGAGACTCAAGGGAAATGAGGTAGGAGAAGGTGATATCTGCCCTTCACCTTTCTTTGGAATAGGCTGTTGGTTATTTGTGTGAAGCAATTAGTGTTTTCTTCATTTTTACTGGATCCATGTCCCCCCCACCCCACTACTACCGATCATCTGTTTCAATCATCAGCTACAACAGTACTGGCCATCAGTTGCTTCCTCTCTGCTCTAACCTCCCTGCTTTCCCCACTGCTTTGTGATTTCTGTCGCCTTTGGGAGCTAGCTCACCCTTAGGATTTGTCCCTGGAGGGGAAAGTCTCAGGGAGGCGCTGGCAGGGGCTTTTCCTCTGCGCTCTTCCCGGCTGGCGACTGCGGTGAGTGAGAGGCCCAGGAGTCTACTTCAAATGCCCCCGACCCCACCTTGGTAGAACGCTCCCTTCAGATCAACCGTGGTCCATCCATCTTTACACGGTGAAGAGTGTCCCACTCACCGGCTTTACCACAGTCACCCCAGCATGGTTTGTCAACACTCAGATGGCTAATCTTTTTTTTTTTTCTAAGATTTTCTTTTTTTAATCTAAAATTTTCTATCGAAATTCCTACTGGTTTTTGGTTTGTTTGTTTTTCCTGACTACACCCTGATTGAGTCAGCAACAAAGAGTCCATGAGCTCTGGTTTACTGCCAACACAGTATAAGATGCTTGTACTATTCAAGTTTTCATTGCTATAAAAAGTACAAGAGAGAAACAAAGAGCAAAAAGCTTATTTGGGCTCACCATTTCAGAATGCTCCAGTCGCTGGCTCTCTTCCTCCACTGCCATGCCCTGTGGTGAGATGGGCGTGTGTGGTGAGAAACACGCTGTTTACCTTGTCAGAGCCAGGAAGAAGCCGGCAAAGCCCCTGGCAGAGTCCAGCCTACACAGCCCCAATCAGACCTCTTTGTCATTTCTGCCATTTCCCAGCCGTATGTGTGAGCCTTTTGGGGCGACATCTCTCATAAGCAAATCATCACACCATTGGAGAAGGGGTAGCAAAGCTACTACTCTAGATGGCGTTCTTTTCCTCAGCACTGCCCCCTTCCCGTGTAATAAACAGGCGAAGGGCTGGGTCTGACAGGGACGCATTGTTAGGATGAGAGACATGACATCGGGTAAAAGCAGTTCTAAATAGGGCAATTTCATTGAAAAAAAATTCCACAGAAATTAGCTTGAGGAAAGAGGGAGACTGGCCCAGCACCCAGGACAGCTTGTGTTTTAACGCGGGACTGCTCTATCTGATGTGAAGATAAAAGCAAGAGAGGCCCGACCCTGACTGCAGCAGGCTATCCTTTCCTCAGTGAAGGGCAGCAGTTTCTCTGGGGGTGGGGACTGTATGCCCAGTTGCTGGGGGCATGGCGTTTATAGGGCAGGAGAGAGAGCATTGGGGTAGAAGTCTCCATCTGGAGTTCTGTTCCCTCGGTGTCCGTCTCAGAGTTGGAAACACTAACACAGGCTTCGTTTGCTGAACTTCTCAGGAGCATCACAGGTCCTAAATGCTACTGAAGTTTCCCATGAGTGAACTTTCCTCCCTGGAGTTTCTTAGCCCACCACAGCCTTTTGCGTTATTAGCCCTTCAGTTTGTCTAGGAACGGGAGTTAGACTTAAGAATGGCACTAGGAGTTTCGGATTTTATCCAGTTTCCCCAGGGAACACTGAGGGGGTGCTAGCAAAGACCAGGATCATACATTTAGTATCGCTGTATTTCAGAACCGTGGTTTTTAATCCCAATCTACATCTGAAGCACACAGGGTGCTTAAAAAGAACCTAGGTGTTATGGTCCTAAGGCAGGTGCTCCATCAGAATTCATGTGCAGGGTCAGTCGTGGTGGTATGTAGCTTTGATTTTAGCTTTGAAGCCTGAGACAGGAGGATGTTGAATTAGAGGTCAGACTTGGCTAAATAATGAAACCCTGTCTCAACACAGAACTGAAATACTTAAGCTGGGATCTGACACCAAGAGGACTTGGGGTGCTGCTTAAGCAATCTAGGACCCACTCTCTTGAGAAGAGACCTGTGGGAGCTTCCCTGTTCCTTCATCACTTGAGGGCAGAGCTAGAGGGTACATCTAAGCAATCTTCAGCAGACACAAAGTCCGCTGGCTTCTTGCCTGATGGATTTCCTCCCCTCCAGGACTTGGAGGGGTAAATTTCTGTTCTCTATGTTACCTCATTTGAAGTATTTCCTATGTCATCGGGGCAGACTAAAGCAGTGGACTAATGCACTGGCCCGTTAAGTCAATCGATTTGGGGCTCAGTTAAAGTTGTCCAAGTATTTTCAATGTACAGAAAAATTTGCCAATCACTGATCTTCAGAAACAAAAACGTGAAAGTGTAGCATGAGGAGTGTTAAATAGCTAGTTACCAATAAAGCCTAACATTAGAGAAAGTTTTCCAGCCTTAGGATTACTTAAACTAATCTTCAGGGCAGCTTGTTATGTCAAAGACATCTGGCTTCAGAACCAGGGAGCTGGCCTCCAGGTTCTCCCAGCATTCTTTGGTTTAGAACTAAAAGAAAACAAAAACAAAACAACAAAACAATAAAAACAAACCAAAAACACTACATGAACTGTCTAATGGGTTTTACTTTACTATAAAAAAATGGCTTCAGATAAACAAACATTTGCTTAGTAAATAAATGAATGAATGACCTCTTTGTAATTAGATTCCAATTAAACAAAAATAAAGGAAGCAGATCTGCCACCTCTTAACTTGAGGAAAATTAATTAAACATTAATTTCTCATCTGATATTAACCTCAAGATAAAGCAGTTCTTGGAGCTGTGTTTGGCTAATTTATGAAAATCTATATTTAGCGTGAGGGTGAGGAGTACCTAATACCTTTGATTTAATTTTTTTCCCCTAGCACTTAAAACGAACAGTGGTTTCAAAAGAGTCCTAAGCACACTTCAGCGCACAGCTCTTTCTATTGCTTTTGAACCTGCTGTGTGACCCCCAAGCCACGCTGTTTATGTTACTTTAGAGACGGAATCAGAGGCACCACCCCTGGACACCGTGCACGCCGAAGGAAAAAAATCATTAGGCTTTACATTATAGAAGCATTATGAGGAACAGGGTTTGAAATCATAATGCAGCCACAGAAGAACAGCTAATCTCAGTCAAACGGAACAAGGCTCTTGTATGCTGATTACATGGCTTGACAAGTGATGCAAAACTGGATTGCTGTCTAGAGAGAGTGAATTAATTGATTATCAGGAGGTATTTTAGTCAACCTATAATGTGAGTGGAACGTGAAAATTAATGCTACTTAAATTCCTATTCAGTACAGAATCCCCACCATTGTGCTTATTTCCCAGTTCCCTTCTAGCCCTCTGCTTTACAAGGTGTTGCTTTTTCCTTCAGCAGTTGGTTGCATGCTTGCAAATCTTCTCCATGAGAATAGAACCCCTAGAGACTGCGGAGCCAAGCTCATTATAGAATGCTTTTCTTTTACTCACATACCTGGTGGGAAGCAGGGTGCAGAGCTGAGACTTGCTGAAAGTGCTTTTTGAATTAAGTTGGGAAGAGCCTTGGGTTCATAGGTCAACCCATAAAGAAAACATGTGGCTGATTCCATGGCATTACAAAGTGCTTCAATATGCTGTAAAATGAAAGAATACAACATTCCCTGGGGGGCCTCTCTATCTTGTTTCATATACACTCTGCTTCCTCATACATATTCTGTGGTTAAATTACAATGACATAGGAAGCTTTGTGTGATGGTATCTGATTTTTTTTTTTTTAAAGTAGGGCCTGAGCATAATATATGCTGCTTGTGTGGTATCTTAAGTAAAGAATGGAGAATGATTCTGACTGGAAAAACAATTGAAGGATGTTATATTTGTCTTTATTTATTTATTTATTTATTGAGGAAGATTCTGGCTGGCTTTGAATTTATGAGGCCCCAAAGTCCTGGGATATCTATACTCCACCATTACTGTTGAGAATGATATCTTAATGACTGAGAGAATGAGGAAACCTCCGAGTTGTTCAGTTCAGGCTCGGTAGGCCCCTTACTGGGTTGCGCTGAAAATTTCTGCTATTTATGCATTATTGTCTACACTGAATGACATTCTACTGCAGGAATACAATACAGGGCTCTTCCTGCACCATCCTATCATTTACACGTGATCATATGTTATCACAAAAGGAGAAGGAGGTTTTGGATGAAATTAAGAGGTACAGTTTCTGGCTTTGGATGAACTGCTGAGCGCTGGGCAACCTTGGCGAAAGCGTTGGTCCATTTTGGAGAAGACACATAGTCAACACAAGCGTTCTCTGTTGCAGTACCTCTGTGAATTCAGCTCTAACGGAGGTACTTTCTTTAAGAGAGGGTGCTCATCATTTCCGAAACAGCATATTCTTTTGTTCGACGACAGCTCGAAAGATTTGATAGATTCTAATTGCACCAAGTTAAAATTTAACACGTAACATCAGTCTATCGGGATAGTGTGACTTTTCTTGAGAAAATATGAACAAATGATGATTATTCACCCCAAACAGGGGACCGATAAAAGGCCAAGGGAACTATTCTACCCAACTATATCTTAGTGAACCTGTGAATTTCTTATGGTTTCTTGTAGGGCAGTACGTGGTTTAGAGGCAGCTGGAACCACTGGCAGCCCACCCCAGCACAGATGTCAACTCAAAGAGCTGTACCTCCAGAACCCCCCACAGGACCCACAGGCAGCTTGATTGGTCAGACTCTCCCTTCCCAGGATTGTTTGCTGCTTTTGCAACCTTGGGATGAGACTTGGTCTTTCAGGAACTTTCTCAGCTTTGGAAGTTCTTTTTACTTTCTGAGTGGTAGGAGTTCCCCTCCCACCTCCCAGACGAATGCTTTAATTTGAAGGAAATAGCTATACAAAAACCCTACCCTTTCTCTGACTCTCACATTCTTTCTGCCCCTGTTTTCATTATATCCCCTGAGCTTTGGAGAGGGTGACCACCGATGTCTGGCTGTTTTTGTCTGTCTGAGGCTAAGCTCACAACAGCTCCTACTCTCAGCAGCTTGATTAGTTATACATCTCTGTTTGCCCATTGCAAAAGAGATATTTCTCTCCGTGACTGACCAGACTGACAGCACTATTAATTTATGGGTTTAGACATAGACCTTTAGAAGCGAATTTGACAGACACATCATATCCATTTGAAACAGCATATTCGTTGCTTCCTCACTGGAATGGATGCCATCTATGGCGATCAGCTTTTGCCTTGGCTTACGGTATCAGAGGTGAGTTCACTCGTGGTTGTATCCATACAGTCATGCCACTGTTTCAGTCTGGTGAGTTTCGCCTGGGATGTTGACAGTGTACAGCACACAGGGACCTTAGCTGAGCACAACTGTTGGTAACAATTCTCGCCCAGCAGCGTACACAGGACCTTCCGACAACAGGACAGCCAGCCAGCAGAAAGGGAGCTTGTTGACTAGTCAGGCGTGTTTCTCCAGGCCCTGCAGCCAAAGCGTATGGTAGATAGAGCAGTAGGTACTAAACATCTAGTTTTGGCATGCAAGCAGCAGTAGCGCAATAGTCTGCCTAACCTACAACTCATAGGAAGGTAGCCTAGCTCTTTGGCTTTGGAATTTTCACCCAAAAGTCTTCTTTTGGGTAAAAAGGGGCTCATGGGGTGCCCCTTTCTACCAATGCAGGGAGCCTTTGTTCAAACTCTTCAATTGCTATTTTCGTCATCTTCCAGTCTTACAGAGGGGAGCAAGACCTCTGAAGATCTAGTTCTTTCAGCTCAAAGCAAGCTCTAACTGTTCTTGTGTGGCTAGAGAGGTTTAAAAAAAAACAGGAAGTAAAAAACATCATGAAAAGATCCAACTACTTGTATCATTTGTCGTATCATTACTCACTCCTAGACAAGCCTAGTTTTTCCCCCTGTGCTGGTTCCTGTCTTTTGTTGCACCGTTTTAAAGCCTTTCAGAAGTGCATTAGCACAGTGTTTAATTTTCTGTTACTTTTTTTTTTCTGTGAATTCTGATTCTCTATAAATCTTGCCATATTTATCTTGACTGACCTGGACAGACTCCCTTGTCTGATTGTCTATCCTCTTGTCCCATCCTTTTCTCTTCTTCCTCCTCCTCTTTTCTACCTATATTGTAGAAGTCATGTCTCGCCATGCTAGATGGCCAGCAAAGCCATCTAGGCCTCATGGCAATCCTTAGGTGCTGTGGAGTCAGTCTGGGCTCTCCTGTGAACACGGTCCTGTCTGGGTTAATGTCCCAGGCATCAAGTGTCAGCCCTCTCATACCAAGTTCTTTCAGTAATGTCTGAGTTTCCTCTGTTGTTCTCTCATCTTTGGGGGGCCCCAGCACTCCATAGCTACACATCCCTAATGGCTTATATGAACCAGTCCCCCAGAGAAAGATTGTTCTTGTGTTGCCTTCATTATATGTCTCTGAATCAAAAGGGAATGGGAAGTTATATTGCTCTGTTTCTCCATTGTCATGGCACTCCGATTTGGGCTCTTTCATTCTTGTTTAAAAGATTACCCAAGCCAAACAGTTTAGAAACAGGATATTCCCTCATCATCATCGTTTCCAATAGGGTAACTATTTATGACCCTTGTCTGCATGAGGAGTCACAGCTACTTTGTTTTCAGATTGAATTATATAACCTACATTAAAGGGTTAATGTGAAAACTCATGTCATACACTGAATATGAACAACAATTTTGGAAAGGTGCGGTGCCAGGAAAAATTAAATTATTGTTACAGTTTTCTATGACAATAACCATCTTAGTAACTGAAGAAACCTAAGAAAGAAAATGAAGAGCAGAAAAATACTTCATGAAATTTTGTGGTTCTGAGCACAGCTAATAGTCAACACTTAATAACACCCAAGATTTTTGTAGTTCTTTTCAACCATCTAGACTATTTGTAGGCATGTCCGTAAGGACTATGGAATCCTGAAATGTTTCTCTTTCAAGCCGTGTACATACAGATGGTGATTTTCCTTTATGTTTTTCTGAAAAACCCTTTTGTTGCTGTTGCCAAAGCAAGAATTTTCTTTTTATGCACTGAAATTCACAATAAAATTCCTTCGGCTCAACATAGCATCATTTCTTGTTCCTTTCCTCCTTTTCCTCCACTTCCTCCTTCTTCTTTTGTTAGCATTAATACTAAGCATTCTTCAGGACATGGGTTGAATTTTTTTTCTGTGAAAGAATAAATAGTGATTTTTTTTTACTTTGTGGGACATAAGGTCTGTTTCTGTGTCACCAATATCTTACTAAACTGAGGTAGTGCAAAAGCATCCCTAGGTATACATACATAATACATACGTGTGTGTGTGTGTGTGTGTGTTACACAGCTGGGGGTGGCTACTTTTCAATCACATTCTATTTGCAAAGCAAGCAACGGGATGCGTTTGTCCTTTTGGTTGTATCTACTGTTGCCATTGCCATCCCTTTATTTACTGCATTGTTTCTTAAAAGTGCAGAATCTAAGTTTTTTATCATCTTGTGGGAGTCCTTGGAAAATATAGGTTCTGGCTCTACCCTAGGCCTGTTGTATCAGGATCAGTGTTCATAAAAGATTTCCAGGTGATTCATATGTCTTTGTGTTTGTGACTCCATGGCTGCAGATGGCTAGCACAAGGGAGACATCTGGGAGTGCTCTGTACCCCGCTCATTGGGTTTGGCTGTCTTCTCAGATTGTAACTCGGGAGCCTTTTCTTCCCCCTCTACATCCTCACCCACTAACTGCTCTGCTTTGGCTGTCAGCTTGCCTTGCCACCTCCTCAGTGGAGCAGCTGCTCATTCCCCAGTTCCTGTGTCCTCATGGGAGGTTGTTGGGAACTTGTCAGATGAGGAGGGGTTGGCTTGCTTGCAACTCTGCTGAATACATGGCATGCCTTATTTACAAGGCAGCCCAGCCCAGCACCCACCCCCTATGCTACGGCACCTCTCTCAGGAGTCAAATGGACATCGAAAAGGAGGTTCAAGGCACAGAGGTCATTTCTCCTTGCGTATTGGAATACGGAAGAGCCTGCAATAATTACTGCACTTTTTAGTAATGTGATAACGGCAACAAGCATCTTCCTTGGCAATGCCGGCGAGTGGCTGCCATCTCTTTCTCATCATCATGGCTGCCTTCTGCCCTCTGGGTGAAGCCAAAGCTCACCAAAAAGAAGAGCAAGATTTTTATGCATCACAAGCTAAACTGACAAACCAGAGTGAAGTGGAACTGGCGGGGAGCCCCTAGGCAGTGGCAGTAGGTTGTGGGGAAGATTCCAGGGCCAAATCCTGATGCTCAGCATCCCTCATGGGAGCAACAAGAATACAGATCACACGCTGCTGAGGACCTCAGGAAGTTCCTGGTCCCCAGGGTCAAGGAACTGGGAGTCCTGCTGATATGCAAGGAGTCTTACTGTGCGGAGCCTAAGCACAGTCAGACTGCAAAGAACTGCAAAGCATAGCTGTCAACACCAGGCTGTGCAGTGAAACAAACAATGGGTAGATGGCTCATCTGCATATTTTATATGTGCTTAAGTAAAAGCCACAGAAACAGCAAAATAAATAAATAATAATGGTAACGGCAAAAAGAAACACTCAGAGTGATGGGGGTTGAGAGGCAATTGAGCTGTTCCAGAGTTTTCTCTAATGGAACCCAGAGGCCTTAATTATGATGTATATTTCTTCAGGTGAAGCTTTCAAATAAATCAGAATAGGCAATTATATAATTTTCCTGCTGTTCCCCTTCCCCTTACCTTTATCCTTCTTTATTAATTCAGGTACCTCTCAGAATTAACTGGCCCACATCGGGTTGATTTGCGTAGGTGCAAGCTGATTATTTAGCCTTGAAATCTGATTACAAGTCTCCCTGGAAGAGTTGCCCAGGTTGCACTGAATATCCTGCAGTGGGGAATGCAGTGTGCCTTGGCTCTCACTGAGCAATGCCTGTCTTCATTATCAGACAGCTTTTCTACCTGGAGCAGAGGGTCTCGTATGTAGCAGCTTCACAGTAAGTGCTTATTGGAGTCCTGCCTTCTTCTAGGGCAGTATTCCAATACTTGGAGATCTGTGTCTTAAAATCTCTCTTCCGGCAACTTCTGCTTTTGTCTTCTGTCTTGTGAAGCCCTATGAAGAAGGTAATGAAACTAAATACAATTTACCGAATCTGGTACTATACTTTGGGTTTCTCATTTAGCCTCTTACTATGCTCAACTGCTGTTATTTATCTCTATTTTTAAGGTGAACAAACTGAGGCTTTGAAAGAGTAACTTGTTTGAAGCCTTGGAACTAGAAACAGAAGGAGCAGATATTTGAATCTAGGCAGCGCAACTGGAAAGTAAATGTTGGCCATTGATATGGCACAGAGCTCACGACAGAAACTTAGCATGCCTTGGGCTTTTCGGTGGCTAGCATTTGCAGAAGCTTGCAAGTATCCATTTCAAAGTGAGGCACGTACTCTCGAGGCTCATGTACGGGAAACCATTGTTCATGGGTCATTAGGAAAGACACTGAAAGTTGATGCTGCCATCCTTCTCATTCCACTAAAGGGCAGTAATGCAAAAATCCTTCAAGCTGTCAGGGGCCTCATTACAATAAGAAGCATAGCTGTGGTAAACATGTAAGTAATTTTGGCTTCTGTGTAGACTTAGTCACCAGGGTCCCAGTGTTTACCTTCCATGGCCTTCACAGTGAAGTTTCTAGGCTTCACTCTGAAACCTTCAATGTGGCCCCAGGATTACTAGCTGTATTTTTGTGCAAGTAATGCATTAATGGCATGGAAAATTGTAGCTCACAAGCCATCATTTGAGCAACTGTGCTGACAGTAACAGACTATGTCTGCCACTACAGGGGCAGCTATCCTCGGAGCTTGCATGATTCCTGAAAATTAGAACAGCCTGTTCACCTTGAATGTGTGGAAATTGACATTCTGTGTGGATTTTCGTAGTCATAACTCTGGATATTTGCCTGAAGCCTTGCTGTTTCAGGCAGTTACTGAGGTCAGAGAAGGAGAGAGAGAGAGAAAGAGAGAGAGAGAGAGAGAGAGAGAGAGAGAAGAGAGAGAGGAGAGAGAGAGAAAAGAGAGAGAGGAGACTGCATAGTATCTCAGCCATTCTGTAATATCAAACCCCAAAGAGATGTGAAGAATAAGATACATGGACCCCTCCTCCTCTGACTGACAATGACAACAAGTCATCATTTATGGGTGGGCAACACAAAAGTTGTTTTTCTGGGTGGTGTAACAGGGGACATGAAATCATGATGCCTAAATGCTATGTAAATGCTATTGTTACCCGCCTTGGAAGAAGACGGTTTTTACTGGCTGACTTCTGTCAGAGATGGTGCATCTAAGCAAACAGAAGAGGAAATAAAACAGTGTGTTGGAAAGAGCAGAAGGTTAAGCTATGAGAATGATCGGTCCCAAGTGTTGTATATAGTCCACAGGCTATTAAAGGATAAATTAAGCTCAATTCAAACCAGGCCATGATAACTTGCAGCATTCATTTCTCCTTAATGGACGCTGGTGCTGAAACAGCATGTTTACCCTACTGTTTAGCTCCATCAGATAATATGTAACTCACCTAGGTTTCCCATGCTTCTGCTGCCGTTCAACTATCCTTCTATTGACAGTTTGAAATTCCCATTGATTTGTTTACTCAAAAGATAGTTACTGAACACCTATCATGTCTTGGGCACTGGCTCATGTTTCGGTACAGAGATAAAGAAGATCCAACTCTGCCCTTAGCATCTACTAATAGATAACTGTGACAAACACATTCAAAAGAAAAGGGATTACAATGTTACAAAACTGGCTTTAGAAAACATGTTTGGAGAAAGGGAGGAAGGAAGGGTCAGTTCTATATGGCTGGAGCTGGGATTAAGGAAATTTAGAAGTTTTTGAGTAAAACCTGCTCTGGCCTGAGAGTGGTTAAGGGTCTATAAGCAAGTTTTGCAGATATCTCTGTGTATTAGATCCATTATACTTGACCTGGAATGTAATCTTCCTTTCCTTATTTATAAAGGTGAATTGAGCACCTGTTTCATGCCAGGCTCTGAGCTAAGAACTTACAGTTTGAACTAAGGGTAGGTGTAAACTTGAATTTACGGAAGAGAACTGCAACCCAGGAAGCAATTCACAAATATTTTGCTTTCAAGTTCTTTTTTTTCAAGCTCCTAACTCCTTCCTTCTCTCTATGGGACTAACTAGTAGCCAGATGTCAGAACCCAACAGAGTCATTACTATTCTGGTTATTACTGAGCTCCTGGGAGGATTGTACTTCCTAGCTTGGTGGGACCACATGATTAGTCCTCTTCGATGAGATGTGTGCACAGTCAGGTATGGCATTCTATTGGGAGAGTTCTCACTGGCAATGCTAGAACCAGAGAGACCATTTTATCATTCTGTCTTAGCATTTGATACCATTGGTATTAATGGACCTTGCTTCATTAGCCTGTGTCCTCAGTAGACATATGCAGGGGCCTCTTCTGAGCCACAAGAATACCTAAAGTTACCAGGAATTAAACATATGTCTTTCTAAATCCCTGAGCTTTCAGGGTGTTAGTTGACCACAGGATAATGTCCTGATGATAACTCTTTTTTTGGGGAAGGCATCTACATTACCCTCAGTAAGTCATACTATCCTTCCCATGTACTTATATGTATTTCTTTCTGTGCATACTCTTTTATTAAAAATCATACAGTAGTTTATGTCTAACAGATTAGGAATAAAAGAAAACAAACCACACATGTCTTATTTATTACTACATCCTAAGGGCCTAACACAATTAAAATAAATCCTTGTGGAAAGAATGAATAAATAAATGAACCAGAAATTATCATATGAAATAAAGGGAAATGTTGAATCGATGCAATTCTTTTTATTGATTCTGTTCTGGGAATGCATCAGTAATTTGAGAACATTCTTTCTCCCCTTCCCTGATAACTATCTCTGTTTTAATCTAGTTCAGCTAAAGTAATTCTAACTCTGATAAGACAGTTTCCCCCAAATTAGGTTTTTCCGGTGCTTTTAGTAGGAGCATAGCTTTTTTTTTTTTTTCTCTCTCCTTTTTTCTTCCTTTGCACTGTGTCTGAATTTGCTTCAATTCCTCTGCCTTCGTTGGAAGAAGTGCCTAGCCATCTCATTTGGAAGTTCAGTTTGCTGCAATCCTTGGATGTGGATAGCAGCCCACTGGACCTAGAATGTCTAGAAACATAGCCATCTCTAGAAAACACATCTCTGATGAAGCAACTCCCCTCCCTGCTCAGACCCAACATTTTTAAGATTGTACCTTGGGAAAATAACAGTTACTTCCTGTGTGTGTGTGTGTGTGTGTGTGTGTGTGTGTGTGTGTGTGAGATATCCCACCTTGGAGCATATCCAGCTCACCCAAGGGAAAACTGTAGTTGGTATGGTCTGTGGTGCTCTAACGAACCGCCTGTCTGTGCTCAGGAAACATCAAAGTTGCTCAGGCTTCAAAACAAGCTAAATGTTGGCAGCTACAGCCAGGGGCAGGATGGGGAGCTGTTCACCTCTCTGTCCTGTGAACTAATTGCAAAAGAACACGCACCAGCTTCTTTGTGGGTCACAGGTGTCACTGAATTCTGAGTCTTGGCACATCTGCTTGCTCTGTGATCACCTGATTTAGACTGGAACATGGAGGGCTCAGGGAGAGCAACAGGAAAGGCCGGGCGTACTCACTGGCCTGTGCTGGGGAGGCCCATGTCTCTTGAGAGGCATGGCAGAGTGGCTGGGATGCAGTCAGTACCAGGCAGGCCCTGCCAATCACTTTCGATTTCCTTCCCCCGTTCTTCTCCTGGGCCTTGAGTTGGGTCTGACAGTGTGTTTCGCCTTAGGTATAAACTTATTTCCAGTTCTCCCTCTGAAGCGTGCTGAGCATTTATGCGCACAGGCACTGGCTGCCTCGCTGAAGCAATCATTGATCCGTGCTCACCGCCACCTCTCTTTGTTCCGCTTGCTTCCAGGACATTCATCTTGCTGCTAGTTTTTGTTTCCCTGAACATTCGTGATTGGCTGTGTTGTGCTACTGTATGACCATTCATCCTTATTTTCCAGTGACAAGGACAGTATCCTTTGACAATTAGGGGCAAACATAAAAATAGCATGATTTATAGACAAAAGTGCCAAAGGAGGGGGACAAAAGTCCTTCGTCTCCTCCATAATGTTAATTCACAGGCCCTCTCACAAAGTCAGGAAATAGAGAAGGAAACTGTTTTTAATACAATGTATAATGTAGAAGGGCAATTCTAGGTTAAAGTGAGGAAGAGGCAACAAGGTTGGGGTAGCGTGAGGGGGACTGTTTTGGCACATGACACGAGTAGGCCCAGCGGCAGAAAACGTGACGTTAACGAAGGACACGGTTCAAATCCCACACAACCCTGTGTGTCTGTGTGTCTTAATCTCAGCGCTCACTGCTGGGAAGAGAGCAGGGAGAGGATGGAGGGAGCTATGCAGCAGCATGGCATGTTAGGACAGCTTGCCACACTAGGACCGTTGTGAAACTTAAGTGGCGTGCATGATTCGCACCCTTCAGGTATTCAGAGGGCCCCCACTCAGTAGAGTTTGACTTAGACATTTTTTGACTTTATAAAAAGAAGCCAAAAGTAATATCCATCCCAGCAGAAATCACACTTTAAAATTTGAATTTTAACCTTTCCACAGGCCTGAAACATGCAGTAACATGATCCAGGCAGCAGAAGGAGCAGAGCCGGACTGCCGGTTAGTCCCATGGTAACATGATGCCAGGCAGCAGAAGGAGCAGAGCCGGACTGCCGGTTAGTTCCATGGCCACAGGGTAAGCAAGCGTGAGCGCTCTGTGGCTGATCTGATCTGGTAAGTTAGGCATGGTAAGTGCATTCTCAACTTAGGTTATTTTTGACCGAGGAACATATGTATCTTAAATTTGTTTTTTGGATTCAGTTGATTGGAGACGACTGTTTAACCTGATGTATGGTTCTGAGCCTGATCCTGTTGGATCACTCAGCTGTTCAATGCAGGTAACATTTACTCAGTGCCCTTTGTTTGGCAATAGATAATAACGGACCAGCCTGTCCTCCTCCTCAGCCCTTTGAATGATGCTATATACCAAAAAGGCTTCCTATATGTTTATTGCACTTGACTGAACACTAGCTGTTCAGTACATAGTGAGCAGCTATTGGGAGGAGCCATGTGAGGAACTGAGGATTCAGTAACACATTTACTCAAGTCTTTCCTCATGGACCGCCAGTGAGGATGACCTGGGAAATTCAGCCTTTTCCTTATACACAATAAGGACAGTTTCAGAATTCCTTATGTTCATGACCAAGGAGCTTTGCAGCACTGCTTGGAGAATCCTTTTTTCAATAAATATCCTTAGAAGATATGTGGCTACAGGCTTCTTCTGTACATTCTTTTGTACAGGACACGGAACCCTGACGCCTACATCTCAGGCTCTCTCTGCTTTTGTTTGACAGATGGCTTAGGTTGGGTCAGAGCAAAAACCCTCATCCATCAAGCCTGGCCCTTAGTAAGCACTGACTTCCTGAAGTGAGATTGACTGCTGGGAGCATCTCAAGCCTACCATGGGTCAAACCTATAGGCTCGGCCGCTGTTTAATGGCTCCCATATTTAATTTACAAGTATAGTTCTAAACATAGAACTCTAACAGAAGGAAAACTGACCGTTTTGCTGCCGCACTCCCGCGGGTTGTGCACGGCACTTTCGTATAAAAGCCATCACTGGACAGCAGCAGTTTATTGCTAAGTCTCCACTTGGCGTGTGCTTTTTAGTGTGCACAGACTGCTAAGAGTATAGGTGGCTCAAAATCACTTGTGAGAGGAGCTCCGACAGGGGCTGCTAGGAATGGAAACTTTCCAAGGGAAAAGAGAAGCTGTGAAACCTCCGACTTCCACTTTTCCTTCTGAGGTTGTTTCACACAAAAAAAGACCTCTGTTTTTTATCTCGTCTTCTGTGCTGCTAATTTTCTGAGTCATGCCTGCTGGTCCTACTTATCTCACCTGTTACAGTGTCAAAGCGAAACCAGGGTGCTTCTTAGGGAAATCAGGCACAGGATGGGTTCATACAGCAGCCAACGCTGATGTCATAGCACAGAGTAAGAATGGTGTACTGGGAGCTACTTCTGTCAATGCCTATTGCTCCATCATCAGGGGTCACTTGTGTGTCAAGGAGTGGCCAGCTCTCCAGAGTAAGGAAATGTGGGGGATTTAGAAGCACAGCCTTGCTTTGTTTGTACGTAACTGCAGGATCTTTGAGCAATGACCCTAGGCTCCACAGTTAGCAGGAAGGACACACTCCCAACACATTTTTCATCATTTATAATTGTACCTTTATCTCTTCTTTATCTAGTATCTGCAACATTGGAATGCTCTGCTCATGGTAGCTCTTCACTGTGTGATGCTGAAGAATTTGGTTTGAAAGTAGTTCCCATTACATACCTCCTAACCTAGTTATGCATGAAAGAGATAAGAGGACCTGAGAATAAGGCTATGTGAAGACATCAGATGCTCAGAGTTGCTTTGGTTTCATGCTCTTACTGTCAGAGATCCCATTTGGAACACATGAGAAAAAGCACAAACTTGAGAGTCAGTTTAAGGTTTCAGTTTTCTTACAGATATGGCAATTTCTGCACCACATACTCCTCAATTTATGAATGGGGATCGTATCACTCATCCCAGAGGCTCAGCAGTTGTAATTATGCTTGGTACTATCTGTCTTCAAGCCTAGATAATTATGTTCTTTGTGCCCAATACTTCTTTTGCTTTCCAATTTTGTCTGACTTCTTTTTCATGACTATGACTTGGCACAAAAACTGTCGTTCATGTTCAGACATTCTGGATTTTCCTTGTTTAGCATGGTAGCTATTGTCCAGATAAGGCTGTGTAAATAAAAATTTAAACAATTTTTTTTGTTTGTTTCCAGCTGCAGCAGACACATTTCAAGCACTCAATAGCTACATATGGGATTAGCAGCTTCTACTCAGCAAAACTTAGTAGTGATCATACCAAGCTTACAGAAATTTCTATAGTTTAGCGGTGCTCTGAGCTCTAGACATTATTTCAGAGATTTTTGTTTTTTGTTTTGAGATTTTTTTTGGTTTTGTTTTTTGTTTGTTTTCTCTGTGTAGCCTTGGTTGTCCTGGAACTCATTCCATAGAGCAGGCTGGCCTCGAACTCAGATATGCCTGCCTCTGCCTCCCAAGTGCTGAGATTAAAGGCCTGTGCCACATGCCTGGCTACTATTTCTCAGATCTAAACTACCATAGATCAAATCCCCCAGGAAGCAGAATTTGAGGTAGAAATTTACATTTAGGATATGGATTGGGGGTGTTTGGGGAGAACATCTTTAAGGGAGTGAGGGAAGCAACATTAGGCAGAGGAAGAGATGGAACAATCATGTAGTTACAATGGGAGCCTCAGTGTATCATGCAGAGTTTGGCATTGGGATAGCCCTTCTGTAGCATCTGGAACCAAGGCCAGGTGACAGGCTGGTGTGCCCTACGTGAACAATAACTGGCTATTGCTTTCCTCTGTCTTCCTACTGAAGAAGAGCTATCACTTGGGGGAAGCTGGTTTGTTTAAAGGAGGGGAACCTGGGAAGAGATTCAGGTATGAGAGGTCAGCTACAACACTGCTCAGTCCTTGAGGGTGGAATCCAACTCTTTCCCCCTTATGGCTCCATGCCGCTCTGCTGTGCTTGCTGGCTGCTCATACCAAAAAAACCTGGAGCCCCATCATGCTTTTCTTCTAATGCTTCTGTCTAGCAGAGCTTTAAGAGAATCTTTCTTAGTATCATTGTCTCTGTCTCTCAAATGATGGTTCTAGCAAGATGAAAGTAAATAATGGTGAAGTCATGGATCTGTTATCTCTGTGATAAAATAAATTCTCTTTAAAAATAAAAAGAAAGAGTGGAAAAAGTAGAAGTTATGTTGACTTCTGGGATAGCATTGGTCTTGTCCTTTGATATTACAATGTTGTATGATAACCATGGAAAACAGTCTCTGGATGAATTTGATTACAAGCAATAGAAAGCAACTCAGTTAACCCAGGCAAGGGGAATTCACAAGGCTGCTACTGTAGTATCTTGTGGAATCCAAGGTTAAGCTGGCTGAATTATACTATTAATGAATCACCACCACCACCACCATCATCATCACCATTTATTATTTACTGCTTCTCTTGTATCGTTATACTAATACATAACTAATGTACCTAATTAATGTAGATCTCTGGGTTATTTTCTACACCTCACTTGCTCTTCCCTTGGGAAAGGCGGGCATATCTAGTGAGTGAATTTGGAAGACTGTGCTTGACCTGTTTGGCTTTTTAAAAAAGAAATCTGTATCCTTGAGAAGAAAAGCATTCTTTTCTGCTTGGTGTCTGAGAGGCACCTTTAGAGAAAACCTGTGGCAGTCTAGCACTGATTGGATGAGAGGTTATAACCTGGGGCTAAGGACTGGAATGCACGAGACGGCTCTGTCACATGCCTCAAGCTATAATCTTTAAACTGTATATTGAAGTCTATATTTTAACACACACACACACACACACACACACACACACTCAGTTGGTTTAGAATTTGAGCAGGAAAGAGAGGTCTTCATATGGTTCTTTCTTTCTTATCTCCATATCTACTGCATTTTAGTGCTTTCTGATGGTTCTTGTGTACAGCAAGAATCACCAGGTGTAAACCCTTCTGATGTAGGCACTGGCAGTAGCTGAGTGGCCGCCTGTGAGTCACACATCCAAACCCATACAGTAGTTTACTGACTGATTTGACTTTGCTTGGATGTGACCTTTGGCTGAGCAAATCACGAAGCCCTGGGGAAGGGGGCCTGTGCTTAGTATGGAAATACATATGAACTGGGTGAGGAAATGGTAGATAGAAAGTGAGGTGTTTGTAACTGCCCGAGGAAGTCTTCCATGGCAGGGGCTGGGTATTCTGGACCAAGAAAATCTTTTCACTAAGCTGATCAACAATTGGCTTTGTCATGAGGGTGCTCTTCTTGCTGTTGCTATGACTCAGCATTTAATCTAAGTTACAGCTTCTGCTGAGAGCTGTTTATATGCCTCACGTGCATTTCTGAGAACTATTTGGTTAAATAATCTAATTTCTTTAAAGGTTAGGTATGTGCTGTTTAATGTTTTGCTGGGAAATTATGGAGGGATGGAGAGGAAAAGAAGGGGCCTGTTGGTGGGAGCAGACACTTCATGAACACAGATCAAGCCAACAGGTAGTAAAACCATTCTGGGAAGTTTATCCTTAAAATAAAAATTAGTTCATCAAAGCCCATACAATTAGAAGCTTTCAGTATATTTTCAGATGAACACATAATCTCTTTCTTGGAATTTCCCATAATAAAATATACAGTCAAGTCACAGACTTTTCTTTGCCTTTAATTCTCAATAACTCACATTCTCAAGGAACTTGAGCCAACTCAAAACAGGTTCCTTTAATAATCATTAAGGTCACATGACCCACCCCACACAAACAGCAAGGATATCGACGATGAGCCATCCTGTTGAGAAATTAATCTTCAATCAACATGTGTCTATATGTCCTCTGGAAGTCGCCATTGATATTTCATGATTTCTTTTCTTGTAGAACTAAAGGGGCATGTTTCATGTCAAGATGAAATCAATATGTAATTGATGGGCTGAGAGGACTCTGGTCTTTCGGGCTTTGCAGTAGTCTAATAACCAGGGTTTCCTTTCTCATAGCTTACTGAGCAATGTTACCCAAGGTAGCAAGTTTTCCACATAGAATTTCTCTACATATTCCTCCAACCTCTCTCATTTTTATCAAGTCCTTTTAGCATCATCATCATTTTCTTTCTTTGTCAAAAAAATGACAGTGTAAATGTGATGAGTGAGAAAGACGGAATGTTATTCCTCATCCCACCGTGGGAACATTTTAGATTACTTCCCACCAGCCTATTCACGTTTAAAAAGTAGAATTGAGTTCCTTCTGTGTCTGTAAGGTTATTGCACTGTTACAGTAGGGCATCACCAGCTGTGATATTCTGGTTCTTTTTAAACATGGCCTTTAATGACTGTTGCATTGCTTCTTCTGTATACTTTGTTTTAAAATTTTCCTTTTTTAAAGATTCTAGAATTTTTGTATTTATCTCTAAACATTTACTTATTGCATGCTAAGACATTACACACACACACACACACACACACACACACACACACACAAACACACACACTATTTTCCCTTCAAATTAATTCCAAGAACAGAGATCACTGGTTCAATATTTCAATATTTCTTTTTTTTTTTTTAAATTTCACTTGTTTTTTATTCAGGCTCAGGAAGATTTGCTGGAAGTTTGTGAAAAATTATACTTCCTTGGGATCTCTCTGAAGAAGTAGAACTGTGTTCTTAAGTTGCTTTTTTCCCCCTTTGGAATGCTTCACCCGCCCCCCTCCTCCCCCACTATATAAACACACCTCAGTCAATCACAGAAATGGAATGATTCTGCTTATCTTGTCCTGGATGAGAAAGAAATCTCTTGGTACTTCTGAATAATATTGTTGAAAGTAAAAGATTACTACGTGATTTTTAGGATGTTTTTCTTTTTCTTTCCTTTAGGTATGTTAAACAAGTTTGCTACTGAAGTTGGTGATGTCAAATGCCCCCTGTAGTATATACGCACGATGGCCCCTTGTGGGACATAGAAAAGGGCACTGTGCTGGAAATGGGGACATTTGGCTCAGCTGCGGTACTCTGCTAGCCCTGCGTCTGTTTGTACAATTCAAGGCACTTTATTAGCACTCATCAGGCTGCCCAGTGACCCCCTGAGCCAGATGCCATCATAACTCTGATAAAATAGCTTGGTCAACAGGTACAGCAAGGATACTGGGTTGGCTAATGATAGGCCCAACCCAACCATCGGCTTTTGTCATTGTTCCAAGCTGTTCTCATTACGCATGCTTCAAGGGACAATCACATAAGTTTTCGGAGTCTTACTCTGTCCATTTTAAAACTTAGGTAATTCTATCTACCCCACAGGGCCTCTGTGGCAAGCTGGTGAGATGTAGTAACGTTAAGAAGTAAAATGTTAACTAATATAATGTTTACTTACAGGGCTCAGAATGGCTACTGAAAATTAGATATTTAAATTGTTTGATTTCTAGTTCACAGGTTTTCATTTCCTTTTTCATGTATATTTGTTTGTTTTTTAAAAATAAGTTATTTCCTTTTATTTTATGTTCATTGGTGTCTATGTGAGGATGTCAGCTCTTGGAGTTACGGACAGTTGTAAGCTGCCATGTGGGTATTGGGAGTTGAACCTGGATCCTCTGGAAGAGCAGTCAGTGCTCTGAACCATTGAGCCATCTCTCCAGACACGTTCCACAGTGCCAGCTGGGTTTGAACTTGGTGTGTAAGTGGGGATGATCTTAAAATCCTGATCTTCCCACCCAGCTCTCCAAATGTTGACATTATAGGCCTGTGCTACTCTGCCAGTGGAACGCAAGCTTTTCAACTTGTCAACACTGATACATGATTTGGGGTCAGAAAATTTTATTTGGTAGGGAATCTCAGCTGTTTCTTATAGAATATTTATTAGCATTCTTGGCCTCTAACAACAGTTGTACCTTCCCGAAAATTTAACAAGAAAAAGAAAATCACTAGATATTGCCAAGTGTCTTTTGGGTATGGAGAGATGTCAAGCTGCCCCCCATTGGAAAACACAGCTCTAACAGAATAGACTAGAATGTTCTAGTTCTATTATTTAATATGTCAAAAGCGTAATGTTCCTGGCTTTGTTATCTTAGTCTATTCAGAATTTCAACCCTGTTACTAGAGGAACATCATTGTTTTCCTGACTGTCCAAAGACACAGAATGCCAATACCCAGGTCTGAATGCAAATGATAGAAAATAAGAAATAAAGAAAAAACAAAAACCCACACAATTACAAGAGACCTGTTCTGGAGAGAGCAGCTCCTGTAAAATTTCTCATTTTTATTAAAATTTAGCCTCAAGAACAGATTTGTGTTGTGTCATTTTCAGTTCTTGTTAGCGTCATTGTCAAACAGGGAATGAGCCTAATTGCAATGCCGAGGCTGGTCTGTCACTTGCAATAGTGTGAGGCCCTGCTCTGACCTTCTGTTATTCCAGAACCGTCAGGAGGCACAGCCACTGACCAGAGAAGATGAAGCAGTATGGAGAGATCAAAGGCCATCAGGACATGAGTGGCTGAACAATTTAGCACCGGGGATTCTATTCAGCCGTCTAAATTGCAGCTGGTCCATCTGTCCTGAGAGCAATATGGTACATAGTTATGTAACATCACTCACCATAGCAAAAGGCCATTTCCATCAAAGGAAAGAGAGGCACATAGGAAGAAAGTATATTTTAACATCTGTACACCAAAGGGCTAACAATTATTTTCCTGTCCATATATTCTCTACACTAAAAATAAGAAATATTATTTTATTTCATTTTTGTTTTTTAAAATGAGCGGAATGAGAGTAAGTTATCAAGGATGAAGTCAAGCTGGGTGATTCACACCATGTCTCAAAAGTCTCTTAGTATTTCTAGACACTATTGACACGTCAAAAGTGCTAATAACATAAAAATAGACCATAGCATTCTATTATAAACTTGATCCAGAGGTTTGAAATGATACAGCATTTTAAAACTGAAAACATTTTGGTGTTCTGTCTTAAAAACATAATTCTGTTTTACTTAGTACTCTTGTATGCATTTAATTTTTCTAAAGTTATTCTCCCAGTGTTATAGACCATTTCTCTTTTTAACACAAATGAATTTCTTTCAAAGTGTTTTTAATAACTGTACATTCTATATAACACAATCAAAATACAGTGACCTTCAGCCCCCAAGCCACTTAACATCCATGCTTTAATTTCTTTTGTTAATATGACAATAAAATTATTGTTTAAAACTTTATATATGTCATTAATTTGTTCACCTACCTTTCTAGAAGTTGAATTTTTGAACAAATAGGTTTGAATATATTCCAAATCTGAAACTGTAGAAAATATCTTTTATGTTTCATCGATATACTTTCCTGTACTCAGCAATTCAAATATTACTCTCAACACGAATAAAAATTTTATTAATACAGTATTTAGAAGGATCTTCTTTCTGAGGTCTTTACCTATGTTTACATATGTTTTCTATTAAGAAGTAATTAGGACAATTTTTTAAAAAACATGACTGTTTTTTATAAGTATTTTATTAGTTTCAGGGAATTAGCAGGGAGCCCTCTGTCTGCCTCATGTGTAGCTGTTAAGCAAAGGAAGAACACTGAGGAGGAAGGCCTCCGCCGTGTGTTGAGGGTTCTGTTCTTCAAGGGTTGTTTAAGCTTGGCTTCCTCAAAGAACTCAGAAGTTAGTGTTTTTTCTCTGTTCTTCTTAATGTAAGTTTTATTTGCTTTTAATTACTATTACTCTGTTGTGTGACTATCTCTCACGTGAAAGGAGCAGAGCCAGGTGCTGGGAAGAGGTGTGAAACGCAGTTCTTTCCTTTAAGGTGTCAGAGGTGAGTACTCAATTTCTTTAAAACAGGTAGTTGAATATGACTAAGAAACGTTCAAATGAAGGAAGTGGCCTGGTTAGAGAGGAGGCTTATGAAACCCTTTGATCTAAAGATCACAGCACAACTTTGAAAACATCCAGAAGGGAGCTGCTGTGCTGAAGAGAACTGACTTGGAAACAAGCCCAGATGAGGGCCGAGGTTGGGGAGTAAGCACTGTTGAGGTCTCATCTCCCGTCCCTACCTCCTTAGCCACACACACCTGTCTGCAGCCACTGCAGGTTTGCTAGTTGCCCAAAGAGCAGAAGCTGGGCTGGACTCTATCGGAACCGTGGCTTCCTTGTCATGCTCTCCCGTGTTTCTTACTGCTTATCTGAACCACATTCTCATCTCTTGCTTTTTAAGTCACTCTTCTCCACTAACCACATACTTTTTCCTTTGGAATTGTCTGCTCATCCCATTCCTGCTGAAGAGATTGGCCTCGACATCACCATGACCCATAGCAGCGTCTCCTTGTCAGTTAATTGGTCTGGAGGTTTATTCCCAGCCATAGGGAACCCATCAGAGCCAAACAGATTCTATTCCTCCATAATCTGAACTAAGTGAGCCATAGCCTTTCCAGTAGTGGGAGAAGGCAAGGTCGGGTATGAGACTGAAAATGATACTGGTCCAGGCCGAACAGCTGAGAAATATAAAGAATAAGGAGGCCGAGAGAAACAGAAATGAGCATATATACAGCATCTTGGCAAACAAATAAATTGGTGACTTCCCAGGCTACTTTAGCTCACAGGAGAATCAATTTTTAAAACATTTCCAGCTTTGGATTTCAAGAGACTTAGAACCTAACACCAAGTTTGTCTTACTCAAGTTAATTAGGGCAGGTTTCCTATCCTTTTAGTCCAGCACGCCTGAGCCCCTCGCTCCGACCTGCAGCTCCTCGAGTGGACCCGCAGCTCCTCTGATCCTCCCCTTCTCTGACCTTCATCCATGTACTCTCTAAATCCTTCAGGACTTCTTAGCGTTCTTATTTGGCTGCTTTTAGTGTGTGCCCATTGTCTTGCATAGGTGGCAAGCTTCCTGGGGATGGCAACAAAGTCTCCCTTGGTATAACCTAGTAACTTAAAGAACGGACTCAGGATCAAAATGCTAGAAAACCTCTTGTACTGGCCAGTTTGCTTTGCTGACAACTTCCGGATTTATGGAGAAGGCAGACAAAGGTGAGTTTAATGTCGTGTATAGGTGGACAGGAGGCCCATGATAGCCTCAGCTATTCAGAAACAGGCATATGGAGGCTTCCTCCTAGTATGAATAGCAAGGATCATCAATCAAGCCAAAGAGAACTTAGACACAGCCTTCTGGCTGTTGACAGATCATCATGGGGATATCCAGCAACTTGCCCACGTACTCCTTGGCCGACGGAAGTTGCAAGGCTATGCTTACTTTCCAAGGGGCCTCAGAAGGAACCTGAAGGATTTATGAACAACTCTGAAGACTACCTCTTCTTGCTGGTGATGGTGGCACACACCTGTCAGCCAGCACGTGTCACTTTAAGACCACTCAGGCTGCACAATGAAACTTTGTCTTGAGAAATAATAACAATAAATGAAACAAAATTCATTAAAGAAACAGAAAGCTTCTTAAGGGTTGCCAGTCTCCCCTGTTGGGAGCATTTGCACTAATGATATGCCCAAAGTACGTAGCTCAGTGAAGCACCAAGTGTGTGCTAGCTGATACCTGTAATGACTTCTTAAAGGTAGAGCTCTTTATATATATATATATATATATATATATATATATATATATATATATATTATTATTATTAGTTACATTTTATTAACTCTGTATCCCAGCTGTATCCTGCTCCCTCATTCAAAGGTAGAGTTCTTTGAATGAGTTATTGTTTTTATATCTCTACCCAAAGATATCGCAATTGACATGATTCAGAGAGGACAGCGTGATAGACTTTCCTACTCAATTCTTCAGCCCTTATTTAGTTAAAGACAGAACATTTACCTAGTAGATATTTGTGTTATTCTCTTGCCAGTTAGCATGGCTTTCTTCTAAAACTTAGCTGTCCTGCAATGCTGGCCACCATCAAAAGGTTTTCACTGCAGCACTGTCCTGCCTTCTGCATAAAACGGCATCACAAACAACAGGGGAATGCCTCATGGAGAGGACAGGCCTATGAACTAATAGGCTCAGAGTCTCCTTGATTGGTTTGTTAAGGTGCAGAGAACACCTGCAGAGGTTTGGTTCAGGGTTTTTTTTGGTCCTGCTTTCAGGGAAGTTCTCCAGAATAATGTACCACAGTCACAGCACTATTGTGAAGGCTGCTTGGTGCTCAGCAGAGCTCCGGGGGAAAGGCACGGCCATTACCAGTTGTGGAAGGCCAGCTTTCAACGTTTTTATCAGGAAGATTTCTGTTCAAACTGAACACTGGTTGGGAAAAAGAAAAGAAAACCTTTCAGAAACGCTGCTCAGACTTAAACAAAATGGCTGCTATTCTAATGGAAAAGCAGTGTGTTTTGGCATCAGCACGAGAATGGATAGGATGCAGTGTAATCAGGAAGTGCAGGTTCCTCCTAGTCCCTAGTCAAAGCCAAAGTCTTGTCTTCTGAAGAGCTGCTCAAACGTGTTTTAACACAGCCACCAGGAGGCCTCAGTGATTTTTTTTTCTCCTCAGGAAGGCTAGTAAATAGCGCTTTGATCCTCTGGGTATGTTTACACGGCATCTCCCTTGTCTCTAAACGCACAGAGCCCCTCATCAGTCATTCTGTGAGCTCCACCAGCTCCACGGTGACTTCACCTGATGCTTTGTGTCTGCCTTGCTTTGCTCTGAACCAAATTTTCACCAGCTTCAGCTGCGTCTCTCTTCATGCTGCTTTCTAATTCTAGCCATGTCACAGCTCCTCTCTCTTATCTTCCAGGCATTTAAAATTTTATTTATTTATTTATTTATTTATTTATTTATTTATTTATAAAAATATTTCCTGCGCTACCAATTTTCCTCTTCTTTGCTCCCCTGGTCTTGCTTGAGCCTGTTAATTTACTTATGTGTCACTAGGCTCACCAGGCACACTTTGCTAGTCTCCCTTTCCTCCCTTTCTTATTTTGACAAGGTCTTGTCACCATGAAGTACAGACTGATTTCAAATTCACCATTCTCAGGTATTTGCTTCTTGAGTGCTGGGACTATAGCTGTACATCATGATACTCAGTCTTTTTTTCTGTTTTTGATGCTACCTCCTCCCAAAATGGACTAAGCCAATAAAGAGGCAGTGTTTCGGAATAGTGTTTGTTGGTGGCTTTTCCATAGGTGCTTTAAAGATGGAGGATGTAGGGGCAGGAGGGATGGCTCAGTAGTTAAAGATCCCTGGTTGCTCTTCTAGAGGACTTCAGTTCAGTTCCCAGCAACCACACGGCAGCTTACAACCACCTGTAACTCTAGTTCCTGGGGATCCAATGCCCTCTTCTGGCTTTTACAGGCACCAGACATTAGTGGTATACAGGCATACATGCAGGCAAAATACTCATACCATATATCTATATCTATAATCTATAATCTATATCTATCTATAATTTTTTTTAAATGTAGAAACTGGGTTAGGAAACAGTTACCCATTGCTAGGTGACTGCAGGCCAATTTCAGTGCTCCCAGTTTATTCATGCAGCGTTTCATGGAGCTTAGCAACCCTATTTTCCTACTCCTCTTCCTTCTTATGAATGTGGCAGCGGATGACTGGAGCAATAAAGGCATCATCCACATGAGTGTGCATGCATACGTGTATGGGTGCCTGTGCACATATGTTTGACATTCAGCGTCCTCCTCTGTTGCTCTCCGCCTTAATATTTAAGATACTGTCTCCTGCGAACCCAGCACTCAGCACTTAGCCAGGCTGGGTGACCACAAGCGCCATGTGATCTGCCCGCCTTGGGTTGCTTCTTACGTGGGTGCTTGGAGTGAGAACTTAGTTTTCATGTTCACATGGCTGGCATACTGACTGATCTACGTCTGTAGGCCCACCTGCCCAAGTTCTCAACCACCGTGATGCTTTCGACTCTTTGCATCTCAGTGTTCTCCTATGTAAGATGGCAGGATTCATTTAACTAGGGTTTCTAAGTCTTAGCATAATTGGGATTTGGGGGCTGGGTAACTCTGGTTTGGAGGCTGCCGTATGCTATCTATGTTAGCTGCCTTGAACTGTTCTTGACCTTGCTCTTGCCAGATGTCAACATCATCTCCCTTCACATAACTGAAGCAAAGAGAAAAGCCTCCTGCTGCAGTTCTTTCCTCCCATTTGTCTCTTCTTTTTGCTTAATTTACTCATCTATAAATATGGGATAACAAAACTACCCACCTTCACACACACACACACACACACACACACACACACACACACACACACACACA
>NW_026585797.1:9611633-9615680 GCF_907164565.1 Psammomys obesus
ACACACACACACACACACACACACACACACACACACACACACACACATTTGAGGATTACATTGCCAACCAGCAGGCTGGGTTCTTTTGCTGTACTCAAATGGAAGCATGACTAGGCATAGGACATCTTCCTCATTGTGGGCTTTTGGGGTCTCCAGCCTCATGGGCTGCACTAACAGGGCCAGAAGCTTATATCACTGGGTTTGAAAGCTGGATGTTTATGGCTTCAAAGTCTAGAGGCAGGAGGATTATAGCTGCTGGTGTGCAGATCAGAGGATTATTGCTCTGGGTCGTGCCTGTCAGTGGCCCAGAGCATCAGCTAGCTAGCAGTCCCTTGCAGCAGACGGCGCTCCGCCTTAGGGTTTCCAAGCCTTAGGCTTCAGGACCCTGAGTTCTTATGTTCAGAACTCTCCCCGCATTTGTGGGCTGCAGTTTCTCACATTCTCCATTTTTCTGCAGACCCTTGTCAAATCTAATGGCCTCTGCTTTCTACCCAGCTTTACAGGTGTCTTCTCAGCAGCTCTTGGTGAGGTCTCTGGCTAACACAGCTGCTGTGTGGTACGGCTGTCTTCTCAGCAGCTGTTGGTGAGGTCTCTGGCTAACACAGCTGCTGTGTGGTGCTGCCGATCACATCACTTTGTGCTGCCAGCTCAGCCCACTTTACTTGCGGTAAAGATAATCAGCAGGCAAGAAGAGATCACCTCTTATTGGGCCTGACTGTCTTCCACAGCTGGTTGCAGTGTGCCCTTTGCAGTTGCTTGTCTCTGGATATTCCCTGCTCCCGGATACTAGGCATAAAGGGAAGGAATGTCAAACATGTCCTTCTCCCAGTAGCTTTATGAGTTCATGGAAAACTATCAAAAGGTATTTTCATGAAAAGAGGTGACAGGGACATAATAACATTCGCAGTGACGTTTCACATGTGTGGTTGTGTTTAACAGGACTTAGTCCTTACCGCAATACCTCAATCAGGGTTTGGTGCCTGACCTGTCTCTAAGTGATGTAAGAGGTAATCAAATCTCAAGGACAATCTTTGCAGGAGTTTAGGTCAGTGGAAGGCCAGGGCTTCCAGCTGTGGTTTCTGTGAACAGGTCAATAATCTTGCTGTCCTTCTCTGGGACTGGCTTGACTCACAAGGAGAGAGGAGCACGGTTCCTCTGAGGGCCTGAAAGGAGGCCACGTGCTCCATCTAGACCTGCAGCACGCCCATAATGCTCCAAGGGAGACATTCTGGTGATGGGAGCACAAATTAGAGCAGATTTTGGAGCTGTGTGTGGTTACTTTGAAACCCTAGAAGTTGGGAGGCTGAGTCAGGACTATCAAGAGTTTGAGGCCTGCCTGGGGTACATAGTGAGTTTGCACTAGTCTGGGCTATCGAGTGAGACCTCCTCTCAAAATGAAACAAAACAGAAATGAGCAAACACATGTGTTTTATATGTAGTGAAATGGAAGCCATTTCCTTTCAGTCAGGTTTAGGTAAGGGCAGATCTCAAAGGGCAGACTTTGCTGTTTGCCATATCCACTGAGGAAAACCTCCACAGCTTCCCATCTGTAAGTTTCGGAGAGGCTGGGAGGTTTTGAGCATTTTGATATTGCATAGATGAATTTTTAAAAATCTTCTGCTTCTGAAGGGAGTGGGATCAGCAGACCTGGGCCTTTGATGCTCATTTGATGTGCCTGTGCTCCTTGGAGTTTGGCAAGCAGCTTTCCCAGCCACCCAGGTACACTTCCTGTTCCTTCCTCTACTGTTTCAGTCTTCCTTTATGTCCTGCCTTTAACCCAGGCCAGTGGCTATTTTCCCTTAAGAGAAAATGAAGGATACTTTTTTTTTTTTTTTTTTCCTGGAAAGCTTGGAAAAGCATCTCCTTTATCTACCCCAACCCAGACCTAAACAATGCTTGCTTTCATCTGGTCTGTAGGCATCTTTCCTTCCTGTGTAACTTCCTAGGTCCCACTATTGGGTGAGCTGTGTCTTTAGCCAGTCTTCCTGGTAAGTTCCTGAGTGGGAAGTCAGGCTGAGGCAGAAACTCTCCTGCCAGGTGACAGTTTGACTCACGTGGTTGCTTATCTTTTGTTTTTTTTTTTTTTGGAAACAAATTGACTCAGCTTGCACATTCTGACACCTCTTCATTTCTTGTTCTATACAAGTTTGGTCCTAATCTTTCCATTTAGTCTATTTGGTGTCTCATTACAAACTTTGATCACCGTAAACAAAGGGGACAGGCAAGCAGAGAAGGGAAAGGAGAATTTCTTACTTTCCTTTCTCAGAAAGGGCTTTGTAAAGACACGACAAAGACTTGATAATGTTTGTTAGACCTTATCATGGAATTAAGACTGGGTGTTGTTGGGAGCGATCAACATTATCAATTTTAAGTCTGAAGTGCTTCACAAACTTTTAGTTATGCAAATGTGAATCTCTATAAAGATAATAAATGCAAATTACTCAGGCTCTTGATTATGTATCCCCTTTTGTTTTTGCAACAGGACATCTTACAGTGTTCCATGACAAACATTTTGCAAAGAATTGTTTTAGTATAATTCATTTAGCATATTCTGCATACTCTTTTGGAGTTTCATATTGCTGATATTTTAAAATTATATTTCCTTGCTTTGAACTCAAATCATGGGCTTTTTTTTTTTGATTGTGCAAAAGAACAACAACTTACAAAAGGAAAGAAAATTGTAGTTTAGAGTGCATAGTTTCTTTGAAATTGTTGAAACAGGCAATATTACATGTTCTTGATTTAATAAATGAGATGCTCAGAGTTACTTGTTTGAGTCTTTTGACACCTTTACCTGAGAATCTAAACTCCTAAAGATATCACAGCTGTCATGTTTCAGGATGAAAACACACTAATTTTCCTTCAATCCTTATTAATTTAGGATCGGAAATTTCCACTAATAATTGTCTGTACTGTTCTCTTGCCTTGAAGTTGGCATGCTTCTAAAAATTCACTTGTTAAGCATCCTTGTGTGAAGAGGGCTTATCATTATGTGAACATTTAGTGGACTCCTCTCAACAAACAGGAAAGCACACAAAACAACGAGTTTCATTAAGGACCTTTATGCACATTTTGTTCTTATTCACTGCCCCTCCATCCTTTCCTTCCTAATGGCCTTCTTTCTCGTTCCGTAGTTCTCCTTTCTGCTTTCCTGTCATCCATATTTCATTATCCTCTTTTTAATCCTTAATTCTTAATCTTAAATTTATTTATTCACCTTATATCCTGATTGCAGTCCCCTCCTCTCCTTGTGGCCCCCATACACTCTTTCTCTCCATTCTCCCCTCTTCTTCTCCTCAGAGAAGGGGGGTATCCCTGTGGGTACTAACCCGCCCTGGCACATTAAGTTGCTGCAGAACTAGGCACATCCTCTCCCATTGAGGCCAGACAAGGCAGCCGAGTTAGGGGAATGGGATCCAAAGGGACACATCAGAGTCAGAGAGGGCCCACACTCCAGCTGTTGGGGACCCACTTGAAGACAAAACATCTGCTACATATGTGCAGGGGACCTAGGACCAGCTCATGAATGTTCTTTGGTTGGTGGTTCAGTCTCTGTGAGCCTCCATGGCCCCAGGTTAGCATACCCTGTAAGTCTTCTTGGGATGTCCTTGACCCCCCCAGCTCCCTCAATTAGTCCCCCGACTATTCCATAGGACTCTCCGAGCTCTGTCTAATGTTTGACTGTGTGTCTCTGCATCTGTTTCCATCAACTGCTGGGTTAAGACTCCCAGAGGAGGTATGCTAGGCTCCTGTGTACAAGCATAACAGAGTAACATTAATAGTGTCAGGGATTGGTTCTCTACCAGAGGATGGGTCTCAGGTAGAGTCAGCATTTGGTTGGCCATTTCCTTAATCTTTGTTTCATCTTTGTCCCTGCACATCTTGTCGGCAGGATAAATTTTGGGTCAAAGATGTTGTGGTTGGGTTGTTGTCATTGTCTTTCCTTAATCCCTTTCCTTAGATCTCTCATCCTCCTCTTATGGTTCTCTTTACTGTTTAAACACACACACACACACACACACACACACACACACACACACACACACA
>NW_026585797.1:9615690-9625223 GCF_907164565.1 Psammomys obesus
CACACACACACACACACACACACACACACACACACACACACACACACGTACATCTTTTTTAAAGACAGAATTATAAATGTTTTCCTGGCATTTCAACTATTTCTGTTCTTTGGTCTCTGGCATTGTGCAGTCATGAGCTGTGGGAATGTAACAATGGCTTGTTTCTTCATATTTTTCTCCAAGTTTCTTTGTTGTGTTTTGAGTATCAGTTGGGATGGAAGTGTTTTCCAGTTGTCATTTTTTCCTTTTTTTCCAGTGAGTACCCTGGTGAGTTGTCTTGGCTCAGGTTTGTGTTTTCTGTTGTTTGTGGGGGAAGCTGGCTATGGTAACAGACACGATGATTTGATGGAAATCTCAGAGTTGACCTGTGATAGAAGATATGTAAGTATACACGTCTGTTGTGTGCCTAATAAAGTTTGGCACGGAATACTAGGGCATTGACTGGACAAACGTAGTTCATGGTTTTTTAGAGCCAAGGGAATTAATAATTAAAAGGTAAAAATGAAGAGAATGGCAAGAGAGAAAAGAGAAACATGGGTCAGAGGTAAGAGCAACATTAGTGAGGATATTGCAGGACAGGTGCAGACAGGGGGAGGATAACTTCCTAGCTGAGTTGAATGTGGCTTCTCCCGCTGGTTTGTTTGTCTCCTGTATCTGGTTGGGGCTGGGTGTGGGCACTAGTCTAATAATGCAAACAAGTTAGGTCAGGATGTCCTCCCTGCTAAGAGGGGAGTCTTGAGGGTTCCATTTTAGGGATGACTCCCACAGTCTAAAATACCTTCTTTCCACGCATGGCTTTCTGTGATGGGCCCAAGGGGGCATGAAAAGCATACTACGCTGTGTCTACCTTTGCAGTTCTCCTTTTCTGGCTGTGTCTTGGCTGGTTCCCCACGAATGTGCCAGAGTCCTTTCCTGAGAATTCTTGCTTCCATTGGCAAGACCTACCACACTTCCCACTTCGTGTTGTCCATTGCTAGTGCCTGCACACGTTTCTTAGTTTACTCACCCTGTGGTATTTTGAAAGACTCGATTTTAGGCATCTGCACACTGCTGCCACGATGGGCTTCACAGCCGGTGCCTCTTTGGCTGTTTCTCTGCCCACTTTGTGTTCACCCCTGAAAGATATCCTCACAGCTTAGCTTGTTTTTCTCCATCTACTCTTCTGAGCTCACACATCTCTGACAACTACTGCTGACCTGAGTGGCTCATGGGCAGCACAGTGTAACTGGATCCAAGTTGGTGGTCTCTACCGTCTGCTTTTCCCTAGAAGATCTTGTGCATCTTCACTTTGGCTTGTTTGTATTTTCTGTGTTGCTTATCTTTACTTTCCACAATTTCCCACTCTTCTTTGGGTAGTTCCTTTCCTTTAAAAATTAACATCTATCTATCTATCTATCTATCTATCTATCTATCTATCTATCTATCTATCTATCTGTCTATCTATCTTGTGTGTGTGTGTGTCTGGGCATGCATGTGCCACACATGTATTGAAATCAGAGGACAAATTTTGGTAGTCATCCATTTTCTTTTACCAAGTTGATCATGAAGATTAAATTCAGGTCACCAGGCAAGTCGTTTACCCTCTGTGTCATCTAGCCAACCCCTTAGTGTGTTTGCATTTCTGATGGGTCTTCAGTTCTGTTTTTCATAGAAATGCAGTCTATAGAGTTTATTCTTTCTGTACTGACTGCCCTTTACAACACAAAGGCAGCCCTAAATCTACCATCTTTCTCACCTGAAAGTCTAACATTTATGTGTAACATATTTCTCATCTATAGAATTTTAGAAGACAAGATGCAAAGAGTAGCTTAATGGGATGGGACATAAAAATCAACTAAATATAAACAGTCTTCATAATAGCTTTTGAGTTGGTATTGTAGCCCCCTGAATAGTTTCCATTGGTTGGAAATGTTTTGCTATTGCAGCTAATACTGACATAAAAATCCAAATTCATTTACTTTTTTGGGAGTGGAAGGTCTAGGTGAAAGGTCACTAACAATTATTCTGCTCATACAGTTTTATGTCTAGCATCTATAACAAATGACTTTCAAGTGTTCAGCAGTAAATTCACTGAACACTTAACGTTATGTCAGAGGCACACATGAAATTTTGCCATAGTGAGCTTTGAGTAGATTTTTAAGTTCAATAAATCTAATTTCTGCTTGTTTTTTTTTTTTTTTTTTTTTTTTTTTTTGCATCTGCTGGTAGCCCCTTATCATTTCTGTGACCTGGCTGTGTTGCTTTCCTATACAGTCTTTCATCTTATTCAGATTCCCTCTTCCCTTTCCTATTTTGTTGTTTGCTTGGCCACAAATCTCTTAGAGTGTAATTTCCTGCTAGGCTCTCTGGCTGTGAGACATTCCTTCAATCCCCTCTACCCAGTTCTCCAGCTGTCTTCTCGGAGATGCAAACTGCTGATTATAACACGTTTTGTTAGTACGGAGTAGGGTCTGGGCACTCCTATTAACTTCTAAAATGTGATTATGATGCAAGACGTTTTGCCTCTAATTAAGACTTCCACTAAGGGAGTAAATAAAAGGGTGGGCAGATGTTTGCCATTTTAAACAGTCTCCATACCAGAAGAGGGCAGAGAAAGGTCAAATAAGTGATATGAGAGTTCAGAGGAGTCTAAAATCCAGGTGCTGTTTTCTCCTGAGTTGGAGGCTAGTGTTTACCTACCTTCGCTTGTGCTGTGCTGTCTACTGGGAAAGCAGCAGAAATACCTGACAGACAGGAACCCCTGAAGTGGGCAACACAAGAAACTCCTTTTATGAAGGTGCCAATTTTCAAGTATTCAAGCATCCTGGAGGTATGTTGTCATTTTTTGAAACATTCATAACATGCAATGGCAAGAAAGAGACTCTCTGTTAGCTCCATTCAGGGAGGAAAATTGAGATGCAGCCGGGAGGAGCAGGGGAAATCCAGTCAGCAGGACAGCACAGATAACTTGTTTTAGATGGTTCATGGTAAACAAGCTTACTTTATATATGGAGCTGTTATAAGCAGGGCAGAAAAAAAGATTTCTATAAAAGCGCTGGGTCTTGTTTTTGTCTCAGGATGGTGTCTCATCACTCTTGATGATAAGAAAAAGTACTGTGAACAATTAAGAAAGTGTCCAAACTAATGCTTAGTATTTTCTTGACTTACATGTTATTAATATGACAACCCTAGTTTGGTGTACAAGAGGTGCCTTGTTCTTGTGGTGACAGAAATGATGTATGAAAATCCATTATTTCTGGTAAACCAGTTCATCTCTGATCATATACATGTGGGAGAACCAAAAAAAAAGCCATTTGAACTCTGCAAATTCCTGGGGGACCCACAGCACTGAGACCCCAGCTCCATGGCCTCTCTCCCTGTCCCTGAGGTACTACTGCACATCTTCCTTGAAGTAGCTGCCAAGACAGGGTTAGAAGTATTAGCATTTTAGAGTGAGAAATGCCTATAAAAATTAAGGAAAAGGGATAAACTAAGCCAAGAAGAGCTTCAGATCCAGAAATAGGTCTGATAGATGTAACGTGAACCAGGGAAAAATGTGAGGGATAACGCCTCATGCTGCAGAGCAGTCCTAAGGAGGTTCTGATGGGCCAACAGGGAAACTCAGAGAAAACTGCTGCTTCGGGCAGGAATAGCCTGCTTCTATTCCTATGCGTGCTCATTCTCACTTCCAGAATCCTGGGAAGAGTGTGAGCCTCAAGCAGACACATCAGTGAGTGCCTAGGCAAGGCGGCTGCCTCCGCTCACCACTTGATTATTCGTATTAGCTGTCAAATTAATTACAGGAGCAATTACATTAAAATAAACATTTCTTATTTGAAAAGAAAATTTTGATTTGACCTTAAGTTTCCTTGCCGTCTTACTTCATGTTTGCTTAAAAAAACAAAAAACAAAAAACAAAACAAAACAAAAAACCACAAAAAACATTTAATTTATGTCTTCATAGATTAATTTCTCTCAGTCTTTGTAACCCACTCCACTAAGTGGGGTCAAATGTACAACTGGCCTAATGACAAATTAACAGAATGCATCTGAAATTTGCCATAGCCAAATAATAGCTTTATTTGTATTCCACTGTGAGCAGTGTGCATTCCTGTGAACACATGCGCACACTCGTCTGCTTTCCGGAGTTTCCCCCCATTTAGGAAATGACATTGCCCTCGCCAGTTGCCCAGACTCCAAATGGGAATTCATGCTTCATTCTGCTTTCCTTCATGAGCCACCATCAGGCCACATTGATCTTATCTCCATGTTCTATCTCAGCTCCGCTATTCAGTCTCTTCTAGCATTTTGTCAATGGCCTCACTGATCTCTCCCTACATTAACACGACATTCAGCCCTTTCCCATTCTTCCCCCTTTAAGCTCACCCCTTCCTCCCTGCATAGTCTCTACAACTGAGACTCAGACAGCAAGTTTGGAGACATTATATTACTTCATGTCTCAGCCAAAATCATGCCCAAAAAATATTTTGACCTAGTTGAAATAAGGAAGTGTTCCATTTAAAATGTTTGCACTGGTCAGCCCATGTGTTTTCTCTTCTCTTATAAAGGCACCTTTACACATGTTGTCCCTGAGGCCCTGGAAAATCTTCACACTGCCACACTTACCCACTGTTTGAATCACAGGTCCTTATTTCATGCTTTTTCACTGGTGTCAAGAAACACTTCCTTGGGTCAGCAAAATGGCCCTTTGGTAGAGACACAGCTGCACAAGCCTGGCAACCCAGGTTTGATCTCTGGAACCCACGTACAGGTGAGAGGGGAGAACTGACTCCACAGAGCTATCCTCTGATCTCTACACGTGTGTCACCGCACATGTGCCTGCATACCTCAAACACACATGGGCACAGTAATAATAAACGGAATAGAAAAAAAAAACACCTCTTCCTTTTCTAAGACTAACAAGGTTCAACCCAACATAGTTAGCTTCTGGATCCTTTGGACCTCTCTATACGTGGCTTTTATCATGTTTGTGGTGTTACAAATTTGTTTACGCTTAGTTTAGCTCCTTACATCCCCACAGGACAGCATTTTACCTGGTACATAGTAGGACACACTTTGTGCTTGATAGGCAATTAAATAAATACATGATTTTGAATACAAACACTTTATTGTGATTTTAGGAAAAATGTAATCAGGTCAGTATGATACTCAGTCCACTTGTGATGGTGGGGGCAGCTCTCTCTCCACTTTGAATTCAGACAAAGAAGAATACAGAAAGCAGCCTGGCAATATCAAGGGAATTATCCAGGCCTGTTCGTGAGAACATTCTAAGGGGAGCTCTATATACCTTGGCAGTGAATAAGTAATGACAACTTTTCTACTCTGAAAATAAAGAATACAAATTTGTTTGCTGATCTTTAAACAACCGTTTTCTTAAAATTTCTAGCTCTAACATCAATATCTATCTTGATTCTGTGTAAAAATAAAGCAGAAAATAAAACATATGTTTGAAACAACCTTCCATTTCAGAATTATTGCTAAACTATAGACTTATTTTCCATTCATTTTCGAGAAACAATGTCTGCTCTGTGTAGTAAATAGTATTTTAATCTTTCCTGCAGAAGTGAGTGGTGTGCACACTAAGGGGTAATTCTGTAGGAATAGACTTTTAAATTCAATTCAGCACTTTTATTGAGAATGGAGAAGCTTAAAAATTAAGCCAGCAGGCATCCAAAGCCTGAGAGAACACTACTGGATACATTCTTAATTAGAGCCAATAAAGTGTGTTTTTAGGGAGGGTTTTCCCACAGAAAGCTCAATGGCAAAACACACAAGAAGCAAACAAATTAAGTTCTCTATATTAACTGCCTGGCACACTGCTTCTCAAGGAGTTATTTTACTCTACATGATAGTTGACGAAATTTCACTTTCAAACTCCAAATAACCTTAAGATAAAGTACCAACTACTTATATATTTTCCCCAAATACAAAGCAATCCATACTAATTTCAAGCCTTACTAAAACACACACACAAAAAAGAGAACCTTGAAGCAAGAATAAATTTATTGGTGGACAAAGACTTCAGAACCTTGAAGTTTGTTCCATCGCTGATTTAAAATAGTCATTAGGCATATTGTTTGGGTTTTGAATATTTCTGTGTCATGCAATGTGTGTTTATGTTAATATTAAAACAAGATCAGAAGTAATCAAAGAATAGATCCCAAGTCCTCAGCAATGAATGTCCTTGGTAGAGGGAGTGCCAAAAAGAAAATGAAACATTTACTTAAAAACTTACTTCTTCCCCTGTCCATCCCATTTGTCTTTCTAAGTGAGGATTGATCATCTTACTTCAGGTCCTCTTTCTTGTTTATCTTCTTTAGGTGCACATATTTTAGTATGTTTATCCTATCTTATAGGCCTATATGAGTGAGTATATACCATGTGTGTCTTTCTGCTTCTGGGATACCTCACTCAGGATGATCTTTTCTAGATCCCACTGTTTGCCTGCAAATTTCATGATTTCCTTGTTTTTAATTGCTGAGTAGTATTCCATTGTGTAAAAGTACCACAATTTCTGTATCCATTGCTGTTGAGGGGCATCTGGGTTGTTTCTAGGTTCTGGCTATTACGAATAAAGCTGCTACAAACATGGTTGAGCAAATGTCCTTGTTGTGTACTTGAGCATCTTTTAGATATATGCCTAGGAGTGGTATAGCTGGGACAGAAGCCTACCGCAGAGGGCCTCTGAAAGATTCTACCTATCAGTGTATCAGATACTGAGACTCATAACCAAACCTTGGGCAGTGTACAGGGAATCATATGAAAGAAGGGGGAGTCAGTATGACCTAGAGAGGACAGGAGCTCCACAAGGACAAAATATATCAGGGCACGGGGACCCTCTATGAGACTGTTTCTCCAACCAAGGACCATGTAAGGATAAAACCTAAAACCCCTGCTCGGATGTAGCCCATGGTAGCTCAGTAACCAAGTGGGTTTCACTCGTAAGGGGAACAGGAACTATTTCTGACACGAACTCAACGACTGGCTCCTTTATGCCCTCCCCTGCCCTCCCTCCCCCCCCCCCCACCGAGGGAGGAACAGTCTTGCTAGGCCACAGAGGAGGACATGGCAGCCAGTCCTGAAGAAAATGGATAACCTGGGGTCAGATGAAAGGGGAGGAGGACCTCCCCTAGCAGTGGACTTGGAAAGGGGCAGGAAGGAGATGAGGCAGGGAGGGTGGGATTGGGAGGGAATGAAGGAGGGGGCTATGGCTGGGATACAAAGTAAATAACCTGTGATTAATATAAAAAAATAAAAATTAATAAAACAGGTCTTTCACTTGCTTGGTTAGAGTCACACCAAGGTACTTTATGTTATTAGTGGCTATTGTGAAGGGTGTTGTTTCCCTAATTTCTTTCTCAGCCTTTTTGTCTTTGGTATACAAGAGGGCTTCTGATTTTTTTGAGTTGATTTTGTATCCAGCTACTTTGCTGAAGGTGTTTATCAGCTGAAGAAGTTCTCTGGTTGAATCTTTGGGGTCGCTCATGTATACTATCATATCATCTGCAAATAGTGACACTTTGACCTCTTCCTTTCCGATTTGTATCCCCTTGATCTCCTTTAGTTGTCTTATTGCTCTGGCTAGGACTTCAAGTACAATGTTAAAGAGATATGGAGAGAGTGGGCAGCCTTGTCTTGTCCCTGATTTCAGTGGGATTGATTTAAGTTTCTCTCCATTGAGTTTGATGTTGGCTATAGGCTTGCTGTATATTGCCTTTACTATCTTTAGGTATGTGCCTTGTATCCCTGATCTCTCCAAGACTTTAAACATAAATGGGTGTTGGACTTTGTCAAATGCTTTTTCAGCATCTAAGGAGATGATCATGTGGTTTTTCTCCTTCATTTTGTTTATGTGGTGGATTACATTGATGGATTTCCGTATGTTGAACCACCCTTGCATTCCTGGGATGAAGCCTACTTGGTCATGGTGGATGATATCTTTGATGTGTTCTTGAATTCGGTTTGCAAGTATTTTATTGAGTATTTTTGCATCAAAAAGGAGGAAATCATGAAATTTGCAGGCAAGTGGTGGGATCTAGAAAAGATCATTCTGAGTGAAGTATCCCAGAAGGAGAAAGACAAACTTGGTATATACTCGCTTATATAGACCTACAAGATATGATAAACATAATGAAATCTACACACCTAAAGAAGATAATCAAGAAAGTGGACACAGGCGAAGGTGATTAATCCTCATTTAGAAAGACAAATGGGATGTGCATTGAACTTATGACAGGAGTCTACCACAAAAGGCATCTGAAAGACTCTACCTAGCAGTGTTTCAAAGCAGACACTAAGACTCATAACCAAACCCTCGGCAGAGTGCAGGGAATCATATGAAAGAAGGGAAGTTAGTATGATATGGAAAGGATAGGAGCTCTACAAGGACCAAACATATCTGGGCACAGGGTCTTTTCTGAGACTGACACTCAACCAAGGACCATCTATGGATATAACCTAGAACTTCTGCTCGGATGTGGCCCATGGTAGCTCAGTAACCAAGTAGTTTTCCAAAGTAAGGGGAACACGGACTATTTCTAACAGGATCTCAAGGGCAGGCTGTTTGACCCCCCCCCCCAAGGGGAGGAGCAGTCTGTTAGGCCACAGAGGAGGACTTTGCAGCCAGCCCTGAAGATACCTGATAAAACAGGGTCAGATGAAAGGGAAGGAGGTCCTCCCCTATCAGTGGACTTGGAAAGGGGCAGGGAGGAGACCAGGGAGGGAGTGTGGGGTTGGGGAGGGAATGAGGGAACGGGATACAGCTGGGACACAGAGTTAACAAAATGTAACTAAAAAGAAAAAAATAATAAAATAATAATAAAACAAACAAACAAACAAACAAAAAAATTTAATAAAACAAAAGAAACTTAAAAAAAACCCCAAAACAAAACAAAAAAACTTACCTCTACAATATTATTTAAGGTTGTAGTGTATGAAATACTTGGTTACCAAGAAATAATCTAGGGTCTGGGGAGTAAAGTCCTAGCTTTGCAAAAACAAGAACTTGAATTTGAGTCCTCAGAACTACATTAAAAAAGCTGGACAGGTGATATGGCTATGTAGATAAAGATGCTTTTATAAGGCCTGGCCACCTGAGTTAACTTGCAGAAACCCCTAAGACTGAAGGAGAGAAGTGACTTCTGCGAGTTGTCCTCTAATGTGTACCTGTTGTCTGGCAAGGTGTCATTGTTGCCTCATGATTAAAAAAAAAGAGCTAGGTATGGTAATGCATACTTGCAGTCACAGCAGCGAGGAGATGCATGTTTGCAATCACAGCACTGAAGAGATGCATGTTTGCAATCACAGTACTGGAGAGATGCATGTTTGCAATCACAGCAGCGAGGAGATGCTTGCAGTCACAGCAGCGAGGAGATGCATGTTTACAATTACAGCAGTGAGGAGATGCATGTTTGCAATCACAGCACTGGAGAGATGCATGTTTGCAATCACAGCACTGGAGAGATGCATGTTTACAATCACAGCAGTGAGGAGATGCATGTTTGCAATCACAGCAGCGAGGAGATGCATGTTTG
>NW_026585797.1:9625233-9644048 GCF_907164565.1 Psammomys obesus
TGTTTGCAATCACAGCACTGGAGAGATGCATGTTTGCAATCACAGCACTGGAGAGATGCATGTTGGCAATCACAGCAGAAGGGAGATGCATGTTTGCAATCAAAGCACTGGAGAGATGCTTGCAGTCACAACAATGGGTATATGGGAGGCAGAGACAGGTGGAGCTGGAGAGCTAGTGCAGTCTGCTTGGAGAAGTTCCACATCAATGAGAGACGTGGTCTCAAATAGAAAGTGGAAGAGACCTGAGGAACAATACTTTAAATTATCTATTAACCTTCACATGCGCACAATGCATGCATCTGCACCTGAGCGTTCAGACATATTAACATGCATACACACACACACACACACACACACACACACACACACACACGAGAGAGAGAGACAGACAGACAGAGACAGAGAGAGACAGAGATAGAGAGAGAGGCAGAGAGAGAGTGAACACAAAGTTACAATGTTTTTCTAGTAAGTTCTTTTCTAGAATTCATTAGCATTAGATAAAGACAACACATACAATTCACAGCTCCTGCTCATGGATGATGGAGCTTCTGGGAATTTACCAGCCCTGCTTTCTTTTCTTTTTTTTAAATTAAATTTTTATTTTTTATATTAATTACAGTTTATTTGCTTTGTATCCCAGCTATAGCCCCCTCCCACATTCCCTCCCAATCCCATTCTTCCTCCCTCATCTCCTGCCTGCCCCTCTCTAAGTCCACTGCTAGGGGAGATCCTCCTCCCCTTCCATCTGACCCTAGTTTATCAGGTCTCTTCAGGACTGGCTGCAATGTCCTCCTCTGTGGCCTGGTAAGGATGCTTCCAGGAGTGGGGGGAAGTCAAAGAGCCAGCAACTGAGTTCATGTCAGAGACAGTCCCTGTTCCCCTTACTAGGGTACCCACTTGAATACTGAGCTCCCATGGGCTACATCTGTGCAGGGGTTCTAGCTTATATCCATGGATGGTCCTTGGTTGGAGAATCAGTCTCAGAAAAGACCCCTGTGCCAGATATATTTGGTCTTTGTGGCGCTCCTGTCCTCTCCAGGTCTTACTAACTCCCCCCTCTTTCATATGATTCCCTGCACTCTGCCCAAGGTTTGGTAATGAGTCTCAGCATCTGCTTTGATAGACTGCTGGGTAGAGTCTTTCAGAGGCCCTCTGTGGTAGGCTCCTGTCCAGTTTCTTGTTTTCTCCTACTTCCAAAGTCCATCCCATTTGTCTTTCTAAGTGAGGATTGATCATCTTACTCCAGGTCCTCCTTGTTTAGCTTCTTTAGGTGTACAGGTTTTATCCTATCTGATAGGTCTAGTATCCACTTATAAGTGAGTATATACCAAGTTTGTCTTTCTGTTTCTGGGATACCTCACTCAGACTGATCTTTTCTAGATCCCACCATTTGCCTGCAAATTTCATGATTTCCTTGTTTTTAATTGGTGAGTAGTATTCCACTGTGTAAAAGTACCACAATTTCTGTATCCATTCCTCCATTGAGGGACATCTGGGTTGTTTCCAGGTTCTGGCTGTTACGAATAAGCCAGCACTGCTTTTTAGAAACAGTGGCACTGATGACATTACAGCCTCTTATGAGTCAATGCTAGCGTCATACGCAATGCGCTAAACTAGTTCCAGAACACAGCAGTCACCTTTCTTGTTGCTTAGACTGACTACTTGACCAAAGGCAATTTGAGGAAGGGTCATTCTGGCCCACAGTTCCACAGTGATGTGCTGTGACATGCCAGAGCTTGGGGCAGTGGGACACACTGCTCCACGGTCAGGAAGTAGGGAGCTATCAATGCTAGGGACAGTTTCTCTTTAATTCTCTTTAATTCAGTCCAGCGTGTCAGCCATAAGATGGTCAAGGCCAGAGGTAAGGTGGGCTTTCCCCCGATACTTAACTTAATCCAGACAATCCTTCCCAAGCATTCAGGGAGGCTTGTGTCCAGAATGACTCCAGATACATCCAAGCTGCCAGTTAATATTAATAATTATTCAGAAGGATGGGTAAGGCTGAGATAGTCCTCTCATGTGCCATGCCATGGACACATTTTCAAGTCACAAAACGTAAACACACTTAATGATTACAGGTAAGATCTCACAGACCCCTCCAGGAGAGACCAGAGAATTCCAGAAAATCCTAATGTAAAAGGTGGTAAAAAGTCTGACTGACATTTGCTAAGCTGTGAGCTGTTCCAGGGCACCCATTGCATCTCACTGACCTAAGTTCATTTATTCACTCAGCAAATGATTTGCTGCACATCAATTCTGAGTTCCCAGCCGAGTCTTTCTCAAAATGGCTACTTTCCTGAGCTATTGAGCACATGAGTGAACAAACAATTAGTAGTCATTTATCAAGGTTATGTTCCTACTCAAATGTTTCCTCAAACTTTTTTTTTTGAGGAAGTGTACAGAGAAAACCATTTAATGTACTTTTGTTCCCCACACAATATTTTCTATCCCAGTGACACAGCATTTATTTGGGGAATATTCTGAAACATAACATTTCCTGAGAATGGAGGTCAGCTGGTACACATACACACACAGACACACAGACACACACACACACAGACACACACACACATAAGTCGTAAGGTGGGTGATCCTACAGATTGAGAAGATATTTTAAGGGGAAAACTGGCAAAACGTTGTATTGTCATTTATGCTTCAGTCAATGATGTCACACAACACTAAGAGACATTGCTTTTTGTTTTTACCGTAAAAGAAGTTTCTAGACATGTCTCCGTAAGCTTCTGCATATTAAGTGAGCAATGAAGAAAAAATAGCACTTTATAAATAGAGGGCACAGAGTCATTTCATCACATCAATCTAATTATGATCTGAAGACTGACTGTAGCACGAATTTGGAGTTAGTTATTAAACATGATTATCTGTCAATTCTTTTTATTTGTTTGAGAATTCATGCATATAACACATTTTGATCAAATCCATCTCTGTTCCTTCCCCCCCAGTTTCTCCACTGTCCTCCCGACCACCAGGGCTTGCTTCCAGAGTCATGTGCTCTTTTTAAACCCAGTGGGTCCATTTAGTGCTTCCAGTATGTGGCATGCATACAGAGCCACTCCCCGGAGCGGGGGTGATCTTGAAGTGGCCTGTTTCCCAGGGGAAAAGACTCTTCCTCCCCAGGAGCTGCTGATCACCAATATACCTCCCGAGCTAGGACTGGAATTCTGTGAGTCTTTCCTCCACCCTGGCCGGGATTCTGGCCAGTGTGACCTTGTGCAGGCCTTATGCCTGTATTCACAGCCTCTGCAAGTGCATGTGCTGCGCTGTGGGGCTATCACAGTCATTCTCGCCCTTCTCCTCATGCGCATAGCTTCCCCTGCACGAGGTTGCCGCATCACCCTACCCAAATGCCCGCAATTCCATGCATCTCTCTCTGTGTTTGCCCCCTCCATATCACTGGCCACCTCTAACCCTCCTGTTCCCATCCCCACCTGCCCCAGGCAACTGGCAGAATCGGTTCTATTTATCCTTCCCAAGTAGAACCATGTGTCCCACCAAAGGGTCCTTGTTACTCAGGCTCTCTGGGTCTGTGGATTGCAGCATGATCATCCTTTACATGATAGCGAATACCCACTTATAAGTGAGTACATACCGTGTACTCTGGCTTTCTGCTTCTGGGTTACCTCACTCAGGATGATCTTTTCTAGTTCCATCCATTTGCTTGCAAATTTCATAACGTCACTTTTTTTCTAAACAGATGAGCAGAATTCCACTGTGTAAATGTACTACATTTTTTTTTAATGCATTCTTTGGTTGCGGGACATGGAGTTTGTTTCCAGATTTTGGCTATTACGAATGAAGTGACTGTGAACATAGCTGAACAAGTGGTAGGATAGCGTGTCTTTTGTGTGTATGCTCAAGAGTGGTATAGGTGGGTCTTGAGGTAAATCGATTCCTAATTTTCGCGGAGTCACCACATTGATTTCCAAAGTGGCTGTACAAGTCCGCACTCCCACCAGCAGTGATGCAGGGCTCCTCTTGCTCTACACCCTCGCCAGCATGAGCTGTCACTTGTGTTTCTGATCTTAGCCTTTGTGACAGGTATAAAATGGAATTTCAAAGTAGTTTTGATTTGCAATTACTTGATGGCTAAGGATGGTGAACATTTCTTTAAGTGTTTCTAAGCCATTTGAGATGCCTCTGTTGAGAATTCTTTGTTTACATCTGTAGCCCAGTTTTTGATTGGGTTATTTGGTCTGTTACTGTCTAGTTTCTTGAATTCTTTATACATTTTAGATAATAGCTCTCTGTCAGATGTGGATTTGGTAAAAATCTTTTCCTATTCTTTCAACTGCCAATTTGTCCTGTTGATGGTGTTTTTTTGTCTTACAGAAGCTTTTCAGTTTCATGAGATCCCATTTATTAATTGTTGATCTTAGTGCTTGTGTTATTGGCATTCAGTCCAGAATGTTGTCTCCTGTACCAATGTAGGCAATATTATTCCTCACTTTTTCATCACTTGTCACTGTTAATCCTTGATATTCAGAAATGATTATCAGCAAACATTGATGTGTTTTTTTCTCTTATAGTCAATACTAAAGAGGTAGCAATATTATTATTTATAAAAATTTCTTCAACTTTAATTTCTACTTCAAACTGACACTGAAGAATTTAAATAGTCTACACTTGTGGTTATTGTACAGCATAAACCATATAAATAGAATATTGCCATGTGCTTCAAAATGAATACCTACTAATATAATAAGTACCTGAAGAAACACCTAATTATTTTTTATGAACCAGTAATTGTATGAATGGTTCTTCATTATTTTATTGCTTTAATAATAAATTTCCTTTACTTTTAAGATGAAAAAAAGAACATTGATGCAATTTTAGTGGAAACCATTCACTAAATTATTGATATAATGAAATCAATGAATAAAGCATGACAAAATTAGAGAGCTAAGCAAGCCAAAAGAAAGCAAGTTTAAAAGACTCTATTGGAATTGTTCCAAAATGCAGAGAAAATTCTTACTCTTTAGTAGCAAAGACTAATCAAATAGGAAGATAAAGAACATGAGACACTGAATCAGGTTATAATTGTACATAATTTCTTCAAACACACCAGCCATAGATGATAAATATTTAGTAATACAAATAGACAAAAATGTAGAAAAAATTTGTATTAGTGCTTTGAAAAGTTTCTGATTACACTCACCTCTCTTCTAACTTTGCCCAGAGCTATCTTCTTCCTGACTCACCCAACTATGTGTTCCTTTTTTCTTTTAAAACCTATTAAGATCCATTTGTGATGCCCAAATATTCTTGGGTATGTGGCCTTCTACTACAGCGAGGCCAATTTCTTAGGGGCTACATTCTTAACAAAAACTGGTTCTCTCTTTTTTAGAAATTAGATATTTCCAAAGTTTCTAAGTGTCGGGTCAGAGTTTCTTTTTGCCTAACTTTCCTCTCCATGCTGAGATTTGGTCTGGTTTGGGTTTGCATAGGCCTGGTGCATGCTGTCACATGAACTCACAATTCATGTGTACAGAATGTCCAATGTCTTCTGACATGTCCAGAAGACTCTGTTTCCTTGCAGTCATCTACTGCTGCTGGCTCCTACACTGTTTCTGCTCCATCTTCACAATGATTTCTGAGCCTTGGGAAGATGGATATGGTATAGATGACCAATTTAGGGCGAAGAATTCTTATTTTCTGCATCTTAGCCAGTTATAGGTCTTTATGTTTCAACATAACTGTCTGCTCTGAATAGAACCTTCTGTAATGAGGGGTGAGAGATGTATTAATCTATAGGTACAATAATAATAAACCATTAGGAATTGGGTTAATGTTACGTCCATTTAGTGGAATAAGACTGGTAGGTTCTCTCCGAAGGTTTATAGATGGTTTAGCCATACGTGCTTTGCCTGATAATGCTAAGAATGGATTTTGTCTTGTACAACATGCCCTAAGTCAAATCAGAAAGTGCTTTGTTACCACCATAACGTTCATGCCACTGTCGCTCCAGCGAGCATGTCTTCCTGGGCTAGTCAGTGCTGTAGCTCACAGGGCTCACACCCGAGTAGGACTGTTGATTATTTTTCTCCTTTGGTTATGTGCACAGAGCCTTGCAGCCGCGTGACAGCTAGCCAAGAGGAACTAGGCCTTCGGTGAGCACCAAAGTGACTTCTCCGTTTCTATGAGGCAAGTATGTGGTGTCTTCAGCAGCCAGACCTTACTGTCAAGTTCTGTTGGGAGTCTTTGGAACCTCACTGGCCAACAGCCTGAAAAGAAATAACCCATTCCTGGCACTGGAGTTTTTATTTGTTAGCCTCTAATATCCATTGGGGGCATTGTTGCCCTCTTACAGGGTAACTTCATGTCATTTTAATTCTCTCTCTTTCTCTGGATGTGTGTGTATGTGTTTACATGAGATTTTGAAAGGTCTTTAGTCTTATTTATCTCCCCCCTGTATGACTTCCTTGAATCTGCCCTTTTGCCCTCTTCCAATTTAATCTTTCCTGTTCCATTATTCTGGTCTAGCCCTTTATCTCCCTTCCTATGAAACCTCCCTACCCTGGCCTATTGGTAGTTTTTTTTTTTTTTATTTATATGAATATTCCAAATGAAATACGTATAGCTGCAGATTCAAAGCTGACATTTGCCAATGAGAAAAAACGTGGTGTTTGTCTTCCTGGTTCTGGGTGACCTCACTCAGATGACTGCCTCTTGCTCCATCTATTTACTCAGGAGTGGTATAATTGTATTGTTTTTAATAGTAGCCTATTGTGCAAATGTATGATAACTTTGTTATCTGTTCATCAGCTGATGGCTGTTTCTATCTCCTGACTTTTGTGAATGAGCAACAAGAAAGATGGTTGAGCAGGTATGTTTATAGTATGATGTCCTTTGAGTGTAGGTTCATGAGTGGTAGAGCCAGATCCTGTTGTTAGATCTCTTTCTTGCTGTGTGAAGAACATTCACACAGATTTTTTAAGGGGCTGTACCTGTTTTAATACTTATGTAGGAATTTAATTGAATGTGTAGATTGCTTTTGGTAGGATGGCTATTTTTGTATTAATTCTACCAATTCATGAACAAGGAAGTTCTTTGTGTCTTCTGTTATCTTTTACAATTACTTCTTTGTTTTAATTTTTATTTTTATTAATTACAGTTTATTTACTATGTATGCCCCCTGTTGCTTCCTCCATCCTCCCCTCCCAATCCCACCCTCCCTCCCCCTTCTCTACCCATGCCCCTCCCGAAGTCCACTGATAGGGGAGTTCTTCCTCCCCTTCCATCTGACCCTAGCCTATGAGGTCTCATCAGGAGTGGCTTCATTGTCTTCCTCTGTGGCCTGGTAAGGCTGCTCCCCCATCACGGGTAGGTGATCAAAGAGCAGGCCAATCAGTTCATGTCAGAGACAATCCCTGTTCCCATTACTATAGAATGCACTTGGACACTGAACTGCCATGGACAATATCTGTGCAGGGGTTCTAGTTTATGTCCATGAGTGGTCCTTGGTTGGAGTATCAGTCTCAGAAAAGACCCCTGTGTCCAGATTTTTTGGTTCTGTTGCTTTCCTTGTGGAGCTCCTGTCCCCTCCAGGTCTTACTATTTCCCACTTCTTTAATAAGATTCCCTGTACTCTGCCCAAAGTTTGGCTATAAGTCTCAGCATCTGCTTTGATACCCTGCAGGGTAGAGCCTTTCAGAGGCCCTCTGTGGTAGGCTCCTGTCCTGTTCCCTGTTTTCTCCATCTTCTGATGTTCATCTTCTTTGCCTTTCTGAATGGAGATTGAGCATTTTAGCCAGAGTCCTCCTTGATTAGTTTCTTTAGGTGTACAGATTTTAGTATGTTTATCCTACATTATATGTCTGACATCAACTTATGAGTGACTATATACCATGTGTGTCTTTCTGTTTCTGGGGTTCATCACTCGGGATGATCTTTTCCAGTTCCCACCATTTGCCTGCAAATTTTATAATTTTCTTGTTTTTCATTGCTGAGTAATATTCCACTGTGTAGATGTACGACAATTTCTGTATCCATTCCTCAAGTGAGGGGCATTTGGGTTGTTTCCAGCTTCTGGCTATTACAAAAAAACCTGCTATAAACTTGGTTGAGCAACTATCCTTGTTGTATACTTGAACATCTTTTGGATATATGACCAGGAGTGGTACAGCTGGATCTTGAGGTAGCACTATTTCTAATTGTCTAATTGTTGTACAAGTTCACATTCCCACCAGCAGTGGAGGAGGGTTCCTTTTTCTCCACAGCCTTTCCAGCATGTGTTGTCCCTTGAGTTTTTGATTTTAGCCATTTTGATGGATGTAAGGTGAAATCTCAGGTTTGTTTTGATTTGCATTTCCCTGATGACTAAGGATGTTGAACATTTCTTTAAGTGTTTCTTTGCCATTTGATATTCCTCTATTGAGAATTCTCTGTTTAGCTCTCTAGCCCATTTTTTAATTGGATTACTTGATTTTTTGCTGTTTAACTTCTTGAGTTCTTATGTATTCTGGATATTAGCCCTCTGTCAGATATAAGGTTGGTGAATATTCCTTTCCAATTTGTAGGAGTCGTTTTTTTCTGATAACAGTGTCCTTTGCTTTATAGAAGCTTTTTGGTTTCATCAGGTCTCATTTATTGATTGTTGCTCTTAGAGCCTGTGCTGTTGGTGTTCTGTTCAGGAAGTTGTCTCCTGTGCTAATGAGTTCAAGGCTCTTCTCCACTTTTTCTTCTAACAGATTTAGTGTGTCTGGTTTTATATTGATGTCTTTGATCCACTTGGACTTTAGTTTTGTACAGGTTTAGTTTTGTACAGTATGGATCTATTTGCATTTTTCTAGATATAGACATCTGGTTAGACAAGTACCATTTATTGAAGATGCTGTCTTTTTTCCATTGTATGATTTTGGTATCTTTTAAAAAATCAGGTGTCCATAAGTGTGTGGGTTTATTTCCGGGTCTTCTATTTGATTCCATTTATCCACCATTCAGTTTCTATGCCAGTACCATACAGTTTTTAGTATTGTTGCTCTATCGTACTGCTTGAGATCAGGGATGGAGATACCTCCAGAAGATCTTTTACTGTAGAGGATTGTTTTAGCAATTCTGGGTTTCTTGTCATTCCATATGAAGTTGAGAATTCTTTCAAGGTCTGTAAAGAATTGTGTTGGTAATTTGATGGGAATTGCATTCAATCTGTTGATTGATTTTGGTATCTTTTTTTTTTAAGTTTAAAGTTTGCAGTGTGGGGGCTGGAGAGATGGCTCAGAGGTTAAAAGCACTGGCTGTTCTTCCAAAGGTCCTGAGTTCAATTCCCAGCAACCACATGGTAGCTCACAACCATCTAAAATGAGATCTGATGCCCTCTTCTGCTGGCAGACACGCAGACCTAATGCTGTCTAAATAACACATAAATAAATCTTTTTTTAAAAGTTCCCATTGTACAAATCTTTCACTTTCTTGGTTAGATTTATTCCAAGTTTTTTTTTTTTTATATAATTATGAATGGTATTACTTCCTTGATTTCTTTCTTGGTGTGCTTGTTATTTGTGTGTATGAAGACTGCTGATTCTTTTGTGGGTTAATTTTATATCTTGCTACTTTGTTGAATGGATTTATCGGCTACAACAGTTTTCTAGCGGAGTCTGTGGGCTTTTATATCTAGAATTATTTTATCTGCAAATAAAGATCCCTTCATTTCTGTTTGTATTTCCTTTATCTCTTTCACTTGTTGCTCTTGCTAAGACTTAAAGCACCACTTTGAACAGCAGGTTGTGGGAGAGTGGACATCCCTATTTTGTTCCTGCTTTTAGTGGAAAGGCTTTAGTTTTCCTCTGTTTAGAATGACGTTGTTCATGGGCTGCCTGTATCTTGTCTTTATTGTGTTGAGATATAACCTCTGGATCCCTGTTGTCAGCAGGACTTTTATCATGAATGAATATTAGATTGTGTCAAAGGCCTTTTTGCATGTAATAAGATTACCATGTTGTTTTTGTCCTTTATCCTGTTTATTGATTTATATACATTGAACCATCCTTGCATCTCTGGAATGAAAATCATTTGATCATGGTGAATAACTTTTATGTGCTCTTGAATTCAGTTTGCAACTACTTAATGAGAATTTTTGTGTCTATATTTACTAAAGGTGTTGGCCTATAATTCCCTTTTTTGTTAGGTTTTAGGCTTTAACATCAGGGTAATAATGGATTCATAAAAGGAATTTGGAAGTGTTTTTTTCCTTTTCTATTGTGTGGAATCTTTTGAGGCATGTTGGTGTTAGTTGTTTGTTTGTTTGTTTTTTTTTTTTCTTAAAGTGCAGTAGAATTCTGCACTAAATCCTTCTAGCCATGGGATTCTGATAGTAGGGAGATTTTTATTTATTACTTTTACATTATTAGATGCTATGCATCTCCTTATTTTATTTAATTTATATTGGACTTTACAAGGTCACATGTATGTAAAAAATCATCCATTTTTTTTTCTGTAAAATACAGATTTTTATAGCATGTCCTCACAACTTTCTGCATTTTCTCAGCGTCTCTTGGAATGCATCTCTTTCATCTCTAAGTTTATCAGTTTGGATCCTCTCTGTCTACTTCTTTTGGTTAATTTGGCTAGAGGTATGCCGATCAATGAAATGAACAAAATGCTTCATTTCATTTTCTATTTTTGTGTCTTCATTTCCATTCAGTTCTGGGAGTTTAAAGGTTTCTTTCTTGGTATTTTTCCTTCACCAAACTTTGATATATTAGCTTCAATGATTTATACATTTTCTGCAGTCTCCATTGTTCTTGGTATCCCGTGTTATCCCATAGGGGTCACATAAAATGCAGGATGTGCTTTCAGTTTTCCTCTGCTTATTGAGACTTCATGTTTTAAAGAGTGGTTTACTTTGGAGAGATAGTTCCAAGGCTTTTGAGAACAGTGTGCAGTCTTCAGTGTGTGAATGGAATATTCTATAAGTACCTGTCAGGTCCACTTGATTTACAATGTCTTTTAACTCCAGAGTTTCTTGGTTTTTCCGGTCTGATCGGCACGGTGGTGAAAGTGAGATGTAACCATCTGCTCTCAGTGTATTGCATGAACCTGTAGTTTTAAACCTATTAGAGCTTGTTTTATGAAACTAGATGTTTCTGCGTTTGCTGTACAGATGTCTAAAAGTATAATAACCTATTGTTAGAGCTTTCCCTTAATGAGTAGAGTTAGTTTTGGTTTGAAGTCTCTTTTGTCAGATATTAAAATAGCCACATTTGTTTGTTCTTAGTTCTATTTGCTTGGTATTTATTTATCCTGAGGTATCTATTTTTGTTTGGAGATGTGTTTTTTGGACTAGGGAAAAGATGGGTCTTGTTTCTAATACAATCTCTTGGTCTGTGTCTCCTTTTTGGGAAGTGAAGATCATTCCTATTCAGGGTTATCATTCAACAATACATATTAATTTCTGTCATTTTGATGTTTTTGTGGTGTCAACATTCTGGAATTGTTTATTTGTTCCTTGTGCCTTTTTGGGTGTGTTTAAACTTCAATTCATAACACATTCCTTCCAGTATCTTCTGTAGAGCTGATTTAGTGCTCATGCATTCCTTGAATCAATCTGTTCTTTTTTTTTTTTAATCACACAAAGCTTTTCTTTTTCCTTTAAGTACAACTGATAGTATTACTGGGTATAGGAGCCTGGACTGGCGTCTGTGCTTTACATAACTTGTAGGAAAAGTCAGTAGTCATTTTGATGGGTGTGCCTTTGTATGTGACTTGCTCTTTCCCTCTTGCCACTTTTAATATCTTTGTTCTGTACATTTAGTGTTTTGACTATTGGATGTGTGAAGTTCCTTTTCAATTCCTATCTATTTGCTCTTCTGTATGCTTCTTGGACATTGACAGGCATCTCTTTATTTAGATTAGAGAAGTTTTCTCCTCTGATTTTTATTGAGGCTTTTTTATTTGTGCCTTTGACCTGGGTCTCTTCTCTTTCTTCTAATCCCATAGTTTGGTCTATTTATAGAGTTCTTTCATGCTCTTTTCCTCTTTTTTTTAGAACTTGATTTGACATTTTGATTGACTGAATGATCCAGTTCTTCTATCTTGTCTTCAAGATCTGATAGTCTTTCTTCTTCTGAATTTTTTGTTTGAATTTCTGAATTTTTCTTTTCATATTTTATCTTATTTTGAATTCTTTTGGAGACTTATTAAATCATATTTTATATGTTTTTATTTTTGTTTAACTGTGTTTTTTGCAATCTTTATTCTGGTACTTATTCATATCTTGTGAGTTTCGTGATATTTATTGATATTTTGAAACAATTGCCTATAGATCATCTAAGTTGCTTTTCTCAGGTGGTATTACTATAGTAATAATAACTTTTGGTACAGAGTTACTGTTTTCATTGCTTTGGACTGTATATTCGTGATGGACCTATGCATCTGGAATGAGGTCACTGATAGTATATCTTGGTGAGGAAATCTTGTCTGTGCTCAGTTGAGTGGGTATTGGATGCTCTGTTTCCTGTTACCCCAACTTGTGATTATTTGATCAGCAATATGGGTCTGAGGCTTAGTCTTTGGGTGATTCAGAGTTGATGTAAGAATAAGGTGTCAGTAGTAGACCTAACTTGATTTAAGTAAGGGTTCGAAACCCAGGAGCAGTACTTGTATAAAGTTAGATAATTTTCCCAGTCAATGTTTGGGATTCGGGGGGGGGGCATGCCCAGGACTTTTTCTCAGGAAGTAGATACTGGTGGGGTTGGTGATGTGAGTCTACATCCCTACCTGAAGAAGAGGGTAGGAGGAGGGGGTGAAGGCAAGAAGTGGACACATTTTCAGGTATTTCACAGGGTCCAGTTTAGTTGACAGAGTGAGTTAAGTTCATTTCCTTGAGAGAGGTGAGCTTCATGTCACAGGAGTGGGTGTTGCTGGTGGTTGGAGTCTAATGTCTCTGCCTGGGAAATGGGCCGAGCATGCAGGGGAGAGATGGATGGAGTCAGTAGGGGCAGGTAGAGTTGGTGACAGGATTCTATGTTCTTTTTTTTTTTTAGCATCTTTTTTTTTTTTACTATTAATTACACTTTATTCATTTTTTATTCCCCCATAAGCCCCTCCCTCCTCCCCTCCCGAACCCACCCTCCCTCCCCTTTCCTCATGCACCTCCCCAAGTCCACTGATAGGGAGGTCCTCTTCTCCTTCCTTCTGATCTTAGTCTATCAGATCACCTCAGGAGTGGCTGCATTGTCATCTTTGTGACCTGGTAAGGCTGCTCCCCCATCAGGGGGAGGTGATCAAAGAGCAGGCCAATCAGATTATGTCAGAGGCAGTCTCTCTTCCCTTTACTATGTAACCCACTTGGACACTGAACTATCATGTGCTACACCTGTGCAGGGGTTCTATCTCCATGAATAGTCCTTGGTTGGAGTATGAGTCTCTGGGAAGTTCCCTGTGTTCAAATTTTCTGGTTCTGTTGCTTTCTTTGTGTGGTTCCTGTCCTCTCCAGCTCTTACTATTTCCCACTTCTTACATAAGATTCCATGCACTCTGCCCAACAGTTGGCCATAAGTCTCAGCGTCTGCTTTGATTGTCTGCAGGGCAGAGGCTTTCAGAGGCCCTCTGTGGCAGGTTCCTAGGTTGTTTCCTGTTTCCTCTTCTGATGTCCATCCTCTTTGCCTTTCAGGATGGGGATTGAGCAGTTTAGTCAGGGTCCTCTGTCTTGCTTAGTTTCTTCAGATGGACAGATTTTAGTAGGTGTATACTATGTTATATGTCTATATGAGTGAGTATATACCGTGTGTGTCTTTCTGTTTCTGGGACAGCTCACTCAGGATGATCCTTTCTAGGTCCCACCATTTACCTACAAATTTCATGATTTCCTTATTTTTCATTGCTGAGTAATACTCCATTGTGTAAATGTACCACAATTTCTGCATCCATTCTTCAGTTGAGGGGCATCTGGGCTGTTTCCAGCTTCTGGCTATTACAAATAAGGCTGCTACAAAAATGGTTGAGCAAATGTCCTTATTGTGTACTTGAGCCTCTTTTGGATATATGCCTAGGAGTGGTATGGCTGGATCTTGAGGAAACACTATTCCTAGTTGTCTGAGGAAGCGCCACATTGCTTTCCAGAGTGGTTGTACAAGTTTACATTCCCACCAGCAGTGGAGGAGGGTTCCCCTTTCTCCACAACCTCTCCAGCATGTATTGTCACTTGAGTTTCTATGTTCTTGACTAGAGATGGGGACGAGGACAATGAACAGCGGTGGAGGGGTTATCAGAATGACTTCAGGGGTTCCGACCGGAAGAGAGGTTACTGGAAGGGGCACAGGAATATATAGGGGTAATAGCGAGATATTTTTACAGTCATTACTATGTTTTATATGTGTTAAATTTATTTTACTCTTATATCTAAAACAGTAGATATTATTGTTTTATGTATAGAGTACCCTGTGCTGTTTTGATGCATGCATATGCTGTGTAATGCTTAAATTGCATTAAACATGTCTATCTCCTCAAATTTTGACCAGCTTTATGGTGAACACATTACTCTCTCTTTTTTTTTAGCTCACTGAAAGGTGCAATTATTATATATAAAATCAATTGCTATAAATATTTTATATCTTTTTTTATTAAATTATAAATCATATCCTAATTGGTTCAAATTTTAAAAACTTTCTTTTGTAGAAAATCACCTCTCCCTGGGGTGGTAGCCTTTCTAGGCCACAGAGGAAGAGGGTACAGCCAGTCCTGAGGAGACTTGATAGACTAGGGGTCAGATAAAAAGGGGAAAGGACCTCCTCTATCAGTGGACTGGAGGAGGGGCAAAGGGGGAGAAAAGGGAGGGAAGGTAGGACTGGGAGGAGAAAAGGGAGGAGGCCACAGCTGGGATACAAAGTGAATAAATTGTGATAAATAATAAATCAATAAAAAAGGAAAAGAAAAGAAAAAACAAAACAGCAACAACAAAAAGAAAATTAAAGCTGTAGTAGAAGAAACTCAGGAGAGATCTGAGTTTTTGTATTGGTAGAATAGCCTGGTGAAAATCACTGCACTCTCTGAAGATAACGAAAAAGAGCTTATAAAAAATCTGTTTAAAGAAAGTAGCGAGCTATTAAGTCACAGGGCCAAGACCATGGAGATGTGAACTCTAGGGAGGAGAGCTGACCTTCTGCAGCGGCATTTTTCTCATGGAAGGAAGGGCTTGCGACTGTGGGACAGAGCAGGAGCCTGAAAGCTTCTCCAGTCTAAGCAGAGGAGATGTATTGAAGGATGAAGTCAGTAGCAAAGGTCTGGTGAGTACTGTGGGGGTGAAGAGAAACAAGTAGACTTCAGACACAATCCTTAGAGGAAGGAAGCCAGGGAGAACTGATGCAGACAAGTCTCATTTTATATTTAAGATGTTTATTGACTACTAAATTAACAGGTACCGGGGTGGTGGGTAGGGGGTGGGAGGATCCAAACAGCCTCTGAACAACAAAGCAAAGTTCTTCCGCAGCCTCTATAGGGAAGGGTTGAAGCCTAGGACGGAGCTGGTGAAGAGGCTCTGGTGCGTCTGTCTTACCCGCGGAAGCGGATTCACACTGCACGGGTGAGCACTGCGTGGAACCTGGCCACAGCGAAGGCCGAGAATACTTAACAGAGTTTGGTCTCTGCTGGAAGTACACATGAACGTGTTCAGGAGGATGCTAACTTGGAGATTTGTATGTGTGCCTGCATGCCTGCGTGTGTGTGTGTGTGTGTGTGTGTGTGTGTGAGCTCACCTGTGGTGTTCATGTGCACACATACACTTTCGAAGATAACAGAGACTCACCTGACTCAGACAATTTTTAGTAGAAAAAAATAATTTAAGGTGAGGACAGCTAATTTTCCCTTGAACTTAGAGTTTGGGAAGAATATATGGAGGAATCATATATAAAGATAAATCAAATTAAAATTTCAGAATTGAAAAACACAGCAACTGAAACTGAAGGCAGCAAAAGATGTTTAACTAAAAGGCTGGACATAAGAGAAAATAGGACTAGTGAAGCCAGATCGTCAGGAAGCAAAGCGAGGCTGAGGAGACAAACAGTAGACAGTGCCAAACAGAGAGCAAGGAGAAGGAAGGATGGGCCAGGAGCAGCTTCAAAACACACCAAGGAAGCAAATTAGCATCCAATTTCTTTTTCCAGAAATTCTTACACTGGTTTGTGCACTTTTCTATAGATGTGCTGCTTTTGATTAAACATTAAAACAGCCAATGTATGTCTAACAGAAGAAAAATTGAATATTTTCTTCTACTGATGTATTCATTCTCTATGATGCTGGAAGTCTCGTTGCCCTATCTCTCAACAAAAAGCAATATAGAAGAGCAAAGCTTTTAGTTTTTTCTGTTTACCAGCTTAAGGTTTGTCTGTTTAAAATTTCATCATACAGGAAACATGGGATAGGAAATTCAGAGTGTTCCCTGCAGTCCCGCTGTGTGCAGTCCCGCTGAATGCATTTATGTTTCTTCAAAGAAAAATCAAATTACACATCATATACATTTGGCATTACAAGTAAATCATGGAAGTATTTTTTAATTTGTTATAAAAATTACTGTTTGCTAAAGGGAGGTGAAAAGAAAACCATCTATTTCAGCAGATGTTTTTATTTGCCCGTAAGTGTAATTTGGAAGCAATAGTGCACTTAGTTTTCCACTCATTCAATTGTATTTATTGATCCTATTCTATACACTAGGTACTGGACTAGATAGTAGAAAAAAATTCAGACATATTTATTGCCGTAGGGAATTTAGTGTCAACTGGGAATACAGACACTGACTTGTAGCTGTAACAAAGAGCTTGTCAGGAAAGGAGAAATTCAAGGTGCTCTTGGAAGAAGTGGCAATGTTGGGCAGAGTGACACTAGAAAATTCCCTTAAGAAAACCTATGTATGAATAAAAGCTTCCATGAGTAGGGGAAGTCATATGCGCGCGCACACACACACACACACACACACACACACACACACACACACACTCTTGAGATAGATTCTTGCAATGTAGCTCTAGATGACCTGGTCCTCACTATGTAGCAAAGGTCCTCACTATGGCAATCCTCTGGCTTCAGCCACACAGGTCAGAAAAATAAAGCTTTGTACATGTCACCTCTCTACAACGATCAGATTCAGAAATCAAATGTGTCACAACCTCAAAGGCTTAGCTGGTCCAGTTTCTATAGGAATCTTGTTTCCCTTAGAAATTTAAGGTACTAATTTATATATGTGGTTCTATTATAGGAAACCAATTGACCACATAAACCGTTGAATAGGCTCATAGGCAAAATGGATGTAAACTTCTTTTTTCCAAAGAACCTGCTGATCAGGGTATAAAAGTAGGATATTCTAAACAAAATGCCCAAACATCTCCGCATTTTAAAAGGCAGGAGAGTGCAGGTCCCAAGGAAGAAGAAAAGGAAAAGCACAAACCATGAACGAGGAGCCTCACGCCATATCTGCTAGTTTCCGGCACAGTGTGGCTGCTGAGCGTGTCTGTGCGGGTTGTGCAGGCTGACCACGGGCCTGGCAGCGAGCCCGCTAGTGCTCAATGCAGAGAGAACCTGCAGGACCATGACCTACCTTAACAGGGAGGCAACGCAACTGACATACTGGGACAATCACAAATAATTTATTTGTTCTCCAGAGGGATCGCTAGCACGTGTAGCCGAGTCATTTGGAAGTTGGAGACATGCTAACATTAAGGAGATCAAGCAAGCTCAGAGAAGGGGACTTCTGAAGGTACCGAAGTGTCCAGAAAGACAAGAGTCATCTTGACGTGTGGGGTCTTACTTCTCATTTTACCATCGTCTCAGATGATGAGAAGACGCAATAGGATGTGCCACAGATAAACAAACAAACAAACAAACAAACAAACAAACAAAACCCCCTCTAAGGCAAGAGGATTTTCACGCACATTTGACTTTGTGCTTTCTCCTTCCTAAGAGCTGGATAATGGAGATCTCTACAGTAAGGCGCTTCTATAATTCCCCTTTAAGGAGCTAACTAGCATAGTATTCTACTAAAATGGTTGATTCTCCTAAATCGATTTCCAAACACTGAGCTGGCCTTATCCTCTTGGGATAAGATTCTTCTGGTCTTGACACAATATGAATATTTTTATATATAATTAGAATTTTTATCTTGTTTTGATCTGGGTGTTCTATGTATCCCTAGCATGGCTAGCCTAGAACTCACCATACAGCCCAGGCTGGCTTCAGAATTACATTCATCCTGTCTCATCATCTTAAATGCGGGGACTATAGATGTGTACATCTGAGCCCAGCTTACATTGCTAGGTTTGATGTGATCGCTTCTTTCATTGCTTTCACTTATCTTCATGAGGAATATTGATCTGTGGGTGGGGTGTGTGTGTGTGTGTGTGTGTGTGTGTGTGTGTGTGTGGTTATACTATCAGTGTAATGTGGGTCTCATAAGCTAAGTGTGAAAGCTTTTCCTTTTTGGCTTCCAAAAAAGTTTACGTAATATCGCTGATTTTCTTCTTTGATATGTTTTATCAAAGAAGCTACATGTTAGAGTTTCTGTGTACACAATTTTTAAAGCATGAATTCAGTTCATTTGCTACAGGACTGTTCAGGCAACATGATCTTTGTAGCATGTGTCTTTCAAAGAATTCATTCATGTGATATAAATTATTTAAGTTATAGGAATAAAAGTACTAGAATATCTTCACATTTTTCTTTTAATAGCTTTAAGAGTGTTTATGGAATTACCTCTTTATCATTGCTATATCTATGTATGTTTGTATGTATGTATGTATGTATGTATGTATGTATGTATGTATGTATCTATCTATCTATCTATCTATCTATCTATCTATCTATCTATCTATCTA
>NW_026585797.1:9644058-9694257 GCF_907164565.1 Psammomys obesus
CTATCTATCTATCTATCTATCTATCTATCTATCTATCTATCTATCTACCTATCTATCTATCTACCCACCCATCCATCTATCTTTTATTTCTCTTTGGGCACGGCTTTGTTGGGTAACTCTGGTGTCCCCAAGTGGCTCTGGGTCTCTAGTGTGACAGGATGAGGCTGCGCCTCACTGAAGATATGAGACCCTTCACGTATAGGACAGTGACTGAGATGACCAGAGGGGTTAAACTGGGGAAGAGGCTTCCCAGCGGCCAGCTTCCGGCACAGATATCACTGTCCTTTCTTGGGTCTATGGCTGTCAAGGGCACGTGTGTGTGGCAGGAGAGAAGTTTCTGTGGAGACCCGTAAGGCTCACTAGCCCCCAAAAAGCCACATGAGAGCTGGAGGGACAACAGAGTCAAGTTTATCACCCCCTGTCACACCAGTAAAGGAAGCCGAGCACCTCTTGAGCCCTGGGGGGCTGGCCTAAGGCCTTACCACCCATCACCTACCCGATGCTGTTTCAGATGCCATCAGGACTGGAGCAGAGTCCTTTCCCCCTGAAGTCCAGCCAGTCTGTGGGGTCGCCTGCCAAGTCCCAGTGCCTTTAGGATCGTGTCTTGCTGCGGGGATGGGGGATGGGAGATGGGTAGGGTGTGGGGTGTGGGGTGTGGGGTGTGGCCCTGTTTTGTTTGATGTTCTCTTCAGCAGTGCAAGCATCACCACGTCATGCTCAATCTTCTGCCGGGCCCTACTTCCAGGCTCTTCTTCAGCTTTTGTGGCTGCACAATGTGTGTCTTCTTGGGAGCAGTGACTTGACTGCCTTTTCACCGCCCCAGGCTCTGCTCCATCAGCCCCTGTCTTGCTTCTGCACTTTGAACTTTCCAGGTCCCTGTGCCATGTTCCACCACAAGCCTGAAGAGCTGTATTTATTATTTAGTCAGCCTAGAGGCTTGTTAATTTTCTTGACTTTTTTTCAAAGCTCATTTTTGGTTCTGATGAATTCTTTAGTTTTTTGTTAAAAATTTAGTTGACTTCTATACTGTTACTATTTCTTTCTACTTGTTTTGAGTTTAATTTACTGTAACTTTCTAGCACTGGCTGGAGAAAACTTAAGTAATGTGTTAACAATCTTTCTCCATTTCTGATAAAAATATTTCATATAAAATTTCCTTGAAATACTGTTTAAGTATATCTATGAATTTTGATGTATAGCCTGGAAGGAATCAAAACCCCCAGAACAGTTATGAGTTGCTCAATGTGGGTGCTGTGAAGTGACCTTGGGTCCCCTGGAAGATCACCAGATGCTCTTAGTCACTGAAGCTATCTCTCTACCCTCTTGGGTTTGTATTTCAATTTTCTTTTCAGTGTTTTCTAATTCCTTTGTGATTCAGTTAAATCTCTCCAGAAGCCCCTCACAGACAAACCCAGGGATCATTTCCTGTCTAAGTATACAGTAAAGGTCTCAAACGGAGACCAGTCATGGCAATATCCCGCTGGGCCCTGCCGCCTTGCTCTACTGCTGCTGAGGGAGGAGGGCTAGCATCTCTAACTGTAACTGAGGTTTTTCCAGGTTTCATTAAGCCAGGCTTTGAAACTCCACCGACAAAAGCATTAGCACCATGAGTGTGCCACATTCTTGGGAAACCGGCTTTTATTTATATTGTTCCTCTGTATCTTTGATAATAGTCTTTGTTCTAGACAATGTCAGTTGTTCCTATTGTTTCGCGCATGATCAGACTGTTTGTTTTTGAGACACATATTTCCTTATACCATCTCTCTTAGGTGATTCCAATCTCAGTTCCATGCTATAGAGCTTTGGGTCTGTCCCTTTCCTGTGTCTTTCAGATATTCTATGATTTAAATTGTGATTGAAGTCTTAGTTCTGCTCAAACATCCATTGCTACCCTGATGTCTCATTTTTTCTTTTTAAAATATGTATTTAATTTTTTAAAAATTTATTTTTAAATTTATTACAATTTTTTTTTCACTTTGTATCCCAGCTATAACCCCTCCCTCATCCCCTTCCAATCCTGCCCTCTCTCCCTCATCTCCTCCCACATCCCACCCTTCGTCTGCTGATAGGGGAGGTCCTCCTTCCCTTTCCTCTGACCCTAGTCTATCAGGTTTCATCAGTACTGTCTGCACTGTCTTCCTCTGTGGCTGGTAATGCTGCTCCCTCCTTAGGGGGAGGTGATCAAAGAGCAGGCCAATCAGTTCATGTCAGAGACATGACATGACATCTCATTCCTATGGAGGCTCCTAGGACTCCTTAGGCGAGCCTGTGCCTTGTGTGAATCATCTCAGTAATCGCTTCCCTCCTGCCATTCAGGAATCAGAGGCAGCCTGTCTACATGAACCCCCATGACTCCACCCCACCCCTGCTTGTACAAGAATGGATGCCCACTCTGCCTGGCAGGTCTACTGAACTGTCTCAGAACACCTGCCTTGCTGTCTGTCTCCCTACAACAGGTCCCCACTCTGACCTCCTTCACTGACATTTCATCCCCCCAATCTGCAACTTGTCAGGACCCTTTATATCCTCGTCCTCTGGCCAGAAATGTGACACTTGTTTTGTACTTTTGTCACCCAAACTGATATTTATTCAATATGTCATTTCCTTTCCTATATGCTGACTTTTGTGCACGCCATCTTAGGTTTACTTCCCATGGTAGTGAGGAAGTTACCTTCTGTATCTTTTCAAGTAGGTTAAATTGTAATCAGCACGTAGGAAGGACCGTAAATGATTTATTCCTCTCAGTGCCAGAAGAAGCCCTGCTTCCTTTTGAAACTCAGGCAGGCTGAAAACGTTTAATGCAATCAGATCATCAAGAAAATGGAGAAGCTGCTCTGCTTTGCATATGGTCGACAAGAAGACAGGACTCTGCAAAGCCTTAGCAGGAGGTTTCCTGAGACTGGGTGGAGCTCTGCTTTCTTCCTTGTTCCACTCCAGAGACATGCACTGCCTTTTTGTTTGTGAAACTACTTGAAGGTGTCCTGAGCCATACATTTTCACAAAGGAGATATATCTGTTCTTTCAAAAAGTTCATTGCCCTAATTTGAAATTGTTCATTCAATTGGAATATTGGCCCGGCAGTACTTCTCTTTATTCCTAGGGTGGGAATTGATTTCTCTTCTCTTATTTGTCATGTCAGAGCACTGGTTCAGAACTTTCACACATTATTTAAAAACCTGTTCTCAATGTGATGAGGTCTTGTGGAGGCTTGCCTATGCCAGTGTGTAAAAACCTCCAGCTGCCTTGGAGATGGTGTAGCTAAAGCTCTGTTCCTCATTAGAGACTCCAACTAGTGCCTGCAGGAAGTAAACACCTCCTACCAGCATTTCTCCAGATTTTAAGTTTTTAATGTGCCTTTATCCTCACCCCAATTTTCTCTATAAAAATTAATTGACTTTTTCTGTTCATAGCTATAATGGTTAGTTATAAGAATATGTCTTATAAGTACTTAAGATCGGTGTTAATACAGTTGGAAATTTTATTTGCAGGATACTTTTCGAATAAGCACAAGTTACATAGTTACACTGATCTCCACAAATTCTGTATATGTCAAAATGAGAATGACAGATTATAGACTAGTTTTGGAAACACATCATTTTGGCTGTTTGTATTTATGCCTATGTCCTCATTTACCCTCTTACTTCCTTTGATTGTCAACTTAGAAAAGGTAAGCCATTCAACCTTTCTTCTGTCAACAAGAAAATGTGAACATGTTCTGAAGAGAAAATTCAAACACCAAGCATGATGGCATGCTACATTTATGAGTGGACTTGTTCAAACACAGTACAGACTGGAATTCAAAGAAAGCAAGGCCAGAAGATGTCTCTATCTCTCAGCCTCTCAAAATGGTGTGTCTGAACAAGATGAACACAACCTTGGGTACCATCTAGGAGGGGCGCCTGCCTCCTTGATGGACGTTTTTGTGGAACAGGGGTGAGAGTAGCCCTTGGAGATACACTTTGATACAGAATATCAAATTGTCTCCACTTGAGCGCCAGCTATCGTCAGGAGTCATTGGAGATTCCAGGGGAAAGTACAAGTCCTGCGCAGCCCTTCCTGTGGAAGGGAAGTCTTCAGACCTAGTTACCCAATCGCCAGGGAACCTAGAGGGATATTGGAAGGGATTTTGGAGACTCCCGTCTGTCATTCTGTTACATTTGTAACAAACTTCTAAATGTTAAACAATCTTAGATTTCCAGGAAGGTTGTTCAGATAACAAAGAGAATTCTTCACTTGGTTTCTCCTCTATAGTAATGTTGCAGTTACTAAATCATACTAGATCAAAATAATGCATATGTGTCATTAAATTAAATAATTGCCAGATTTTACAGCTCTTGGCTAAGGTTTTATCTTTGTTCCAGGGTCCTTCCCAAGACACTACAGTACCTTTAGTCCGTATCTATTTTGGGACGGACGGATGCATTCTCTAGCACTCTGCCACTGAAGAGTTTCTGTACATATTCCCACTGAACATGGCCATAAGCAAAATTGCGCGTGCAAGTTTGCTGATGAGAAATTTTCGTTAGGAATGCAGTGTGTTGACACCTGCCATAAACGTTTATTGGCTCCAGGTGCCAGGCCTCGATCAGGTTTATTAGACGACAGGGGCTTGCAGCATCCATTGTACTCAGCACAGTGCATGCTTGCCAGAGACACGCCCGCACGTTACAAGGCTAGCAAACAAATTAACAGTACTCTGAAGCTGAGCCATCACAAACTGCAGTGTTTCAGAGTGTCAGGACCACTTTATTTTTAGATTTCAGATGGTGTCCTTTTGTGAATCTTTAGTTTCATAACAACTCAAATTCTTGAAAGGAAAAAAACAAAGAAAATAGCCTATTCTGTGTTTTAAAAGGAAGAGATAAGAAAAGCAGTAGCCAGACCAATATCCATACAGTTTTGACTTTCCTGGAACTTGACACTCAGGAGCACATATTTTCCATTAATGTATTAAAACATTAATGTATTCAGTGGTGAATTATTGAGCAGTTGGATATTCAGGTTTGGGTTGGCCCTTGAATTTGACTGTGTCAAATGACTGTGCATTCGATGCATCATTACACATCTGAAGAGCAGGTAGGTAAATGGAGGCAGACAATTGACAGTACTTTGGGAAGCTCTCTAATCTTGTAACTAGATGTGTATATTTGCAAATACTGTTGACCCCGGCCAGACCGACAGACTGACACCAGGCAAACTTCCTACAGACACAGCTGCTCACAAGCAGTTGAGACCCTTTTAAAGATGCTCAAGTGATAGACGTAAGCAAGGCAGCACCCAGGCTAGAAAGCGCTTCCGACAGCTGTGCTCAGTGGCACACCCCTGTGATCCCAGCACTCAGGGAGGCACAGGTAGGTGGATCTTGTGAGTTCCAGGCCAGCCTGGTCTACAAAGTGAGTCCAGGACAGCCAAGGCTACACAGAGAAACCCTGTCTAGAAAACAAAACAAAACAGAAAAACAAGAAAAGAAAATGCTTCCAATATGGAAACAGCTAGTTATATATTAGCTATTTAGATTCAAAAGCTATAACATGAAGTGAAATAATCACATTTGCACTAACTACATTTCAAATGAGAGCAAGGCCATTACCCCTGTCTCACAGAGTTCTGTTTTAGATAGAACTGTGTGTTAGAACGTAGGTCTGATATTTGATACTGCTTGAGGGTTAAACTTAAATGATTCTGAAACCAGGTAGCTCTTGTTCATTTGGCTAAGTTTAAGAGTTTAATTTGAGTCTACTTAACTTTGATTTAAGCAAATAGCCCTGATGAATGTTACCCACACTAACTGCTATTCTCAATTTAGTTGTGCCAATTGTTTGTTTTCTTTTCATTTGCAGGCTAGACATATTTTCAGTACTCGTCTAATTTTCTATAAATAGATTTTTGACTCTATGCTTTCGTGTATTCGAATACTGTTAGGTTCTTCATGCTATATTGTAGTTACATACTGTGTTTCAGTACCATTTACTATGCTTTTTCTGGTTTATACAGCTTATTTGCAAGCCTAGCTGCCCCCCCATTTACCTTTGCATATTTTATCTTCAGTTTCAATGAATTCAGGATGGCATGGTAGTTGAAGGTAGGCATTTATGTGGAGCAGACAGAAAGTAATGACTTGCTCCGTGCAGAAAAGAGTTAACATACCATACTTGAAATAGCTATCTTTAGAAAGATGGCATTAGGTTGGCATTTGTGCAACTAGCTGTCAGTGAAGTGCTGACCAGCGGCCTGTGTTCAGCCTGTGCAAATGATATGACTTGTTAGAGTCTAGCATTCCTGCTGAGAATCAGGAGTTTTGGCATGTCTAGGCAGAGGATGCTCAAAAGATCAGCCTGCGGTGGGCACTGAGCCTTGCTGGCAGGCTTCCTTGAGCAGAACCATGGCACACAGACTGCATTTTGTTGTTTTCCTGGAAGAAGTGTGTGTTGTGTACACCCTCTCATAGAAGGCATAGGACACAAGAAAGCCCGTGCATGAAGTTTCCAGACTCTGCTCACACCTCCCCTTCTGAGTGATCGTCCTCGTCCTTTGCTGCAGCACCTTTGTCTATTATCTGGATGTATGAACCCTCCTAAATGTGAGCATAGCTTTGGGATTTATAGAACATCAGCTTGAACAGAAGCACCATTTATTTATGCTAGGAATTGAACCTAAGGTCTTGTGCATTCTAGGTAAGCGCTCTAATACTGGGCAAATCCCTAGCCATTTGATTGTTTTTTTTTTATTTATTTTTTTTGAGACAGGGTTTCTCTGTGTAGCCTTGGCTGTCCTGGACTCACTTTGTAGACCAGGCTGACCTCAAACCCCCAGTGATCTGCCTGCCTCTGCCTCCATGAGTGCTGGGGTTACAGGCATGCACCACCATGCCCAGCTCACCATTTTTTTTTTAACTCTCTTGAGATTGGTTCTTATTAAGTTGCCCAGGCTGACCAAGAACTCACTCTGTAGCATCAGCAGGCCTTGAACTTATATTCTCTCTTGCATCTGGGCTTACAGGCTTCCTCTGCCTGGCTTGGCTGCTTTTATTTTTTTAAGGAAGGGTACAAATGTTTTCATTGTGGGCCACTAGTAAGTCCTAAGGTCAGTGTGCAACCGGCTTAAAATTTTCTCCAAACTGTACATATTTTTCTGAGCTTAAAGAAAAATCACTATTTAAAAATCTATGCAGAGGTGCCTGGTGCAGAGGAAGGGTCTGAGTATTATGGGCTTTCTTTTGCTTTAACACTGCCCATCTCCAGCCCCCTTTGGATTATTAGAATGCAGTCTTTGTAGGGGGTGGATGTTGCGACACATTTATGCTGCCTTCCCCCCCTGCTGATATTGGTATTGCTTTGGTAAAAAGCACACAATAAATTTAGAAGTTAGATCATTAACCAGATTTGTTCTTTTTGGCATCTGCTGTTTAAGATAGTCTCTGTCTTCAGTCCAGGATTTTTTTTTTTATATATATCATATGTTCCTACCAATTGACTCTCATTTGCTTTTTCTAAAAAGAGAAATATGAACCACAGAGAGGAATCATTTTGTGGTTTCAGAGCTAGCAAGGTCAAACAGGAGTACTTATAATTGAAATCTGAAATATGTGCTTTGTTCTTCTTTACAAGCAAAACTGAAAAGAAGAGGCCATGACCCCAGCCACTAGCCCTTCCCTTGATGGAGAATGGAAGTTATTGAAGCAATTACTGGAGCTTAGATTTCAGGTCTAGGCTATGAGGAAAGGCATGCAGGCGCTTACCAGAGAAGAAAGACATTCAGATTTTTTTTTTTTTAAACACTGGGCCTAGTGACTTAAACTTTTAAGCTTTCTGCTTCATTGTGAAATGTACCAAATAAACCTGGTTGACAAATTAGGTCACTGCCCAACAAGCAATCAAAATGTGGTTAAGTTTCCTGCCTGTGGGGTGATACCAGTCCTCAGAAAAGCACTCATGTCGCCAAGCATACAGTTCCCACTACCACAGATCTGCTTTTCTGCTTTGTTTTCTTGAATGAGTCTTATTCTCAAGGCCCGGAACTTTCTGTGAAGCCACGGAGCCCAGGCTATTAACATCTGGCTCTCTTGCCTCAGTTTCCTGAGTACAGAGATTGCAGGCACAAGCAACCACACCCAACACACCTGCTTTTCATTTGTGAGCTTGAGTCACATCTTCATCGGTGCTCCGCCGATACCACGGCTCACGTGTCCATCTATCCGTCTTCATGCAGCTTGGATCTGCTGAGTCTGAAAAATCAGTGATTTTGGAGGATAAGTTTAGCAGCCTTCGGTGAGTGCTGTTCTCCCTCTGAAGGATTGGCTTCAGGCCACCAATCACATGGGGATAGGATGATCTGTATTTGTAACCAACCCCCATCTTCCTGTAGATCTGAAATCACTGTTCTGTTACATAGCTCTCCTGTACAATGAAAATGTGGTATCAACATTAAACTGTATTTTTAGGGCAACGATGAAAAGACACCATGGAATACGGACAGACAACCATTATAGGCCAACTATGTAGAGCTTGAACAAGGCAAAAGCAAACAATGCTGAAACAATGAGAAAGGGAGAGAGGCTGAGGATCTGCGCAAAAATGGGAGGCTACAGCAAGTTATTGTCCATACATTCCTTCACCTGCCAGGATTCCGCACAGTGCTTAGTGAGAGCCAAAGCAAGGTTTTGCTTTTTCTGCAGCAGTGGGATATTACATATATGTGGCTTAGTTGGTTCAATCCACAAACGTTGCAGGCCACAGACACAAAGGGTAAACTGTACTATTGTGCACCACTTGATGCGATAAGAATGGTGTATTTCTGTCCTTGTTGGATCCAGGTCTATGTCTAAAATGTCAGGTTCTACTCTTCTACAGTCACCATCTTGGCAGGAAATGTGGGTGGGCAAAATGCTTTCAGGGTATCTCCTCTACAACCTATAGCTTCTGCTGTGGTTCCCTGCGTCAGAAAGGTATCGACTATCTTCCTATATATGTAAAGCGGTTTCATGCAAAAAATGGGGAGACTTTCATCTCTATACCCTGATCATTTCTAGACAAATCATTATATCCTGGTAGGCAGCAGACAAAAATCTGCCCGCTTAGCTCTCCATTTTTTCATATGGTTCCTTTGATAAACAAACTATTATGAAAGGGCCAGAAATCCTCAAACACACCAGACTTTCAGCTCAACACCACCCAGAAGCCATGCCCTAAATCTGAACTGATTTGTCAGTGCTTTTCCTCCTGTTGCTGTTTCTTCTAGCTTCTTTCTTACCTGTTGATTAGGTATTGACCTTTTCGATGCTAGACACCCTTAAGCCCTGTGGCAAACTTCATATGTTATTTTGCCGCCTCTGACACCGAAGCAGCCCATTGCTCTACTTCAAAAAGCACCGACCAGTACACCTAGCTGGTCTCCACTTCCCACGGTGCGGCAGTTGGATGTCCGTTTTCTTTCAAAGAAGATATTTATTTCCATACATTAAGACCTGCTAACTCAAAGAAAGAAATGAATAGATGCAAGCACAAGAGAATAATATTAATGATTATGTAACTCAGTGTAGCCCTAAGTATTCTTTACCATGAAGGTAAACTGCACCTGTGTAGCAAATATAGAAATTTTCCAGCCCATGAATGCCTCGGGATTCCAATATCTGCTCTTGACTATGGTTTGGTGTTTATAAATACTTAAATACATCATGTAGATCTTCATGAGCAGTAAAACTGTCTCTAACAAGCCAATATATCTAAAGAAATGTGAATGTTGAGGTTGTTTATTCAACTTGAGACCAGTACTCAAAATTTCTGTAAAAATAAGTGTCTTAGAGGTGGGACATGATGTTGTACATCTGTAATTTCAGTACTTGGGAGGCTGAGGTAGGAGGATCATGAGGTCAAAGTAAGCCTGGGCTACATAGTATGATACTCCCTCAGAAATGGAGCCTCCAAGGTGAACCATTCTTCCTTTGAAGATATGGCCACTGGAATAGGCTTCCCATGCCTCAGTGGATGTTCCTTCATATGAGCAGCATTAAGCAGACTTGGTGGGTTATCGAAAGAAATGACATGAAGCTGTGAAGGAGAGATATTAGAGGGATTTGGAGAAAGAAAATAGGAACAGAGATCATATTTCATTGTGTACATGTATGCAATTCTTAAAAATAAAAGATGAAAAATTAAAAGATTCCTGGTAACATTTATCTTTATGTAAGTTATCACTATGTACAGTGAACATACAAGAATAAAGAACAGCTCCTCTACAGAGAAAAAGATGACATTCTGGATGAGGGAGTCATTTGTTTCTTTAGCTAGTGCTATCCATATAAATGTTTTTAGGCCAATAGAACTTCCTCTCCCTTTCCCTTAAATATAAGTACCACTGTAACACAATACAAGTGGACACACTTGTTCAACACCCAAATAAAGAAAAACAATGAGCTTAACCTCTGCCTGCTTCACTTGGATAGCCTTGGAAGAACACTAAGGACTCGGGGGCTTTGTGGAACATAAGGGACTGTACGGCCTGGTAGAAAGAGAAGAAAGTCTACTCAGATGGAGTGGGAGTTTGAATCCCACCTCCACTCATACTATATATTTTAGGTAAATTTATTTAATTTCTCTGAACATGCTTTATTAACCTAAAAAAGGATATAGTATATATATTGCAAGGGTGAGATTTCAGGTGAAAATATGATGCGTCAGGTATGGCACACAGTAGGGATTTCACGAGCATTGGTTTTTTTTCCCTCCTTTCAGGGCTGTTCAGGTTAGAATGAAAAGGGCTTTTGATGAAATGTAAGGATGTGTCCAGAGTGAGGTTCTGGGTGCAGCCTCAGATCTCTCCCCTTGTGAAGGAGGGCAAGATGGAGATCTGTATTCAGAGAAGGGACCTGCTTAGGCAAGGAGAGGGTGGGAGGAGGAAAGCCACAAGCATGCGCGAGCCCCAGGAGACCACTTGGAGGGTCTGGTGAGGGTCTCTTTATAAGATGGTGGAAGGTGTCTGGCCTAAATAAGGAGGACTGTAGGGACATTTCAAGATCTATTCACCCCTGGGGATCAGAAACTGAAGACTAGAACCAATTGTATCATTGAATCTCTGAGCACACAATTCAGAAGGGGCTTTGTATTTCTTTTGCTTTATCTCCTTCAGCTTATAGATGAGGACACTGAGGCTTGGTGAAGCCAAGTGACCACTGGTGAGCCCTGCACAAGTTGGTGACAGAATTACATGCTATATTCCCACGACTTGCCTGCTCCTCTAGCTTTCCCTGAATTTCTAGGTCAGGCTGAATGGCACTTCATAGCCTCACTTAGCAACCAGCTATGATGCTCCTGGACCAGGAGAGAAACTGTCAGTTAAATTCTGTTTTGAGCTTGGTGGGTAGCACAAGCTCATCATCCTAACTAACAGGAGAAACTAAGGTATGAGTATTACTGTGTGTTCAAGGTCATCTTGATTCTATCCATTTTTTTTCCCTAAACATAACAAAATGAAGTATAATAAAAGGAAAGCAATCACACTGAAGTTGGACAAGACAGACCAACAGAAGGAAAAGAGCTCCAAGAGAAGGCACATGAATCAGAGACTGACTTGTTCACACACTAAGGTGTCCCATAAAAATACTAAACTGAAAGCCATAGTATATACACAAAGGACCTGGTGCAGACCTGTGTCGACCCTGTGCTTGCTGCTTCAGTCTCTGTGAGTTCATGTGACCTTTGCTTGGTTGATTTAGAGAGCCTTGTTCTCCTGGTGTCCCCATCTCCCCTGGCTCCTAAACTCTTTCCACCTCCTCTTCTAAGGAAGAGTTCCCTGAGCTCCATTTAAGAAGTGTGTGTTCCAAGGTTCTCTCTTTGCATAATGTCTGTCTGTCTGTGACTCTATTCCCCCCCCCCCATCTGCTGCAGGAGAAAACATCTCTGATGCTGGCTGAATAAGGAACTGATCTATGAGGATAGCAGAATATTATTAGGAGTCATTTTTTTCTTTCTTTTTTTCCTTCCTTCCTTCCTTCCTTCCTTCCTTCCTTCCTTCCTTCCTTCCTTCCTTCCTTCCTTCCTCCCTCTCTCTCTCTCTCTCTCTCTCTCTCTCTTTTTCTTAGACCGGTAGTATTTGTTTTACCCTAGGTCTCTGAATTTTGGTCACCCAAGCAGTATTGGGCATGGGTCCCATCTCATAGAGTGGGTCTAAGTCAAATGGGACATTGTTTGGTCACTCCCACAAGCTTTGTGCCACCATTGCCCTATCATTTTTGTAAGCAGGACAGATTGTAGGTCAAAGGTGGCTAGGTTGGTTTTTACTCATCTCTTTTGGTGGCCTGCAGAGTGTTTTCCCTGTAGCAAAGACACTAGAATGTAGGGGTGAAGGTTCTGTGTAGGTATTAACTTGCTTCTCCATGTTCAGTGAGTTGTATGTGTGGGTGATGCCTTGAGCAACAGAGCCTCATAGTCAGTTAGGGGGAGCAACCTATTGTCTAGGCAAGAGCCCGAGTTGCTTGGGGATTCCCATGGGACCCCTTTGGCCAACAACACAATTAGATGTAACCCAGTCCTGATACTGGAAGCTTTGTTTGGTGACAAGAGATGGCCAGTTAGGACTCTATGTCCCTCATTATTTGGAGACTTCATTAGGATCTACTTTAAATATTTTAGGAAGTTTCTACTGCTCTAGGTTTCCATGCTACCCCTCAAATGCCTTTTAATTCTGTCTTTCCCTTCATTCCCTCCATCAATCCAATCTTCTTTCCCCAACCCCCTGCCCCAGTTCATCAATAAAATCTATTCTTTTTCTTTCTCCCAGGGAGATCAATGTGTGCCCCACTAGTCCCTTCCTCTATACCTAAACTCTCAGTCTACAGAATGTAGCTTAGTTGTACTTTTTTTTATAATGGTTAATATCCACATACAAGCAAATACATACCATATTTCTTTTTCTGGGTCTGGATGAAATTTTTCTGTACCCATCTATTTATCTGCAAATTTCATGATTTTTTAAAAAACTGCTCAGTAATAATCCATTGTGTAAAAGTACCACATTTTCTTTATTCGTTCTTCAACTGATGGACATCTAGGATATTTCCAATTTCTTGCTGTTATAAATAGAGCAGCAATGAACATGGATGATCAAAACAATGTCTCTGGACTAGGATGTGAAATCCTTTGGAGTTTCTTGGGTGTGGGATACCACATGCCCAAGAGTGGTATAGCTAGGTCTTGTGGTGGATTAATTCTCAGTTCAGGAGAAACGTCCTCCCTGATTTCCATAGTGGCTGTACAAGCTTGCACTCCCACTAGCAATAGAAGAATGTTCCCCCTCCTCCACTTCCTCACCAGCATGAGTTGTCACTTGTGTTATTGATCCTAGCCATTCTTATAGGTGCGAGATGGACTCTCAAAGTAGTTTTGATTTGCATTTACCTGATGGCAAGGATGTTGAACATTTCTGAGCGTTTAAAAAATATTTCTCAGTCATTTGAGTTTTCCCTATTGAGAATTATCTGTTTAGATCTGTACACCATTTTTAACTGGATTGCTTTGTTTGTTGATATTCAGTTTCTCAAGTTCTTTATATATTTTGGATATTAGTCCTCTACTGAATGTGGAGTTGGTAAATTTTTTTTTCCATTCTGTAACTGTCCTCTTTGTTGAAATGACAGTTTTCTTTACTTTACAAATGATTTTCGGTTTCATGATGTCCCATTTAGTAATTGTTCTTGGCACCTTTCTGTTTAGAAAGATTTGTTTTCCTGTGCCAATAAGTTCAAGGTTGTTCTCCACTTTTTCTTCTATCAAGTTCAGTGTACCTGGTTTTATGTTGAGGTCTATGATCATGGAGTTAAGTTTTGTGCAGGGTTCAGTTTGAATCTATTTGCATTCTTCTACATGCAGACATCCAGTGAGACCAGCACCATTTATTGACAATGTTCTCTTTTTTTCTAGTGTATATTTCTGGCCTCTCCTCCTCTTCATCTCGGCTTCTAAAATTTCTAAAGTTTCTCCATGTAGCTCTGGCTGTCCTGAAACTCACTTTGTAGATCAAGCTGGCCTTGAACTCAGAGATCTGCCTGCCTCTGCTTCCCAAGGTGCTTGAATTAAAGGCATGCACTACCATGCCTAGATATTTCTGGCTTCTTTATTAAAAATCTGGTGTCCATATGTATGTGAATTTATATACGTGACTGGGTCTTTAATTTGATTCCATTGATCAATGTGTCTGTTTCTAGACCAATACCACGTAGTTTTTATTACTATATTTCTATCTCACAACTTGAAATTTAGAATGGTGAGACCTCTCCCAATCTGTAGGCAGTCGCTTTGTTTTGATGACGGTGTCCTTTGCTTTACAGAAGCTTTTCAATTTCATGAGGTCCCATTTATTGATTGTTGCTCTTAGAGCCTGTGCTGTTGGTGTTCTGTTCAGGAAGTTTTCTCCTGTACCAATGAGTTCTAGGGTATTCCCCACTTTTTTTTCTAGCCGATTTAATGTGTCTGGTTTTATGTTGAGGTCTTTGATCCACTTGGACTTCAGTTTTGTGCAGGGTGATAAGTATGGATCTATTTTCATTTTTCTACATGTAGACATCCAGTTGGACCAGCACCATTTGTTGAAGATGCTATCATTTTTCCATTGTATGGTTTTGGCATCTTTGTCAAAAATCAGGTGTCCGTAAGTGTGTGGGTTTATTTCTGGGTCTTCTGTTCGATTCCATTGATCCACCATTCTGTTTCTATGCCAGTACCATGCAGTTTTTATAACTGTTGCTCTATAGTACAGCTTGAGATCAGGGATGGAGATACCTCCAGAAGATCTTTTATTGTAGAGGATTGTTTTAGCAATTCTCGGTTTCTTGTTATTCCATATGAAATTAAGAATTTTTCTTTCCAGGTCTGTAAAGAATTGTGTTGGCAATTTGATGGGAATTGCATTAAATCTGTAGATTGCTTTTGGTAAGATGGCCATTTTTACTATGTTAATCCTGCCAAGCCATGAGCATGGGAGATCTTTCCATCTTCTCATATCTTCCTCTAATTCTTTCTTCAGAGACTTGAAATTTTTTTCATACAAGTCTTTGACTTGCTTGGTTAGGGTTACGCCAAGGTACTTTATGTCATTTGTGGCTATTGTGAATGGTGTTGTTTCTCTAATTTCTTTCTCATCCCTTTTGTCTTTTGTATACAGGAGTGCTACTGATTTTTTTGAGTTAATTTTATATCCGGCCACTTTGCTGAAGGTGTTTATCAGCTGTAGGAGTTCCCTGGTAGAGTTTTTGGGGTCACTCATATATACTATCATATCATCTGCAAATAGTGATAATTTGACTTCTTCTTTTCCCATCTGTATCCCCTTGATCTCCTTCGACTGTCTTATTGCTCTAGCAAGGACTTCCAGCACTATGTTGAAGAGATATGGAGACAGTGGGCAGCCTTGTCTTGTCCCTGATTTCAGAGGGATTGCTTTAAGTTTCTCTCCGTTCAGTTTGATGTTGGCTATAGGCTTGCTGTATATCGCCTTTACTATGTTTAGATATGTGCCTTGTATCCCTGAACTCTCCAGTACTTTAAACATGAATGGATGTTGGATTTTGTCAAATGCTTTTTCAGCATCTAGGGAGATTATCATGTGGTTTTTTTCTTTCAGTTTGTTAATATGGTGGATCACATTGATGGATTTCCGTATATTGAACCACCCCTGCATACCTGGGATGAAGCCTACTTGGTCATAGGGGATAATATCTTTGATGTGTTCTTGGATCCGGTTTGCAAGTATTTTGTTAAGTATTTTTGCATCAATGTTCATAAGGGAGATTGGCCTGAAATTCTCATTCTTTGTTGAGTCTTTGTGAGGTTTAGGTACCAAGGTGATTGTGGCTTCATAGAATGAATTTGGTAATGTTCCTTCTGTTTCTATTTTGTGGAATAGTTTGAAGAGAATTGGAGTTAGCTCTTCTTTGAAGGTCTGGTAGAATTCTGCGCTGAAGCCATCTGGTCCTGGGCTTTTTTTGGATGGGAGACTTTTGATGACTGCTTCTATTTCTTTGGGGGATATAGGACTATTTAGTTGATTTACCTGGTCCTGATTCAGCTTTGGTGAGTCAAATCGATCAAGAAAATTGTCCATTTCATTTAGATTTTCAAATTTTGTGACATATAGACTTTTGAAGTAAGTCCTAATGATTGTTTGGATTTCCTCAGTGTCTGTAGTTATGTCCCCCCTTTCATTTCTGATTTTGTTGATTTGGGTGGTGTCTTTCTGCCTTTTAGTTAGCTTGGCTAAGGGTTTGTCTATCTTGTTGATTTTCTCAAAGAACCAGCTCTTGATTTCATTGATTCTTTGAATTGTTTTATTTGTTTCTAATTGATTGATTTCAGCCCTGAGTTTGATTATTTCCAGCCGTCTACTCCTTTTTGGTGTGTCTGCTTCTTCTTTTTCTAGGGTTTTTAAGTGGGCTATTAAGTTGCTTGAATGAGCTGTCTCGAATTTCTTCTTGAAGGCACTTAGTTCTATGAACTTTCCTCTTAGCACTGCTTTCATTGTGTCCCACAAGTTAGGGTATGTTGTGTCTTCATTTTCATTGAGTTCTAGAAAGGCTTTAATTTCTTTCTTTATTTCTTCCCTGACCCAGCTGTCATTTAGTAACAAGTTGTTCAGTTTCCATGAGTATGTAGGCTTTTTGCTATTTCTGTTGTTGTTGAAGTCCAGCTTTATTCCATGGTGATCAGACAGGATACAAGGGATTATTTCAGTCTTCTTGTATCTGTTGAGGCTTGCTTTGTGACCAACTATATGGTCTATTTTGGAGAAGGTTCCATGAGGTGCTGAGAAGAAGGTAAATTCTTTTGTGTTTGGGTGTAAAGTTCTGTAGATGTCTGTGAGGTCCATTTGATTCATGACCTCTGTCAGAGATATTGTTTCTTTGTTTAATTTCTGTTTTGTTGACCTGTCCTTTGTTGAGAGTGGGGTGTTGAAGTCTCCCACTATTAATGTGTGGGGATCTATATGTGGTTTAAATTTTATCAATGTTTCTTTTACAAATGTGGGTGCTCTTGTATTTGGGGCATAGATGTTCAGGATTGTGATGTCTTCCTGGTGGAATTTTCCCTTGATGAGTATGAAGTGTCCTTCCTCATCTCTTTGTATTAATTTTGGTTGAAAGTCTATTTTATCAGATATTAGAATGGCTACTCCTGCTTGTTTCTTGGGTCCATTTGCTTGGAAAGTCATCTTCCAACCTTTTACCCTCAGGTAATGTCTATCTTTGTGTCTTAGGTGTGTTTCTTGTATGCAACAGATTGCTGGGTTTTGTTTACGTATCCATTCTGTTAATCTGTGTCTTTTTACTGGAGAGTTGAGTCCATTGTTGTTGAGAGAGATTAATGACCAGTGGCTGTTAGATCCTTTGATTTTGATGTTGGCTGTGTTCATAAGTTTGTGTGCTTGGTTGCTTTTTGTTTTGCTGTAGTAAGGTTAATTATTTCCTGTGTTTTCTTGACAGAAGCTAATTTTCTTGGGTTGTATTTTCCCTTTCTAGTGTCTTCTGTAATGCTGGATTTGTGTGTAGGTATTGTTGAAATTTGTTTTTGTCATTGAATATCTTGTTTTCTCCGTCTATGAGGACTGAGAGTTTTGCAGGGTATAGTAGCCTGGGTTGACATCTGTGTTCTCTTAGGGTCTGCATGATATCTGTCCAGGCCCTTCTGGCTTTCATAGTTTCTGTTGAAAAGTCAGGTGTGATTCTAATGGGTTTGCCATTATATGTTACTTGGCCTTTTTCCCTTGCAGCTTTTAATATTTTTTCTTTGTTCTGTATACTTCCTGTTTTGATTATTATGTGGCGGGAGGATTTTCTTTTCTGGTCAAATTTGTTGGGTGTTCTGTAGGCCTCATGTATCCTTATTGGCTTCTCCTTTAACTTGGGGAAATTTTCTTCAATGATTTTGTTGAAAATATTTTCTGGGCCTTGGAGAAGGGAGTCTTCTTTTTCCTCTATTCCTATTATTCTTAGGTTTTGTCTTTTCATATTGTCTTGGATTTCTTGGACGGTCTGTGTCAGGAATTTTTTGGATTTAACATTTTCTTTGACAGATACATCGATTTCTTCCATTGTATCTTCTACACCTGAGATTCTTTCTTCCATTTCTTGTATTCTGTTGGTTATGCTTACCTCTGTAGTTCCTGTTTTCTTCCCTAAATTCTTCCTCTCCATTATTTCCTCCATTTGTGTTTTCTTTAATTTTTCTAGTTCTATCTTCAGGTCTTGAGTTGTTTTGTTTACTTCCTTCACCTGTCTGCTTGTATTTTCCTCTTTTTCTTTTAGTTCCTTCAACTCTGTCTCTTTGATTTCTTTCAGTGATTTAATTATTTCTTCTCTGAAGGCCACAAGCTGTTTGGCTGCATCTTCCCGTATTTCTTCACGGATGGCCCTAGTGTTTTATGGATTTTATAGGAAGACAAACAGCCCATCGTTAAAAAGGAATAAGTATCAGGTTGGGAAGCAATCAGGAAACTAATTCTTCTCATCCCCTTTTCTGCTTCAGTTTTTCCCTCTAGGGACTCCAGTCTCCTTAATTGAAGGACAATAAGGAGACTCTTCTCCTCCATGCAATGTGGATTCTGTGAGCTATTGTCAGGAGAGTGAAGTCACATACAGCTTACAGAAGAACATCTAAAAGTTCATAGGCAAGGTCAGATGACTTGGAAATGGTCAATGCTCCCCAAAGGGGGCTCACTGCACTGTATAATAGAAGCAACAGGACATGCTCTCCAAGGGCTTGTTTGAAAGGGGAGTTGGAGAAAGACATTGAGACACAATGTGTTTATCTCCACTGTCAGCATGACTATTTGAGCCTTACCCACAGGATGGCAGCACACTTCTATTGTGCTGTGAGGGCATTTTCAAAAATCATTAACTGAGGGGGAAAGGCCTACCCCCAATGTAGATGGCATGATCCTATGGGCGGGGGACCTGAATGGCATGAAAGGGTTTAACCCTGACATTTTTCTTCTTTGCTCTCAGGTCTCTTATGCTATGTACTGAGCCACTCTGCCATGCCTCCTTTCTTACCATGAGGGACTAAGTCCTCTGAGACCAGAAGCCAAAACAGACCTTTACTCTAATACAGAGGAAAGATTTTGGTTACAACAGCAATAAAAATAATTAATACAGCAAATCTCTGAGAAAGGTAGGAATAAAATCTGAATAAATGACAGCAACATGCTGAAAGGAAGTATGAGATTTCCTCCAGTCTTAGGTCTGTGTTCTTTGAACTCGCTGCCTAATATGCATTTTAGTAAGTTGTGCTAATGTCTTTTCAAAACAAGAAAAGAAGAAGAGAGATGATATAGTAATTGTCAGTTAACAAAGAATGCAGGTAAGAAGTAATAAAAATTAATTTAGAATTTGTGTTAAAAATTCTTTGCTTTGTGGTGATAGTAAGGTGTATGTTTTCTATTTTGAAAACACAAAATGCTCTCATAAAAATGGCTGCATAAATAAGATGCAAATAACGGAAGTATCAATACACATGCTAATGCAGGAGGAAAATCTCATGGGGGTCGCTCCCCTGGGTAAGAAACTATAGACAAATCGCGACTGTTGGGGGAAGGAGAAGTAGCTTTTTCCAGGAATGAGCCCCGAATTGGTTGTACAATACAAAGTCATCAGTCCTGGAGCCACATACACATAACACAAACAGACCTAGAAGGCTGTATCCAAATATTTGCATATAAATTATATATATATATATATACATATGTATATACACATATAAAATAGGAGAAGAAGCTTGGAGACATGGGGACTTGAGAAGGGCTGGAGGGAGGAAAAGAAAGGGGCAAAGTCCTCTAACTATATTTCAGTTAAAAATGTATTTAAAAAGCCCATGAGACTCAAGTAGAAAAAACAAGCTTTTTTTTGTTCTTCTGATCACCCTTGCTTCACCCAGATCTTGTCCCAGATTTTGTTTTATTTCTCTTGAGTCATGATTGTGCCTCAGGAATCCTTGCCACTCTCCAGGGAGCTCAGTAATACCAGCCTACTGAAGGTATGATTTAAGGTTCAACTCTTTGCCACTAGGCTGCAATTCTAAATCGCTGAGCTTAGAATTCTAAGCCAGTGTGTTGTTAGCACAGCTAAGTTGATGAAGATGGAGCCTTTAGTCCAACGCTCTTATTTCATAGATGAGAAACTGGTACAGACAGATGATGTGATTAGCATAATGTCATGCTAACTAGCGAGCTAAGTCCTGAGATCATATTCTTTGAGTAATTTTAATGGAAAAATTGCTCTTGCTATTATAATCCTTCTCCTGTTTGATCATTGAGCTTTGGTTTGATTTTTTTCTCTAAATATATGCAATTGAACATTCTGAATTAATTTTTTTGAATTTTATATCTCTATCAAATTGCCAGGGCATTATTACTTGAATTTGCATTCCATGGTTAATAAAATCTGACATTCCAATGTATCACTCCAGACACACTGAAATTTAGCAGTTAGACAGAAACTCTTAGTTATTTCTTTACTGCGACCATATTTGGACTGTAACCTGCTTGGGTCTAATGAATGATTTCTCTTTCAGCAGATGTCAAAAAATTAATGTTCCTGTGCATCCCCTGGTCTGTACCACACTTCTAGATATTGTTCTTGGTGTACTGCAAGTCCTGAGTAATGCTCTGTTTGCCTGGAGAGTGAGGAGTCCCAAATATCAGTCACAGAATCAGAACCCTAGGGCTTTATGGTTCTTTAAGAAGCCACTGACCTGCTCCTTGGAGCACTTCAAGATGGACTTCTTAAGCCAGCATACCAGACACCTACCATGCCTCTGTTGATAAACTCAGTAGTCTGGACCAGAGTTGGGTGTTGCATCGTCTTTGGTACAGACAACCGTCCTTCAGGACTGACACTGTGTTGCAGTTATTTGCTCATCAGTGTCACTGACCCGTGGGTTTGGAGACGTGAGCCTCCTAGAGTTTAGCTCCTCACACGGTGGGAACTTAATAAATGCTCACTAATGAATACAGGTGCTCAAGTAAATCTTACTTTATTATAAAGCAGTCTAGAAGTTCAACTCTGCTTCATTTTACTGTTTTGGATCTTTAGTTCCCCAGCAAGAAGATCAATATAAAATAGCCAATTAGGAACTTTCTTGAATGAATAAATAAAAGATGAAGACCATAACTCTTGAAATCAAGTCTGTCTACACATTTATTGTTATGCTATATCTCATTTTCTTGGGATATATTGATTTATTTTGGACATACCTCCCCTGCTAAAACAAATCTGTTCATGCCCTGTTAAATTTCAGAATAGTAACTGAGCCGTAAAATATAATAGTAAAAAAATCCCAATTATCCCATTGTGTCTCATGTTGGGGCCTCTTTTGTCAGTTACACTTAATAAGAGATAAGATGTACCCTTGAGCATCGGAGTGAACAAAGAGCAGGAGGCAGAGTGGACAGCGTGGCCTTTCAGCAGGAGACAGCCTATCTGAACACACTCACCACACTGCCCTCAGCACGCCCAGCCCTTACTGACTCATCCCTCGTCCCGACTTCCTCCAACGGTTGTTCCTACCCAGCAATGCACCATCATTGTAGACCCTCAGTCAAGCATCCTGGCTTTCAATCCTGACTCCTCTTACATGTGGTCTTGAGTAAGTTACTTAGTGTCTCGCAGTGCTAGTTTTCTTTTTCCCATATGTAAAATGGACATTATTATCCATTCAAGGGTGGGAGGACAAGGAGCATTGAATGCATGTAATGTATAGCACAGTGCATGGCCGTCCCTGCATGCTGGTGGTTCTCACGCTCAGTGTAGACACTTGCCGACAGTTCTGTCATCTTACTCTTTGTTCAAGGCTCAGTGTACACATGGCTGACACTACAAAGACAAATGACTGTGCCCTTCAACTCTGACCCATCCTCACTTTATTTTATTTTGTTTGACACAGGGTCTGACTCTATAGAGCAGCTCGCTTTTAACTTATGGTCCATATTCCTCTGTCTCCTGAGTTCTGGGAAGGCAGTGTGCTCTACTTTAACTGGCCTACTCTTTGAATTTTTTAATGTCTGGACTGCTTTGCCTGACCTCAGTAGAAGACGATGCACTTGGCGACTTGAAGTGCCGGCAGCGTGGATTGTTGTTGGTGGGGTGCCTTTCTTTTCTGAGGAGAAGGGGGGAGGGAAAGGGAGAAGAGGGTGGAGGAGTGGGACCGGGAGGAGAAGGAGGGAAGGAGCTGCAATTGAGATATAAGGTGAATAAATAACTAAATTAATTAATTAAAAATAAGCTTTTTTACAGTTCTATGAATTCATATGATGGATTTTAGCCACTTCTCCGTTACCCCTCTCCTGCTGGAACCCTTCCCCTCAGCAAGCCCTCCCGTGTACTTACATGACATCTTTTATACTATTGGCTCTGCTTCCCAATCTCTTGTTACGTGACATGACACCACTCTCTGATGACCTCTGAGACACAACTGAGCATATAATAGTTGAGCAATCTGTACTGCCTTATTCTTAAAAATAATTATTCCCAGCATGCCTTCTGCTTGCACGAATCTTAAGAAACAGGCGGGGAAGGAGTTTGTAAAATGGAACACAGACTTTCTTTCTTTTTTCTTTTTTTAAAAATTTATTTATTTATTCACTTTACATTCCAGTCATAGCCCCCTCCCTCCTCTCCTCCTGGTCCTACCCTCCTTCCTTCTTTCCTGTATCGCTTCCTCCCACTCCCTTAGAAAAGGGGAGCCCCCCCTCCACTTATCCATCCCAGCTCATCAAGTCCTATCAGGACTGAAAGAATCCTCTACCACAACAATCTGGCCAGGCAGCCCGCCAGGTGGAAGTGATCAAAAAGCGTGTAAGAGAGTTCTTGTCCCTGTTCCCCTTGTTGGGGAACCCACATAAAACCAAGCTATCTATCATGTACATATATGTTGTGCGCATAGGTCCAGTCCACAAAGGGTCTTTGGCTGGTATTTCAGTCTTCACAAGGCCCCTGAGCCCAGGTTGGTTGTCTCTGTGGTTATTTTTGTGGAGATCCTGTTCCCTCCTGATCCTTCTATTCTTCTTCCCACTCTTCCATAAGACTCCCTTTGCTGCACCAAATATTTGGCTGTTAGTCTTAGCATCTGTGAGTCTCAGCTTGCTGCTGGGTGGAGCCTCTTAACAGACAGCTATGCCAGGCTCCTGTCTGCAAGCATAGCAGAGTATCCTTAATAGTGTTAGGGGTTGGCTCTCTTCCATGGGGTGGGTCCCAGGCTGAGCTAGGCATTGGTTGAACATTTTCTCAATCTCTGTGCTGTCCTTACCCCTGTATATTTTGTAGGTAGGGTAAATTTTCGGTCAAAGTTTTTGTAGGTGGGTTGGTATTCCCCTTCCTACACTTTAGGGTCCTGGTTAAAGGATGGCCTCTTCAGTCTCCATGTCCCTCTCCTAGACTCACCTCCTTATCCTCCCAGAAGCTTACCCTGTGGTAGGTCTCCAGCCTGTCTCAGAGATGCCCTAGGCCATGGTTTCTCTTCTGTCTGCATGCCCTCTGTTCTTCTTCCCCTGCTCCCCGGCTCTCCCCACATCAGATCCCTGCCCTCATTTCCTTCAGTAATCCCTCTCCTAGCCAGAACATAAAATTTCAAATATAAATACTCTGACTCAGTAGCGTAAGGGATGAAGCTACCTCACTTAGTTTCTTGTTAACCTGCTTGGGGTTAGCATTCTAACTTAAATAGGAATCCCATTCTTTAAAAATGCTGCTGCTTTCAGTTCCTGGCCTTAAAACACCACAGTCATGGGTTTGCAAAAGATTTCCATGCCAGCTTCACTCGCTCTAAATTCTAGTCAGTGCCTTAAATACTCTGCAGAGCCAGCTGTGTAGAATGGACATTTCTCTATTATCCATGACAAAACAGCTTGGGAAATAGCCATGTACGGATTCTCTACCCATTAACTCAAAGATTTCTAGTAAAATACTCTCAAAGACTTGTTGGCCAACTGTGGATCATGTAAGATAGGAATTTGAATTTTCACTCTAAATAGGAGACCCTTCTTTGACCAATATTGAGCCTTGCCTAAAACTATCCCATTCGGTTCTGAATGGAACGGTACCCATGATTAAGGCCAGTGACTACTGTTCAGGATGTGGCTTGGCACACAGAAAGGAAATGTATAAGGAAAAAGAAGCAAAGGCCATTTCCCCTATGATGCTGCTACTCTCCTCAAGTGGGTGCTGTTATGCTGATCCCTTTTATTATGAGTTTGTGTGTAGTTAATATACTATAAACTGAAAAAGTGCTCTAATAACCGCATAGGCTTTTGAATAGTATTTTCCTTGTCATATTATTCCTGCACCCATGATAAAGTTATCCAAGGGTCTTAAAACTCCCTTTGTATTATGAATGCCATTTAGTATATGTGCTTACTTGGCAGAATTTTCAAAGCACCAGCTTCTATTGTACAATTGGAAGTGCCACCATCCCCAAGGGGCAAATAAAAACAGCAAGTGAAATTCTGGGCCATCATCCTTTTCAACTACATTCCATTCTGTTATATATATACATATATATATGTATATATGCATATATATATATATATATATAATTTATTATATATAATAAGTCACAACTCTGGCCATGATCTAGTTAAAGAGCCAGGATATGTGTCTTGTCATTTAAAAGGCCATCAAACAGAATTCCACTGCCAGTCATGGCTCCAAAAAGAATAAGATAAGCAGGTGAAAATTCTAGGGAGTAGATTTAGTAAATTTGCTACAAATACAGTGACCACGCTATTGCTTGCACATAAACACCTCCTAAACCTCCTATGCTGAAGGCTCCCCTCAGCCCAACTGCTGAAAAATGTGCTGGAACCTTTAAGAGTCAGGAAGGCCTGCCTGGAGGAAGTGAAGTCTCCTGGGGCCTGACCTGAAGGCTATATTGAAAGCCTGGCCTCTTCCTGTCTCTGTCCTTGACTTTTTCTAAAAGTTTTTGCTGTGCAATCCAGCCATGCTGTGCTCCTTGGCACATGTCTCAAAACAATAATAGATTGAGCAACAACTGAATGAAACCTCTCAAACCAAAGGTCCACACAAGTCTTCCCTCCTAAGTTATTTACCTCTTTTTTTTGCTTGTTTTTTTTTTTTTTTTTTGTTGTTGTTGTTTGCTTTTCTTTTTTTCTCCTACATTGACTGTGGTGGTTTGAATAGAAATGGTTCCCATAGACTCATGTGTATGTATGCTCGTTCATAGGGAGGGACACTATTAGGAGGTGTGTCCTTGTTGGAGGAAGCGTGTCACCATGGACGCAGGCTTTGAGGTCTCACATGCTCCAGCTACACCTTGTATGGCACACAATCTTCTGACTGCTGCCTGCAGATCAAGATGTAGAACTTTTCAGCTCCTCCAACACCACGTCTGCCTGCATGCAGGCATACTTCTCACCATGATGATAACGGACTAAACCTCTTAAACTGTAAGCCAGCCCCAATTAAATGTTCTTCTTTGTGAGAGTTGCCATGGTCACAGTGTCCCTTCACAGCAACAGAAATTCTGACTAAAATATTGACAGAGACTAACTGACCTTGTGGCTTAGCTGAAGTGACCCGGGTTTATTTGTGATGGCAGTGTTATTTGGCAACTCTTTGGATCTACCTTCTCTCAGGATGAAAACGTTTGATTAGGGAGTAAGTTACAAGGTCATTGTACCTATAAGGAATTCGGAAGATTAAAATCTTCACTTTCTGCAGAAGCAGAAAGGGAGCTAAATAAAAGGAGAAATAGAGAGCTGGGCTGTCATTTTCAGCCTTAGGATTCCAACTAGCTTGCTTTGGGATGGAGCCTGGAACTGAATGCCTGAAGTCTCCCCAGAGATTGGGTTTTGGCCATTTAGGGACTCTGTAAGTAGCCTAATGATTTCCAAGTCAGGAGTCATGGTGCTGAGCAGCAGGTAAAATAAGTGATTATTTTAGTTAATGCAGCTGTCACCTCATTTTCTTACCAAACAAATATCACTCCTCTGCTTTATGTTTAGGATTTGTCAAACCTATGCTAAATGTTGAAAAGGTATCAAATTCATGCTAATTTACAGTAGCTATTTGCCCTCAGGGATTCTCAGCAAACAGGTACTAATGAAATGTAAACTTTATGGTGTATGTATCTTACACCCTTCTTCAGCTGATAAGTGGGTCTTTCTACTGTAAGGGGCTGGAAATGATTGTCTTCATTCAACTTTAAAGATAAGGCCAAATAAACTAAACGCAGCAGACACGGCTCATAGCTCTTGGTGTGCTGGGATCGGTTTATCCAGAAGCTCTGTGTTGAAGCAGAGAATGTAGTACAAGGTTGGAGAGAGAGGGAAGAAGGACCTGCTTGCAAGGCTTGTCTGTTTCCCCAGTGTAAACAAGTTTCCGACAAACTGACGCCCTCCATAGTGGAATTAGGAAAAGATGTGTGGAATTGACTTGGCCTGAGTGATGTAAATTTGCTCTCATAGGCCTTTGGGCTGACTGAAAATCTAGTTCTTATGTCTTTAAGTTTAGTGTTCTTTTTTTTTTTTTTAATTTTTTGCACCTAAAACTTTTGTGATAAGACTGCCTGAATGCATACTATTTATGGAACCTGGGACTGTCATTTTTACACTAAATCTAGAGTCAGCCAAATAAATTACAACCATCCATGTCTGAATGTGAACGCCCCACCCCCCACCCCATACAACTTTACAGGTGTTATTTTCTGTTTTGAAGACAGCTTCCGGGAGATTTTTGTTTCTTTAACCTTCCCACCTTCCTCCCTTTGCCTCACTATTTGATTCCAATCTCATTTATCTTTAGGTTACTCTCTCACCAAAATCGCTTTGGTGAGAGACAGCCCGCTGAATTGTAGCCTTACTGCTCAATCTTTTCAAGCCTCCTGGGAATCCTGCAGTACCTTTAATAAGAACTGTTATCATCCCAGTCTCTTCTAATTCGGGTCACCTTTCCTAATGTGGTGCTTCCTAAGTGAAGAAGCGGTGGTACCTGGGATGCAGAGACGGCTCAGAAGGCAAAGATGATCGCTGCCGAGTCTGACAACCTGAGTTTGACCCTCAGAATCCAATGGAGAATGAAAGCACTGACTCAAGTTGTCCTCTGACTTCCAAATGTGTGCTTTTGGCACATATGCACACACACACGTCTTTGATGCTCAGTGTTAAAAAAAAGTTTGAAGGGTAAACAATGACGGAGAGCACGCACTCTGCTAATCTACAGTTGCTTCCGCCACTCCGGCCTGTTAAGAGTCACTGTCCAGAGCAAAATAATTCATGACTCTCAATAGCCTTTAAAAGGCACACTCTTTAGTTTGATCTGACAATATTTAAAATTGCTTTGTTGTGGACATTGTCATCGTAGATAACTTTATTTCAGTTTCATGAAATATATTTTGGGGGACACTGACCACCATAGTAATTTAATAATAAAAATACAGCTTACCACATTTAAAAATTCATATTCCATTTTGGAGTACTCTGTAGTATATTCATGTGATTTATACTCCACCCTTTTTATTCCACTCAATTTGCAGATTGAAAAGATTCTGAGATCTATGATGGCCTCAGCAACCCCAGGCTTTAGTGGCCAGCCTTCTTTCTATTCCAGAGCTCCTCTTATTGCTTCTTGGATATGTTGCCTGGCATAGTGATTTCTGTTTTTGGTTTAAGGAAGTGTTTTTATATGGAAGAACTATCAAACAATATTTGTTTACAATCTTTACTCATGTGTATGCTGTTAGAATGGGTGTTGTACAAGGTAGTGATGAGTGTGGATAAGGAAGTATTGGGGAGTAACGGGAATCTTAGATGTCAGAGGAATTTGAATATAAAGATGGTAAAAAAAAAGAAGTGGAACATACTCCCTTTCCTGTTATTGAGTAGTTCCATCAAGGGAAAGATGCATGCACTCTCTTTATCAAAATTATAACTTTATTGTGAATTTCTTTGCTTTCCTAGGCAATGGCATGGCTTAACACTTGAGCAGCAACAGCCTAATGAGCCTGCATGTTTCTGCATGGCCTCTTGCTTTGGTAGTTCTCCATGCCCTTACTTATTCTTGCATAGTGCCTGGTACATTCTGATTGGACTGTGTGGTACTCAGCCTGGAGTCCCATGGCAGCCATCATGAATTTCCTCATTGCACAGGGTGACAGCCCTGGAGAATCAAACCTGCCAAAAGGAGCGATAAGGTTACTAGGATTTTTCTCATGAGTGCCCAACAGAATTGGTTTATTGTTTTGAACTTCCCTCTGATGAGATTTCTCGTCTCTGGGGAGTGTATTTTCTACAATCAATTCTATTTACATCTACTGGGAATAGAATCACTTAAACTGCCCATTGTTGTTCTGGAGATAGACGTTCATTCGTCTGTCTCAAAATACAGTTAGAGAGACATGGGAATCACAACTCTGCCTCCGTGCACTGCCTCCAATCTGTCTCTACCTGATGAAACACTTTCTGACACCCCGCCTCTCTACCTGTCTGACTGTTTGATGCTTTCTAAGCATTTCACCCACTGAGACCTCCTTAATCCAATTCCCAAAGCTTCTCCAGTCAAATTTCATTCTTGTCTACATTTCTCTGATTTTGCAATAAAGCAGTCACTCTGCATTCTTCTTTTTCATGAGATTTCCTGGGAATTTGCTTTCCTACCTAAACCTTATCATGGATTCCTCGGCAGAGGCACCTCATTTGGAAAGAAAAAGTGGAAATCTTGTTGTTGTTGTTGTTTTAATCCCTGGTGATTTAGTAGTTTCTAGGAATCCCAAGGGAACCACGGTGGGAATCCTGGGTGGACTTCTGTGACTGGACTCGACCACTCGGTACTCAGGCACACAGTGGAGTGCACAGATGTTTTTGCATGGGTCTTAATCATTCCCACGTTTCTCCAGTGTGCTTCTCAGCCCTCGCTTTGGCCATTTCCTCAACAGTGACTCTGCAGACGTAGACCTGCTCAGGGGAAAAGACCCTCTCCCAGGGATGGCTTGAGACCCGTCTGCCATATTTCGTGTTCACTGTTTTCATTCCTTTCCCTAACGCATACGTCTCAGGTTGTGGTTTGGGGGTCATTTTTTCTCTTGGGGTCCATGGTCTTTGATCCCTTTACGTTTTTCTTTGGCTTAGCAAGTGCTTAGTTTGTACCCTCACGTCTTTGCCCAGCATATCTTCCTGACTTCTGCCTGCCTTCCTTACACGATTTGTATTTGTACCTTTGCAATTTCACATGCACACGGCTTACATCCTGAGTACTCTCACTTTCCACCTCAGACCATCCTTCCACCCTCCCCATGGATTTCTCAAGTCTGTTCATGTTTGTTCATTTCATTGCTTGACCCCACAAGATTAACCATGTGCGTGACCCTGGGTTTTGATTCTGCAGGTGTCTTTTGGGTTGAGTAGACACTACACAACCAAAGACAGTAACTTTCCCTTGCCTAGACTCTATCCACAGTTCAGGGGTAAGGTATAGTGCGTACATCATTGACTGATTGGTAATACGGCTTCACAGACTGACTGATCTGCTGCAGGCCCTGTGCAGGTGACTAAGGTTTCATCCACTTGCCTGTAACAGAAGTTTCATTTTTCTTTACAGCTAATTAATATTTAGTTGTGTATCTACCACATCATTGTCCATTTGTCAGTTGTTGGATATATAGACTCTGTCCATTTTCTAGTGAATAAGACAGCAACGAACCTGTACAGGCACCCCGTCACAGGGTGTAAAGTCCTTTGGCTCTCTGCTTGGAGGTGTATAGCTGAATCACACTATAGTTTTAGTTTTTCTGAGAAACTTCCAGACTGATATCCAAAGTGTCTGCACCATATTACATTCCCGCCAAAAGCATGTAAGTGATTTGAAGGGTCAGTTACCGAAACACTTCAGGCTATAACTGAGATGCTTTGGCCAGGGAAGTTGATTTCCAACCTTGGAAGCTTCTGAAAAGGAGATCCACCCGTCAAGACTGCCAGACTGCCAGGGAACTGACCTGCAGATGGATTCCCGCATTCCCACAGCTCCCCCTTTCCCCCCCTAGAGAACCCCAATAACCCACACCACATGCCCACGTACCATCACTGTTTCTGTAGAGGGACTGGGGCCCTTCATTTGTTTTGATTAAAGAACAATTTCTACATTGCCTCCCCCAGTGCTGATATAACACATTTACCTTTCTCCACAGCTGTACCAGCTGTTACTAGTATTCTTGATGATGGCCATCCTGACTGGGGGGAGATGAGTCTTAAAGTAATTCTAATGTGCATTCCCCTAATGTCTAAAGATGCTGAACAATTTAAGTCCTTCCTAGCCATTTGTGTTTCTTAGCTTGAGATATTTCTCTTTAGTTCTGCAGTCTAGTTTTTATTTTTATTTATTTTTTGTTCTCCAGGTGTTTTTGAGTTCTGTGTATGTTATTTTATAAAACATTTAAAAAGATTTATGACAGAAGTGGGAAATAGTAAGATCTGGAGAGGACAGGAACCCCACAAGGAGAGCAACAGAACCAGAACATTTGAACACAGGGCTCTTCCCAGAGACTCATACTCCAACCAAGTACCAGGCATGGAGATAACCTAGAACCCCTGCACAGATGTAGCCCATGGCAGTTTAGTGTCCAAGTGGGTTCCATAGTAATGGGAAGAGGGACTGCCTCTGACATAATCTGATTGGCCTGCTCTTTGATCACCTCCCCCTGAGGGGAGAGCAGCCCTACCAGGCCACAGAGGAAGACAATGCAGCCACTCCTGATGAGATTTGATGGACTAAGATCAGAAGGAAGGAGAGGGGGACCTCCCCTATCAGTGGACTTGGGGAGGGACATGTGTGAGAAGGGGGAGGGAAGGTGGAATTAGGAGGGGAGGAGAGAGGGGTTTATGGGGGATACAAAGTGAATAAAGTGTAACTAATAAAAGTTAAAAAAAAGATTTATTTGTGTGTATGACTGTTTTGCCTGCATGCATGTCTGCGTACCACATTCATGCCTGGTGCAGTGGAGGTCAAAAGAAGGCATTGGATCCTTTAGAACTGGAGTTATATATGGCAAACAGGGTGTTGGGAACTGAAACTGGGTCAGTTTCAGTTATTTTTTAAATATTTTAAATTTTAAATTTAAAAATATTTAAATATTTTTAAATATATTATTTTAAATAATATAACAAATTCAAGAGACTAGTGAAAACAAAACAGTTTTAAATATTTGATTACGCTTGAGCATTTCATAATGAGGATCGTATTCACACCATTCTCTCCCTCCCTCTCCTCCTGCCAGTCCCTCCCATGTCCCTCCCATTTCTTCTCAAATGCACGGCTCCTTCTTCAGTGTTAATTGTTACATATACATATGCTTTAAAGTTTATAAATACAGCCTTCTGAGGTCATTTAGTGTTGCTCAAATGTGTCTAGGGATGACCCCTTGTGATTGGCTAGCCTCTCAGAGGGCTTATCCCCAAAGAATCTCCCTCTTTCAGGAGCCATCAATTCCTTGTTACTCACCTCGGGGTAAAGCCTTGTGTGGATTCCAACATCCATTTTGTCAGGACGGTTTAGGTTGTTTGTTTACAGTCTTATTTGGGTAATGATACTGAGATTTTGTGAGTTCAGTTCCACTGTCCTATATGGAACATGCCATCTCACAGAAGACATCCTGGCCTGGTCTGCTGGTTTTAAATAGTTTCTGTCCCATCTTCTCTGAGCTGTAGGTGTAAGGATGGTATTGTGGATGTGTTAGTTATTTTTTGCATTTTAACCAGTTGTGGCTTTCTGTAAGTCCTCATCTGCTACAAAAAACCTACTACTTTGGTGAGGGGTTACTGAGATGCACTTACCTATGGAGTAAAAATAGTTTTTTTTGCTTGTTTGTTTGTTTGTTTGTTTTGTTTTGTCTTTTTAGAACTTTGCAGACAGGGATGCCAGCAGAGAGAAAAGACAAAATTGTCTAGCCTACAGACTTGGCCCAAGACAATGGTTTTTAAAGTTCTGTGATCATGAGAAATTCCTTTCTTCCTATAGGCCAGAACTTGTCCACTTCCTAACTTCCTCATACTATTTTTAAAAATAAACTTTGTTTTTGCTTTATTATAATAACTTATTACAATTTATTCACTTTGTATTCTGGCTATATCCCCCTCCCTCATCTCCTCCTGTTCCCAACCTCCCTCCCTCTTTCTCCCTTATGTCCCTCCAAGCCTAGTCCACTGAGAGGGGAGGTCCTCCTCCCCTACTATCTGACCATAGCCTATATGGTCTCATCAGGACTGTCTGGATCCTCTTTCTCCATGGCCTAGTAAGGCCAGCTCACCAGGGGGAGGTTATCAAAGAGCCAGACACTGAGTTCATGTCAGAGATAGCCCCTGTTCCCTTGGAACCCCCATAAAGACCTAATTGCTCATGGGCTACAGCTGAGCAGGGGTTCTAGGTCCTCTCCATGCATGGCCCTTGGTTGATTCATCAGTCTCTGCAGGGACCCCTGAGCACAAAATTTTTGGTTCTGTTGGTCTCCTTGTGGTGCTCCTGTCCCTGCTAGGTCGTTTTATCTCCACCTTCTTCGATAAGATTCCCTGCACTCTGCCCAAAGTTTGTCTATGAGTCTCAGCATCTGCTGAGGGGAGCTTTAAGAGGCCCCATGTGAAAGTCTCCTAACTTGTTCTCTGTCTTCTCCTACTTCCAATGCCCATCCCATTTGTCCCTCTGAATGGGGATTAAGCCTCTTCCCTAGGTTCCTCCTTGTTGTTTAGCTTCTCTGGGACTATAGATCTTAGTATGTTTATCCTATATTACATGGATAATATCTACCTACCTATAAGTGGGTATATACCATGTGAGTCTTTCTGCTTCTGGGTTACCTAACTCAGGATGATCTTTTCTTGTTTCAACTATTTGCCTACAATTTTCATGAATTTCCTTGTTTTTAATTGCTGAGTAGAATTCCATTGTGTAAATGTATCCATTTACACAATGTATATGTATCCATTTACAATTTCTGTATCCATTCCTCTGTTGAGGAGCATCTAGGTTTTTTTTCCAGATTCTGGATTATAAATAGAGCTGCTACTAACATGGTTGAGCAAATGTCTTTGTTGTATGCTTGAGCATCTTTCAGATATATGCCCAGGAGTGGTATAGATGGATCTTGAGGTAGCACTATTCCTAATTTTCTGAGAAAGGGCGAAATTGATTTCCAAAGTGGTTGTACAAGTTTACATTTCCACTAGCAATGGGGGAGTATTCCTTTTTCTCCACATCATCTCCAGCATGTGTTGTCCCTTGAGTTTTTTATCTTAGTTATTCTGATGGGTGTGAGGAGGAATCTCAGGGCCATTTTGATTTGCAATTCCCTGATGACTAAGGATGTTGAGTGTTTTTCTACCATTCAATATTCTCTGTTTAGCTCTGTATTCCATGTTTTAATTGGATTACTTGATTAATTGCTGTTTATCTTCTTGAGTTCTTTCTATATTTTGGATATTAGCCCTCTGTCAGACGTAAGACTGTTGAAGATTTTTTTTCCCCAGTCTGTGGGAAGTCTGTTTGTTCTATTGACAGTGTCCTTTGCTTTACAGAAGCTTTATCAGTTTGTGAGGTCAAGTTTATTGATTGTTGATCTAAGAGCCTGTGCTGTTGGTGTTCTGTTCAGGAAGTTTTCTTCTGTGCCAATGAGGTCAAGGCTCTTCCCCACATTTTCTTCTAACAGACTCAGTGTGTCTGGTTTTATGTTGAGGTCTTTGATCCACTTGGACTTTAGATTTGTTCAGGGTGATAAATATAGACGTATTTGCATTTTCTACATGTAGACATCCAATTAGACCACATTGAAGATACTATCTTATTTCCATTGTATGGTTTTGTCATCTTTGTAAAAAATCAGGTGTCCATAAGTGTGTGGGTTTATTTCTGGATCTTCTATTCAATTCCATTGATCCACCATTCTGTTTCTATGCCAGTACCATGCCTTTTTTTTTTTTTTTTATTGTTGCTCTATAGTACAGCTTGAGATCAGGGATGGAGATACCTTCAGAAGATCTTTTATTGTACAGGGTTGTTTAAGCAATTCTATATGAAGTTGAGAATTGTTTATTCAAGGTCTGTAAAGAATTGTTTTGGTATTTTCATGGGAATTGCATTGAATCTGTAGATTGCTTTTGGCAGGATGGCCATTTTCACTATGTTAATCCTACCCATCCATGAGCACGGGAGATCTTTCCATCTTCTGATACCTTCTTCAATTTCTTTCTCAGAGACTTGAATTTTTTTTCATACAAGTCCTTCACTTGCTTAGTTAGAGTTACAACAATATATATATATATATATATATATATACACTATATATATATATATATACACTATATATATTTATATAGTGTGTGTGTGTGTGTGTGTGTGGTTCTTGTGAAGGGTGTTGTTCCCCTAATTCCTTTCTCAGCCCATTTGTCTTTTGTATATGGGGAGGGGGTATATGGTTTTTTTTTTTTTTGAGTTAATTTTGTATCCAGCCACTTTGCTGAAGGTGTTTATCAGTTGAAGGAGTTCCCTGGTAGAATTTTTGGGGTCACTCAGGTATACTATCATATCCTCTGCTAATAGTGATACTTTGACTTCTTCCTTTCTGATTTGAATCCACTTGATCTCCTTTAATTTTCTAGCATGTACTTGAAGTATTATGTTGAAGAGATATGGAGAAAGTGGACAGCATTTCCTTGTCCCTGATATCAGTGGGATTGATTTAAGTTTCTCACTGTTTAGTTTGTTGTTGGCTATAGGTTTACTGTATATTACCTTTACTATGCTTGGATATGTGTCCTGTATCCCTGATCTCTCCAAGACTTTAAATATGAACGGGTGTTGGATTTTATCAAATGCTTTTTCAGTATCTAAGAAGATGATCATGTAGTTTTTTTTTTCTTTGAGTTTGTTTATATGGTGGATTATATTGATGGATTTTTGTATATTGAATCACTCCTGAATGCCTGGGATGAAGCCTACTTGATCATAGTGGATGATATCTTTAATGTGTTCTTAGATTCAGCTTGTTAGTATTTTGTTGAATATTTTTGCATAAATGTTCATAAAGAAGATTGGTCAAAAATTCTCTTTCTTTGTTGGTTCTTTGTGTAGTTTAGGTATCAAGGTGACTGGCTTCATAATATGAGTTTGGTAATGTTTCATTTGTTTCTTTTTTGTGGAATAGTTTGAAGAGTATTGGTATTATGTCTTCTTTGAAGGTCTGGTAGAATTCTGCACTAAAACTGTCTGGCCCTGGGCCTTTTTTGGATGGGAGATTTTTGATGACTGCTTCTATTTCATTATGGGATATAAGTGGAATCAATCAAGAAAATTGCCCATTTCATTTAGATTTTCAAATTCTGTGGCATATAGGCTTTTGAAGTAAGACCTAATGATTGTTTGGATTTAGTCAGTGTCCTTTGTTATGTTTCTCTTTTCATTTTTGATTTTGTTGATTTGGATAGTGTCCCTCTGCCTTTGAGTTAGTTTGGCTAAGGGTTTGTCTATCTTGTTGATTTTCTCAAAGAACCAGCTCTTGATTTCATTGATTCTTTGAACTGCTCTTTGTTTCTAATTTATTGATTTCAGCCCTGAATTTAATTATTTCCAACCATTTACTTCTATTGGGTGTGTCTGCTTCTTCTTTTTTTTTTTTTTCTAGTGATTTCAGGTGTGCCATTAAGTATGAGATGTCTTGAATTTTTTTATGAAGGCACTTAGTTCTATAAACTTTCCTCTTAGCACTGCTTTCATTGTGTCCCATTAGTTTGGGTAAGTTGTATATTCATTTTCATTGAATTCTAGGAGGTCTTTATTAATTTCTTTCTTTATTGCTTCCCTGACCAGCTGTCACTGAGTAGAGAGTTTTCATGCATGTGTAGGGATTTTTGCTATTTTTGTTACTGTTGGGATCTGGTTTTAGACCATGGTGGTCTGATATGATACAAGGAATTATATCAATTTTCTTGTATCTGTTGAGACTTCCTTTGTGTCTGACTATATGGTCAATTTTCGAAAAGGTTCCATGAGGTACTGAGAAGAAGGTATACTTTTTGTGTTTGGGTGAAAAGTTCTGTAGGTCTTAAATCTAAGGTCATTTGATTTAAGACACCTGTAAGTGTCATTATTTCTCTTTATAACTTTTGTCTCAATGATCTGTCCCTTGGACAGAATGGGATGTTGAAGTCTCCCACTTTTAAGGTGTTGGAATCATTGTGTGATTTAAGCTTTAATAAAGTTTCTTTTATAAGTGCAAGAGGCCTTGTGTTTGGTGCATAGATGTTCAGCATTGTGATGTCCTCCTGGTGGATTTTTCCCTTGATGAGAATGAAATCTCTTTTTATTAATTTTGGTTGAAAGTCTATTTTATTACATATTGGGATGGCTACTCCAGTTTGCTTCTTGAGTCAATTTGCTTGGAAAACCTTTTTTCTAGATCTTTACCCTAAAGCAGTGTCTATCTTTGTTGCAGAGGTGTGTTTCTTGAATGCACCAGAATTTTGGAACCTGTTTCCACAACCGTTCTGTTAGTCTGTGTGTTTTTATTGCAGAGTTGAGTCCATTGATGTTGATTGATATTAGTGATCAATGATTGTTAGTTCCTTTTATTGTAGAGTTGGTGGTGACTGTGTTTGTGTGCTTGTTTTCTTTTGTTTCTTTATTGTGATGGTGTCTTTATTCTATGTTTTCTTGGGTGTAGTTGATCTCGTTGGGTTGGAGTTTGCCTTCCAGTATCTTCTGTAGGGTTTGGTTGTTGCATATATATTGTTTAAATTTAGTTATGTCATGGAATATTTTGTTTCTCCATCTACGTTGATTGAAAATTTTGTTGGCAATAGTAGTCTCGGTTGGCATATTAGTGGTCTCTTAGTGTCTGAATGATATACGCCAAGGCCCTTCAGTCTTTCATAGTCTCTGTTGAGAAGTCTGGTGTGATTCTGATAGGTCTGCCTTTATATGTTACTTGGCATTTTTCTCTTGCCACTTTTAATTTTTTTTCTTTTTTCTGTAGATTTATTGTTTTGATTATTATGTGGTGGAAGGAATTTCTTTTTGGTCTAGTCTATTTGGTGTCCTGTAGGCCTCTTGTGCATTTAAGGGTATCTCTTTCTTCAAGTTGAGAAAATTTTCTTCTATGATATTCTTAAAAATATTTTTTGGACCTTGGACCCTGGAATCTTCTTTTTTGTCAGTTTCCTATTAGGTTTAATCTTTTCATGGTGTCCTTGATTTCTTGGATGTTTTGTGTCCAGAATTTTTCCGATTTTATGCTTTCATTGAGATATGTACCGATTTCTGCAATTATATATTTAGTGCCTGAGATTCTCTCCTCCATCTTGTATTCTGTTGGTGATGCTTACCTTTGTTGTTCCTGATCTCTTCTCTAAGTTCTTCAACTCCAGAGTTTTCTCTGTTTGTGTTTCCTTTATTAATTCTAATTCTGTTTTCATGTCTTACAACATTTCCATCATCTGTTTGAATGTGGATTCCTGTCTGTTCATGATGACTTTTATTTTTTTGTTTGTTTCCTTTTATGTGCCTCGAATATCTGCATAGTTATAGATTTAAGATAATTTTCCTGTGATTCAGCCGCAAAAGAATATCCATTGATTTTTGAAGATTCTGAAGACATGATGTCCTGGTTTTTGTTTCTTGTATTCTTACACTGGCCTCTAGCCTTCTGGTTGTCTGTAGCCTTGACTGATTTTTCCTGGAGCCTGTACTACACACTGGCTCCATGAGTCTCTGGAGTTTGGAGTAGTCGCTCCTGGATTCAATGTCTCTGCTGGCTCACTTTTTGTGACCCAGGTATGACAGGTTGCAGAGGCATAGGCAGAAAGATCTCCAAGCCTAGAGTTGCTTGAGTGCCGTGGCTTCCTCAAAATGGCAGACAATTGGACTTGAGTCCCATACCTAGCTCAGCTCCACTGTGTTTATTGTCTGTGCTGTGCTGGATTATTCTGACGCTAGTGAACTAGGAAGCTGGGGAACAGGCAGCATGGAGCCTTGCCTTCCCCACAGTACAGAAGGTATCCCCTCCACAGGATGGTGAAAGGGAGTTCGATGAGCTGCTACAACCAGGAAGGTGTCCACAGAACACTGAGAGTGGGCTCCTGGGTTTGGAACCAGGAGCCACTAGTACCCAGAAGGTGTTCACAAGACTGTGAGAGTGGGAACCTCAGTACAGGAAAGTATTTACCCCACAGTGAGAGTGAGTGCTCAAGGTCAGAGCTGCCAGCCGTGGTTACCAGGAAAGTATACACAGATGGTGGGTTTGGCTGGGTGGTCTAGGGCTATGGAAGTGCCTGTGGGAGCCAGGGAATTTTTCCTGGTATTAGCTGGGTAGCCTGAAGATGGACCTCCTTTTGCCTAAGAAACACAGACTTCAGGGTTTGAGGGTCTACACTATGGCCTGCTGTTTGCCCTGCTCACACTGCTTAGCTGCTGTTCAGAAACACTCGGTAGTCGGCACTGCCATCTTGGATCTTTCTTCTCATGCTTTTTATTTAGGGAACAGTCTTATTTTATGAATAATTTGGGGCTTGAGACTGCCATCTTCACTGATCATGGGCTCAGTCACGTAGTAGACAACCTGTGACTTCCAACTCACAGTTTTGAGATAACCCAGCACTAGCTTGCTAGAGTGTGGGGAGAGGGCTGTTCAGGCCCTCCTACTTGTCTATAACTCAGGTAAACTTTAAACATACAAGTTGTAGAGCAGTTTCTGCCAAGACTGAAAAGTTCTATCCTGTTCCATTAGCAGAAAGGTAAACAACTCAAAATAGCTTCAGGAAGTTCCTGAAACTAACCAGATTTTCTAGATCCTGACAGATAATAGGGTTCTGCTTTCAGGTTCAGAGTCTTTGGACTATTAACAAGCCAAGTTACCCTCCAAGTGAATTCTGAAGTATTCTTGTCTCAAACAGCATTTGGACAGCATAGCATGGTCTAGTCAACTATTGAAACAAATGGAAACATCTTCTCTTATCTGTATGTGCTCTGTTCTAAACCTCAGCAAGCTCACTTGCCCCAGTATAAAATAATCTTGGCTCTTCAATTACCTCATGTTCAAAAAGCTCCTCTCACTCAGCTGCCACAATAAAGAGCTACAGGGATGTATTTTTCGACTCTAATGCTAAAGATTTCAGTAGCAGTCAAATAAAATACAGACCATGACTGATCAAAAGTCACGGAATGCCATTTCTTGGAAAGGTCTGAGCTTAATTGCCCCGTGGACAATTGCAATTCAGCTAAAGTATCAGGGAGCTGGAGCTGCCCCAGGAACAGCTAGATTGAAGCTCACAGGTCAAGAATCCAGTCTAGTCCTTATTAGCTGTGGGACCTTGCAGAAGCCCTTGACCTCTTTGTATTTCTGTCTCTTTCCTCAAAATGACAATAATGACTTGTCTTCTCTACTTCTCTGTACCATTAGGAGGTTCAAATTAGGTAATAAATGGGAAAGTGCTTTGAAAAAATGAGGTGTTCGAACTAAGAAAGGCTCTTCTCGACAGTCCTCCCTGGCTGCTCAGGAACAGCAGCGGTTGCCGGCCTCCTCTCCACCTCTGACCCCAGAACTGTCTAACGAGAAAACTGATTTGGAGGGATTATAGGTCAAGAACGGAGTACAGTGTCTGCCATCTAAGTGTTCAGTAAACACAGATGCCGTGATTATTGTCACCTTTTTGTACAGTTCACCACAATCCACTAGATTAGAAAGCTTGGTTGTCAGTGGTGGCACCGAGGCTAGAAAGACATCTACATGCGTATGCTTTCTTCAGAAGCACTCACAGGCATAAGGAAGTGACTGCCCATCCACGGCCTTCATTTCTCAAACCCCCTTGAAAGTAGGTGCAAACATGAAATTGCATTTTACTGGAAAAGTAGATGAGCAACAGTGATATATCTATATCTATATCTATATCTATATCTATATCTATCTATCTATCTATCTATCTATCTATCTATCTATCTATCTATCTATCTATCTTTGAAACTCTGGCTGAGAGACCTCTCAGGAACACTAGTTTTATTTTGTTTTTTTGTTTGTTTGTTTCTATTCTGGATATCTGGAAAGGTGTAACTCTGGTACATGTGTATAGAGGACAGCACAGCCCCCAACAGGGTCCCCACATCCATAAATATCTAATACGTCAACTTAGGAAAACTGTCACATGATGAAGAAATGTGCTTCCATTGCATTTGGTAAGTTATATAGTGTTATAAAAAAACCTTTTAGAACACTAGCTTAGGAAAGTCATGGATTCTTTCTCATCTTCATGTGAATGTATTGCACATAAGCATGCATATAGCGGTGAATTACTTTACATAATCTTGCTTCTTGCCCTGCCTATCCACACCAGGTTAAGAAAACTCAGGGAACTGACAGACTGGAGGCCTCCACAACAGTCCTTCTCAGTCTGCTCTGGGGACTCCAGATCCCACCAGCTATTCCCCTGGTCAGCTTGCTTTTGTCCTTTTCTTACTTGGCACTTCCTTTCTGCCATAGTGCTGGAGACTGGAGTGCAGCTGGAGATTTCCAGGGCAGCTTCAGCTTCCTGATACTTTAGCTGAACTGCAATTGCCCAAGGAGCAATTAAACTGAGATTGCTCTTGTGCGGGATATGCAAGCACTCTAGCGCCGAACTACATCTTCACCCACCCACATATCTTTTTTTCTTTTTTTAATGAGACAAAGTCACATAACTCAAACTGTCCACAAAATATGCATGATCCTCTTGTTCTTTTTACAGAGTGCTGGAACTGTAGCAATGTCCATGGACTTAGCTTTTACTTAGAGATTCTTAAAATCAAGAAGAGAAATGTTTCCAGAGGGCACCAATATTAGCAATGGGGCTAAAGGCCACTTCTGTGCTACTCTAGAAAATAATCTGGCTGCCTTCTGTGCTTATTCTAAAAATTCTCCTGAAATTAAATGAATAGGAACAGACAATTTGGCAGGGAAGATTTTAAGACATTGTTGACTGTGTAGCTTGGTTATTATTGATTTTGCTGGCTAGTTTTGGATCAGCTTGACACAGCTAGACCATTGGAGAACAAAGAACCTCAATTGAGAAAGTGCCTCTGGAAGATCCTGCATAGGAAAATCTGTGAGGCATTTTCTTTTTTTTTATTTAATTTTTATTAATTACACTTTATTCATTTTGTATCCCCCCATAAGCCCCTCCCTTCTCCCCTCCCAGTCCCACCCTCCCCCCCTTCTGTATGCATGCCCCTCCCCATGTCCACTGATTGGGGAGGTCGTGAGGCATTTTCTTTATTAGTGATTAATATGGGAGGTCCCAGCCCATTGTGAGTGGGCACTCATCAGCCTGGGCATTCACACTCCTTGGCTGGTGGATCTGGGTTCTGTAAGTAAGCAGGTTGAGAAAGCCATGAAAGGAAAGCCAGTAAGCAGTACTCCTCCACAGCTTCTGGGTCAGCTCCTGCCTTCAGGTTCCTGAACTGTTTGAGCTCTTTTCCTGGCTTGCTTCAGTCATGAACAGTGATGAAGAAGCATAAGCCTAATAAACCTTTTCCTCCCTAAGTTAACTTTTGTCACGGTGTTTTTCGTAGCAATAGTAACCCTAACATTGGTAATGCTTAGAATGGTCTTAAGTAAAAAGGAACAAGCAGGGAAGAAAGAAATACAAAATATATAGTTTGGAAACACAAAGACAACTAAACTTAGTGTTACAGTCAAGGCCTGGGCTGCAGGACATGCTGTGGTGGTAGGAAGGGTTTGGTGCCATGAACGAGAGATCTTTTCTGCACTGGAGTGAAGAATGCTTACAGGGCAATCCCCTACCAAGCTTCCAAGAGGTTGTCTGTAATGGAAGTTTGGTTTCCTTAAAAACTCAGTTATGTTACATAAACTTGTTTTTGTTATAACTCTAAGTGTTCGATTTCAGTTTGTCCACAGCTGATAATTGTCTAGTGCAGGGGTGTGGTCTTTGCCAGCTGGAGTTAGTTTAATTCTGAGGACTTTGAGGGGTATGAATATGAAAGCCCAGAGGAAGAAGGCATGGTGACTTGGAGAAGACAAATGGAGGACTGCTTGCTGTGTTTACTGGTTTGTTGGTTACCTGGACTTCTGGATATCCTGATGACTGAGATTGGTATTGTTCCCAAAAGAATTCTACGACCCTACCCAGCTGGAAGAAGTAAAGAGGTTTGCGCCCCCTTTCCCTTCCAGCCATCTATTCCCCCTACCTGGGGTTGGGGAGGTGGAAGGGATGTATAAGCTTTAAGGAACCGCAAATGAAGTAGCATTTGAAAACCCAGCACCTACAGTTGTCTACTCCGAGAAGGTTAACTGACAAAAAGCTGCTAATGTGATGGTGGCAGGAGGCTGGGCCCATTCCTGGCTGCGCCTGGTAGTGTCATCTCTGTGGTGCTGGCTTTAAAGGCATGAAGGACATAGACTAATTGGGTCATAGATTCTTCCTTTGTGGTTTTAGAGAGCTGCTGAGGCCAGACATTGTGCGGTAATACTGTCCTTGCATGAAGGCCCTGGCAGTGTAAGAGGCTGTGAGAGGATGCCATTGCACAATGCTATGAAAGAGAAGCTTGGTTTGCATTGGACATCATAGGATGGCTGAGTTTTCAGAGTGATGGAATATCTGTCAAGGAGGGCTTGACACAGAGAGATGTATGTTGCAGACAGAAAAGTCACAGGGACAGAGACATCTAAGCCTTGGATACTGGACATGGAGCTACGAAGCCTGGTGTCTGCCATGATAGGCTTCAGTCTTACATTGGTCCAGTATTTGCTTAATATGCCTCCATTTTCCCCTTTTTGATTGGTAATGCATATTTTGTGCCATTATACATTAGAAGTATGTAATTTGCTTTTGGATTTTTAGAGGGAATTACAATTAAGACACTGCTTTGCGTTTCAAGAGAGAGTTTGGGCTTTTAAGCAATGTTGAAACTTTGAAAGACTATGGGGACTTTTGAAGCTGGGCTAAATCGCTTGCCATCATACAATACGGGGGCAAGGAGTGAAATGTGGCACTTTAATTGCGAAATGCCCCCAATAGGCTCTGGCATTTGAACACTTGGTGTCCAATTGGTGGCACTGTTTGGGAAGGTTTAAGTGGTAGGGCCTTGCTGGAGGAAGCATGTCACCAACGTGGGCTTCCAGATTCAAAGCCTAGAGCCACTTCCACTTTTCTCTCCTCTTCATGCTTGTGTTTGAAGATATGTGAGCTCAGCTTCCTTTGTGCTTTGCCTTTGCTTGCTACTGTCTCCCCACCATGATGGACTTCTGTCCTTCTGAAACCATAAGCCAAATTAAATTTCTTCCAGAGGTTGCCTTGGTCATGGTATTTTATCCCAGCAATATTAAAGTAACGAATACAACATCTTTCTAAATAAATGTCACCAACTATTTCTAAAGTTCTTGAGCCCTTCTAGCTAAGAACGCTTGGGGCCATGCGATATCTCCTCAAGAGTCTCATGGTAGATATGCAGTGAGAGCCTTGTGCGGCCTTTCCTAGACTCTGTCAGATAGAAGCTACTATGTTTTTACATGTGACATGCCCATATAGTCTGTCCACCCAAAATCTACCATGATGGGGCTGAAGAGCATCCCAGGAATAAAACCATTCCAAGAGAAGTTTCAGATGCCAAGGTTTGGCTCACTACAATACCCTCATTTTCACAGGGTTAAGGCAGTACTGACTTGGGGTGTAGTTGGCGTTAGTCCGCATATACTGCCTTCAAGTTCAAAAGAGCCAAAGATAAAGCATAAATGTGTTTACACTTGGAGTTTTTGAGGTCTAGAGCATAGGACAGTATTGTTTGGGGTTAATGTTTAAAGAAGACACATCTAATTTGGGTTGAAGAATAATTTCAGTTTTATCATTAGCTAGTTTGGACTGTTTAAGGACTCCAGTCAGTGAAAAATAAGAGTCAGTGTTTGATTCCAGAAATATTGCGTAGGAAGGGACAAAAGTAGCTGGAGGCCAGGTATAGCAAGTGAGTAGCAGGATGAAAATTAAAGCAAAGAAGACAATGGACAGAATAAAGCTGACAAAACAATAACCAGAATCACAGGGATAGAGAAAAAGGAAGACAGAACTGCAAGAAGGATTTGGGAAGAAATACAATGGCAGGACGAGAGCAGTAGGCTGTATGAGGATTGGAGGGGTCACGTGAAAATAGAAGAGATGCTTTTAGTGAAAATATTTCACTCAAAAGTGAAATCTATTCAACTTTATTCCTGAGGCCATCCTTGGCCACACAGCAGGCATTTGAATCCTTGAAACGTAAGTCCCATTTTTTACTTTTCTGAGTTGACAATAGAACCCTTGTACTGGGACATTCATAAGGAGTCCACATTTTTCTTCTGTTTCTCTCTTGTGGTATGTCAAAATCAAATTACACAGAACAACAATATCTGAGAATCTCTGGCTCAAATAAATCAATCAGAAACAAGTATTGACAATTTAATCTTTGTAGTTTTCAAGAGTAGGCTTTATTAAGTAAAAATGAGTGTATCAGCAGATATTAGCTGTAGTGGTTTTTGTGTGAAGTTTGATAGAAGCATTATCTCTTCATATGACATTTCATCTAATCAGATTTTCTTTATATGGCCCACATATGGTTCAGGCAGAGATCTGAAGCTTTTCTATCTTCAGAAAGAAATAAGATCCTATCCTGACTTTTCCAAACATGTGAAACCATTGGCTCCCTGAGATGCCTTAGAAATACTTGAGCAAACAAAACTCCAGGCTTGGGAAATGCTAGCACCGTACAGGCACTGGAGTGGCTGTTATTAGACAGCCTCTGGGTCCAGGCAGACCTAGCCTTAAGTTTCAGTTCAGTATGCATCTAATCAGCCATGAGCCCAGTAGAAAATGGCCAAAAGACACAATTTACTCAGTGTAAAGCAGAGACAGTAATAGTATCTGCCGTTTGTGTGGGGTGAGTGGAATGAAGCATACAGCACACACAGACACACACGTCAAACCCAACACAATTAGGGGTTTTGTTCATATAAACTCTCAGTTAATAGCAGTTAACATTCTGACTGTTTATTAGAGTGAAACTGTTCTGCTGTGAATGGTATGTTACTTTTCTCCCAATTCTAAGAAAATAACTCACAATGTATACAAGGGAGGGAGGAAGGAAAGAAAGAAAAGAAGGAGGAAGGATGAGAGGAAAGAAGGAAGGGAGAAAATATTTAGGTTCATAGTTTAAGGTGAATACCATGCACTATGGTAGGAAAGGCATGGCAGCTGGCTCTGATGGTGACCGTGGAAGCTGGTGGCATGGCTTATTATATGGAGCTGGCCAGAAAGCAGCGGCTCAGATGGAAGTGGGTCATCCCCGCAGTGACATGTTTGTCAACTAGCCTTACCTCGTCCAAGTTCCTCAACCTTGCAACATAGCACTACCATCTGGAGATCAGATGCTTAACTACAGGAGCCCATATGTGGATTTGCCTGGTGATGTCACATTCAAAGGATAACAAGGATATACTTGTAAGGAAAAGTATCTGCTCAGGACTCCCATGACCAAGTTCTCATCACAAAGGAGATTTATTTGTCCCAGAGGAGCAGAGGGCAGGGATAAGGGACAAAGACAAAAGAGGGAGAGGGAGAAGGGGAAGGGAACAAAGGAAAGGGGATAAAAGGGGCAAGGGATATTTGTCCCAGAGTAGGACAAAGCAGAGTCTCCTCTCTATCTTCTCGGGATAGAGAGGAGACTCTGACTTGACCCATTGACAAATGACAGTTTAAAAAGGCGCAAGGGAAGCCTGGTGTTAGAATGGGGCATTTAATTTTAATTGTACATGTTACTCAAATGAACCAAAGGGGGCTTTTTATTGTTGAACTTTAATACTTTGATAGCTGGTCCTTGGTAGTCAGCCTCAGGAGGAAGTAGTGGCCAAATAAGAGAATAGACCTTATAGGAATGTAATCTATCAGTTTTTGGCAAGGCAAAGGGAATTGGAGAGAAAGGCCAAAGCCTGCCAGAGCCATGCTTGCCATGTTCGAGCTGGCCAAAGTCCCTTCAACACTGATAGCCCCCAAACTAACAAATGCAAATTCTACTAGGGAGATGCCAACATAGATAGTAATCAATGATATCCATCCATCCATCCATCCATTCTCCCACACAAAATTCTGTGTGTATGTGTGTGTAAGAGAGAGAGGCTACAGAGTAGAGACAGAGACATAGGGAGAGGTGTGCTTGGAGAGGAAGAAAAGGAAATGGAAAAGGGAGAGAGGAGCAGCTTTAGAGAATAGTGTGGTGCGGGAGAGAGGCAGATAATGAAATCATCATCAGCTTGCTATGAATAAAAGAAAAAACAATCTAAATGCAGGATTCTCTGGCCAAATGAAAATTTTGTGGATCTAAATTTCAGTCTGACATTTTTTTTTTTTTGGTACCTGCAAACTTGCAAGTGTCTCTGCGATGCTTTTTCTCCCACTGTTGCGTTGGTTTGAAGAAGCATTTATTTTGGCTTCCCCACTGTCTTTGGTGCTCACTGCACATACACCCTTTGGTGGTAGGAGGAAGCCCCAACTTGTAGGAGAAGAGAGATCACCTCATAAGATGTATATATGTTATTTTAGAAAATAAAGACATAAAATAAGGACAAAAAAATCAGGAATATTTGCAGGACTTACTTGAGGCTCCCAACAATGCTACCATTTCTTCAGCAGCCTCCATTTTGATCTCTTCTTATTTGACCCCAGTTACACCTTTCAGTCCCTTACCATTGTCTCCACAGCCCCTGTAATGATCCATGCTTACCATGGCCCTGTTGGTGAGAGGTTGAGTTGGCAAATCTACCATTGTATGTCCCCAGGGCACAGCAAAGTAGTCAGCTGAGACTGAGGAGCCAAAGCATACCTAATTGGTGGTAGACAACGGATGGAGGACTCAGGGCAAGGATGGCATCTAGGACAGGCAAGATTACACAATGCTACCCATGATTGCGTAGAGGGAGAAGACTCACTTCAGTATGATAACGAGGCTGAGGAGGCCAGTGAACATTGGGGAGTCATGCTCCTGTAGAGAGAAGTGTGGGTGAGTGTGTTTAAATTTAATGGCAGTTGTGAGGTGAATTCCTGGAAAAAGATTGTAAACTAGTTACAAGTTGCTTAGTAGGCAAAGGGAAACTATCTAGACTAGTTTGGAAGATATTAGAAAGACAAATTGTAGTTTTGGACCTGTCACTAGGGATTAAGTAAGAAATAACCTTACCTACCTCCTATGGCAGTTAGACAATACACAGTGTCCTGCCGTGCTGTTCTCGAGGAGAACAGACCACCCATGCTAGCTCACATCCTCATCAGGTGGAAGTCGTAGGGATTGTCATCTAAAGAGGATTCTCTTACCTCTCTCCTTTAAGCAAAGAAGTTGGTGTAGTCTCTGCCAGGGCGGTTCTTCCAGGGCTCATCAACTATTGGTGAGCTCTGTGTAAAAATTCTCTCCGATTTTGACTCTAAGTTCAAATTTACATGCCATGCAGATATTGATAAATACATGAATGGAAAGGTTTCACAATATTCTAGTTACTCATCTTGGCAGTTCTGTTTTACAAACTTAACAAAAGTTCCTTGAAGAATTGACATTCGTCATCGTCATCGGTGTTGTAAGTGGAGTATGTGTGGCGCTCATGTGTAAGTGTTGCACAACTTGCCAGTGTGATACAACTACCGTCCTAGACATAACAGAATGACAGCGGATAACGACAAGTCTCCTGCCTCAGACCTCCTCCCGCTCACATTCCAGTTCTCTCCCTTACCAGACCTGTGTGTCTAGAGCTTGTCTACTTTCTCACCCAAACATGCCAGGGGCCCCTCATTGGCAAGTGTCATCTTCTGCTGTTTCTGTCACAAATAGCCTCAGCTTTCAAGATGCCTCCTCAGAGACCTCATGTTGAAATGCGAGTCCCATGCTTTGTCAGAGTTCACTCTACCCGTGTACCAAGATGCAGACAAAATGGAGGTCTTTTTAGTGTGGGCATGTAGGGTGATGGCTCTTGTCTCTGAACTATCAGAGATCCTTTCCTTACTCCTTCTATCCTTTATGGTGCCTGCCTCCTCCCCTCTGTTTCTATGTCTCCCTCCTTTGCTTCCTCCCTACCTCAAAGACCTTGCATACCTACTGTGAGCCCCATGCTATGTGGCATACAAAGCACACAATGATGCTAAATCAGTAATGACAGACTTACCCACACTCTGTGGATGTTACAGTCTAGTGGGGGAGGGGGATTTTTAATGACAAAGTGACTCAAATGTCACTAAGCAGAGTGTGGCTTGCTCTGAGGCAGAGAAGAGAGGGACTTTGGCCACAGAGAAGTTGCAGATGTGGAATAATTTAGGAAGGTAGTAGCAGTGGACAGAAGCATCTGCCAAGCATTCAGGTAGCCTAGCCCCCCTTACACATCCAAATGCTCAAACTCTTCTAGAGAAGTCATACGAAAGAAAGAAAGAAAGAAAGAAAGAAAGAAAGAAAGAAAGAAAGAAAGAAAGAAAGAAAGAAAGAAAGAAAAAACATAAAAATCACTTTGGGGGCAGAGATCTATTTTACAGATGTCCCTGAGCAGAGCTTATTTTTTCATGGTAATTATTAGCTCATCCCAAATTTCAAATTGTGATTTTTTTTCTTTTTGACATTCTCTTTTATACACCCTTGTTTTAATTCTGTTAAATTGGAAAAATGAATGTTGCTCATCTTTGGGCTCCTCTCTATGCAGACAGTTCACTGATGTATCGCTGGAGCAGTTGGCTAAAGTCAGCACTTACTGAGGTCTTGTGGTGTAACAGGCCTGGGGCTAAATATATTATCTCATTTAATCTTCACAGTAAACCTTGGAGAGCAACTATTGTTGGTTTATCAAAACAGAAGCTTCATAAAGAGGGTTAAGGTAAGAGAATACCAAGATGCTGGTCTGGTTTTTTAATCCCCAAACTGGTGCTTTTGCTCATGGAGCATAACTCCTAATCTGCAGCACTCACATAAGCATAGTGCACATCGTCCCTAGTGATTCCTTACTAGAGAGACATCAAGCAGGTTGCCCACCTGGAATCATTATGTTCCTGAAATACAGATCCTTGCTCCAAGCCTTTGAAGACTCGACTCTCAACTCTGAGGACCTACATCAGTCTAAACACAAAATTTTCACAGTCTTGTTCACACACAATAATTCTAAGTGATTTTTGAGAAAAGCTATTAGGTATCACTGCTAAATATATAATATTTCTATATTTGCTTTGTTTTTCTTAGATATTATATATTTATTATTTTTTCATATAGTATATTTTGATCATATTCTTTATTCTCACAACTTTCCAGATCTTCCCTGCCTCCCTATCTATCTAAGCTTCTGTCTCACTCCAGAAACAAACAAACAAACAAACAAACACACCAGCAAAAAGCAGAAGAACAAAATCAAAACAGAGTGAAGTAGGATAAGGTAGAAAAGAGCAGTTATTAGATGTTGATTTTTTTAGTACATTATTAAAGCCCTGGCTTGTACTGCCCATTTGCCAAGCCTGGTTTCAATTGTAACCTGGAACAGAATGGCCTGGAGGATTTGCTGCAGCAATGGGTCACTGCCCTTAACATCCTTTAGACTGTTACACAGGCTTCCGTACAATCTCGCTTGCTTGCCCTTCCCACCTGAGGTTATAGATTACAAAATGAGGATACAAACTGGGCCCAGCATCTTAATATGCATGGTGCTAAATATATTATCTTTCAGGAGCTGTGCTGGCTACAGTCTACTCTTGAATGACAGCTCCTCTCTTCTACTCTCATTGGTGTCAAAATGCTCATTCAGGAAAGATTCCCCACAACAAAAAGACGGAAACAAAATCTCAAGAAGACAAAAAAACAAAACAAAACAACACACACACACATACAAACAAGAAGCAAAGAGAAAACCCGCAAGTTTGTTGTTGTTGTTGTTAGAAATTGTGCAGGGTGAGAGTTACACAGCAGGTTTGCAAATCACACCAGGAGACCGGTTCCACGTGGGAGGTTTATTAGGGGAAGGGAAAGGGGTGGCAAAGAGAGGAGGCAAAAGAGAAAGAGGAAGGGGAGGGGCTCCGAGAGTTTTCTTATAAGGTGACCCAGGTCCCTCAGAGCTGGCCCATAGATATGCCTGCTTATGGATCCCAACAATTGTTGGTGGTGAGGGTGTGTGTGTGTGTGTGTGTGTGTGTGTGTGTGTGTGTGTGTGTGTG
>NW_026585797.1:9694267-9757099 GCF_907164565.1 Psammomys obesus
GTGTGTGTGTGTGTGTGTGTGTGTGTGTGTGTGTGTGTGTGTGTGTGTGTGGCGACCAACTGCTGGGCATGGGGCCTGCTCTGGAGTACTGGAGCATGGTTGATAGACCCAGTGACTTGCCACTGAAAAACCTAAAAACTGATTTTTTGTTTCCTAGCAGACATTAATTTGCAAAGAGCTTCTTGTTTAGGAATGGGACTTTGTGTCTTTCTTTGTTGGGTCTTTGTGTGCTTTGGCATCAGGGTAAGAGCAGCTTCATAAAAAGAATTTGGAAATGTCCCTTCACTTTCTGTTTGGTGGAATAATTTGAGGAATATTGGTGTTAACTCTTCTCTGAAGGTCTGGTGGGATTCTATGCTGAATCTGTCTGGCCTGTTTGTTTTGGGTTGGGATTTTTAAAATTACTGCTTCTACTTCCATGAGGACTACAGTCTTCTAAATTTGTTTATTTGATCCTGATTTGGCTTTGATAGGTTGTATATATAAAGAAATTCATTCACTCCTTTTAGGTGTTCCAGTTTGGTGGAATAAAGATTTTAAAAGTATGTCCTTAAGATTCCCTGAGTGTCTTTCCTGTGTGTTATGTCCCCTAGTCTTTTCTACTTTTATGAATTGGATACTCTGTGTCTTTTGGTTGCTTTGTCTAAAGGTTTGTCAATCTTGTTGATTTTCTAAAAGAATGAGCTCTTTTATCATTGATTTTTTTTTTTGTTTCTTTGCTTCTTTTTTATTGATTTCAGCCTTGAGTTTGATTATTTCTCCATGTTTAATCTTTTAGGATATTATTTCTTCTTGTTTTCTAGAACTTTCAAGTACGTCATTAAATTGTTAATATGAGACCTCTTTTCCCCTTGCAGCTTTTAATATTCTCTTAGTATCTATTTCGTATTTTATTATGTGCGGTGGAGATTTTATTTTGTCGATCAGTGTAGTTGGTGTTCTGTATGTGTAGTTTACCTTGATAGACCTTTTTATTTGTTTGCTTGTGAAAATTTTCTTCTAGATTTTGTTGTAGGTTTGGTCTTTTCATAGTATCCCAGGTTTCCTGGATGTTTTGTGTCTGTATTCTTTCAGTTGTAACATTTTCTTTACGGAACAATCCATTTCTTCTACTTTATCTTCAAGACCCAAGAGTCTCTCTTCCCTTTCTTTTTCTTTTTTCCTGAGTTTTTCATTTTGAGTTTCATTTCAATTTGACTTTTGTGATTCTACTCCATGTTAAATTTTACTTTCATGCCTTGAATTGTTTTCATTATTTCAGTTAACTGTGTTTTCATGGTCTGCTGAGACACTTATTCATATCCTTTTTAAGGTTATTAAACATATCTATAACTACTAAGACCATTCCCTTTCTCTCCCCTCCCCTCCCCTTCCCCCTTTCCTTTCCTTTGGGCCTATTGCAGTGGGGATTGTACTTTCTGGAGGAAATGCATTGTCTTGTTTGCTTGTTTCTGTTTTTTGTTTTTGTTTTGTGCTCAGATTTAGGCATGTGGAGTTAAGAAGTTTGAGGTGTTTCCTGGGGCAGTTATCTAGCTGTGCCCTTGTGGATTGTCAATCCACTCTTTGATTGCTACTGGCCCAGTCTAGTTCTTAGCCAGTGGTGGTGACTGTGGCATCCCTGAGTCCCAGACAAGAGCTGAAGCTCTGGGCTCCCAGTAGAAAGCCTTTCTGTGGATTGCTAAGGAGTCACCAAGGAACAGAGATGGGATAGAAGAAAGGCTGAAGGAGGTGATGGGGAAGAACTAGGGGAAAACTGGATTTGCATCAAGAGTCCCAAAGGAATGGAAGGTTTTAGCACACTGAAAACAAGGAGATAGTATGTTACCATATTCATATTTTGTTTATAAGGATTTTTACTACAAGACTGATGTTAATCTATTATATTTTTCCTCTTCCTTTCTTCCTACTCTTAAAAAATATCTTCTTTCCTTTTAAATTTTATTTGTGTTTTTGTTTATATATCACTTCCATTTTATCCTCACTTTTTTATTTATCTACCCACTCATGTATCTAGTTATTTATTCGTCCTCTTTATGATCCCATAAATGAATCATGATTTAGGAAAAAGTTGAAGTGTTTAGAAATTCCTTGTCTTCAGAAAAAATGTTTTTTTTTATCAGCATTCTATTAGCTAAACTATTAGCTCAGAAATTGGTATGTCAGTTATAATATTTTAGGTATCTCTTATTGATTGGGAGGGTATCTGTAACTTTGTTTAGAAAAGGTTGTTTGCTAAATAAAACTCAAGGCACTGCTTGTTCCTTACTACAGAGAATGTCTAAAGCTTTGGAAAACATTCCACCATGAGTGAAAAATGAAGCTCTGTAGTCAGTAGGTAGAGTTTGACGCCTTGAACTCTGAGTAGCTTAACTTGATCCCAAATTGCTCAGTGAGTTAGGCTGATTAACTTCCATACTGACACTGTTTTTAGTGTCACAATTTAGTGGAGTCACAATTTCTCTCAGGAATAACCACTTAGCTATCATTTTTGTGATGCCCTTTCACAGAACCAAAATATTATAAACAGTAGAGAGAAATTCTCACACACACATACACACACACACACACACACACACACACACAGGGAGGGGGATTAAACTTACGTATAAAGGCATTATGAACAGTCTAAATTTTTTATTGCCTTAAAGCAACATTTCTTAGATAATTGGGCCATATTTATATAGTGGTTTGGGATTGCATCATTTTTTATTAATAAGAAAGAATTGGGTTATTTTTATTTTTTTTATTCTTTTTATACATTTTTTACTTTTTACACTTTATTCACTTTGTATCCCCCCATAAGCCCCTCCCTCCTCCCCTCCCGGTCCCACCCTCCCTCCCTCTTCTTCATGCATGCCCCTCCCCAAGTCCACTGATAGGGGAGGTCCTCCTCTACTTCCTTCTGATTTTAGTCTATCAGATTACATCTGGAGTGGCTGCATTGTCATCTTCTGTGGCCTGGTAAGACTGCTCTCCCCTCAGGGGGAGGTGATCAAAGAGCAGGCCTATCAGATTGTGTCGGAGGCAGTCCCTCTTCCCATTACTATGTAACCCACTTAGACATTAAACTGCCATGAATTACATCTGCGCAGGGGTTCTAGGTTACCTCTATGCCTGGTACTTGGTTGGAGTATGGGTCTCTGGGAAGACCCCTGTGTTCAAATCTTCTAGTTCTCTTGTTCTCCTTGTAGGATTCCTGTCCTCTCCATAACCTACTATTTCCCACTTCTTACATAAGATTCCATGCACTCTGTCCAACAGTTGGTCATAAAGTCTCAGCATCTTTGATAATCTGCAGGGCAGAGCCTTTCAGAGGCCCTCTGTGGCAGGTTCCTAGATTGTTTCCTGTTTTCTTCTTCTTCTGATGTCCATTATCTTTGCCTTTTGGGATGGGGATTGAGCATTTTAGTCAGAGTCCTCTCTCTTGATTAGTTTCTTTAGATGGACAGATTTAAGGTTTATCCTATAAGTCTATATGAGTGAGTATATACCGTGTATGTCTTTCTGCTTCTGGGACAGCTCACTCAGGATGATCCTTTCCAGGTCCCACCATTTACCTGCAAATTTCATGATTTCCTTATTTTTCATTGTAGAGTAATACTCCATTGTGTAGATGTACCACAATTTCTGCATCCATTCTTCAGTTGAGGGGCATCTGGACTGTTTCCAGCTTCTGGCTATTACAAATAAAGCTGCTACAAACATGGTTGAGCAAATGTCCTTATTGTGTACTTGTGCTTCTTTTGGATATATGCCTAGGAGTGGTATGGCTGGATCTTGAGGAAGCGCTATTCCTAATTGTCTGAGAAAGCTCCAAATTGATTTCCAGAGTGGTTGTACAAGTTTACATTCCCACCAGCAGTGGAAGAGGGTTCCCTTTTCTCCACAACCTCTCCAACATGTATTGTCACTTGAGTTTTTCATCTTGGCCATTCTGATGGGTGTAAAGTGAAATCTCAGGGTTGTTTTGATTTGCATTTCCCTAATGGCTAATGAGGTTGAGCATTTCTTCAAGTGTTTCTCTGTCATTTGATATTCCTCTATAGAGAATTCTCTGTTTAGCTCTTTTCCCCATTTTTTAATTGGATTACTTGGTTTGCTGCTTTTCAGCTTCGTTTGTTCTTTGTATATGCTGGATATTAGCCCTCTGTCAGATAAAGGGTTAGTGAAGATTCTTTCCCAGTCTGTAGACAGTCGTTTTGTTTTAATGACAGTGTCCTTTGATTTACAGAAGCTTTTCAGTTTCATGAGGTCCCATTTATTGATTGTTGCTCTTAGAGCCTGTGCTGTTGGTGTTCTTTTCAGGAAGTTGTCCCTGTGCCAATGAGTTCTAGGGTATTCCCCACGTTTTTTTCTAGCCAATTTAATGTGTCTGTTTTTATGTTGAGGTCTTTGATCCACTTGGACTTTAGTTTTGTATAGGGTGGTTAAGTATGGATCTATTTTCATTTTTCTACATGTAGACATCCAGTTAGACTAGCACCATTTGTTGAAGATGCTATCTTTTTTCCACTGTATGATTTTGGAATCTTTGTCAAAGATCAGGTGTCCATAAGTGTGTGGTTTTATTTCTGGGCCTTCTGTTCGGTTCCATTGATCCACCATTCTGTTTCTATGCCAGTACCATGCAGTTTTTATAACTGTTGCTCTATAGTACAGCTTAAGATCAGGAATGGAGATACCTCCAGAAGATCTTTTATTGTAGAGGATTGTTTTAGCAATTCTCGGTTTCTTGTTATTCCATATGAAGTTAAGAATTTTTCTTTCCAGGTCTGTAAAGAATTGTGTTGGCAATTTGATGGGAATTGCATTAAATCTGTAGATTGCTTTTGGTAAGATGGCCATTTTTACTATGTTAATCCTGCCAAGCCATGAGCATGGGAGATCTTTCCATCTTCTCATATCTTCTTCTAATTCTTTCTTCAGAAATTTGAAATTTTTTTCATACAAGTCTTTGACTTGCTTGGTTAGGGTTACACCAAGGTACATTATGTCATTTGTGGCTATTGTGAAAGGTGTTGTTTCCCTAATTTCTTTCTCATCCCTTTTGTCTTTTGTATACAGGAGTGCTACTGATTTTTTTAAGTTAATTTTGAATCTGGCCACTTTGCTGAAGGTGTTTATCAGCTCTAGGGGTTCCCTGGTAGAGTCTTTAGGGTCACTCACGTATAACATCATATCATCTGCAAATAGCGATAATTCGACTTCTTCCTTTCCAATATGTATCCCCTTGATCTCCTTCAACTGTCTTATTGCTCTAGCAAGGACTTCCAGTACTATGTTGAAGAGATATGGAGCGAGTGGACAGCCTTGTCTTGTCCCTGATTTCAGTGGGATTGCTTTAAGTTTCTCTCCGTTCAGTTTGATGTTGGCTATAGGCTTGCTGTATATCGCCTTTACTATGTTTAGATATGTGCCTTGTATCCCTGATCTCTCCAGTACTTTAAACATAAATGGATGTTGGATTTTGTCAAATGCTTTTTCAGCATCTACGGAGATTATGATGTGTTTTTTTCCTTTCAGTTTGTTAATATGGTGGATCACATTGATGGATTTCCGTATATTGAACCACCCCTGCCTACCTGGGATGAAGCCTACTTGGTCATAGTGGATAATATCTTTGATGTGTTTTTGTATTAGGTTTGCAAGTATTTTGTTGAGTATTTTTGCATCAATGTTTATAAGGGAGATTGGCCTGAAATTCTCTTTCTTTGTTGGGTCTTTGTGAGGTTTAGTTACCCAGGTAACTGTGGCTTCATTGAATGAGTTTGGTAATGTTCCTTCTGTTTCTATTTTGTGGAATAGTTTGAAGAGAATTGGAATTAGCTCTTCTTTGAAGGTCTGGTAGAATTCTGCGCTGAAGCCATCTGGTCCTGGGATTTTTTTGGATGGGAGACTTTTGATGACCACTTCTATTTCTTTGGGGGATATAGGACTGTTTAATTGATTTACCTGGTCCTGATTCAGCTTTGGTAAGTCAAATCGATCAAGAAAATTGTCCATTTCATTTAGATTTTCAAATTTTGTGGCATATAGACTTTTGAAGTAAGTCCTAATGATTGTTTGGATTACCTCAGTGTCTGTAGTTATGTCACCCTTTTCATTTCTGATTTTGTTGATTTGGGTGTTGTCTCTCTGCCTTTTAGTTAGCTTGGCTAAGGGTTTGTCGATCTTGTTTATTTTCTCAAAGAACCAGCTCTTGGTTTCATTGATTCTTTGAATTGTTTTATTTGTTTCTAATTGATTGATTTCAGCCCTGAGTTTGCTTATTTCCAGCCGTCTACTCCTTTTTGGTGTGTCTGCTTCTTCTTTTTCTAGGGTTTTTAAGTGGGCCATTAAGTTGCTTGAATAAGCTGTCTCGAATTTCTTCTTGAAGGCCCTTAGTGCTATGAACTTTCCTCTTAGCACTGCTTTCATTGTGTCCCACAAGTTTGGGTATGTTGTGTCTTCATTTTCATTGAGTTCCAGGAAGACTTTAATTTCTTTCTTTATTTCTTCCCTGACCCAGCTGTCATTTAGTAGCAAGTTGATCAGTTTCCATGTGTATGTAGGCTTTTTTCTATTTCTGTTGTTATTGAGGTCCAGCTTTATTCCATGGTGATCAGACAGTATACAAGGGATTATTTCAATCTTCTTGTATCTGCTGAGGCTTGCTTTGTGACCAACTATATGGTCTATTTTGGAGAAGGTTCCATGAGGTGCTGAGAAGAAGGTAAATTCTTTTGTGTTTGGATGTAAGGTTCTGTAAATGTCTGTTAGGTCCATTTGATTCATGACCTCTCTTAGAGACATTGTTTCTTTGTTTAATTTCTGTTTTGTTGACTTGTCCTTTGTTGAGAGTGGGGTGTTGAAATCTCCCACTATTAGTGTGTGTGGATCTATATGTGGTTTAAGTTTTATCAATGTTTCTTTTACAAATGTGGGTGCTCTTGTATTTGGGGCATAGATGTTCAGGATTGTGATGTCTTCCTGGTGGAATTTTTTCTTGAAGCATATAAAGTGTCCTTCCCCATCTCTTTTTATTAATTTTGGTTGAAAGTCTATTTTATCAGATATTAGAATGGCTACTCCTGCTTGCTTTTTGGGTCCATTTGCTTAGAAAGTTGTCTTCCAACCCTTTACCCTCAGGTAATGTCTATCTTTGTGCCTTAGGTGTGTTTCTTGTATGCAGCAAGATTGCTGGGTTTTGTTTACGTATCCATTCTGTTAGTCTGTGTCTTTTTATTGGAGAGTTGAGTCCATTGATGTTGAGAGAAATTAATAACCAGTGGCTGTTAGATCTTTTGATTTTGATGTTGGCTGTGCTCATAAAGTTGTGTGCTTGGTTGCTTTTTGTTTTATTGTAGTAAGGTTAATTATTTCCTGTGTTTTCGTGAAAGAAGCTAATTCATTTTGGGTTTTATTTTCCCTTCCAGTGTCTTCTGTAATGCTGGATTTGTGTGTAGGTATTGTTGAAATTTGTTTTTGTCATTGAATATCTTGTTTTCTCCGTCTATGAGGACTGAGAGCTTTGCAGGGTATAGTAGCCTGGGATGATATCTGTGTTCTCTTAGGGTCTGCGTGATATCTGTCCAGGCCCTTCTGGCTTTCATAGTCTCTGTTGAAAAGTCAGGTGTGATTCTAATGGGTTTGCCATTATATGTTACTTGGCCTTTTTCCCATGCAGCTTTTAGTATTTTTTCTTTGTTCTGTATACTTTCTGTTTTGATTACTTTGTGGTGGGAGGATTTTCTTTTCTGGTCAAATTTGTTGGGTGTTCTGTAGGCCTCATGTATTCTTATTGGCCTCTCCTTTAAGTTGGGGAAATTTTCTTCAATGATTTTGTTGAAAATATTTTCTGGACCTTGGAGAAGGGAGTCTTCTTTTTCCTCTATACCTATTATTCTTAGGTTTTGTCTTTTCATATTGTCTTGGATTTCTTGGACGGTTTGTGTCAGGAATTTTTTGGATTTAACATTTTCTTTGACAGATACATCGATTTCTTCCATTGTATCTTCTACACCTGAGATTCTTTCTTCCATCTCTTGTAGTCTGTTGGTTATGCTTACCTTTGTAGTTCCTGTTTTCTTCCCTAGATTCTTCCTCTCCATTATTTCCTCCATTTGTGTTTTCTTTAATTTTTCCAGTTTTATCTTCAGATCTTGAGCTGTTTTGTTTACTTCCTTCACCTGTCTGAGTGTATTTTCCTGTTTTTCTTTTAGTTCCTTCAGCTCTGTTTCTTTTATTTCTTTCAGTGATTTAATTATTTCTTCTCCGAAGGCTGCAAACTTTTTGGCTGCATCTTCCCATATTTCTTCATGGATGGCCATAATCTGCTTGTCTTTAACTTCCTCCATTTCTTTATGGATAGCCATGATCTATTTGGTTTTATCTTCCTCTAATTCTTTACGTATTTTATTTGTTTCCTCTATTATCCTCTTCATCAGCATAGATGTAAGGTCATCTTCTTGATTTTCTATTATGCTGGGTTGTCCATGGCTGCTCACCCCTGGCTGGCTGGGTTCTGGAGATGCCATATTTCTCTTTCTTTTGTTGGTTGGGTTTTTACGCTGACCTCTACCCATTGGGTTGTTTTAGGTGTTAGCTATTAGTTTCAGTGCTTCCTGGAGTCCTGAGGTATGGAGAATCCCCTTGGCCAGAAGATGATTTTTCCTGAAGGAGGAAAAAGCCTTTCCTCTGCTTTTTGGGTATGGTCACTGTATGGCCAGTGTTTCTCCGGAATTGCCACTGCTCACCTCAGGTATATTGACATGAGTAGTAGCTGTGGTCTTTGTTAGTTAGGGGGGCTCTCCTCTCACCCGTAGAACTTCTCAAGACAGTTGCCCCACTGCTGGCTTTCTCGTTTTGAATTTAGTGAGCTGTTGTTGTTGTTGTTGTTGTTGTTGTTGTTGTTACACTGTTTTCCAGGTACAGCCCTCTTGAAGATCCTGCTGATTCCCTAGCTGTGGGATTTTCTCCCAACAGGGAAACTCAGTCTGGTATCCTGGGGCACACAGTTGTGTTCAGGAAGGTGAGAAGAGCACCCAGCAAGTCTCTGGGCCGGGGGCTGAGTGCTCCGCTCTGGGCCTGGAGAATGTGCGCCTAGGTTGAATTGGCACCTGGGGGGCCCGCTCTGGTCTGGAAGCTGTGCATGCCTCTCTAGGCTGGCAACTGAGAGCTCCTCTCTGGTCTGGGGGGTGGGCGCCTCACTCTGGGCCAGAAGCTGTGTGTCCCTGTCTGTGATGTCGTCTGCAGGCGCTGCTCTAGTCCGGATGCTATGCACCCAGGTCTGGGATGTCGGCAGAGGGCGCCGCTTTGGTCTAGAGGCTCTATGCTCTTATCTGGGCTGGTAGTGTGTGTCCCCTTCTGGGCCAGATTGGGGTCCGCCGTTCTGTCTGCAATGGTGAGTAGAACCCGCAGGCACAGACACATTTGGCTCTGCCTTTCTGGCCTTTGGGAGTCTGGGCGTCTGCCTAAACTGGGTAATTTTCCGGAGACCTTTTCGGGGTGGGGGTGTTGGCTGAGTGCTCTGAGATCAGACCAGCCGATTCCCTCCCTGTGGATTTGCACCCAACAGTGAAACTCAGTCTCTGGTGCCCTGGGGCCCACAGTTCTATCTGGGGCAGCGAATCAAGCTGGCAGGCAGGGCTCTGTGCCGGAGCCTGGGTCCCCAGCTCTGGCTCTGGGCTGGCTCCTGGGGTGCCTGCGGAACCTTAGTCTTTTCCAGGGGATGTCTGGGTGACCTAAGGTCAGTCCCAATCATTTCCTGCACCGTGGGGTTATCTCTCGGCTAGAGATTCCAATCCCTGATGTGGTGAGCACAGTTCAGTCTGGGACCTTGACCAGAGCACACTGGTGTGTGGCTCTGGGCTGGGGCTGGGGACCAAGCATCTGGGGGAACCGGGATCTCTTACACGGTTAAGCTGGGTGAGATAAAAGCTGATTGAATCCCCCACTGTGGGGTATCCTCTCACCTGGGGAACACAATCACTTGTGTTTTATGGCCACGAGTTCTGATTGCTGGTCACTGTGCCGATCCTGCTGTGCTGCTGGTCAGAATGAGAGTCCTCCCGGTGCCGCCATCTTGCCCGAATTGGGTTATTTTATTTACATCCAGATACTCAAATTGTTACATACTTTAAATACTGTTTTAAACCTTTTTGAATTATAGTTTCTTTCACTGCTTTTAGTCATTCAAACTTTTGCAGTGTTTCTCAGCTAAGTTCAAATGAGAAGTGTAGCCTACATGAGTATGGACATAGATGTGCTCAAGTTTAGACTATCTTTTTGTTCTAGATTCAGATTGGCTGAATATGGGCTATAGCTCAATGTTAGAGCATTTTATTATAGGTTGAATAAATATTTAGAACTTTACTATGATTTTAGTTGGAAATCACTGAAGAGTTTTAAATTTAGATAAGGAAAAACCTGTAGCATGCATTATGTCATACTTTTGTTTCAGGCTTTTCTGATTTCATTGGACTTTGAATCTGCTACTTGTAATATTAGCTTCATGCGCATAGAATAAAATACATCAAAACCCAGATTTGTAGCAAAAATAGCAAAGTATCTCTTCACATCCCTATGCTTGTCTACTTGTTAATAAATTTGAGATGTTTTTGCCAAGCTGAGGGAGATTTCCATGTTCCCTCTTCATATGGCGAAGAATTTTTAGCCCTACAGATTTATAAATGGAAAAGGAAATCTGGCAGTATCCTCAAAGGTGTGTGATCTTTTGTGTTTCAGAAGAAAAGACAGTCCTGCTCAGACTGGGAGCCTCTCAACGCCAGGAAAGCACATCCTTGCTCTGTGTGCAGGACAGCAGTGTTGCAGCGGTGTTCTGTTTCTCTGGGGTTTGTGCATCAGTGGTGGTGGTGGTGAGGTTTGAAGTCTCAGAAGCCCCTTTCATGCCCCCTGTCCTTTGTCTTAAATCTCACAGAGCATTCATTGTCATAAAGCTTTTGGTGTAAGTTCAGGATGTGGAGGAGTTAGGAATTAGAGTCATTTGAATTATTATTTAAATATAGCTGTGATAAATAGTACAAAGGAAAGATCCAGGGTCCTCTGAGTATGTATGTGTGAAAAAAGAGGGATTTGTTCTCTACAAGTAGACTGAAGAAAGTGTCCCCAAGGATTTGAAAGGTGATTGAGAATTATGTAGTGAAGGGACAAAACCACATTGATAGGACTGTTACAAGAAGCATTGGCATTTGCAGCTGTCTTGGGTCACAGACAGCTTTCCCACCCAGGTTCAGCACGGCTTCTAGGGTTTGGAATACAGAAGTGAGAACCTCAGGCCCTGAGACAGCATTTAGACTGTCAGAGCTAAATCTCTCCATTAACACATAGCTGTGTGCTTCAGGCAAGATTCTGCAGGTGCAAAGTTTCTCTCCAGTCTTTCTGTGCAGTTGGGTACATACAACTGAGATACTTCTATTGCACTAACAACACACTCTTCTTATAATCACATGTGAATCTCCAATGAAATAGTGCACATGAAGCGCTTCAGCACAGCGCCTAACACAAAATAAAAGCCAGCAAACGCTGGTCAATATCATGCCAGTATTTCCAAACACGCCATATTTCTTCTGGCCACGAGTGCTTTGCTATAATGCTCAGTTCTCTGAGGATTTCTGCCCTGCTAATGTCACTGTAATTATTTGGAGAAAATAGCCATCACAGAACCTGGGAATTTGTCAATATTTAAAGTTTATCAACATTTAGAATTCCAACAGAAAATATGTCAGGTTTTTAAAATTCTCGCAGTGTGTCATGGAGAATGGAAGCACATTTGAATGACTAGGTTACATAGAAGGTTGTGAAAACATGACATTTATGGTTTAAGTGCCCCTCAGGAAGTGTGTCCTAATTGTTCAATCACGATGTAAGATGAGTGAGCAAACAGTTTGAGTGTTACTATAAAATAATCTCAGCGGGAATGCAAGACTGCCAACAGCCATGTCCACAGCTCTGTCCTCTGAAGTGTATTCTCATTGTTGGCTATTTATGCCCTTGTAGCTGTGCCTTTGACCATTTCGCTTAGCGTCTTCCAACAATTTTTAGGGAGGTACTCTAAGGAATTCTGGTGTAAGATGGCATGAACTATTACACTGCATGTAAAATAAAGGATGCATTTCCATAGCAAAGGGCAAGCATCCCCCCCACATACTTCAAAGCTTCCTCTATCTGGTATTGTTGTTCATGTGATACCGGGGATATTATTATTTTTATTTGCAGCTCCATAGCATTTGAAGTTAGTAGATTCTTCTACAGTTTGAAGTTTTAAAATCATATTTGATTCTTAACTTGCCTTTCTAGATTGTTTGTTGAGACCTGGAGATGTTAAATGAGTTGCTCCTGTTCAGATCCTTGACTAGTGACAGAGCTGGGACTTGAACCCAAACATTTCATCTTTGAGCAGAAAACTTTTGCCGACTGAACTCTGATCTTGTTTCTTAAAGCTTGCCCATGAAGTAGGGGAACACATAGATGATCATATGTCACTCGAGGACTCTACAGTCAGTCCCAGGAAGCTTTAGGACTTCAAAGGCTAGGCAGAAGGACATGGTTGTAACAGCCACCTTACAAACAGTCTGATGAGGCTGTTGGTCACTGTGACACCTGGCATGCTTGAGAATTCCCCAGGAGGCATGGGGCAAATGTCCTTTAAGACGTATGAGGGTTCCCAACCCCGTTTAAAAAAGCCAATCTAAAACTACTTAAGATATACACCGAGGAAGGCTGCTAATGACCGTTTAGAGGTCCCTCTACAGGCACTTTAAAAATGGTTTCCCTTGAACTTGAATCAAAGCCTTTCTTAAAAAATTCAGCTTACTCTCCATTGGGATTAGGTTAAGGAAACCAAAGCCAGTATCAGCTTGTGGCTTTGCTGAATCAATGAACTTTTCTCACTACAAAACCACATGAGGTGGTTCTTCCGTCATGGAAAGACAGCATTGGCATGTTTGACTCTTGAATTTTGAAGCATATGGAGAAGAGTCTCCCACTGTGAGAGAGTGAGCGCCATGGCAGCACATATAAGGAGTGTCAGGAACTGTTTCATCCTGGATGCCTCAAGAGGTGGGATGCACGTTCTACTTGAAATACAATTTAAAGCAGGCAGCTTAAGAAGAAACAAGAGATCCAGTGATCGTAAGCATGGCCTGTGTTCTCAGCTGGGCTTTCCTCTCAGTAACTTTTATTAAAAGCGTACAAAGGTGTATAATCTTGCTTTGAGGTGAGGAGAAATAAGTACAGCAGACCTGCAAATATGGCTTAGGCTCAGCAGTGATAGCACATCAAAGCTAAAGTATTTTTCTTAAATTTAGAATTCCACTCATTCTAAGATGTAGCACATTTTGGGGTGTTGCCGAGGAAAAACAAGTAAGATGCTTCCCACAGTATCTTCTGATGGTGCTGATGCATAGCTCGTCTTTTTAGTAAGACTGGTCGTGGTCCTAACCTTTATTTGGTTTGCTGGACACAGAAGTACACATTGTCAGTACGTGTCTTAATAACTAAGTGTAATGACTTAGTCTCTTTGCAATGACTGTTGCTTTGTAAGAAAATAAGTTTCCTGAAACATTACTCTGATAGTATCTATTTTACTCAGAATATCAAATGTGTATACAAAGACTCTATCTCAAACCTGGGTCTCTTTGCATACTGTAAAGTCATGCCACCTAATGCCATCACTGTCTCCTGATTAACAGTGATTGGAAGCCATCATTAAGTAGAAAACACACACCAGGTTTAGAAAGTTAAGATGTGAATTTAATGAACACAGTTCACAATAGTCAGTTGAAACAGCCAAGAGATGAGAAAAGCATTGTTATTGGAATCGATAAAATAATGACAAGATGGAATTAAAGCCTTGACACCAAAAGAAAGATCTTCATGTTCATCTCAGCTTAACTGACCTTTAGTTAATCTTTCCCCTATTATCTGAATTCTCTTCCTTTTTCTAAAATTAATTTATTATTTATTTCTAAATAAATATAAATAAATGTGGCATTTGTGCATATTTATGGAGTGACACGAAATGTTTACATGTATATACCTTTTAATGTGTGAACCATATTAAACTTGTCTATCTTCTTCAAACTTGTCATTTCTTTTTTTCCTTTTTTAATTTTATTAATTACAGTTTATTCACTTTGTAGCTCCCTCCCTCCTTCCCTCCCAATCTCACCCTCACTCCCCCTTCCCCCCATATGTCCCTCCCCAAGTCCACTGATAGGGGAGGTCTTCCTCTCCTTCCTTTTGATCCTAGTCTATTAGATCTCATCAGGAGTGACTGCATCATCTTCCTCTGTGGCCTGGTAAGGCTGCTCCCTTCTCAGGGGGAGGTAATCAAAGAGCAGGCCAATAAGTTCATGTCAGAGACAGTCCCTGTTCCCATTACTATGGAACCCATTTGGACACTGAACTGCCATGGGCAACATCTGTGCAGGGGTTCTAGGTTATCTCCATGAATGGGCCTTGGTTGGAGTCTCAGAAAAGACCCTTATGTCCAGATTTTTTAGTTCTATTGCTCTCCTTGTGGAGCTCCTGTCCTCTCCAGGTCTTACTATCTCCCCCTTCTTTCATAAGATTCCCTGCACTTTGCCCAAAGTTTGGCAATAAGTCTCAGCATCTGCTTTGATAATCTGCAGGGTAGAGCCTTTCAGAGGCCCTCCGTGGTAGGCTCCTGTCTTATTCCCTGTTTTCTCCCTGTTCTGATGTCCATCCTCTTTGCCTTCTGAATGGGGATTGAGCATCTTAGCCAGAGTCTTCCTTCTTGGTTAGTTTCTTTAGGTGTACAGATTTTAGTAGGTTTATCCTTTCTTGTAGGTCTAATATCCACTTATGAATGAGTATATACCCTGTGTGTCTTTCTGCTTCTGGGATACCTCACTCAGAATGATCTTTTCCAGTTCCCACCATTTGCCTGCAAATTTCATGATTTCCTTGTTTTTTTTTTTTTTTTTTTAATTGCTGAGTAATATTCCATTGTGTAGACATACCACAATTTCTGTATCCATTCTTCAGTTGAGGGGCATTTGGGCTGTTTCCAGCTTCTGACTATTATAAATAAAGCTGCTACAAACATGGTTGGGTAAACGTCCTTGTACACTTGAGAATCTTTTGGTTATATGCCTAGGAGTGGTATAACTGGATCTTGAGGAAGCACTATTCCTAATTGTCTGAGAAAGCGCCAGATAAATTTCCAAAGTGGCAAACTTGTCATTTCTATATGGTAAAACCTCTCAAAATAATTTTGTCAAGCTTTTAAAATACATATTTTGAAATACATGATTTGCTACATATAGTCTAATTTAACAGTAGCAAAGCAGAACTTTTCCCTCATGTAACTGTAACCTAGGATCCATTAATTAGTATTTCTTTAACTTATTTATTAAGCATTTCCTTAATAAAACAGCACTTGTAAATTTTTCCTAGTTATTTGTGATATAACTTTGTAGTCCATAGGATTACAATCTTAAGGACCTGGACACCATTCCTTTGAAATGAAATTATCTAAAGAGATAGGTGTTGGGGACAAATTAAATAATGGCTATTAGGCGCACAACAGAGTTCATATGAAAGAGCTTTATTAGATGGAGATGAAGAGAGAGAGAGAGGAGGGAGAGAGGGACATGAAGAAAGAAAGAGGGGGCACCCTGACAGAGAAAGGGGAGAGGTCAAGAGGGTGCAAGGGGCAAGAGACAAGAGACGCAAGAGAGTGACCATGTGTTGTTCCCTTTAAGGGGCAAGGTAACCATGCCTTCCAGGTGTGGCCACCTGGCCAGTGACACATAATGACATCATAGATTGCTAGGCAACCCAGAAGCAGGCTGTCTAAATACTAACAATAGGGTCCCTAGTTCCCAATTTTCTGAGAGGAATTTAACTTTGGATCTCTATTTGGATTTTTATAAATAATAGTACTTTTATTAATTTTTTGAGAATTTCATACAATGTATGTTGATCATTCTTATATTTTTGGTTGTGAACCTAGCCTTTAATGGTTAAGCCATCTCTCCAGCCCAGTGTTGATCATTCTTATCTCCCTTCCCCAACTCTTCCAAGATCCTACCTTTCCACACATAACTCTTTACCCACTCAACCTTGTGTTGTCTTCCTCTTCTTCCTCCTTCAAGCCCATTGAGTCCCCATTTATTTTGCCTGAGAATAGGGCCTGGCCTAGAGTATGGTTGACCTATCAGGTGTTATTACATTAAAGAAAATGGATTCTCCTTTTCTAAGCAATTCTCAAATTCTAATAACTCCTTAGCTAGTGGTGGGATTTTTTTGCCTTCTGTATGCTAACATTTTTGTCTGGCTTGGACTTGCATAGGTCATGTGAATTACTATCATAATTGATGAGATCATATGTGCAATTTCCCTTTTGTGTCTGAAAAACAGTTTCCTTGATGTTGTCTACCACATATTGCCCTTTCCATCACTGTGAGAAGATGCCTAAGTCTTACAGGGAGAGGTGTGGTATGTATATCCCACTTAGAGTTGAACACTCCACAGTCATTTATCTATGTATTGATAAGTTTATGGGCTTTGTGTTAATTTTCATCTACTTCAAGAAGAAGCTTTTATCATGAGGGCAGAGTGATGCACTGATCTATGGGTATAATAATAAATCATTAAGAGTTATTTTAATATTATATCTGTCTAGCAGAACACTAGCAGTAAGATATTCTGTAGGGACTATGTTCTGTCCAGTGATGGGTTCTTGGCCATGTTAAAAAAGCAAGGTATAGGTTGCATCTAGTGGAGTGGGCCTTGGAGCCAATCAGAAAGTTGTTGGTTATTCCCATAGCATTTGTACCACTAGTGCTCCCTTGTACACATCTTGCCAGCAGGTCATTATCATAGTTCACAGAAGTCACATCTAGATAAAACTGGAGATTACTCTTTTCCCTTGCTAGCATGCATAGCACTTCAGCCATGACCATGAAAGCTATCTAATAGGGAGAAGTCTTAATTTCTTTATATTCTATGACTCAAATGTGTGATATCTTCAGTAAGAGAGTCTGACTCTCAAGTTCTGGAAGGTAAACAAGGAGCACTGGCAATGATCATAATTTTGGATGTAGTAAATCTTTTGCTAAACTTTTTCTGGACCTTGTAGCTAAGTTAATAACATACTCTGAAATAATTTACAGCTTGTGCAGACAACTGGTTATGCTCTTTTGTATACAGCCTAAGTTTAATCTTTTTTTTTTCTTTTTCAGATATCCATGTAACTGTCTTAGTCAGTGTTCTATTGCTGTGAAGAGACACTATAACCATGACAACTATTCCAAAAGAAAATATTTAATTTACAGTTTCAGAGGTTAAGTCTATTACTGTCATGGTGGGAAGCATGGTGGCATGCAGGAAGACATGGTGGTTAAGAGTTCTACATTCAGCAGTTAGCAGCAGCATCAGTGAGAGAGAGAGAGAGAGAGAGAGAGAGAGAGAGAGAGATATTGGGCCTGCCTTGAGCATTTGAAACCCCAAAGCCTACCCTCAGTGGCACACTTTCTCCAAGAAGGCCACATTTATTCAACAAGGCCATCCCTTTAATTCCTGTCAAGTAGCACCATTCCCTAATGGCCAAGTATTCAGATCTGTGAGCCTATGGGAGCCATTTTTATCCAAACCACCACAGTAACGAACCACATTTAGTCTTTATTGTTTAATTATTTCTTGTCCTCCTTATATCATTGGATGTTTTGTTCCCTCCCCTCAAAGATTTCCTCCTCCCTCATGGTGCCTTACTAGTTTCTTAACCTCTATGCATTTTCCAATTAAAACAGATATCAAAAGCACCAAAGCTAACATCCACAAAGGAGAGAAAACATGCAATATTTGTCTAGAGTCTGGGTTACCTCACTCAGGATGATTGTTTACAGTTCTGTCCACTTATTGGGTTTCATAATTTTCTCTTTTAACAGCTGAATAGTATTTGTAAACAAAGATGGTGTAAGACATTAACTAGTCTTCTCTTCTAATTTTGTCAGTACAATTATATTAAGTCCAGTATTTAGAAATATGGGGAGGGTCTGAGAGGAGAGAAGGGAGGAGAAATTGTAGTTGCAATGCAATGTATGAGAGAAGAATAAATAAAAAATTGAAAAAATATTTCCATTCTGTCTTCTGTTTCAGTGATTGAATTCAACATCGCTTTCTTACTGTAGTAGACTGGAATAAAGTTTTACTTGATTGTTAAACTGGTTCTGTGTAATTTTTCTTTGACATTAACACTCAGTTCCAGAGAAATGGCAAGTATTAAAATGACCCTTATCTGCATTTAACATATGCCTCTTTGATTGTGAGTTTTTTTAATATATGTTCTTTGGCTTTGCATGTAGCTTATGTAATTTATATGGGAGTAAAATCTTAGCAATATATTTCCCACATAGTAGTTCCATGTTGTAAATGCTGAATATAAGTGTGTTGAGGATTATAATTCTTGAACTGTGTTTTTTTTTTTTTCATTGTTTAGAACTCACAGGAGTTTAGAGATGAAAGATATTCTTTTCAGTCCAAGTATCCAACTTTTAGCTTATAATTTTGTGACCCAGACATACTGATAGTTTTCTCAGGATCACGTAGCTAGTGGCTGATGTAAATGTCAGCATCCAGCTGTGCCATGAAGATACCCAGAGAAATTCGAAAAGTCCTAAGGCAGGTCTTTTTAAATTTTTATTTATTTATTTTTTATTTTTTAAAATTTATTTATTTATTATGTATGCAGTGATTTTTAGATGGTTGTGGGCCACCATGTGGTTGCTGGGAATTGAACTCAGGACCTCTGGAAGAGCAGCCAGTGCTCTTAACCTCTGAGCCATCTCTCCAGCCCTAATTTTTTATTTTTGTCCTGACCAATTGTTTAAAAATTCTTTCGTTGTAAGTGTAGGTATTGGCAGTTTGTAAAACATGCTAGAGGATTCCATGACATAAACACTTATAAAAAAAGCATCATATTCTTTTTTCTGAAGTACAAGAGAAACCTCTGCTATTTTGCATCTAGAGGTGTCAGAAGGCTAAAATTTAAATGCCTTTCTTTAAGTATTTTTTAATATATACTTACTTTGAAAGCATTAATCATTTCTTGATTTTTAGATTATTTTTGCGTGTGTTTGTGTGTGTTCCTCATTATATGCCACATATGTGTAGATGCCAGCAGAAGCCAATAGAGGGCACTGTAACCTTGAACTGGAGTTACAGTTTGAAGGCCAGTGTGGTGCTGGGAACTGAGCCTGGGTCTTCTGGAACAGTAGAAGCACTCTTATTTTTTTTGAATTAAATTTAATTTTTTTATTATTAGTTACATTTTATTAACTCTGTATCCCAGCTGTATCCCACTTCCTCATTCCCTCCCAATCCCACCCACCCTCCCTGGTCTCCTCCTTGCCCCTTTCCAAGTTCACTGATTGGGGAGGACCTCCTCCCCTTTCATCTGACCCTGTTTTATCAGGAATGGCTGCAAAGTCCTCCTCTGTGGCCTCACAGGGCTACTCCTCCCTTGGGGGGTGGGGAGGTCAATGGCTTTGACCTCACAGGGCTGCTCCTCCCTTGGGGGGTGGGGGGTGGGTGGGGAGACCCACCCCCCAAGGGAGGAGCAGCCCTGCTGCAAGGCGATTGAGTTCCTGTCAGAAATAGTCCTTGTTCCCCTCACTATGGGAAACCAATTGGTTACTGAGCTACCATGGGGTTCAATCCGAGCAGAGGTTCTAGGTTATATCCATACATGGTCCTTTGTGGAGTATCAGTCTAAGAAAAGACCCCTGTGCCCAGATATATTTGGTCCTTGTGGAGCTCCTATCCTTTCCACATCATACTAACTCCCCTTCTTTCATATGATTCCCTGCACTCTGCCGAAGGTTTGGTTATGATACACTGCTAGGTATATACGTCTTTCAGAGGTCCTCTGTGGTAGGTTCCTGTCCTGTTACTTGTTTTCTCCTACGTCCAATCCCCATCCCATTTGTCTTTCTAAGTGAGGATTGATCATCTTACCCTGTGTCTGCTTTCTTGTTTTTCTTCTTTAGGTGTATAGGTTTCATTATGTTTATCATATCTTGTAGGTCAATATAAGAGAGTATAGAGTATGTACCATGTTTGTCTTTTTCCTTCTGGGATACTTCACTCAGAATGATCTTTTCTAGATCCTACCATTTTCTTGCAAATTTCATGATTTCCTCATATTTGATTGCTGAATAGTATTCCATTGTGTAAAAATACCACAATTTCTGTACCCATTCCTCCGTTGATGGATATCTGGGTTGTTTCCAGGTTCTGGCTATTACAAATAAAGCTGCTATAAACATGATTAAGCAAATGTCCTTGTTGTGTACTTGAGCAAATTTTGGTATATACCTAGCAGTGGTATAGCTGGGTCTCGAGGACGCGCTATTCCTAATTGTCTGAGAAAGCACCAGACAAAGTGGTTGTACCAGTTGACATTCCCACCAGTAGCGGAGGAGGGTTCCCCTTTCTCCACAACCTCCCCAGCATGTGTTATCATTTGAGTTTTTGATTTTAGCCATTTTGATGGGTGTAAGGTGAAATCTCAGGGTCTTTTTTTGATTTGCATCTCCCTGATGGCTAAGGATGTTGAGCGTCTCTTGAAGTGTTTCTCTGCCATGTAGAAGCACTCTTAAATCACAATCATCTCTCTAGCTCACCAGCTCTACTTTTCATCCCCTTCATTGCTTTTGCGTTTAGAAGTGCATAAAGTTATATACGGTGCAACTCTTTCGGTGTTTATGGGCTCACAGAACCTGGGAAGAGGTCCTTTGTTAAAAAACAGAGAACTACCCTGTTTGCAGAATGAGGCTTCTAGGGACAGAGGCAAAGAGTCTGCAGTGAGTATTTCTACAACTCGGTCAGGCAACGAGAAGGCTCGTCCTCAGGTTTGCTCTGCTGGCAGGACTTCTTGCAGGTAAGGCGAATACTTTTTGAGAGAGTATATGCTCCTGAGAAAAAAGAAGTTCTATAAATGCAAATGATTGTTTTCATTATGCTAATAAGTGGGTTTAATACAGTAGTAATTGAAATTAGCAATCTAGGTCCCTATGACCTAGAGAGCAGCGCCTTTGTGGGGAAATTTTAACAAAACCGTTTTGAACGATTATTGCGTGCGCTAAGTGCAAGGTTATTACAATTATTGCACACACTACTCAAGGTTTTTGAGTAAGAATGAAAGTTTTTAAGTGGGCGTTTTTTATTTTTAATCTGTTAGATATAAATTAAAAGGAAGCAGGTAACCGAAGTGTCCCTCCCTCTTCCTCCCACAGCCGGGTATCCTCTCCTGAATTTGCTGATTTTGCCGTGTCTATTGGAACAGCACTGTCTTCAGCAGCAAAAGCAAGACTTTGGGATGATTCAGAGTGAGAATTAGAAACCATACACTTTAAGTTTTTTTCCTTCTTATGAACAGTTTAAATTGGCAGAGGAAACACAATTAAGCAATTTCTAAGGAGTGATTTTATGGAGATTTAAACACAGCATAGCTGAATACCTTTTAAAAAGGAAATTTGTAATTAAGTTTTCCTATTATTTATAGTTCTAATCTTTGGAAGACAGTAGCAAAGAAACGCCGAGAATGTGCTTTTTACAAAGTAGCATCTGAAAGATCCGAGACTGAAATCCTGAAACACTAGAAGGTGAGGACCCCAGGATCGGGATGTGGAAAAGCAGAGATGAGCATGGTTGAGATCATTAACCTCCAGCCCGGCTGATCCAGCCCTCCGCATCAGGAGCCGGAAGCCGGTGGAAAATCCCTAACCTGAACAGGAGAGACTGCGTAGCAGATTGAACAGAAGGGGCTGGAAAGACCTATGTCTGTAACCTTATGCCTGCTGCTCTGTTTCAATGTGTAGTTCGGCTCTCCCTCTCCTAGCATCAGGCTCCGCCTTTTTACTAAGTCCATTCAATCACTTTACTTGCTTAACAAGTCTCTAACGTATTGATAAAAATCTGATTCTAGTAAAAACGGGCTTGCTTTTCTAGCTGAGGATGCCTCTCTGAGAAGCCTGCATCTGTGATTGCTGCTGGAGCTTCACCCTTGCCATAGTATATTTACATCAAGGGGACCTGCAAATTCTGTAACTAGCCTAGGCCTCTTGGGATGCTCGGTTGTTAAATCTTCTCCAGCACACCATCGCCTCTGGAGATGCCTCCTCCTCTTTACAGCAGACTTTCCCGCGTGTCTAAGGTTCTGCCCCTTCCCACAGTAAATCCAGGCTCCACAAGGCTAAAAAGGCCCGGAAAGAGTTCTTGAAAGCACCAGGAAAGAGTTCTTGAGAGGCCCAGGAAATTTTTGATAGCACCAGGAAGGAATTCTTGATAGGACTCTCAGAACAAGGGGTTTACAGGTTCTCTTTGTGCTCACCCAAAACACACTGGGTGCTTTATTAAGTTGTTTCAGAAATTTTGTAAAGCAATGCTTGCTTGGCCTCGCTTAGAGTATGAACTGAGATTTTATATCTTAAATTCAGTGGCTTTTGTACTAGGAAACAGTTTTGTGTGCTTAGTTCTGCTAGCTAAGAGGATTAAGGAACATGATACCCCTCCCACCTCTGAATTTTGTCATCTGTCTAAAATTTGTATAATTCTGGTTAGATGACAAGGCTGTATTCAAGTTAAACCGTGTGTGGTGATTTGATTAAGAATGCCCCCGCCCAGGTTCACATATTTGAATGCCTAGTCATCAGAGAGTGGCACTGCTCGGAAGGATTGAGTGTGCTATTGGGGCTTTGAGGTTTTAAAGGCCCATGCTCTGTCTCTCTCTGTCTGCCCTCTCTCCCTCTCCCCCTCTCTTCTCTTCTTGTGGATCAGGGTGTAGCTCTCAGCTACTTTTCCAGCACTGTGCCTGCCTACCACCATGCTCCCTGACATGATGATAATTAACTTAGCCTCTGAAATGTGGGCAAGGCCCCAGCGAAATGTTTCTTTAGCAGGAGTTGCTGTGGCCACGAATCTCTTCCCAGCATAGAGGCGTGCCTCGTTAGCCCTATGCTGCCAAAGGCATAATCGCCAGGTCTCTCCAGTCTTTCTTCATTTTATCTTCCAAAAGGAACGTCAGTCTTACAAAAAAAAAAATAAAATGTTCATTTCACACACAGTTTAAGGAGTTACAGAGAGGCAGTAGTTTCCTATGTGACTCTCTGATTTGTCTGCCACTCAGAGGCTAGAACCCCTTTGGTCTTCTGCCATGATTTCTTTCCCTTCCTCTTCATTAGTCCCTTAGAATCAAGGTAATACCCACACCTAAGGAGGGAAGCAGTTGAGGGTGGAGCAGGCTCATAGGTCTCGGTCTCATGTTTTTCTTCCCTTGCTGTTTTTGTCACATGGCGTCGTCTCCCTAAAGGGAGGGATAATGGGTGATGTGCTCATAAGTGGGTAATGCTACATGGTGCAGTTGACTGTGGGTAAGGGACTATCTGTAGAAAAGGGAACAGGATGGCTGTTGTTCTTCCTCTGCAAGAATGAAGTTCATTAGGAGGAACAGTATCAGAGTTGTAATCAGATCTTAAGGTAGGAGACAATTAGAAAAAAAAAGAGCATCACAATATGGCAGAAGCATCAGAGTCCTAAAGGAAGGAGAGGGCTTCATTCATTCTAAGGGATTACCTGAGGGAGGCATGATAGAGTTCATCTTTCAGGAGAGCTGTGAAAAATCTCCTGAACAGAGGAACATACCTGGTTTCCATGACCATAAACTAGGATCTATAGAAACTATAATTTCTTAACTCTTGATGGGGAGAGCTACAGGGAGTGTGGCTAATTTTTTCAGTTTGTGGGATCTGGACTGTTAGAGGACCAGCATCTTAAATTTATCTTCCTCAGCCTAGCCTTACCAGGTCCATTCTTAGAAAGGACCTTCCTAAAGCCGAGGCTTGAAGCCCTAGACAGACTCGGTGATGGGAACGTTAGGTGTCGTTTGCTTGGAACTATGGAAATAACGAACTTGTAAGGACTTAAGAATAGCCTCTGATTTCCCAGACACGCAGACACTGGACTCCAGGCATGCAGCCTCAGGGAAGTGAATTCTTTCACCATCTGGAATGAACCTGAGCGTACTTTCTCTAAGAGAAGGCAATGGGCTTAGACCTGATATCTTGAGTGCAAGAAACTAATAAGCATAAGCTTACCTAAAATCGACCTCTGGCCTATATAACTATGTGAAAGTACTAGCTACAGTGTGGCCTTGACAGAAATCTAGAAACAACATCAGTCTATGTACCATCTTGTCAGGTGCACTCAGTAGCCACAGGTATGCGCATGTGTGCATGCATGCTCCTGTGTGTGTGTGTGTGTGTGTGTGTGTGTGTGTGCGCGTGCGCATCCTTCTAGATTCTTTATAGTTCCCCCAATGGCATTTTAAATATGTTCTTTCTGAGGCTCAATGTCTACATAGGAGGAAGATGTATAAGATGGCCCAAACAAGGCCATCTTCTGAAGGGCCCATCTTCTCAAGGGCAAGAAGTGAACTAAGAAAGACGTAAAGTCCTAACAACGCAAGTCTAAGTTACATCAGGTTGCAAAAGTATCAATCTTTCCTGAAACAAGGCAGGCTAGAAATAATTGAATAAAAACGCCTCTGGCTACAAGTTAAACCAATTTCTCTATCAAAGCTTTTCTTCACCACCAAACAATTATTTGCAGTTGGTCACTTCTGTGAACTCCTTGCTCGGGAGGGGGAGAGGGGTGCTGTGTTATGTTCATCTCTAAATTCTGAGAGTAGGTGCTCAACAGCTGTCTTATGCACTTACCTGAAAGAGGAACATTTGCAAATGAAAGGATTTACAGCTTGCTGAGATTAACTGAAGATCCTCTCCCAAGTTGAAAAGCAGCAGAGAGAACTGTTGGCTCAGAAAGATGTGAAGGGCTAAAGAATATGCCATGGAGCAAATGCGTTTTCAGGATCAGAAAGCAATTTTGATGAAGCAGAAGGTGTTACTGAGTGCTTTCAGGGAAGGAGATGAGGAATTGAACAAAACTAAAAATGAGACACCTTAGAATTTGCAGTAGAACAAACAAGACAGGAGGGGATAACACTGATGGTTTGGAGTGGTTCCCAAAGCACATTTTCTCTGGTTTGTGAAGGGCACTGCCTCTCCTGCAAGGGAGACTAGGTTATACACACAGACATAGCCAAGGGGATTTGTCTACTGTAAAACACCCAGACTAATATTAAGAGAAGAAAATCCACTCACAGCTGAAATGTAAGTGGAGCAAAGAGAAGGAACTGCAGAGCTGCGGCAAGGCCTTGCTCCCTGCAGGAAATCTGATTTGTGCTCTCTGCTTCTGGCTGCCTGTTTCCTCACAGCACAGCCTAGAAGTCACGAAGGAAGCAGACGTGAAGGGATGATAGAAACCCAAACCTTGTGTAAGTCGACACGGCATGCGGATGTGTAAGGACAGTTTTATATTCCCCAGGTAAGGAAACTGAGGCTCATAGGGGCAGAAACTTGCCAAAGGTAATAGAGGCTTGAAAGAGAACAGGCGAAGGTCAGCCTGAAACACATGAGACCCTGTCTTAAAAAAACAAACAAACCCAAAAACCTCAATTATAATGCTGTTAGTGTTAATAAGTAGCACTTTGAGTCTATTGGAATCCTAATATAAAAAAAGCCATCTTTATTTTATATTAAATTTGCACTTTAGCTGTCTTGTTTCTTATAGTGTGATTGTTTTTCTCTTATAAACTAATGTGTCTTGATTTAATTATCTTTTATATTATGTTTTCTCCAGTACTGGAATCAGTGATTCAATTTCTTACCATATATTTATTTAAATGATCAAGATAAAAAGAAGGGTATGCCTAGAAATTATAGTACAATGTATTTCCAACAAGTTTATTGTGACCCATCAATTCTCCTTTGAACAGGTGGCATTGCTGTTCATCAGATCTCTTCAGTTTTTAGCCTACCCTGTCATGAGATGCCTTTTCTGCTATGTTTTCGTGTTGGTCATTCCTCAGATTTTTTTTTTTTTTTTAGGAGGAATATCAGTATCTGTGAGCCATAACTCCACAATGTTATAGGTGTATTGTACTCATTAAAGTGCAGGGCCTTGACTTCCACCCTTGTTCTCAGTGTCATTAGATATTATTTTATGTACAAGAGCTGCAGGTGTACAGTCTGGTTCCTGCCTTTTGCACATAAATTATTCTGTCTGAAAGCTAAAATCAGTGTTGAGCACATCACTCACTAGACTGGACATCTGGCCGGACAGGAATCCTGGGATCCACATACTACATAGATCCTGAGAAAACCTCTCTTCTTGGCACTTGACTGAAGCAGTGGCCAGAACTCATTTTTCAAAGAGCCCCTTTGAGATGATAAGACACCTCTAGAGGGAGTAGCTCTTCTCTGTTTACATTTTTCTAAGTTAGAGCAGGTCTCATGAGGCCTCAGAATACCTCTCCATAGAGTGTAAAAACCACACAGTGTTCTTAGAAACGGAAATGTAGTCTGGACAGTTGACTACAGCAACTGCAGAGACAGGTCCTATACCCTCACTCATGAGTGGAATGGCATAAAGGCATGTCTTCCTCCATACCCATCTGTGGCACTGAATAGAGGCAGCTGCTGTGCCTATGCCCAGAAAAAGAACTTAACAGAGATACATTCTGTATCTCCAGCCAATTCTGTGTCCTTCATACTTTCTTCATTTAATATATGATTTCAGTTTGGTTAACCAGCATTTTGTCTTGTTCTCTCCCTACTTATTGATTTTAAATGAGCCTAGATCTGGGTTTTCCTGCCTTAACTTCCCAAGTATTGCTTTAGGTTACCTGATTGCATTTGTTTACCTGTTTCTTTTTTAAATCTTTCCATATTACCATTATCTGGAGCTGCCTTACTTCCTCCTTTAATCTTTATTTTCCCTACCAATTTATTTTTCTTCCTTTATTTATTGTCTGAGATGCTGGGAGGTGGTGAATTTGATCGAATTAAGAGATTCTTGAAAGAGATCATCCTTGTGAAGCCCATCACTATGTTAGATGAATATACACCAATGACACATTTTAATTTAAAAGCCTAATTAAATCCTTTGTAGAATCAGGGATGAGGATGACATGGTACTTCACTTTTCCTCCATCCTGGGTCCTTAGAGACTCACAAAGACGCTCCTGTTCCTGCACCCTTCGCCTGCACAAGTACAGGTGCAGCAGACGAATCTCACCATTCCCATTATCCCAGCCCAGGGCTAACCCTGCAGAAGACCGTCCATGACTTTGTCAGAACTCTGCCAGAGCCAGCCTCTTCTATGTGGTCTTCAGCCTGCCTCGTTCGGGAAGCACGAGGGCATGAAAGGAATGGAGAATGGAAGAAAAAAACAAAAACGCTCAAGCTTTTAATTTATTTATTCATTTTTCACTTGAGATGAGACAGAAAGGCAGGGGAAATTGAGGGAGGCATGAAAAGAAAAGAAACCCCTCCCCCAGAAATCTGGCTGAAGCCTCTTAGCAGTGGATCAGGAAATCCTTCATAGGAACTGTCCTGATGCCTCCTCCATAAGGACCAGAAGGTGCCATGCAAGCTTCTGAAGGCAGGAGGAAACCAGCAATCCTACCCAACTATGTATGGCATTTGACAAGCATGTTGTGAAAACCTCAAGGGTGCTGTAGTGCCATGAATACCTTAGTGGCTACCACTTTATTAAACCAGCATAATCCCTAACCACATTCTATACATTTGACCTTAAATCCACAGATAAATGTAGTTCTCAGTTCTCATCAAGGAAACGTCTCTTTACAACAGGCAGAGACCATTACAGAAAACCACAACCAATCAAAATGCAGAGTTGTGAAGCTCAGTCCCAACAGATATATCTACCAAAACAACCTATGGCTCACAGAACATTGAGTTAACAGGGGGCAGAAAGATTCTAAGAGTCAGAGGATCAGGTAGTTTTCTGTGAGACTGTGCCTCCTAGTAATATCAGAAGCTATACATATACAATCTCACCAAGATGAATGCTTAAAATTGAGCCAAACAAGTATAACATCAATAGACATACAGAAGTGGATGAAAGACCACAAGGCCTCAACCCTATGCAAAGAACTATAAGTGATTCCCCACTTTCTCTTCAGTTAGGTTCAGTGTATCTGGTTTTATGTTGAGGTCTTTAATCTGCTTGGACTTGAGTCTTGTGCAAATAGATTTAGATCTATTTGCATTATTCTACATGCAGACATCCAGTTCGACCAGGACCAGTTGTTGAAGATGCTGAGTTTTTGTTGTTGGTTTTTGTTTCTTTTACCCATAGTGTTTTTGGCTTCTTTCTAAAAAAATCTGGGTCCATATGTATTTTGGTTCATGTCTGGATCTTCAATTCAATTCCGTTGGTCAACATGTTTCTTTCTGTGCCAATACTATGTAGTTTTTATTACTATAACTCTGTAGTACAACTTGAAATCAGAGATGGTGATACCTACAGCAGTTTGTTTATTGTTTTGCATTATTTTAACTTTCCTGAGCTTTTTACTTTTCCATATGAAGTTGAGAAAATGAATGCATTGGCATAGGACCTGACTTTCTGAGCAGAACACTAATAGCATAGGTACTAAGATCAACAATTAATAAATGGTATCTCATGAAACTAAAAGCATCTGTAATGCAGAGGAACTTGTCAATAGAACAAAATGGAAGCCTATAGAATGGGGAAAGTTTTACTAACTCCGTATTTGATAGAGGATTAAAATCCAAAATATCTATGAAGAACTCAAAAAATTAAATACTGAAAAACTAAGTAATTTAAAAATGCAGTACAGATCAAAACAGAAAATTATCAATAAAGAAATCTCAAATGGCTGAGAAAACATTCAGCATCCTTAGCCATCAGGAAAATGCAAGTCAAAACTACTTGGAGATTCCATCTTACACCTGTCAAAATGGCTAAGCTCAATAACACAAGTGACAACACATGCTGGCTAGGGTGTGGCACAATACTCCTCCACTGCTGGTGGGAGTACAAATTTGTATAGCTAGTGTGGAAACAAATGTGGTGACTTCTCAGAAAATTGAGAATTGATTTACCTCAGACTCAGTAATCTGCTCTTGGACATACGCCCAAAGGACGTTCTAGTCTACCACAAGGACACTTGCTCAGCTATGTTCATAGCAGCTTTATTCATAATAGCCATAAAAATGGAAACGACCTAATGTTCTTCAACCAAAGAATGGATAAAGAAAATATGGTACATTTATGAAAGTGAGTATTACTCAGCTGTTAAAAACAATGACATGAAATTTGCAGGCAAATGGATGGAATTAGAAAAAAAATCATCCTGAGTGAAGTAACTCAGACTCAGAAAGACAATAAATATGTGACATAATTATAATTATGGTATGTACTCAGTTTTATATATCATAAGTAAATGATAACCAAGCTACAATCTTTAGTTAAGAGGAATTAGCTAAAGTGGAGGGATCTGGGGTGACACATGGATCTCTCTGGTAAGGGGATTTTAATTTAATGGATGGACTGGAGGTGGGTGGTGATGGCATCAGGTGGGGAGAGATGGGATGAAGGAAGAGAGTGAGGGGAGAGATGGCTGGAAGTGGGGACATTTGGAGCATGGTGTCGAAACCTACTGCAGTGGAACCTTCTTGGAATCTATGAGGGGGGTTCTAATGAGAATTCCTAGTAATTGGGGGATATAAAGCCTCACCTGGCCAACTCTTGAAGCCAGGCAAGGCTTCCAGTGGCAGGTCTGGGGGTCACATTCAGTTGAGTTGTTGGTCAAGAAGGTCACATGGAAATCCCCGAACAACTGAGGCTGATGCTAAGATGATGGGTTGTTCTCTGAAAACTGACAGGGGTGCCCCATCACTGAGAACAACATCCACAGCTCACTGAACATGGTGAAGTCAAGCTGATGCATTTCCTCCCTACATTCCAGTCTCTCTGGTGTGGGAAGGTACTCTGCAAGCTACCAAAAGAAAACCATGGACACCAACCCAGCCACAAAACTTTTAATTTACATTTTGGCCTGCCTGAAAAATATGCTAGGGCAATGTTGGCACTGAACTCGAGGGAGTAGCCAACCAATGTCTGATCTGACTTACGACTCACTTCCTGAGAAGTGAGCCAACTCTGCTTGGATAATCAAGAACCAGAGACTAGACAGCCCATTGACTTAGAGCAAAACCAAACATGATTGATTGAAAAAACAAGAACAAACAAAAAATAACAACAAACAAACAAAAATAACAACATAATAAAATGTCTCCTAATTGTATTCTGTTATATAGATTATAGACCAATGCCTTATTCAGTTGTCATAGAGGTTTCCTTTGGCAGTAGATGGGAACAGATGCAGAGACCCACAGGCAGACATTATGTGTGGAGAGAGAATCTAAAAATTGGAGGTCTCTATCAAATACCTCAGCTCAGAGCTCAGGGAATCCTGGGCAAGAGGAAGCAGGAAGATTGTAAGAGTCAGAAAGAATGGAGGACACTAGGAGAACACAGTCCTCTGAATCAACTGAACAAGGCACACATGAGCTCACAGAGACCAAAGCAGCAAGCATAAGGCCTACATGGGTTTATAGCATGGACATGCAGGTCCTCTCCATACATATTATAGTTCTTACCTTAGTATTTTTATGAAACTCCTGGCTATGAGAACAAGTGACTTTCTGACTCTTGTGCCTGCCCTTGGGACTCTTTTCCTCCTGGTGGGTTGTTGTGTTCAGCTTCGATATGAACGTTTTTGCTTCATCTTATATTTTATTTTGTCATGTTTAGTTGTTTTCTCTTAGGAGCCTATTCTTTTCTAATAAGAGATAGAAAAGTGAGCATATCTGGAGGAGAGGAGAGGTAGAGAGGTACTGGGAAGACTGGAGAAACAAGAAACTATAATCAGGATATATTGTATAAGAAAAGAACATTTTCAATAAAAGGGGAACCTAATGAAGAGCATACAGCATTTGACTAGTCCCTCTTCTAGTGATCAAGGACATATTCAGAATATGAGAACACCAATTCTCATCATGGTGTTTCTTATAAACTAAAAAAAGATTAAATAATTTCACATCTAAGTCAATGAAAAAATAAAAAAATCTATAGGCAACTAAGGAATATTGAAAGTGGGAGAAATATTTTTCCCCAGGAAAAACCATACCTACTGGTTATCCAAGACCAAATGGTCAGCTCTGAAAACACACATATAAGTCACATTATAGAGACTGAGCAGGTTGTATGTAGGAATATGCATGTGTATATGCATATATACATGGAACAACTATCATTGAAAAATAGGCTATCAATTTGAAAGAGCAAAGAGTGGTATATGGGAGGGGTTGGAGGAAGAAAAGGGAAAAGAGAAATGCTGTAATTATATCATAATCTTAAAAATAAAAGAAATTTACAAAGCCTCAAACCGCATGCAGAAAGAAAAAAATAATCAAGCACAATTAAAAATCACATAAAGTCTTTCTCTCCTCCATGCTCCTCTCCCCCCCAAATCATTCAGGATTTGTGGGTCCAGAGAGCCATAGGACTGTAGGAGGCCAACCTGGAGCAACAGTGTGGTTGAGGCATGTTCAAACCCCAGACATTTTTTTCTTTCTGCATGTGGTTTGAAGATTTTTTAATTTATTTTATTTTAAAGATTAAAATATAATTACAACATTTCTCCTTTCCCTTTTCTTCCTCTGACTCCTCCCATCCTAATATTGGCAAGATTACTTTACTCCTCACTTGCCACATGCCTGAGTGTCCTTGTGCACATAGCCCTGTGACCCCATCTTTGCCCCCAGGGGAGGTCAGGTAGCCTGGTAGCCAGGTTAAACTTCCTTTCCCTTTGTAAGATCATTTCCCCCAGCCTCTGAAATTCCCTGTTATACAAATTAGAGAACCCTAGTGCCTCCATTCAATAATGTACACTCACCCTGAAAGCCCCTACTTATCCCCTTCAAATGTATATATAGCCTTGGTTCCTCGCATTAAACAAACCACCTCACTGAAGCTGCCTGCTGAGAGTCTGTTTTCCTTGCACTCACTGCTACCTGAGGTCCTCTCCATTCCCAGCTATTGTGTCTTGCTTCCCCGTCAGGATTGTTCCAGAAGCAGAGCCTGAATGGCAAGGATTTAAGGCATTGCATCAGAAACTGCATTATATAGGGAAAGGACATGAACCAAACTCCTTGTACATCTCTAGTGGCTTCTGGTTTAAACTGCTTAGACTATAATTTTATCTAGAGCATCTCCAGACCCACCTCACATATTTCTCTTTAAAAACGGAGAAGGAAAGAAAAAGTTTTCTATGCAGTGCTTTGAGATGTAACCTCAGAGCCAACAAAAGGTTATGTAAGAACATAGCTCACATACGTAAATATTTATTCTCTCTTTGGGAGCCTTGTGCCCATACTTTGGTACTTAGTTTCTCCTATTCTCCCTTTGGAAGCACATCTTCTCACCTGGGAGTATCTTCCTGTTACCAGTTCAGAGATAGCCTCTCAGTGATCACTTAGACACCAGACTCAACTTATAGACTAGGTTTACTGAGCGCTAAACAGAAACTGACCATTCAGGGCCATGATCTGGACTGAGAGCCAGATTATGACTTTGGTCTGTTTCTAAGGCAAGTTTTTAAAATACAAAATAAAATAAAATAATAAAATAAAATTTAAAAAATGTAACCAATAGCAACCAGGTAACAAAAGTGTTACCAGGTGTAGGAAACAAATGGCATCTAGGTAACAACCAGGTAACAAAATCACAACCAGGTATCCAGGTGCAAGAAGTAACATTACATCATTTTGGCTAGCTAGACAGAATTTCTAACTGACCTTTAATTTGATTGGTTCTGCAGTTGGGGACGGCATAGAGTGTCCAGGAAACAAAGTATAGAAAGTTTGAGAAATGAAACTATTGTCCCAGATTCACAAGACCCCAAAAGACCACCACGAGTCAAGCTCATTGCAAAACACATGAGGATATTTTTATTACAAGCTTGAGCTCAAGTTGCAGCATTCTCCCTGGTTGAAGAGGAGCAGTGCAGCCCCATGGTCAAGGGGAATAAGGTTTTTAAAGGGAAAACCCACAAGCAGGAGTTACTTGCCTTGGCGTTACATGTTTGGGTAAGAGAAATTGACTTTTGAAATGATTACGAAGAGTTTAAGTTAGCATGGGTGACTCCATTTTGAAATGAGATGCCATCTTGACCAGGAGCTGAACTCAGGTACCAGGAAATATCATAGAATGTACACTTGGCAGAAAACAAAGTTAACTCTCCTAGCAACAGCCTCCAGGAAATATCACAGAATAAATACTTGGTGGAAAACAAAGACAATCTCACTGGCAACAATCAGCGAGAATCGGTTGGGAAAATTCTCCCCAACATTCCAGATGTAGTTTTGAAGAATGGCAATTGTGATTATGTGCCTCAGCTAGAGGGTCACCTTGTCCTTTGACTTTTACCCAATCCGGTAATGCCAAGGCATGAACCCCCCTGCTTGCTGTCATGGAAACCCCCTGCTTAGGGTTTTTCCCTTTAAAAATCCTGTTCACCCAGGGCTTACTTCTCTACTGCTGCATCAGTGAGACTTGGGTCCCTTGTTTGAACGCTTATACAAAAAACCCTCATGTATTTACAGCGGAGTCGATTCCTGATAGTCTTTGTTGGTCTCATGAACTGGGCATAACAATGGGTTTACCTTAGGCACCAAGACCATACAGTTCTGGCCTGGCCATCTGGGCCAATTTCCTAGTAACTATATCTCTAGTGGGCAGGAAAAGAATGCAGTAAAGCTAGTTCCTTTCCCCAGGTGGCTGGACACGTCTCCACCTAGCTGGCTTTCACCCAGGCCTGTGCTCCAAACCCCAAACTAACCCCCCACCCCCCCAAAAAAAAACAATTTTCAATTTTTTCCAAGCCATAGATATATAATCAAAATGGAGACTTAGAGGCAAAATGGCTCCTGATATGCTAAAGGCTACAACAGGTGTTAACAGAGGAGCTATAGTTATGCTAAGAAATAAAGGAGGTCACAACAGAGGGGTTATAGAGTTTAAGCAGGTTACAACATTCCTTTCTGCACATCTTCATGTTTAAGCTTATATTAAAATATAAATATTTTAAATAATAATACATTTAAGTATATACATTATTATTTTAATATAATTATAAACATAATAAAACAATATTATTGTAATTTATTTAACTATATTAAAATATAATAAAATCACCAACTCTGACACACTAAACTGGCTAGTCCTAAAATCCTTTTCAGCATCAAGGTATGAACTCCAGCTTATCCTGAGCGGAGGTCCCTAAAGTATTCAGGGAATTCTCCGGTGTGTGGAATATGGCAGTGGTGAGCTGTCTCTGCCCCCTCACTGCTGATATTCCTTCTCTGTTCACTTTTTGCTTTAGTCAAGCTTCACTTACACAACTGGAGAAGAGGAAGGGGAGGACAGATGGCTCTGAAGCTCAGACTCCCCTTCCTATGTTCCCTGCAGAGAATCCAGGCTCTCTGGTGACCCCTCATAGCTTACACACACCCTCATTTGCCTATTGGAATTTATTTTGAATTATAGCTTGTGTTGTTAGTTAAGAATGGCAAAGCCAGTATGAAGATATGACTGTCAGTGAGAAAGAACGTGTTATCTTCATGAATTTTCTAGAAAAGGAAACCTGCAGTACTGAGACCTGGGTGGGGGAAAGTGTACTTACGAGGAGGAGCAAGGCAGGCTTACAGTCAGCTGGTTTAGATGTGAGCAATTACTAAGACATGCAGGTAATCCTCAGACTTCTTTATCTCACCCTTGGATGGTTAGTGTAGTGGATAGGGTTCTAGAATGTGAAAACCTGATAGATGAAGAGGTTTATAAGTTGTTCCTAACAACTTATAAACAAGTTGGTGTGTTTATATTTGCAAGACATGGTCTTCTCTGGCTGAGTTGCTTATGGAAAGTATTGGCTCCCCCTGGAGAGTCAGGCCTTCCACAGTCAGCAAGACCCCAGCTGTCAAAGCAACAGAATAAAGAAAATAAAAGACATGGTTAATACAACGCCCTCTCAGCACTCCCCACCAGCTGTGGACCAAACATCCTTGTCTTGATTTTTCTCAGCATGCAATTTAAACAACAGTGCAAACAAATACCTTCCTGTGTACTAAAAGAAAACACTAAAAATGGTCCTTTGTAGACCTTAAAGAAACCCAGTTAAAAGCAAAATATAGATCAGATGAAAATGAGGTTGCAACATGAATTCATTTCTACTGTGTGCCCTGGGCAAATGACTGTGTCTCCAAGGTCAGTGTCATCATGCTAGAAATAGGAGACTAAGATTGCTCAGGGTTCTCTGACCTTGTTGATGGAACGTTTTGGACCAGACTTGGGCTCTGGCAGCCCTAACAAGGTAGTATCAGCTGCTTGTCCTCAAATGTCAATTAGACAGACACGTGATATGAAAATCTGAGGAAGGAGAGCTATGCAGTGTGGCCACGTGGAGAGGAGAAACACATAAAGCTCCAATACTGCTATTTATGAATGGGAATATAAGGTTTTCTAAAAAATAGAGTTACAGGCATCAGTATTTACTTTTGATAAAATGTGTAGAAAATAGTGATTTTCTTTCTGACTCTATAAATGAAAAAAAAAACTTTCTTTTTTGTAGCAAAGGCTTCTTACTCCATTGTTGTTGTGTATTTGTAATCTTTCTCTAGTCAATCTAGTTTTATAGCTGGAGAGCAGTGAGTGTTACTTGTTTTGCATGAATCTTGTGTGAGACAGAAGGAATACGTGCTGAAAGGAAAGTCCAGGTGGACTGGAAAGTACCTCCCTCAGCTTCTGCAGAGCTTGCCCTCATGCTGCTCTGAACCTGAAGCATTGTGATTGCATGCACAGTTCCCTCCCTAAACTCTACAAGCACCAAGTTCATCAAAATAATTTAACGAAGACCTGAAGAGAAACTGAGTACAGAATAAATGCAAACACACTTTAGAATTAAGATCCTGTATTACTCCATGCCCAACTGTGTAGTATGTTACAGAACAGAGATTTTCTGAGTATTTCCATGAATCCAGGACAAGAAAATAGGAATTTCAATGGAATTTAACTTCTTAGGCTTTAAGTACCCTTATCAAAAAGCCCCTGGGTTGAGGCTGTACCACGGGGTTATAGTACGTTCTATTTATCTTGTAACAAAATAAGATAGCATTAGTTTTAAAATTGATTTAGTTATTTGTTTTCTTCTTCATTTTGTTTCAGAGTAAAATCCATACTTGTTTCTATGAGACTTGGTCCATTTAAGCATTTCTCCTTTTCATGCAGCTGACTTCTGTCATTTGAATTCTTCCAGATCCCTAACTTCACCATTTTCAGACAATCACACAGAATAACCTTCCCAAGTATTGGACTTGATGCTAGCCCCAGACTCTAGTAAAGACCTAGTAGCCTAGATGTGGCATATCACCTTTTATAATGAATGTAGGAATATGATCAAGTATAAAAATTATCCACTGTTGATATCCAATACAGACTGAAGGAAACTCAGAAGACAGAGCTATAAATAGATAGGGTTTTAATGATTCAACCCCATGGTCCAATTACTCTTCATGAAGCTTGCAGATATTGTAGTTTGTTTGACTTCACCATCATCAAATTCATTAGCCAGAGAGTGAACAACAGCTAAGAATCAAAAACCACACATTCCTATTTCTTACAAGTTCATTCTGAAGTATGTTGTGTGTGTGTGTGTACACGTGTTGTTTATACCTATGTGTTCATATGATCTTCCTATACTTACCACATGACTTATGTTTTTGGTATGGCTACCTTGTTTTCTCCATCTAGTAGTTGACTTATTAAGAGACCAATAATAATTTACCAGGGTATCTCCCAAACATCACCTGCTGTGTGCTTTCTTCCTTGTTTACAGGTTTACAAATTACAATGTATGATCCTCGGTTTAAGGCAAGGGCTCTGACAGCAAATGAAACAACTTAAAGCTTAGTGTGTCAACTGGACAGCAAAAGCAATCCTAGATAACAGATTCCCTTTCACTATTGATCAGCCACAGTGGAGGTTTGAATGAGAACAGCTCGCACAGGCTCTTATATTTGCGTGCTTAGTCCCTAGTTAGTGAACTGCTCTGAAAAATGAGAAGATACGGCCTGTTGGAGTAGGTATGGCCTTGTTGCTGGGGGTGACCTTTGAGGTTTCAAAAGTTTATGGCAGGCCCAGTCTCTGTCAGGGCAGGTGTATTCCAGGCCCAGTCTTTTCTTCTCCTCCTTCCTGTCTCTCCTTCTCCTTGCCTCTGCCTCCTGACACAGGACGTAAATCTCTCGGCTGCTTCTCCAGCACACTGCTTACCAGCCTGTCTGCTATCCTGCTCACTATCATGATGATCATGGACTAACTCTGTGAAACTGTAAGCCAGCCCTCAATTAAATGCTTTTTTTTTTTAAAGAGTTGCCTTGATCATGGTTTCTCCTCATAGCAGTAGAACAGTAACTAAGACAGCTAACCACAGTAACGTGTATGCCATGACCAAAACACCTTGTAGTCCCTGAGTAAAGTCTTCCTTCTAGAAGCCACTTAATATTTCAAAGTCAGACTCCACTATCCACAGATTGCTCTTGTTGTTAAGTCAAAGCTGAAGAAGTAACTACATTAACAAATTGGTTCCAACTGTTTCTAGAGAAAATTTGATTTCTCTTGTATTCTGTAACTTTTTTTTTTCCTGGCTGACAACCATTTCCTTGTGTGTTAACATTAGCAGCTGAAATATAATTGAGAGTGAAGGATCGGGAAGAAAGTTCAGTCTCAATGGTCAATCAATACAGCTTATTTTGGGACAGAGGTGAATTTAAAGTGAGTCTGGAAAATCCCAAGGAAATGTTGTAAGCAACTACAACTCAGAGACAGGACAGTATACTTCTGAAATGACAGAAATGGAAATTGTATCCTGTATAACCCCATCGGTGGCTCATGGGCAGACTGTCCTTTTTGGGAGATTTCAGCCAATGGTCTGGCCTTAGTTACTGTTCTGTTATTGTGTAGAGGTGTCATGATGAAGGCTGCATATAAATGGAAGCATTTAATTGGGGCCTTGTCTATGATTTAAGAGGCTTAATCACCATGGTGAGAAGTATGGCAGCAGGCAGGCGGGCATGGCACTGGAACAGTAGCTGAGAGATTTACATCCTGTTATGCAAGGAGGAAGCCAAGGAGAGAGAGAGAGAGAGAATGAAGGGAGGGACTGGGCTTGGCTTGAGTTTTTGAAAACTCAAAGCCTACCCTTGGTTTTACACCTCGTCCATAAGGCCACACCTTCTAACCCTCCCAAAGAATTCTACTAAGTGGAGGATAAGCTTTCAAGAATATGAGCTTTTGGGGGCCGTTCTCATTCATTGAAAGACCTTTTAGAGTTTTGGGTTTTTAAGTTTTACTTTGCTTTTGTTCAGTGAGAGGATGTGGTGGACGTGTATATTCCCCCTTATATCTGACCTACTCCATGAATGGCCTGACAGTACATGTTTTAAAATTTACAGAACACGAATATTCTACTGCAACTATTTCATTCTATAATTGCTGGCAAAAGTGGTCATAGGATATAAAAACAGTAATCATGGGTAATTTGTAGAATTTCATTTATAAATATTGGAATGCTTTTTTTATATGATGACATGATACAAAACATTGTCCTGTTGGTTTTTTTTAAAAACACTTCAAAAAGATTCTTTATCTCATGAACCGTATACAAAAATGGACAAAGGCTAAATGTGCCCTATGGGCTTTGGTTTGTCAACACATGCTTCCACTGAACAATTCTTTGTGATTTTTTTTGTCTTGAAAAAGGGCACTGTGTCAAAAAACTACAAGTAAGAGGCTCTTAAGAAGAAAGTCTCTAGAGCAACCTGATTATGTGAGAGGGATTGCCTGCTGGGAAACATTAACCCCTAGGACATTCTTGGTGAAAGCCAAGAACTGGTCAGGAAACGAACTGGAAGAGGAGTTTACTCATTTCTTTTTAATTGAGTTTTCTTATTTGATAGGTTTTGCTCACAACAAAAATCCCCATTGTCTGTTTATAGCATAGGTAGACTGAAAAGGAGGGAGTTAGGAATGCTATTTTTGGGTCCTCTAGTCTTTGGAAAATGTGTAACATGTATGTCTTCCTGGTGACATGTTCATTTCCTTTACTAGAAGTCATTTCTTCTTCTTTTTATCTTTTTTGTCTCAAAGATGCAGAGGTACAGAAGCTACTCCAACACAAGGGAGGAAAACAGTCCAAGATCTAAAGTTGCTTGTTCAGAGTAGTCATGTGGAGAGAAGGAAATGAGCAGACATGGTTGTACAGCTGCTTCACGAGCATTATACTCCTGTGTGTAGAACGCCTGGTATAGCGTTCATCCCTGAGTATGCGAAACACGTTGGCATTAAAAGCACCATTCGTATGGTAATAGGTAATGCCACGGTATCTTCCTTAATCTCTATAAAGCAACTATGTGTAGTAAGTATTAAGTTTATTTGGGGGAGAAAAAGAAAGCATTTTTCTCATGTTGTGTAATTCGCATATACTAGATCTGGGTATTTAACCAGTTCTTGGGAAACATTTGCTGGATTTTTTTTTTTTTTCACCAGCAATCAGCCCTACTGGGTTGAAACCTCATTGGAAATGCTTTCTTGCTTGGACCTGGCTCAGACTGCAGCCTGCCTAGGTGACCATTTTAGTACCATGATAACTCCTTGATGTGCTGCTCAGACCTCACTTAGTGTGACTCTAAGAAAAGAAATTCATTAAGAGCTAAGCAAGAGAGAACTCCTGACCCAGAATAGATGATGCTGTTAAGGGATTAATTGTGCCATGCATGGAGTTATGATTAGCTAAATAATTGCTGACACTTAACACCAGGTTTTTGCCGGGGGGAGGGGAAAATAATGCTGTTTGTTGTTCATATCATTAGATTTTTTCACCTCAAATGAAAAGTAAATTGAGCACAAAATGCAAGCAGACCTGTGGGGGCCGCTCAGATATGATTTGGGTTTTTAATTACAGGTCTCATCAGATACAGGACTTCAGACTCACCAGGCTACGCTGATTGGAATTCACAAGTGTTAAAACCCCTGAAATAACAGATTACTGGTCATTTGTGGTCCCTAGGAAATGTGAATCATTCATCCTGGCACTTCATGAGGATGTGCAATCAAATCCCACTTGAGTGCCTTTAAATAATTCTGCTGCTCTGCCCTGGAAACTTTTGTCAATCAGTGATCAGACTGCTGCTCCCTCCCCATCGCTCTCTGCAGCTTGGCAGTAGATGAACCTCTGTGGTCAGAGATTTGCTAATGCAGCAGCTCGAAGGCACACATTTCATGTTTCCTGTGCCCTCTCATTTCCTGCCTCTCAAGACATTACCTCTCCAAGGATCCATTTCAGTGTTCCTAATAATTACCTTGCTCTTGAGACAGTGACTGGGAGAGAGATTTCAGTGTGGCTGGCCTCTCATTTTCCAAAATATGATCTTCTAGTGCCTTGCCTGAGTGTTCAGTAAAATCACTTCTTCCTTCTGCTATGCAACACCATGACCCAAACCAAAAGGAGGGAAAGATCAAGAGAGAACAGTTTTGTACTTGGGGAATGAGGTGGAAAAAAGAATGCTTTACATTTCTTTATAAGCTTGGCTTAATAATGACAAATCAGGTGTGGAGTTTCCTGTAACTCCTGAGTGGAAACCTGTTTTCTGAGAGAGAGCAAAGTAACTCCACCCACCACCTCCTGTGGGTCTCTTCAACTGGAATCAAAAGAGTAAATTCTCTTCCTGTACATTGCAACAGTTCTTGAATTTATTTCAGCCTACGGATATGTGCTCATATTTTAGCGTAAGCTGTCTGACATTCTAAGAAAGCAGGAACATATAAAATATGTCTTTAAAAAGGATAAATCCCTCGGTCTAACAGATTATGATTTAAAGACTAACATATGTGATATATATATATATATTTATGTGTACATACATGTATATCTACATATATGTATAACACACATATATGTAGCTTTACTTCTGATTTTTATATTATTTTCTATGGTCAATACTGACTAGTTCTTCAATTTAAGTTTATCTGATAACTCAATAATTTTGTTTACATAGTCTCGGGTTTTATTCTAAGCACAGCCATTTGCAGAGGTGAATAGAGAGGGCCGATTGGTCTCACTGGTCTGTCTACCAGAGAAAAACCTTCCATGGTAAGTGTCTGGGAGAGCCTTGAGGATCAGTAAGAGCTCATTAGAGAGGGACAGGAGAGGCTGCCTACAGCTGGGACGCCTCTCAGAAGTGTCAGGAAGAGGAGAAGAACTTCTTTCTCTGGATGTTGCTGCAGACATATCTGCTTGTCATGGCTGCTATAGGCCGCAACAGAAGATGGTTTCATAGAGGGAGTTGGGTACACTATAATGTAATAGGTTTTAGGGGACTAAAGTCTTAAGGAAATGATATTTAATTTCACATTTGACACAGCATTTTTCTTTTAATTGCATGTCCCTTCATTCAGCTAAGATGTTTTGGTGCTATGAACTGTGGAACATTCTGCTTTTGCCTAGAAAGAATATAACTTATATAACTTATTAAAATTTTAGTAAAATTGCAAGTAGCAGCCACTTTCACATTAAAAATGTTTCATTTGGGGGCTGGTGAGATGGTTCAGTGTGGAAAAGTGCCTACATGACATGATAACCTGAGTTCAGTGTTGGGGACCTCATAAAGGTTGAAGAAGAGAACCGGGTTGTCCTGTGACCTCCACATGTGCTCTGTGGCACATGGAAACCCTACTCACATGCATCATACATACATGTGTACATGCAATAACATTAAAAACAAGCACCTCTTCCAAAGTGCTTCAGTTCAATAATGTGTATGTACCTGAGTTATGAGCTAAAATGAAGAATTCCCAGGTTTCTCCCCTCCTGGGAAGAGATCTAAGTTGTATGTGTGTTTGTGTGCTATGTGGTTTGTGCTTGATGTGTGGTGTGTATGTGTGTGTGTGGTGTGGCGTGGTGTGTGTGTGTTTGTGTGTGTGTGGTGTGGCGTGTGACATGATGTGTGTGGTGTGTGTGTTTGTGTGTGTGTGGTGTGGTGTGTGTGTGTTTGTGTGGTGTGGTGTGGCGTGTGACATGATGTGTGTGGTGTGTGTGTTTGTGTGTGTGTGGTGTGGTGTGTGTGTGTTTGTGTGGTGTGGTGTGGTGTGTGACATGATGTGTGTGGTGTGTGTGGTGTGGTGTGTGTGTGTTTGTGTGTGTGTGGTGTGGCGTGTGACATGATGTGTGTGGTGTGTGTGGTACAGCTGTGCTTACAGAGCAATAGTTGCGTCTCGAGGATGTGGGATGGCAGGTGTGCTGAGCATGCTTGTGCAGAGGACACTGATGCGCAGAGCTGGGGAAGGAGTGAGTGCAGTGCCTACCTTCAAGGCCCTGCCAGCAGCTGAGGTGGTGAGGCTCCCTGAATCTTCCTTTTGCAGAGTTTCCCTCTTCCTTGTAGTGACAGAGTTCTCAGCCAAAGGTAACGCCTGAAATGACAAAACAAAACAACAAAACAGCAGCAACAACAAAACTCCACACTTGGTCAAGCTGCACAGGTTTAGAGAATTCCTGTAGACATTCTCCATTTTGTGGGCCTAGGTACTCAGTGGTTTTCTGGAATTCTTTTCTCTGCCACCTTACTTTTGATGGGACATCTTCCGCCAGTTCCTCAGATGCCGTCCATTTTCCAGCTCTCCAACCCTTTCTTAACCACAATCCCGTCAAATCAACTTGTTCTGCACACTGACGTGAACATGACTAAATCCCATAATGCGCTTGTGCTTTAAGGGCCACCAGACGCAGTAAGCTTCATTTCAGTGTGCCATGGTAGAGCTTTCACAGTCTCCAGTTTCAGTTGCAAAGGAGAATCAGTTGGTCTAAGAGGGGTCCTTTAAGCCAGACATCCAAGATATAAGAACCCTAAAACTCTGAGGATACAGACTCTCCTGCTGAACTGACAGGATTCAGAAAACGCTGACTGACTTTAGGACTTGAATAGAACAAATTTACTTTGATTGTTCATTACTTTTATTTGTTCTTTACTCCTGAATTCAGCATACACCTTTGGAGCACTTACTGTATCTGTAGCTTTGCTGGATTTGGAGCACACAGGGTTGAAAAGATGCAAATGTTGACCTTAAGTAAATCACAGTTAAGAGAGGGAGACAGAAAGAAAGCCCAGACTTATTATAGTATCATATTCAGTGTCTCAGTGTTTGAAGCCGTGTTTACCAGATCCATATAGAAAGTAAGGACCAGCATCTAGATTATTTTGGAAAAGATCTAGTCAAGGATGTCTTGAGGTTTTTTTTTTTTTTTTTCTCCTCTACATTCATCAAAGATTCTCAGCAAACCTCACTGATTTCACTGCCATTAGGTTTAAGCTTGATAGAAAACTCAGATGAAAATTGAGGTTTTGGAATGTGGTTAGGACTTTCTGACACTGAAACAAGAGGTTTTATAATGCCTCTCTGTTCTACTGTGCATTTACCATGTATGGTTTATGAAAATTTCCATGTCCTTAAGACAAAGTAATAAAAGAAATAACAAGTCTTCCTGGCATGGAACTACATTTGTTCAGAAACACTATTAAAGCAGAGGGTTTCTTACACTCAAAATATGTTCACATTCTCAGGAGAGAGAGGGGTGGGGAGGAGGGAGAGAGGGAGGAAGGGGAGAAGAGGAAGGAGAAACAGAGAAGGAATGAATAAATGGACTAGTTTACCAGTAAGACTTTCTCTAGACACTGAGAACTCCACCTCAAGTGGATCATACAGCATTCACCTTCAGTTCAGATGGTTGTGATAGTTGAGTTAAAACTAAACTGGATTACAGTTGACAGAAATGGAGACCCAGCTCTCCTGAGCAGTTGGCTGAAATATTTTGAGAGGAATGAGAGGATGAACACATTATAGAGACTTCCCTGGAGAAAGTAATATTTCTAATATTATTTCTAGTATTTCTAATATCATTTGGGTTAGTTTTGTCTGGGACCCTTAAATAAAAGAATCTAAAAAAGTGAAAGAATCTTTTGTAAGAGAGCTAAAGATTTAGTGTTTACTATTTTTTTTTTAAATCTAGAATATGTCTGAATTAAAAAAAAAAAAACAAAACAAAAAACCTCACAGAATAATCACAGAAACCTCACAAAATAAAAGAGTTTATTTCAGGTTTCACCTTGGAGTATGACAACTTTGTGGATGGATAACTTGAGCATCCTTGAGGAACAATAGATGGGTGACTGCCTCACTATGTGACAGGAGCCTCCTTGGCAGCCTTACTGTAGGGATTCCTTTATGTGAGAAAGAGGAAAAGGAAGGCAACCATTTCTATAGCTAGTATTTATTAGAGCACCTATCTCTTCAGGCTGTGTGCAAAAACTAGTGTAGTCCAATCTTGACTAAGCCATGCTCCTTACTGAGGAGACTACAACCCATGGGAGCAGACGTAGAAACAAGTAAAATACAGTGCAGTATCTTTTGCAGGTATGCAGAAGAACGAGTGTAATGAAGTTCAGGAAAAAAAAAAAACATCATTGATTGTGTCTGAGATTGTGAAATTTAAAGGAGGTAAGAGAGAGGGAAGGTTCAAAGTAAAGAAAGTATTAGGAGTCTGGGAAGAGGATGCCCGGAGCCCTGAGGAGCCATGCTCCCGATGGCTGCAGAGGTGATGGTAGGGGCCGCAGAGTTTGGCTTCATCTTTGTGTAACAAGCATGGTTGTTTCTCTCTTTAAGTACTGCCAGTTCACAGAGCGGGAGGTCCTCATTAGGGAATGTCAGGAAGTAGCTTGATGTCACCATGGTCCTCTGAGTCTGTCCTGTTTCGCTCTGTAAATTGGGTAGACTTCGTAGCTTTTTGTCACATTCAGTTACAAGTCATCGGAAACTCATTAGAAAGTCTAATATTCTGTGAGACAAAATTCTGATTTCGTTGTTGAGGAATGATGTCTTCACCACAGCTGACCCAGCTGCGGAGGAGGCGCAGGGCGGGCCATGCCTCCGGGCCAGTTCCCTGCTTGCCTCTTCTGCTCCCTGTGCTTTGAGTGTGGGAAGAGAGGAGGGACAGAGGAACAGACACGCTCTCATTCTAAGAGTGCTGTATTTCTTGTTCGTGAATTCCCTTTGTGTAGCAGGTATCCAAATGTACTTGAATGTGCCTTGGTAAAGTCTCTGGAGGCTGATGGGCCTTCGACACTGACAAATCCTTGGTGTTTTCGCATTCTGCAGCTGACATCTCTGAACTCCTCCTCAGTTTCTATGCCAGATTCATAGTTCCCGTACGGAAGCAGATTCGCCTGGAAGACATTGTGGCTCCAGGGCCCCTCCCTTGACGTGCTTCGACCAAGGGGTGCTCAGTGTGCTCACAGCCGCTTGCATTTGTGAAACTTGTGGAAGTAAGCTTATTTTAATGCAGCCAGCTAAGAATTAAGGCCCCTTTCCTCTTGATCCCCCCCTTCCCCCATGCATTATCATATGTCTTCAGAATCTCAGTGAGAATTTTGGGAAACTAGGAGTTGATTTGGGGATTCACTTAATTTTTGGTGAGAGAAATGTGTATCTCAATGACAACCTCTCACCCATCTGAATGTGAAGTAGCTTCCAAGGAGATTCCTAATGCTCCCTGAGGTAGGGGAGTACAGACACAGAGGTTTTGTCGATGCGAGGCATCCCTGTGGCATCTACTCCCAGGAGGTTTTGGGGCCCTGGAGAAGAAACAGGTCTGAAACCAAGGAGGCTTAAAGGGTACACCGTGGATCAGACTGAAACTGCTTTGTTTTTGACAATTGGCAGCAATCCTAAAATTGACTTATCATTGAGAAGTAAAGCTTGAAACAAAAACTTCCTAATAGTTAAAAAAATAAAATTAAGTGCTAGAGAGATGGCTCACTGGTTAAGAGTATTCGTTCCTCTTCTGGAGAACCTGGGCTCAGTTCCCAGCATCCACATGGAGGTTCAGAGTTACTTGAAACTCCAGTTTCAGAGGAACCAACGCCCTCTTCTGGCCTCTGCAGGTACCAAGCACACACCTTGTAAACAGACACATTCAGGCAAAACAGTCTATACAAAAAATTTTATTCAATTAGGCCTGTGAAAGACTAAGAGAGCTTTCAGGTTTGTTTGTTTGACACTATTGTTATAGGAAGTGGCATCAAAAATAGCTTGTCAAACTGGTTGTGGTGTCACAAACCTGTAATCCAGCACTTGGGAGGCAGGAAAAGGCAGGAGGATCTGTGGTGTGAGGCAAGCCTAGGTTACATAGCAAAGTCAAGGCCTGAGCTACATCCAGAGAACTTGTTTCAAAATCCAAGAACCAGAAACAGCTCAACAGTAGGTGCTTGAACAAGGGCTTATATTTGATCCCCAGTGCGTGAAAAGAAACCCAACGAAAGGAGTGGCCAGTATTCTTAAAGGAAAGACTATTTTTTAGTTGTGTTATCCCATTAATTGAGATATTACGGGATTCTCTGTACTTTTGCTGTATGTAACATTTGCTAACTTAAAATAAACTGTAATTCACATTATTTTCTCATTCTCAAAATGCCATTTGACAGTGAGACAAAGTCCCAGAATTTTAAAATGCATGTCTCTGTGTGTGTTTATGTATGCATATCATGATATGTATGCGGAGGTCAGAGGACAGAAACTCAAGTTGTCAGCCTTGGCAACAAGGATCTTTTGTAGGCTGTCTCTCTAGCCTACAAAATTCTAAATGTGTGAAAGAAGGCCTCTCACATTGTCAATTTGTCAAATATCATGAAACCTCGATTCACCCATTTCAGTGAGCTCCTGTTCTCAGGTAGGCATCTTCTTGATACTGAGTTTCAAGGTGGCTCAGACTCCATGATGCCCATGATGTTATACTTTGCCACAGCAAATATTTAAATCCCTGCCATCCAAGATCTGGGCAGTTATGCTAGGTTCCTGTCTATGAGGATAGCAGAGTATCATATATAGTGTTAGGGGGTGGCTGTCTCCCATAGGTCAGGTTTCAGGTTGGGCCAGTCATTGGTTTGCCGTTCCCTCAATCTCTGCTCCATCTTCATCCCTACACTTCCTGTAGGCAGGACAGACTTTGGGTTGAAGGTTTGATTGGGTGGATTGGTGTCCCCATCCCTCCACTAAATATCCCACCTAGCATAACAGTCTTCTGAGACAATTCATCCAGAAGCTAGTGAAAACAGATGCAGAGACCCACAGCCAAACTATAGGTTGAGCTCCGGGAGTTTTGTGGAAGAGTGGAGAGGAAAGATTGAGGAATCCGGAGGGGTCAAGGACACCATAAGAAGACCTACAGAGTAAACTAACCTGGGCCCATAGGGGCTCACAGAGACTGAACCACTGACCAAAGAGCTTGCATGGGCCTAACCTAAACCCCCTTCACATGTGTAGCAGACGTGCAGTTTGGTCTTTATGTGGGTCCCCTAACAATGGGAGTAAGGGCTGTCTCTGACTCTGTTGCCTGCCTTTCAATCCTTTTCACCTAGCTGGGCTGCCTTGTCTGGGCTCAGTGGGCTTAGTCCTGCTGTGCCGTGAGGGGCCAAGATAGATTGCTACCCCTGAGACCCCCCTTCTCTGAGAAGGAGTGGGAATGAAGGAAGTGAGTCATGAGGGCAGGACTGGGAGAAGAGGAGGGAGAGGACTGGGATCAGGCTATAAAGTAATTTAAAAAAAGAGTAAATTTCAAAAACAACAACCACAACAATAATCAAACAAACACCAGACAAATAACCAGAACCAAAAGCCAAACCAAACCAAGCAAACCTCCTCTGGGCAAGCAATTTGCTTCAATGGCCTGTTCTTCCATAGACAGACTAGTGAGTGTCTCAGCCAACCTCCATCCCAGGGTGGGAAGAAAGCCAAGCGTCCTTCAGCTGAAATGTGTCATGTCCCACCCCACCACGCCAACATCACAGTGTTCCCTAGCAGGTCCTCTATTTCTCTTGGATGTGTGAAATGTCTTGGACTTAACCTTCAGAAGTGAAAAATTAAAGCACTTCAAATAAATATGACCTACCTGTGTTGCCCAATTCTTGTTGAGCCAAATCCCAGTTCACTGATACCCCCACAAGCAGAGCTATTAACCACAGCAGAGATAATGGAGCCAAGGAGCTAAGGCTTTATTCAGTGGCCGGTGAAGGGCACTGTGGTGTGTTTATGTGTGTAAAGGGTAGGCTTCAGAAGTTAAGTTCCTGGATCACACCACCTCTCCATGACTAGAAAGTGAAAGAAATAAGGCAATGGAGGAGAATCAAAAGTATTAACAGGTAGGTTGAATACTTATGACTTCTGGAAGATGACACGTAAGTGTCCAAGAATTCTCTGTTCCTTTTCCTTGTGGCTATGTTTGTCCATCTTTAGGAATTGTAAAAGAAATTATAATCTGCCATGGTTCTCATAGGTGAAAAATTTATTATGAAGTTGTTTACAACAAGATGGTAATTAAACTTGTTGGCATCCAGAGGTCAAGATGATGATCAAGTCACATTAGAACTGCCAAGTTCAGGTCTGCCTGGCCTATCAACTTTTTTTTTGTTTCTTGGTTTTGTTTTGATTTTTTTAAAAACATGTACTCTCCCTTCCTTCTTTCCTTTCTTTCTTCTTCACCGCTCCCCCCCCCCTTTTTTTTTCTGGACACAGGGTCTCCTGTAGCTTAGCCTGACCAAAAGTAGTCCCGAACTCCTGATCTTCTATGTCCTGAGTGTCAGGATTACAGACGTGGGCATGAATTACGGTGGTGTGGAATTTGAAGGAAAGCAGACAGCTCTGGTTCTTCAGAGGGTACTTTGGTCACACCTCAGGGAAGGGGGCACATATGAGGACATAGAGAAACAGAGGCAAGGAAGACTAACCTGACAGCACTCTGCAATGGGCCCTCTCCTCCTTGTGGCTCATGAATGCTTGGCTGCCCATACTGCATAATGACTGCCCATACTCTCTTTCGGGTATCTGGAACCTCTTGTTAGAAAATGGGAACAATCATTACCTAAGATGCAAGACTGGGTACAACTGGTTCAAATATGTGGTCCTTCCTTTGACTTTCCCATTTTAACCAGCAGTCCTGTTAACATCAAAGAAAAGACGGGAGTTCCAGGTGGATGTGTTGACTCTTGGAAAGCAGTAAGGATGGGAAGAAGGTGTGTTTGCTGGGGCTGCTGGGTTCAAGGCAGCAGGAGAAGAGGCACCTGTGGTGAGGGTGGGGAGGATAGTTTGTGGACGTTCGTTGTTTTCCCAAAGAGTCAGTGCTGAAACTGAGGAAACTCATCTGTAATTTTCAGCACCCTTTTATAATCTTTTAGTTCTATTTTGCAAACCCTAAAGTCTAATTTTGTAGCTTCACAAAAATTTCAGGACTCTCTTTTATCTCTTTGGGTAACTGATCATCAGAGTGTGTTTTTTTTTTTGCCCTTTGAATCATTTCCTCTCCTATTTGTCTCAGACTCTGCCCTTCCAACCCTTGAGCTTTTTCTCTGTGTGAGACAGTGGCAGAGGGATTAAGTTGCTTTCCCTCATCCTTTAGGACAATCATATGCCTGGAAGGAGAAAATTGGAATATAATGAGTGATTTTTATTTTCTGCTGTTATGAATATTCCTGTGTGGCAATTTTTATTCTCCTGGTTAAAGTTCAGAACAATAGCTACCAATGAAGGTGGCTGAAGGCTGAGAGATCCTGCCGGAGAGGTGAGGGTTCAGCACACTAGTCTTTTCAAAATGCTTTATTGAGCTTTAGCTCATTGGATTCTCAGTACCTAACATTGTGGAACAAATGTGCCTCTAGCCTTCACGTATGAGGAACATGAGCCAGACACACAGATGTAGAGTGAGAGCTGGCAAATTGGCAACACAGCTAGGAATAGAAATCCTTTACTCTTGGATCCTCCTGTCTTTGTCTCTCAGGTGTTGGGATTACAGGCATGGTTCATCATGCCTGGTCTTGTTCAGTGCTGCAGATGGAGCCTAGGCCTCCACAAAGCAAGCTACATCCTCAGGACTGGAAGTCACATTTACACATTTTTTTTTTTTCCTGAACAGTCCTTGAGTATTGATGAGATAAATGAAATCAGAGAAAGTGGAGAAAATAGTCAGATCCTAGTTCAGAGCCATGTCACTACTCAGCCTGTCCCACAGTGCAGAAAGACCCTGGGTTGCTTGGAACAGCAAATGGTAGTTTTAGATCAATGGAGTCTGCTTGGGAAAGTGACAGGAAACACCAGTCCCTAGAAGGTAGCCTTCCTGTACAAGGTCAGCAACGTGGAGAGAGGACCTCAGGGATTTGTGAGAACCGTGAAGGCTTGCTGTGTGTGTGGGGTGTGTTAGAATGTTATTTGGGTGTTTAAGTGAAATATTTTCTTTCCCTGGTACATTCTTCCAGTATTGTGATCATATAAGATGCCTCTCTTTCCTACCCACTGGGTCATTCTATAGGAAACACTATGTGTTGTGTTGAAGACAAGAGTACCTCCATGAAAGGCAGTCTTCGCAAGTGGCAGATTGCTTGGTCTGCTGGGCCAGGTGAGCTGTCACAGACAGGGCAGAGCATAGCATCTGGCTATTTCTTGAGACCAGTATTTTGGGTTATAACACAAAATAAATGGTAGCTTTGTTTCGGTCTTGAATTTGAATTACTCTTCAGCTACTTCTCAACAGACTTTTCTTGGTAATACTATCACAGTAAAACAACACCTCACTGAGGGAAATATGTGAGTCTTTATCCCACTGTATATTGTAATTACTAGAATGCATATGGCCTGAGAAGATTTATCAAATGGCTTTTGTTGCTTTACTTACAAATATATGAAATCAAAAGCTTTATGGAGCTGCATTTTAGCTATTATGCAAAAAAGAAATGATTTATCTTATGTACTGGATGGAGAGAAAAACAACTATAATGCATTTTCAAGTTTTTTCATGGAAAACGAATATCTCACCAATTTTATATTATTTTGATAATAATTTTGGTTGGCATATATTACACTGGCTTGGCTGGAATACAACAACAGATGCCTACAAATTTTTGATTTACTGATTTGGACAATGAGAGCAAATATGCATGTAAAGCTCTCTACGAAGAGTGATAGAAATGGTTTAAGACAATTATCCAAAGGAATGATATCTAACAGGACTGGAGGTTTCAAAGGAAGCAGTTTTTATCTATCGACTAGGAAACAGAGATGAGATGAATTCATTCCTGTCGTATTTTATTTATTTTAGGAAACATCTTTGCATACCATCTCAGTCCATTTTCCATTGCTGCAAATGAATACTGCAGACAAGTAATTCATGTGAGGGTAAGATATTTATTTAGCTTATGGATCTGTAAGTCTAAGAGTATGATGTTGGCTACCAGTTAGTATCTAAGAAGGGCTTCCTGCTGGGTCATGACATGGCAGGAGGTATCAAAAATGTGAGATCTGCAGGCTAGTGAGAGAGAGCTTACTTTTATAAAAAAGGTACCCTTGTGATAACCCACTTAGCCACAAATGAATTACATCATTCATGAGGGCAAAGCACTCATGATTCAGTCTGCTCTCAAAAGTCTTTACTGGGTCTATCTTGGATGGTTTGGTTTAGGATGCATTGAGTAAGTGAGAAAATCCATGGACAAAACTCTGTGTGATCTGGAATCATATAAGAAGGGAGTTTGAACATCTGAATATCATTCCAAGGGTAACAAAGATCCATTGAAGTCACAGAATTTGAGCAGAGCTGAGGTGGAGATGTTATAGATATGCTAATAAAACAGAATTGTAGTCTAAAACCCTTGGGAAAGGAACACAGGAGTCAGAAAGGTAGAGCTGTTGTGAACTGAAGGGTTGAGTAGGAGGACACAGGGGACACAGGGAGATACAGTTTCAAAAATTATCTGATAAAGAAAGACAGCTCTGAGATTACAAAGCCATGCATACATACAGTGAACATGACATAAAAAATTGAGGTTGAGGGAAAAGCATTTAATGGTTTTATGTGCACTATACCATGGTACCCCAATATGGAACTGATGACAATCCAAAGTGCAGATATCACCAAAGCTTATCTTGATGAAGCAGTAAATTTTATTTGGTTACTTACAAGTATATGGGTGAGGGGTTACTTTGAGGAACAGAAATCCCTCAAAGACCAGCCCTATCACCAAAAGACCAGCAGAGCATGAGTGACAGTTCCTGGAGCATACTTCCAGCAGCTCAACAGGTAGTCCTGAGCCTCTAGAAGGAAGTTGGGCTGCTTCCTGCCTTGTCCAAGCTGCTTAGCTGATCTCTGCTTCTTTCAGAATGCTCAGGTTCTTCTGAGAACTTCAGCTTACCTGATTAGATACTCTTGGGATGGAGGAGCATAGTGAATCCAGTCAGTTTCAGGGACTTCCTAAAGGTATTTGAGTTGTTTATTTCCTATCTTAAGGAGTTTTCCTGAAGGTGGAATATTTCACCCCCCCCCCCTTAGAACACCCTACTATTTCATCTCCCTGTAAAAATCCTGAGATATCCTGGTGTTTCACCGCTCTTTCATAACCTATGGCAAAACTGCTAAGCAGCAGTTGGGACTATCCATATACAGTTTCCTAAGAAGGGGGATGTATTGTTTGTTTAATACATGCTGAAGGTTAGAAATTAGCCTATGTATTTTATAATCACCTGAAGGCATTTATGGTGTGGTATCAAATGCCCTGGATGTTAAGTGCTAAGGTTAAGTGTATAGACATTCTGAAGGGCTCTAGCAGGCTAATAACAAACATGGCTCTGGTAGGCCTTGTCCTTCCCCCATTCCCTCTGTCTCGCTAAATTGTTAGATTACATTCCTAAGGCCAACTACCTAGGTCTCTGCCCTTATTCAGCCACTTCCTCCCCCTGGGGCTGACCACCAAGGTCCAACTACCAAAGCATGAAGTCCAGCAATCAAGAACTCCCTTTGGCTCACCTAATTAATATGCACAATCAAAATTAAACACCTTGTTCTAACACAGGGCTTCCCCCTTACAAACTGCATTTGCTCATGTGCCACATCTGTCTCCTCTCTACCCAGAGGCAGTCTTTTGTACTTCTGGGAGAAACATATCCCTTCTCCCTCTGCCTTGTTCCTTTTCCCTTTCTTCCTCTTCCTCCATCTCCCACCTTTGTCTCTTATTCCCTGCCCTTTGTGCCTATGGGGAAAATAAGTCTCCCTTGTGCTTAGAAGTTGGCCTTGGGTATCTTGTGCTGATTCTAGTTCCTTCACTTTCCTGTTACATATCCTTTCTAGGCCCTGATAGGTAGGTCTTGAGTATCTTAATTTCCTCTTCTTTATAATCAACAGATTGTTGAACATACTAAAGGAAAGCTTTGTCTATTTTATAACATTGAGAGTAATTACAAGAAAAGAGCTGATGGCATATTTGTTGGAGGAGTGTCAATGGGATTGCTGAAGTGGTAAAAATGATTCTTTGGGAATGCACACCCATGGAAGCTCAGAGGAGGCCTGGGGAAGTATAAGCTGACTGGGGAGGAGTGGTTGAGTTTAGCCATCGGTGAAGACTAGGAGCACTCAAGTCTGGAGTTACCAGAGCATGAGGTCTGCAGTCATGCCAATTACACCAGAAAAGGCCAAAGGCCACAGCAAAGAGCTTATCAAAATATATAATCTTCTGGTCACAGGTGATCCTTAGAAAAGCAGTCTCAAAGAAGCAGAAGACAGAGGGATACAATATGTGTTTGGCATTAGCAGAGAATCGCAGAGAATCACTCCTCGCCCCTCCCCTCCCATGCCTATATAAAGACTGGGTGTTCCTCTTTCTTGGACTCTTGCCTTGCATCCTAATAGTCTCCTTGTTTAGAAAAGAGGGTAAAGCAGGGGCTGTTCAACAAAACAAAGTAACACTTTAAAAAGGAACTTTAAGCACAATACCATCTATTTCACATTTATTGACATACTTATACTTACATAATCACTCCATTTACTTCTCCACAGAAGTAAGCAGGCTAGTGGATTTGTAGAAGTTCAAGAGACAAGGGTTCAGGGCACTGTAATTGACAGTTGTTTGTATGGTTCTTCTCCTGATACTGTTTCCGAATCGTGAGAGCCCTTTATTTTCTGCAGCATTTATGGATTCCTTGGGTCCTGCTGTCCTTTGCTCTTACTCTTTATTCCTTTCAGTAATGACGTGAATACCTTACCTTCAGAGTTTGTTAGTGGTTGTGGTGGCAAGGTCACATATATTTCTGGGTGGTGGTGCTCTCCTGGCCTCTACAATCTTTCTGATTCTTTTTTTTTTTTCTTGATTTAATTATTTTTTAATTAAATGTTTATTTTTTATATTAATTACAGTTTATTTACTTTGTATCCCAGCTGTAGCCCCCTCCCTCATTTCCTCACAATCCCACCCTCCCTCCCTCATTTCCTTCCTGCCCCTTTCTAAGTCTACTGATAGGGGAGGTCCTCCTCCCCTTCCATCTGACCCTAGCTTATCAGGTCTCATCAGGACTGGCTGCAAAGTCCTCTTCTATGGACTAGCAAGGCTGCTCCTCTCTCAGGGGGAGGGGGGGGTCAGAGTTTAAACAGCCCATGTATTTGTGTTCTGCTCATGAAGTTTATGGAATATTTGGAGATATGTGCTTATGACAACCACAAGAACCCAAGCTTTGCCTTCAAGAGAGAAGTTTTTATTTTTGTTGAATGTGTCTTTGTCTCTCCTTTCACAAATAAGTGCAAAAAGGGAAATTATCCTGGTGATGGCAAAATACCTAGTATAAGGAATTTCCTCAGGATAATTACTTAACATTCTAATAAGACTGAATGATATTCTACACATGTTGGCAATCTTCTGGCGAAACTCAAGAAATGTCCATTTTGCAGGACAAGTAAACTGCAAGCAAACTGGCTAATTTCAAATGCTGACATTGTTTGTCTATTCCCATGCATTACTGATAAACTGAAAAACGTTGAAATGCTAAGATTGGATGAGCTTTCATGAGGGCTTTCTGTGATAGATTGCTGCTGCTCATTAAGTTTCAGCCTTATGATTTTCAGATGAATTCCTGGAACCGACAGACACTGGAGTTTTTTTGCGAAAAGGATTAGATTAGAAGACCTGACCTACGCATTTCATTCTTAGCTCCCTCCTGAACCGATCACACGTGTAACCTTGGGTGAATCACTCCTCCTGTGGATGCATGACCTCAGCTGTTGGCTAGATTATCTCTATGTGCTCAAATCATTCTGATTCTCTAAGCATCCTCTCTAGCTGCTAAAGATGAAGGCCAATCCTAGCACCAAACAAAAGAACACCCGATTTTATGCATGCCTATCTCTCTGAAAGGGTTCAAGGCATGTGATTCAGGACCTGTCACCTTGACACTTTTGTGTTTGAGCTGACTCCCTGGTGCTTCTGTCAGCCTTGGGCTTTCCTTCACAGAAAGTGCCTACAGGCAGAATATTCTCATCTGATGGTTTTGAACACCCTCCTGCATTTGTAATCAGCCCTTTGAAGCACCAGTTCTCATTAAATGAACGAGCTTTAAGTGGCTTGAATACTTCTATTTCTCTGTTTATACACTGCTACAATAGATAGTCCCATTTAGGTTATTTCAATTCATGCATACCTGCTAATTGTTCCTTCTCTTTTGATAGTATTTTTTTAAAACTATGTCAAAATTCAAAAGAACATTGGGATAAGAGGATTATATTTATCAAGGTTCTCTAGAGAAATACAGAAAGATTTATATAGATACATAAGAGAGAGTTATGGGAATTGGCACACACGGTATATTATTTGGTTTTCTCCTTGTGGTGATAAAATACCTGACAGAGGCAACGTAAAGAATGTTCTGGTTTTCTTTCTGTTGCAGTGATAAAGCTTTCTAACCAAAAGCAACTTAAGTGAGAAAACATTTATTTGGCTTATATTTCCAGGTCTCAGTCCATCATCTGGGGGAAGTCAGGGCAGGAAGGCAAGCAGGACTATAAAGCAGAAGCCACAGAGGAACAGCCCATTTCTGGCTCACTCTGGCTCAGGATCAGCTGACTTTATTATACAGCCCAGAGCCACCTGTTAAGGACATAACAATGGCTGCAGAGGGCTGCGGCGTCCTTTATCAATTGACAGTCAAGATTCTCTTCCCAGACATGTCCACAGAACAGCCCTATAAAGACCATGACTGTTAGACTCCTTTCTCAGGTGCCTTAGATGCTATTTGATAATGACTAGGACAAGGAGAGGTGTATTAATTTGTTCTTCTGTTTCTGTGATAAAACAATGACGCAAAGCAATTTGGGAGCAGAAATGGTTTATTGCCTTACGGGTCCCTCATCAATGGAGCCATGTCAGGAGCTTGAGAGAGGAACGCGGGGGAAGGATCTGAGGCAGAGACCACAAAGGGTTGTTTCTTATTGGCTTGTTTTTATAGAATTCTCAGCTTACCTTTTAATACAACCCAGGACCACTTCCTTGGGGTAGGTACTCCCCACAGTGGGCGGGGCCGTCCCTCATCAATCTTTAATAAGATAATGTCCCACAGGCTAATCTAGTAGATGCCATTCCTCAACGGAGATTCCCTCTTTCCAGATGACTCTACTCTGTGCGAAGCTGACAGAAATGAACCAGCGCGGAGAGAATATTATTTTACATTATAGTTCAAGAAGATCCAGATAGTCCATCATGGCAGGGGCCTGAAGCAGGCGATCATATTGCATTTCCTGTCAGGAAGTGGGAATCTGGATGTCAATCCTCAAGGTTCCTTCTCCAGTGAGTCTCCGTCCTCTGAATGTCCCACAATGTTCGAAAAACAGTGTTACTACCTGGGTCTCAAATATTTAAACACATCTCGAGCCTTTGGGAGACTTTTCACACTCACATCACAATCATGAATACAGTAATGGAGAGCCCTGTAGTATTCCTGTGCAAGCTGAGGAACCAGGAAAACTGCTGATATAATTTAGTCCTAGATTGAGGAAAGCTTAAAGTAGTAAATTCTGGAGGTGGAAGGCTAATGAAAGAGGATCCTGGATTCAGAGAGTGGACTCTGAACCCAATGTCCGTGAGCAACCTTGCCTGGAAAATTTGTTTTTATGCTTGTACTGTACTCTGTGTCTGTCTTAATCTTAAATATCTTTTTTTAAAAAATTATTTTTATTTTATTTTATTTTTTACTGTTTTTCTTTTTTTTAATTAATTACAGTTTATTCACTTTGTATCCCCCAATAAGCCCCTCCCTTCTCCCCTCCCAACCCCACCCTCCCTCCCCCTTCTTCTCGATTGCCCCTCCGAAGTCCACTGATAAGGGAGGTTCTCCTCTCCTTCCTTCTGATCTTAGTCTATCAGACCCCATCAGGAATGGCTGCATTGTCATCTTCTGTGGCCTGGTAAGGCTGCTCTCCCCTCAGAGGGAGGTGAACAAAGAACAGGCCAATCAGATTATGTCAGAGGCAGTTCCTCTTCCCATTACTATGGAACCCACTTGGATACTACGCTGTCATGGGCTACATCTGTGCAGGGGTTCTAGGTTATCACCATGCATGGTACTTGGTTGGAATATGAGTCCCTGGGGAGACCCCTGTGTTCAAATTTTCTGGTTCTGTTGCTCTCCTTGTGGGGTTCCTGTCCTTTAAATATCTTTTTAAAGCCTTAATTTCTCTCAACTATTAAGAGCTTACTTTCTTTGTCTCAGTCCAGAATTTTTAAAGAAAACCAGTGTCAACACACTGCCTTAAACTTCTGGTAATCATGGTAATGTCTTACCTGTATTTTGGGGACCATTTCTTACCTAGAGCTCATGATTCCTTCAGTAATGTGTGTGTGTGTGTGTGTGTGTGTGTGTGTGTGTGTGTGTGAAGGCAGAAAGGAGAATTTAAATATATCGATATTCTATGCTTTTAAATAAATATTTTTAAGAAAGGCACAAAATATTCACAGTGTTCTCAAATATTTCCAAAAATTAAGATTGATTGCTGTAGAGGAATATAAATACTAGAGTAGCATTTTGGACTATAAGATTCACACTGGGAGACCATTTACCATAAACAATAGAGCATCTGTCTTGAGTTTTACTGAGAATGGTCGTGACTTATGCCTACCATCTCGTGATGCACAGACTTCTTAAAATGGTAGCTGACATCCGTTACCATCAATTCCAGGCAGCAACAGAGCCTTAGCTGTTTCACTGGGCTCATCTTCAGCTTGTTCATGTTGGCCAGATTTGGTTAGTGGCAATCATAAAAATCTAAGGAAGGTAATCTCATGAGAGAGCCCTTAAGAACCTGCAGAAGAACAACAGGAAATGAAAAGGTGAATGAAGGGGTTAACTTCAATGGCAGCTGAGGGACAACCCTTTTCTGTGTCTACCTTAGCTCTCAAATGGAAAAGAAAGTTGATAACTCTCCTTTCTTATAGTATGCTAGTTCAAACACTATTTTTTTTTTTTTTGGTAGATTAAATCTGTCTTTCCTGTCTTTCTGTTTCAGGTCGTGCCTCTCTGCTAAGATGGAGAAATATAATTGCTGGTATTCAGACACTAGTAAAAAACGAAGGGCAGAATTTCTTACAATAAGATCTCTATTGTCACTTGAAAGCATTTGAAGGTTAGGGAGAGAAAAGAACCATGTGCAAGTAGCAGAGGTGGCCTAGAGGGCACCCTTATACTATGTATCCTTTCAATAAATGAGCTTAGACCCTCAGGACATTTACTAGTTGATTCCCTAAAGCATTCACAAGGGCAAGGGAGAATTTGGAACTAAAGCCAAGCTGACTCTCTTGTAGATGAGTTACAGCTCTCATGCCTAATAACGTTGCCAGTGAGAAATTCTAGCCTGGCTAGATGCATTGTGGAGCTGTGCTAAGGCTTGCTAAACACAGGATGCATGCTAAATTCAGACAACTTAATTGGGATTATACTCAGTTCTTTTCCATTTGATCAGTTCTAAGCCCTCACCAGATTCATGTAGATTAGAATTGTAAGAATGCAATCTTAATCCATTAAAAAAACAAAACAAAAACAAACAAACAAACAAACAAACAACAACAAAACAAAACAAAACAAAAAAACCCACCCAAGCTTGGACCATAGCAACATGGTCAGATGCTGACTAATTCCCAGTGCTTACCCAAGATGTGGAGGTATTTGAATATGACCAGCTTGAGCAGAAAAGCTTGACTGAACCTGGAACTTCCAGTAGAGACACCTCTTTATCATGCTAGGCCATCTCCACAGTGCTTTTCTATGCCACTTTGACATATTTAGTCTAAAAGATGCTAACCTGAAATCTGCCCAATACAAACTTAAGCCTTAGGCTCTAGGGAGATGGCTCAGCATTTATGAATAGTTGCTGCTCTTCCAGAGGACCTAGTTTCAATTCTCTCCACCCACCTGGTGGCTCACAACCATCTATAACTTCAGTTCCAGAGGATAGGACATCACATCTGGTCTTTTCTGGCACTGCGCCCACACAGTGCACAGGCATACATTTAGGCATGACAGCTAGACATATAAAATAGAAATACAGGAAAAAAACCCATAGTCCTCTTAATAGAGAATAAAATTTTAGGTACTCTGTTACAACTAGAAGAAAACAGTTCATACCATTTATACAAAGTCATAGACAGGCAGAGAAGGAGGGGACCACTATGTAACTAGAAACTTAAGCATTTAATAAGAACAAACTCTGACATTTCAGGGATGACGAAGAGAATTAGAGGTGATAGCCAGAACTAAAGTGAATTTCTAAAGTTGAGTATCATAACATCTGCAATGTAAAATTCCCTGGGCTTGAATATTAGGTATACAAATAAATACCAGAGAAAAATGAGAGCAGTGAGCCTAAAGTAAAACAAGAAGTATTCAGATACAAACACACACACATACACGCACATACACACACACAGTTACTAATGTGTGGGGAAATATTAAGCAACTGAAAGTAGCCACAGACAAATATTTCAAGAAACTATGAAAAATGTTCTTGCTGTTTAACATTATTAACCCAGAAACGTAATAAACCCATATTCAGGCACAGCAAGAATGAATGCTCTTATCAAAGGCTGTGACTTTGAGCTCCCCGAGTTTTAGTCTATAAGCTGATACAGCTTGACATAAGTAGAGTTCTACAAGAGAAGGACTCGTGTGTGTGTGTTCATAGAAGCCTCACACTGGCTGAATTTAATAGCTACCTATGTTCATTTGTGCCCACTTCCTAATCCCGTGTTGGGGACTGTGCGGTGAGTCACATGTGCTACTTCGTGTTCAGGAACGCAAGAAAGGGGAGCAAGATCCTAACTATGTCCATACATGGTACTTACCATGTTAGTACATGCTGTAGGACTAAAGGCTGGAAGGAGCCGTGACATTGCTTATTGTCTGAGGATTATTTATTTAATGTTTAGTGAGGTTGTGAGATTTTACAGTTTTCTGGCAAGAAGATTGAAAGAAATGGTGTCCATTTGCGGTGCTGAGTTAAGTGAATGTGGAGAATCTGATCACCACTTTAATCTCAAAGGGTCACCTGGAAATGTAAGCTTAAGCCTGAAATGAAACTAATTAAATTGCTCCTGGTATTATCTGGGTCATTCATTTATTCTTCTGGTCACTCCAATTAGATTTCTGTGGAGTAAAAAGAATTATTGATATATCTGGGGAAACCATTGGTTGTTTTAGCCCCTTTCAGTTAAGTTAATAATTCCTCTTAATTTGTTTTGAATGTTTCACTAAATTACATTGAATAACAGAAAATTGGTTTCAAAATAGGTTTGTAATCTACTTTATTTCTTCATTATTTCTTGTTTATTTGGGCTGTATTTTCACACACATTATATATGTGTGTGCTGTTTATTGCCCCCGTGACAAATGCTAATTTCTTTGAGCTATTTTGATAAACAATAATTGTTAACAGTAAGTTACTTGCCTTATTTTGTTTTTTTCTTATAAAACCCCAAATCACAGTAATTTCTAGTGTCTAATTTATTGTACAGTTGATACTCAGTTTATCTAAAGTTTGAGACATGTCTTCCTTTCCCCCCTCTTTTTGAAAATAGATTCTTTTCTCACATAACATATCCTCATTATTGTCCCCCACTCCTTCCAGTTCCTCCCCTCCTCCCCTCCCATCAAGATTTAATTTTCTTTCTGTCATTAGAAAAGAAAGGGTTTCTAAGAGATAATAATAAAATAAAATATAAGATAACACAAAACTATCATATCGGGTTTGTACAACACAGACCAACAAAAGGAAAAGAGCCCAAGAGAAAGCACAAGTATCAGAGACCCACTTGTTCTCAGACTTGGGGGTTCCATAAAAATACTAAACCAAAAGCCATAATATGGACAAAGAGGACCTAGTGCATATACACAAGCCTTGTGCAGAGACATGCTGCCTCAGTCCCTGAGTTCCTATGAGCTCTGCTCATGTTGATTTACAGGGACTGGTTTTCTTGGTGCGGTCCATCCCCTTTGGCTCTTACATGCTTTCCACGTCTTCTTCTGCAGTGTTTTCTCAGCTCTGAAGGGAGGAATTTGATGGAGACATCCCATTGATGGAAACATCCCATTTAGGCTAAGTGTTCCAAGGTTCTCTCTCTCTCTCTCGTGTATGTGTGTGTGTGTTTGTGTGTGTGTGTGTGTGTGTGTGTGTGTGTGTGTGTGTGGTATGTCTGGCCATGGGTCTCTGTGTTTTTTCCTATATGCTGCAAGAGGAAGCTTCTCTGATGACGCTGGACGATGTACTGATCTATGAGTATAACAGAAGGTAATTAGGAGTCATTTTATCATTACATCTTTTTGCTGTCTAGTCTCTGGATCATGGCAACCCAAGCCGTGCCGGATATGGGTTCCTGCTCCTAGATCTCACACGGGCCTTAAGTCAACCCAGTTATTGGCTGGTTGCTCTCACAAGCTTATATTCCTAGCATATCTGGCCGACAGAACCCCATAGTAGATCAAAGGCTTCGTGGCCAGCTTCCTGTTTACCTTTCTCTTTTGGCTGTGTGCAGGGTTACATTTCTGTAAATGCACATCTGTAAAATGTGACAGCTCTGTGTAGATACCAGCTTGACTTCTCCACATGTTTGAGTCATGTTTACAGTACTATTAAATACTTTAAAGACCTGCATTCTTTCAAATTACCGGAGCTCAGTATTTACAGTCGGAGGGATCAGTCACCTCTTCTTTCCCGCTCTTTCTGTTCAGGTTTGTGTCTTCACACAGGCCAAGGGGATTCTTTTTCAACTCTGCTAATGATATATATGGGCCAGAATGTCCATGTCCTTGTTATTCAGAGCATAACTACGGAAAATAAAGGAGTTGGGTTTCAAGTCTTTGTTTATAACAGGTAGTAAAAGAACAAATGAAATTCTTAACATGTATCAAATGTCCAGACACCCTGCTCAGTAATTTCCATGTAGCATCTCATTGCTCCTCAGGCACACCGTTATTGAGAAAACAGAGGCCTAGGGAAGTGTAGTTATCAATCTAATCATATGCCTTCTATTCTACTGTTGTCTCTAAAATAATTTGTATCTGAAGAAGTAGGTATGGGAATAAGATGGAATATGATTGTGAGAGTCTTAGGAAAACTAAATGGGAAAGGAAAGTTGATGTTAGCAACTATGAGTTATAATTTTACAACATAAAAGACAAGATGAAAATAACTAAGCTATGCAGATTTCATTGAGAACTAGGCATGGTTCTCAAACTTTCAAGCGACTGGGAGTAAAAATGCCCTCTTTTCACCAAATGCCAATTTCTGGACGTGACTCCAAAGATACTGAATCAGAAACTATTGAAATGGTCACCAACAATGACCTACTGTATTTAAAAGATATAAACACACACACACACACACACACACACACACACACACACACACACACA
>NW_026585797.1:9757109-9766935 GCF_907164565.1 Psammomys obesus
CACACACACACACACACACACACACACACACACACACACACACACACCAAAACAAAGCAAAACAAAACAACTAAGTAGTGGGTGAGACCAGGAGGCAGCAGCAGGCCACATGATCACCTGGGTCCAGACCTCTGCTGCCCTCTTCTGGCTGAGCATGGCACTGCTTTTAAGGGCTGTGTGCTCAGGAATGAGCTTTGGTTTTGTATCGGAGAAAGAAGCAATTGACAGTGACAAACTTTATGTTTAAGAACTGTGGGATAGTTGTCATATGGGGTAAGATTTGCAAGTCACGTTACTTAAACCTTAGGGCTTTCTTTTCTTTGGTCCTATCTGAAAATGCACTACTCATTACAAATTGGACAACTAAAATGATTTGAGAAGTGAGACAGAAAACAAAACAAAACAAAACAGAACAAACACCAAACACTCCAAAACAACTCAATTTTCTTCAACATGGTGTAACTATTAGGAGGAACTTCTGAACAGAAATGTTGAGCCTTAGCATATGCATAAAATGCTAGAGGAATCAAAAGTAAAGATGGGAACATAAAATCTTGACTATCCAAAGTAAAATAAGTAAACAAAATACTTGGAGAATGAACTACTCTCACCAGTGAGAAACACATAAAGGATTGTAATATGGAGTCTCCACATAATTCTGTTTCAGCCTTACTTGGAAGAAAGCAGCAATTGTAAGCAGAAGAGTCAGGAATAGATTAGGTCAGGTTTGTGCTCACCTCTCCCCTTCCAGGACTGCAGTGAGTGGCTCCGAGGGACATTGGCTAGGGCAGCTCAAGTTCATCACTGCATTTGATGTAACATCTTTACAACTGCAGGACACAAAAGTCCTATTTGTGTTTTTCTGAGTTCCCTGCTTTGTTCCATCTTCCATTAGACCAGCAGTTTGAGAGAAGCAGAGTGAAAGTGTGAGCAGCCTAAGTTGCCTGTCATCTACGAACTGTTGCTCTGAGCATTTTCTAGCAGGCTCTTACATTTTTAGAAGTCTCTGTTGGTGATCTGGGAGATGGCATGGTGGGTCAAACACTCACCACAGAAGTAGGAGGTCCTCAGCGCAGATCCCAGAGCCCATGCAGGGCCAGACATCCTAGAATGTGTGTGCGATCCTGGTGGTCCTCTGAGACTCAGGAGGGAGAAAGAAACAGACAGCACCTCAGCTCTCTGTCAGAGCAAACAAAAATAAAGTGTCAGGCAAGAAGTGACACCTCAGCTTGTCATCTGACTTCCAGAGTGTGCCGCGGTGCACAGGTACCTCACATACGTGAAGACACACACACACGCATGCATGCAGGTACACATACAGCATAGAATGATGTTTGTATTAGGTAGCAGTGTTCACTTTTTACCTATCACAAATCAGTGTCAAAGCAGTTGAAAGTGCGTACGTCTCCCAATGCACACTTCTTTCTTTTTCTCTTGATTACTCTGTGGGGCAAAATTCATACCAGCCTCTTCATGGAGACTGTGTTAGCAATTCTTGACTTGTTACTGTTCCATGTATATCTCATCATGTGCTTGGCTCTTTTTGTGAAAGCCCTTGTCAAGATATTCACCAGACTTGCATTGTGTCTGTAGTATAAAAAGACAATTGGTTTATGACAACAGTAGGGTTCTTGTCTAAGACGGAATGTACTTTCCATTTGTTTGCATTTTCATTGTATGTTTAACTTTTTTATTTTTCTCAATGAAATATGTGCCATCATTTATGAAATTTATCTTGGACTGGGGAGATGGCTCAGAGGTTAAGAACACTCACTGTTCTTCAAAAGGTCCTGAGTTCAATTTCCAGCAACCACATGGTGGCTCATAACCATCTATAGTAAGATCTGGTGTGCTTTTCCCTCATATTGTTAAGGCTTTGATACTTAGGCACTGTTGGCATAAGCAGATTCGTTGGTATTAATACTTATCATGACTATAGGGATCATAAAATAGTTTCAGCCACTGCTTACCTTAAAATATTAAATCCTGGATGCATTGGTAATAATACTCTGATGTTCTCAGATTTATTACTTTTCACCCGACAAGAGGTACTTTGTTTGCTACAACATAAAATGTCCTAGTCAAAGTGGAACAACTCCACGTGGCAGCTCACACCTGCGGTGTAAGCATTTTGGAGGTTGAAGAAAGAGAATCAGAGGTTCAGGAGCATCCTCAATGCCCAGGGAATCCTGTGCCAGCCTAGGCCAGAACTCTTGTTTGTCCCACAAAGAAGCTAGGGTAAAGATGGGAGAGGGAGCTCAGAGAGAAATGAGGGTGGAGAGCAGACCTGGGGAAAGCAGAGGCAGGAGAACTGAGGGCCTATAGAGAGAGGAGAAGTCATGGGCTGGAGCATCTTTGTGGCAAGCTGGGGACCTAAGCAGGGTAGGCTCTTATGAGGATATGGGGGTGACTCCAGCTGAGACTCCTGGTAGTAGGGATCAGGGAAACTGAAGAGGCCACCCTCTAACTAGACATGACTCCTAGTGGAGGGAGGGGAACACCAACCTACCCACAAAACTTCTACCCAAAATTTACCCTGCCTACAAGATGTGCAGGGATAAAGGTAGAGCAGATAGAGCAGAGATTGAGGGGATATCCAAGAATGCCTGGCTCAACCTGAGAACCACCCCAAGGGAGGGAGCCAACCCCTGACACTGTTAACGACTCTGCTATGCTCACAGACAAGAGCCTAGCATAGCTGTTCTCTGAGAGGTTCCACACAGCAGCAGATAGAAACAGATGCTGAACAGCCAAACACTGGGTAGAACACAGGGAGTCTTGTGGAAAAGTGGAGGGAATGACAAAAGGATCTGGAGGTGACAGGAGCACCACAAGAAGACCAACAGAGACAACCAACCAAGGCCCTGGAGGGCTTGAGGAGACTGAAGCACCAACCAAGGACCATGCGTGGGCTGGACCTAGGCCTCCTACTCAGATGTAGCCGACGGACAGCTCAGGCTTCATGTGGATAACCTAGTAAGGGGAACAGGAGCTGTCTCTGACACATACTCTGTTGCCTGCTTTTTAATCACCCCACCTCCCCCCTGTAGGACTGCCTGGCCAGGTAGGTCCCAGGGGAAGAGGACACGCTCAGTCCTGATTCAACTTGATGAGCTGGGGTAGGTTAGTGGGGGTGGGGGCTCTCTCTTTCTGAGGAATAGGGGAGGAGGAAAGGAGAAAAAGGAGTGAGGGTGGGAAGGAGAAGAGAGGAGGGAGGGGCTATGATTGGGATGTAAAGTGAATAAATAACTAAATTAAAAAAGATATTTTCCACATATATCACCATGCTGTTTTCTGCAGCACTGTTAGTTTAGAGAAAACTTCTAAAATTGTTGGGAACCATTACCCTCATCCTCTTGTTTGGAAAAAAAAAAAGCTTTATATTTACTAGATATTTCTGAAGATTTGGCAGGAATTGTCTATAAAATCATGTTGACCTTAGTTTCATCAGACAGATTTATAGCTACTCATTCAAAAGCAGTAGCAGAATAAAAATACTGAGTTTATTCCAAGTCAGTTTTAGAATGTACATTTTTAGAGGAATTCATTCTGACTAAAATTGTAAAGTTATTCATATCAAGGTATTTAGTCTTTTCTATATTTTTGCTTACTATGAAGCCCTTTTAATTAATATTAGTATTATTTTTATATTTTCTTTTTCTTCAGAAAAGTTTCTAGGTTTGTATTTTGCCCCTCTGTGGTCAAATATTGGTTCTACTGCTCATCTGGATTTGTTCTTTTGCCCTGTATTAATTTCCTTTGTTAATTCTTCATTTTCTCCTTTGTATCATATGTACTGTGGTTTTCAGAACACAGAGGCTATCAATGCCTGACCATGGTGTAGCTCCATAATCTTCTTTTGTAAACATTCGTTTAGCTCTGACAGTTGTTCTGGCCCCCAAATAAGCACATTTGAGAGTTTTTCTTGAGTGTGTGTCAGCACCATGCTCTCACCTGCTTACCTGTTCTTTCCTTCTTATCTCCCACCCTGCATGTTAAACTAAAAATTGCTTAGCAGTTGCTCAAAACTATCACGTGTATGCATTTCCGCACTGCAAAAAATAGTGTTAATTTTTTTTTTCATGACACAAGTAGACATCACGTAGTCCATCATGTGACCTGCGACACTCAAGTTCACGGAGGATGGACTTGAATTTATGATCCGTTGCCTCTATCCCCTAAATGCTGGCATTCCATCCCTGTCCCATCATGCAGGGCATCAAATGCAGAGCTCCCTGAATGCCAGGCAGGCACTGCACCCATCCGTCTTGGCAATGGAGCATTTAATGAATATTATATGAACGTGCAGAAGTGTAGCAGAGACTGGAGTTGTTCAAATATCAGTCACTAATGGGGGGGGCTCTCTATCCTCTTTATGAAGAAATACCTTGAAATATGTCAACATGCCATGTTTAAAAAACAAATGAAAACCCCAATTGTTCTACTTTACCAATAAGGACTCAGGAACCAGATGCTGGGGTGAAAACCTGCGAGCTCAGAGATGCAGAGAAAGCATTCAGCTGACTTTCCTTCTCAGCTCAGGCCCAGATGGAAAAACCCAAAAGGCTCAATAGCTCAAATGACAGCCAGCAGGTAAAGGCCAAAAACCCAAGGCCAAAGGCTTGCTAGCTCAAAGCTTGAAAAGCCAGGGAGCTGAGGGGCTGAAGCCAAAGCTAAAGCCAGAGCTTAAGCTAAAAGCGCTTTCTTTTTCTCTATGCTATCTTAAATACTCCTCAACTCAAATTCCCTTCTACTCTTTGACCCTGTCAGCTGGTTTCTTGCTCCACCTCTTGACCATATCGTTTACGTTATTAAATCTGGTGTGCAGAAAGATCTTGAATTAAAGGTGTATGCTAGGGCTAGGTGAACCACCCCATAATCACCTGTTTACAATGAAAAAAGTTCTTGGATTAAAGGTGTGTTATAGGGCTCAACCACACCAAACAAGAAACAAAATTTTATAGTTTACAATTTTGGAGTTCACAATGGGATCGAATATCCTGCAACAATGTTCTCCTTGGTAATGATCTCCCTTGATAATTACATCTTATGAGCTGGCTGCTTTTAATTCATTTAAAAGGTTTGATACTTAAAAAAAATAAATTTCTATTTAAGGAAGAAAATAATGTCAATGTTGAGCATTGAGTAAAAAGAGATTAAATTTGAGTTTAAAATATGTGTTTTCTACTTTTGGACATTTTTGTGAAAAATATTGACAGTATATATAAAAAGAAGAGGAAGAGGAAGAAGAAGAGAAAGAAAAAGATCAAGAAGAAGAGGAGGAAGAAGAAGAAGAAGAAGAAGAAGAAGAAGAAGAAGAAGAAGAAGAAGAAGAAGAAGAAGAAGAAGAAGAAAAGGAAGCACATACCCTCAAACCAACCAAGCAACAAACCAACCAACCAACCAACATGGTGCTGACCAGTGTGTATCAGGATTGCTTCATACTTACTTGGATGGCCTGAGCTGTGAACATATAAAAAGTGTATTCCTTAAAATTGGGCCCTTGGCTGGCTGCCTTCTCTTTTAGAAAAAAAAATCTCAACATTAATTTGTACCACTTGAGTTAAAAGCAGTTAGGGAGCTTTCCAAATAGAAGAGATGAGCAAGTGCTACCCCTGGATCCATGGCAGCATTTAGAATGAATGGGAACAACTGTTCTGGGTGAGCATTTTCCCTTGCTGTCCAAAGACCAGGTGGTCTCTAAGAAAAAAGTCGTTTCTTATTGAGGTGAAGCTATGATACAGGAGATGCTAAAATTTGGTCATATTTGTAGAAATAAAGATATTATGTATATTTTCTAGCCCGACAAGGGCCACTCTGAATTTTCAAGATATGTTCATACCCATATGAGGCCACCAACTCCTTTGAAATGCCTAATGAGCATTTAAGTAAGTCAATGATGACTTTTGGTGCTTAGTTCAATATGGGAAGATTTTTCAGACATTTGTTGACATTGTATTCAGGTGTGAATAGATAGAATTAAGAAAAACAAGACCCAAGTTTTAAGACATCTTGGCATCCAGGTGATCCCCTGGTTTAGAAGCAGAATGAAACTGTCTGTGGAGACATGCACAGGAGGAACTGCACAAGGATGTACAGATGGCTGCTGGACATTCAGAAGTGACCTATGTCCTTCTGTGCGTCATGGGTCGCGACCTGAATGTCGTTGTTCCTATAAGGAGGAAAGGAGGACATGGAATGGATGAAAGCTATGATCACAGTGGAGTTTCAGAGAGACAGAAGAGATAGGAATTGGCATTGCCATTATCTTCCCAGGTCTCCAAATGTAACGGCACGTTCAAGGTCCTACAGATGGCCTTGGGCTATTTGGACACCTCCATCTGAAGTCACCTTAGGATATTCACAGCTAGCTCTTTAAAACATCTTAAATCTATTTATTTATCCTTTGCCACTTTAAGAAATTTATTTTTTTATTTTTATTAATTACAGTTTATTCACTTTGTATCCCACCTGTAGCTCCCTCCCTCCTCCCCTCCTAACCTCACCCTCCCTACCTGTTCTTCACCCATTCCCCTTCCCCAGTCCATTGATAGAGGAGGTCCTCCTCCCCTTCCTTCTGATCCTAGTCTATCAGGTCTCATCAGGAGTGGCTGCATTGTCATCTTCTGTGGCTTCTTTTGCCACTTTTTGTGTTTGATTCACTGCACTCCACCACCAGTGAGTGAACCATAGCATTCCAGATGATGTAACACTTGGACCCTTGCTCAGCATTCTAGATTTTAAAGGTAGGATGGACGTTCATGAAATTAATCCCTATGAACCCTTTTAGTAGTAGAGTTATTGAAAGTGTTATATGTGCTTCTTCTCTACTTATGTGACTATTCTGAGTGGTCACTGATGTAAAGTAAAAGGCACATTTTGGGTGGTCATCAAGGAGTTAGAATTAGATCCAGATCTCTTTGCGATCATGGAAACCTCTCATACACTTGTACTTTCTCTTATGAAAGATATGGAAAGGCATGGAGTGGTGATGATTAGAAGTGTGTCATTCACCATTGTCAGCATACTTGAGACATGGGGATCTCATGAAGCCAAGTATAATGGAGAATGTTCTTCCTCGTGAGATTTGTATAATTTGCAAATAGAATATCAAATGGATGGCATTGATGAAATGACGTATTTGAGAAATTAAGAGATTTATCTTATCTATTTTTAATGTGCTTGTGAGTGTGCTTGTGCGTTAGCTCTGAGTTCTTTTTGGGGCAGACACACCGCATACAGTGCCATGGGGTTCATTTTCAGTGTGACTGTAGTTTGAAGGATGAGGTCTTGGGCCCTTGCAGCCCTAACAAATGAGGATCAATCACCAATCAATAGTCCAGTTACAAAGGCAAGAGCTACAGGTGGCCAGTGGCTGCCGAGAGAGGAAAAAATCTGTTTCTCCCAGGGCTGAGACCCTGCATAGGTTGTTGAGGTGCAAGTGGTGACCAGGTCAACTGCTGCTGTTGTATATGTAAGCAACACTAAAGGAATCTGATAGGTTATTTATATAGGTGTGTGTGTGTGTGTGTGTGTGCGCGCGCGCGCGTAGCTGTAACAATAATAGTTTAAAAAAAGAATTGATTTGGGAGGGCGGGACATGGGAGGATTTGGAGGTGGGAAGGAAAATGGGGGAGTGTTCATTTATAAATAAAAATATAAAGTCATTTTAAAAAGGTAAGTAATGGAGAAAAACAGAGAACGGTTATTTATTCAGTGTGTCCACATTGGGAATAAAAAGTTCAGAAAATCTCAAGTAAGTCTTTGGGGTACTGACACTGTATTTAAACCTAGCAAGAGGCACAGCCAAGCAGTGCTGGCCAAGATGTAGTCTCACTCATTACTGACCCATCATGGTCATGGCTCTGCTCTCTCCTTCAAGGTGATCTGGCAGATAGTAAGAATTGCCTGAAATCTCTTTCAGGGAGACAAGTTCCATCTCTGGCTGGTACCTCAGGGTCTTAGCTATCTCCTTCCCCATTATGAGATTCCTCATGAAATTCTATTTCCTTTATGGTTTATTGCCTCAATAGCCTGAAAGTCAAATGGAAGGTCACACATGTCTCTCTTTAAAGTACCCCTACTCCTGCCAGGACAGTCCTATCAGCACCACACAACAAAAGCAAAATCAACCAATCATCATCATCATCAGCAGCAACAACAACAAATGCCCCAAAATACTGATGAGTTATTCCAAAACTATTTTTTTTTTACAGTATGGTTTATTTTTCTTCCTAGTACAAAAAAGCAAATAGATAAAAAGGAACATTATTTGGCAAACTATAACAGAAACTGTGACAGAGAATAGTTTTGCTCATATTCCCATGAGCCAACAGCAGTTAAATAATGTTTTAGTGAAGACACTGGGTTCTGTTTTTATAATAAGACCTTTGTATTTCAATTTCACTGTGGACATTTAAAAACTTGAAGCATATTTTGAGAAAAAGAGAACTACAGTAATTTAAGTAGAATTCTAATCAGGTAAAATATATTTCAAAATATTAGAGGTTATATTTATATTATATTAAGCCATATAATGGATGGTTTGAACTCACGGGGCAAAAATTTTAAGAATTTCTAAGTGAAAGAGAAGTTCATGTGAATCCATGGAACTTTCTTTGTCTTTATGGCATGATTTAAACAATTATAGCAAGCATGCACCAGAGAAATTCACATATTTTAGAACATTTCCTGAGGATATTCAATATACATATTAAGAACTAAGCATAGCCAGTCAGGGTATTATATCCCTGTGATGCTACTATTTGAGAAGCTGAAGTAGGAGAATTAAAAATTTGAGGCCAGCCTGGGTTACATAGTGAGAACTTGTCTTAGAAAAAAAAAATGAACAAACAATCAGAAAAGAACAAAGTATAGGGATTTTTCATTTTTATATATTCCAAATTGTTGAGAAAAGAATAAATCTTTAAAAAAAAAGTCTGTGACATAATTATTTTGTGTTGGCAGTGATACTAACAGCCATGGTATCTTTCCATGGATTAATGTCTAATGAATTCCAGGACCTTGGCTAGTGTCACAACCTTTGTGAGATTATTCATCTCTTTTTGTCAATATTTTAATCCCATTAAGTATTCCTTTATTTATACATCTTGAAAGTGACATTGTGATTATTTTCCACATGTACTTAGGGATAAACAATGCTTAATTTTATCTTATACAGTCTAATTCCTGACATATAGAAGGTTTTTTCTTCCATGCTTCCTGCCTTCCTTCTGTTCTCTCTCTCTCTCTCTCTCTCTCTCTCTCTCTCTCTCCCTTTCTCTCTTTTGGATTTTTGAGAAGGGGTTTCTCTGTATAGCCTTGGCTGTCCTGGACTCTCTTTGTAGACCAGGCTGGCCTCAAACTCACAGTGATCCACTTGCCTCTGCTTCCCTGAGTGCTAGGGTTAAAGGCATGTGCCACAATGCCTGGCTCAGTAGGTTCTTAATGAATGTACATTAATGAAAGAATGGCATAGCATCATGTTTCCTGAAGGGACCTAAAGAAAGTGTATTCACTGTTAAGAGACTTCACATAGACAAAATGCAGCTTGGTGAAGCAATGGGTTTATTTGGGTTATTTATAAGAGAATAGGTGACTGAAAGCAGTTGTGTGCATTTTAACTCAAAAGCTCATGTTGGGAAGTTCCCATTCTAACTAATCTTTCTCCTCCACATTCTAGTCAGCCCTTGTAAGCCATGTGATGTGGGGAGGAGGAGGAGGAGGAGGAGGAGGAGGAGGAGGAGGAGGAGGAGGAGGAAGAAGAAGAAGAAGAAGAAGAAGAAGAAGAAGAAGAAGAAGAAGAAGAAGAAGAAGAAGAAGAAGA
>NW_026585797.1:9766945-9784679 GCF_907164565.1 Psammomys obesus
GAAGAAGAAGAAGAAGAAGAAGAAGAAGAAGAAGAAGAAGAAGAAGAGTTGATTAGCATATCAGGTTTGAGTCAAGGGACTCCTACCTTCATTTTCAAGGGACTGCTAACAACTTCCTCACCATTAGCATAGTCTGAGCAGTCTCTATAGTGCTCTGTTTGTTTTATTGGCATGGGTGTTGGCTAAGGTATACTGTAGGCTACCATCACAACTTTGTTTATCATGGTGGGTAGTTACGTTAGGCCTGGAGGGACAAATGAAATTACAAACATGGCTTTACTTCCCCATCTGCTAGAGTTATTGTAGAAGAAATATCTTGTGTATTGTATGGACGTGTTGCCTGTCAATTAAAAATCAATGGCCTATAACTGAGGCAGGAAATAGGAGGTGGGGCATCTGGCAGGCAGAAAGGATTCTGGGATAGAGCCAGGCATAGGAAATTCAGCTGGCAAGATGTGAGGAGGACAGATGAATTTCACCTGAGCACAGGTAACCAGCCACATGGCAGAATGTAGGTTAGTATAACGGGTTATTTTAAGTTATGAGCTAGTCAGAGAAGAACCTAGCTATATGACCAAAGTATTTGGAAACATATCTTGAGGCTCATGAGTCTCTATTCTGGGAGCTTGAGGCAGGGAGGAAAAACTGACACCCACCACAGGTTATTTAAGGCCCATTTGCAATACTTTATCAAAACAGAAATGTACATACTTTTAGTTCTCCATGCACCGTCACCAGTGAAGACTGCTGCAATAGTGATACTGAAATCACTAGTTACAAGATTACAGTTTTTTTTTCTTTATCATTAAAAGTAAGTCTTGATCTGTACCCATTCTTTGGCTTTTCATCAAACTAAATACAAGGAGGTTTCAATACTATGCCTTATGAATTTTACATTTTGCAGCTACCTGTAATTTGACTCATTATTGAAAATTAAAAATTTTAAATTTGTCTCTCTCTGTATACTACTGCATTTATGTGGTGTTCAGAGGACTAGTTTTGGAAGTCAGTTCTTTCCTTCAAACCATGTGACCTGGGGACCAAATTTGCATTCGCAGGTTTGCATTACAAGTACTTTTACCAATTGAGTCATCTTGTCATCACACACACACACACACACACACACACACACACACACACACCCATACACACACACATTTCAGTTCTAGGAACTGAGCCCAGGGCATGTACATATTTGGCAAGTGCTCTGTATCTCTTGAGCACACATATGCACACATACGCACACACACACGCACACACACAGAGCTGTGTATATACTGTGTGTATGCCTGTGATGTGTGTGTCTAGAACCGTACATGTCATGGATACATGTGGAGAAAGAAGACAGCTTTTGGAAAGCAGTTCTTTCCTCTGTGCATTTTTGAAATCAAACTTAGGTCATTAGGTATTGATGGCAAGTAGTTTTACCTGCTGAATAACATCACCAGCCAGAGATGGTCATAAATGAAATGAAACCAGCCAGATACTCATCGATACATGAATGTACAGAGAAAGCTTGATGCACACGGATGCAGGAATTTAATTTGGGAATAAAGAAAAACATAACCATGACATTTTCAGAACATGGTGTTTGAATTACATATTAAGTAAGGCAAGTCCTACTCAGAAAGACAAATATGCTTATTCTCATACCTGCATCATAGGCTTCAGCCAATTGTACACACACACACAGCAATTGAAAACTCTGTGTGTAAGTGCATGTGTCACAGAACGTGTGTGGAGGTAAGGGGACAGATTTGTAGAGTCAGTTCTCTCCTAACTTTATGTGAGTTCTGAGCAAGCACTTTTATCCACAGAGCCATCTTGCTGGTCTCCACTTTCCATTTTTGATCTGGTTGCCAAAGTAAAAAATTAGGGGATATCACTGAACTAGTGTATCTCAGACAGCTTTAACACAGGTCAGTACAACTTGAAAATAACTGTTAACCTTCTATGCCTGTTGATCTTCAGTGGGAGAAAATGACCATTGTTGACCTAATTAAATTTCCTTTACACTTAGATCTATTGCAATGTTGAAGAGTTGTTCCTTTAAAATGAAAGAATTAGAAGCTTCTTAATTTATTGTTTTGAAAAAAAAATCCAGTCATTGGAGTTACTCCTTTTCTTGCAGTATTTAAAACATTCCTCCATCTAATGTCCTGGAATCTATGCAAATTGTGACAGTGAAATCAGAGATGGACAAGAGACCAAATTTACCAACTGTTTTGAGCTTTGCCTTCTGTGTAAAATTGGGATAATAGAATCCTTTTATGATCAACATGACCAAAATCAATTATGCATCTATTGTAGTACTGTTAAGATTCCTCATGAAGTAGCCATGGCATGAATCTTATTAAGTGGAGACTTAAGATTTTTAGTGACAATGACCGAAAGGAAGACAGGCTTCACCAGCAAGAGTTTTTTTTTTTTTTTGGCTTACATCATAATTTGTAATAAAACCTCACCCAGCTGCAGTATCTAATCTGTTTGAGGCAGAGATTTGAGGTGAAAGTTAGGTTGGGTATTAGGATATTGAACATGTGGGCTCAGGCTTTCTGGAATGCTCTAATTTCCATCAGAACTGTGAATAGGAAATGGTTCCATTCTCTATTAGCTTTGATAAGCTTCCCATCTTTCGTTTGAAGGTGGCTTCCTCTGGTGTCTCCATCCCATCCGCCCGTATCTCCCCCTGCTTCTAGATTACAGCACTTTTTAAACCTGTTGCTTAAGGGTGATCTTCACAAACCTTTCATCACCTCATATACAGAAAAGACCACATTCCCAGGCAATGAGGTTAGCACTTGAAAGTTTTAGGAAGGTTATAACTCAACCTATTATGCCAACATATCCAAAAGCAAGAGATGGTTCTTACAAGAGAGAAAAGGACACCAATTGATTAGGAATTAGAAACACTTGTTGAAGCCCTGGGCTTGCCCCTTTCTGACATAAAATTCCCAGAAATCCTTCAAGCGTCTTAATCTTAGTTATATGAATTGTGAGCCTTTACAGCTTTGTTCAAAATATTAAATATTCGACAGCCTATAGGTAAGAGTGATGTGAAGGTGTGGTGCACAAACTATATGTAATTAAAACTGTTGTTATTGATGTATTTATTTTGTGTTCTTCCTTTTGAGTCACTAAGAAAGTGAGAAGCTTTGAAGTAGCTAAATGACGAGTAAAGGTGGAAGCTATCATCTGTATAATTAGTTTTTGAATTAGCAATGAATAATTTTACTGTAAGCATTAATATGCTTTAATAACTGCCTATCATAGACATAATTTCAAATATATTCCATGCTTTACAGTTTCGTACATGGAATGATTTTTCTTATTAGTGCATAGAATGTTGACAAACAAAGCAACTTTCAAGGTATTTGTAGTCCACTGGGAGAGAAACACTGTGAATATCCAGAGAAGGAGCATAGACTACACTGAAGTGAACAAGAAATATTTTATGCCTCTGTCAAAGCCATCCCATGTTCAGACTGCAGGGTCAGCTGGGCTCTGACTGCTGTGCATTAAACTTCTACAGTTGGCTTAATGAATTTCCTCAGCCTTTTATTCTGCATGCCTGGTAGAAAGTTCTGGGGGCTGACGGATTGCTATTATGACCGCTGCAGACATTGAAAAATGACCGAGGCAAAATCTACGGTAGTGTAGAGGACAAATAACTTCCTAGGAGAGAAATACTCCTGTGAGGTCATTAGCACACATTCAACTTCCTGGACCTCAAATACGTGGAGACAGTTAAGAGTTTGGCAGAACTGGTACAGAATTTGCCTTCTCATCCCTGAGCAAGCACCAAGTAGGAACTAAAGGGAGAGAGTTCTGCCCTCTTGTTTTGTGGATCTTCCCAGCATGACCCGTCCTTTCCATGGCTCAGGCAATCAGCAAGGTTACAAAACTTGTGCAAGTGCAGACTGTTATAGTTAGTTGTCCTTCAGTAAATACTGGATGAGCAAACACTCATGATGGCTTCTTGGAACACTAAGACTGAAGAAGAGAGCCACAAACCCTTTGAGGGGTTTATGGTGTAGCCAGCGGGTGCAACAAACAAATAGGAGTTGGAGTTAAGATGGCGGTGACTGTAGTCGCTCTGGCTTCCAAGAGAATAGAGAAGGGTAATTCACTCTGCCCTGGAGATGAGCATAGCGAGACCTGCCGTCTTTCTCATTATGAAAAAGAGGGAGAACACCCAATTTAAACTACTGAGAAGAAAAGTTAGGTCTTAACCTCATTTGAACTTGGACATGTTCTTAGGGGAACTGAAGCAGGCATCCTTGAGTCTGCTTGCCTGAGACATTGACAAGAGGAACACACTGTGTGTGGGAAATGCTGACGTTCCGATGCCAAAGGCATTTTCCCTTTTTCTATTTTTTTTTAAAGCTGTTTATTCTTTCATTGACTCAGACCTCATCCTAAGAAAGTTTCCTCTGCCGAAAGTCCAATAAATTTACACTTAACTCCATGCCTCAAAACCACACAGGCCACAAAGTTTAAGGCAGTTAGTTTATCATATCTGAGGAAAATTTAACAGTTGTAGCAAACACTAATGGCCTGGCATCTGTTACCCCAAATTGTGTAGCCTTTAGTCTTCATGGACTAAAGTGGCATGCGACTCGCTGCCTTTGCCAGCAATAGGAGGGCCTGTGAGGGGTCACGTGGGCTTCACTCAGCTTCTGGGAACATTGCTTTTGCCACAGCAATGCTTTGGAGCCCAAAGCACACCTTTGTTCGTAGGCAGATGTTGGCACCTCTCCGCTGGGGATAGTCTTGGATAGAGCTGATCTTTCCCACATGTACTTGAAGGTACAGCAGGGGTGATCTAGTTAAAACAGGACTCAAGTAGCCAGGGTACCTTTCTGCATCTTTTTCTCATTTACTCAGAATGCTACTTGTGTACTAAGACACATTTTTTTTTTCCAAAAAGATGTTTTATCTTTATTTCTATTCATTTTGATTAATTTTCAAAACTAGGAACTGCTTCCACTGTAGTTTTGTAATATGTCCTTTTAACTTAGTGGGAGTTATTTATTAGTCTTGCTTTCATTCAATATTGAAATATTGAATATTGGGAACAACCCTACACCCATGATCTCACTGATCAGGTCATGTGCTAACTGCTCTTTGTTTTGCTTATACATCTAATTAATTTTGTGTGCTGTAGTCTATGAGTGCACACAAATACACCTGGATGTGTATGCAAACCTCATTTGTGTGTGGATAACAGAGGTCCACACCGGTGTCTGCCTTGAATGCTTTTTATCTTATTTTTGAGACAGAGGTCTCTTGATGAACCTGCAGTTCAGCAACTGGTTAGGTTGTCTGGCTAATGAGCGCTCAAGAGGTTCACCTGTGTCTGCTGACCCAGTGCCAGAGCTGCAGAGGCATGTCACTGGACCTGGCTTTTTAGAACCTGAACTCAGGTCCTCCTGCTTCTACAGCAGGCACTTTACTGATGAAGCCATCTCTCGCTAGCGCCTTTATTTCATTATAAAATATTATAATTTTTTTTCTGACTAATATTGCCAATAATATCCTTTCCAAAGCAGCCAATGTCATGAATTTTTTTATGTAAAATTGATTATCAGGGCATTTAAGTATATTTCATGTAATTATTAAATCAACTTTAAATAGATAGTATCTGTTTGTATATCATGTTGAGCATTAGTGTAAAAGCATAAAATGTGCTTCTATGATCTACTTACATATTCTTTCACCCATTTGTGTTGGTGTTTTTCCTTATAGCTCTGTGTGCAGGATTTTCATGAATGTAGCACAAATAATTTTCATTCCACTTTGGCCTTTAGTTTATTTTACTGTTTTTTTGTCTTGAAAACATTGCTTTATTTAAGTACCGAATCTAATTCCTTGTGTTTATGTAATTTGAATACCCTTAATTTCTAGTAGAATTGAAAACTTTCTGTTTGTTTATTTTCCATTTATTTGACATATATATTTGATTTGACATATATATTCATATATAGTTAACTCTTCTCATTTTAATTAATTGATTAATTTACTTCATATACCCATTGTAAGCCCTCCCTTGTCTCCTATTGTTCCCATTCTCCCTTCTATTTCGTCCTATCTTCCCTTCCCTACTTCTCAGATAAGGGAAGCCTCTCCCCACCAACTCAAATCAAGTCACATTAGAACTTAGTGCATCTTCCACTGTGGCCTGGTGAGACAGGCTCGCCAAGGGAAAGTGATTATAAAGCAGGCAACAGAGTCTGTGTCAGAAACAGCCCCATCTCCCCTTTCTAGGGGACCCACACATTGCCCAAGCTACCCACTGTCCATGTCTGGGTAAGGGGCCTAGCTGGAGCTCAGGCATGGTCCTCGTTGGTGCTCCATAAGACCCCCCAGGCCCAGGTTAGTCGGCTCTGTTGGTCTTGTGGAGCTCCTCTTCCCTCTAGATCCTTCTATTTTTTGAGAATTCTGTACAGTGTATATGAATGAATATATTCACCTTTCACTTGACTCTTCTTCCCAGCTCCAGTCCCCTTTATACATACCCAACTTTGTCTCCTCTTTTTTCTTTTAAACACATCAAGCATAATTTATTCTGCCTACATACTCTAGAATGTGTGGCTTTCCACTGGAGAATGGACAACCCACCAAGGCCCATAGCCTCAAACAAAACTGACTTTTCCTTTCCCAGGACTTAAAAATTGTTAATAACTCTTTTTGGGGTGGGGTGGGGGGGGTGAGACTTTGTGCTCACCACTTTCTCTTGGTGAGATTTTGTTGACTTGAACTTGCATATGTCAAAACTGCTGAGAATTCACAGTAAAACTGCTCCCATGTGTCTAGAAAGTACTGTTTCCTTGTAGTCAGCTCTGATGCTCATAATTTCTCTATTACTTCTTCCACAATCATCCCTGGACCTCTGGAAGACAGTATGATGAAGACGCCTCCTTACGCCTTTGCACTGCACTGTTTTGTCGTCTCTGCTGGTAAGACTTATCTGCCGGTGCAGTAATGGTGCAAATGTGGGAGCAGCCAACCCCTTTCGGATTGGATTTAAAGCCACCTGTGTAAGTTGAAATCTATTACTGAATCCATTCGCAGGGTAAGAAGCTGTGGCTAGACATAGGTCCTAGGGGAGAACCTGCTCTTTTTATGATGATAAGTAGTTACAGTTAAACTGACTGCTAACGATTTATCATTGTATGTATTGATTAGTACATCTCTCAACTCTTACCACGCAAGTTTCTTGTTATAGTAGATGGTGATTAACACAGAGAACTATACTTAGTCAAGGTGTGATTTCTCTTTTATATCCTAGCCTTTAAAAAAACATGGCCTTTCCAAAAGCCTCTATTATTAATGTGTTAAAAACTATATTTGATCTTACAAAACAAAAGAGGACACAAAATTGGGAGAGCATCAAAGAAGGAGTGGAGCTGAAAGAAGTTGGAGTGGAGATGAATATGTTCCTTCGTACACATTGCACAGAATTCTCAAAGACCTTATTAAAATTGAAAAAAAAGACCCTAAAGAAACAGCATTAAAATAACTTCTAATGACATATTGCCATACCATAGATATATGTATTGCTTTATTCTTATTAGAGAAACTTTTTCTTGCAGTAGATGAAAATAAACACACAGACCCACAACTGGGAAATGCGCAGAGTGTAAGAGACTATATATGGAACACTCAGTTCTAAATACAATGTTTTTATCGAACTCCTCCCCTCAAGTCTAAGGATGTATGCAGTGGTGGGGGTGGAAAGATTTGAAGAGCCCGAGAGAGTGGATGTCTTAAAGGAAACAGTGTCTTCCAGGCACAACAGGACAGATATACATGAGCTCATAGATGCTGTGACAAACGCCAGGACCTGCACAGGTTCAAATCAGATAAAATCCCAGTACTAATAAAGATGAGTAGACACAAATTCCCATGACTCACCATGAAGGTATCTACCATTGATAGCTGGGTAAGGGAGCATTGATTTTCTCCAGTAGAGTGTCGTTGGGTATATCAGCCACACTCTAAGGCAGGCCCTATACTCAGGACTATTTAGCTAACACAAAACAGACTTTATGGTTTGCCTTGTTTTATTTTGTTCTGGTATGTTGTATCTTACTGGACTTTTGGTCTTTCTTTTCTTTTTTGAGAGAGAGAGAGAGGAGGGAAGAGGAGAAGAGAGAACATGAAGTTATGTGGCTAGGGAGGTGGGTACAATCTGGGAGGAGTTTGGAGAAGGGAAAATAAAATAGAAAAATGTAGCCTTTTAAGGATTTTTAAAACATATTGATTATATCTGTTTTTTTAAATAACTTGTAATTATGGTTTCTTGACTGCTTTTTAATTTTTATAATGCTTTTCTTGGGAAAAATGTTTAATTTTAATATAGCCAAATATGAGAGTTTTTCCTTTGATTATTTATGGGATTTTATGTATTGTCTGATGAATCATTCTCTGATGTGGGTTCTTAAATTTTTTTTAATTTTATTTTTCATGGTTCTTTCTTAATTTCTTTGTTTCTTTCTTTCATCAGTTATTCACTTTATATCTTAATTGTATGCTCTCCTTCCTCTCCTCCCCGTCCCTCACCTCTGTTCCTCCCTCATTTCTCTATCCCTCCTTCCATGCCCCTCAGAAAAGAGGAGGACCCCTCTGCAAACCTGCCCCAGCATATTCAGTCTCATTACGGTTGTATATTTCCTCTCTCACAGTGTCCTGGCAAGGCAGCCATGCCAGGGTGAAGTGAGTGAAAGACATGCAACAGAGACCAGGTCAGAGACAGCCCCATCCCCGTTCCGGGGTTAGTTATTCATTTGTGAGCTAGTTCAACATTAGATATAAGAATATTGAAAATGTGCATCTGTGGTCAGTGAGCAACTCTACTTACAAGGATGAATTCAGGAAATCCTTTTGCCCAGTGTTGTGCACTTGCATGTTCCTGAAGCTGGATTTGGCAACTCAGAGACTCAGGAAAGGAAAAAAAAAAAACAAAAAACAAACAAACAAAAAAACCAGACATGTTTAATGTTGTGAGAATTGAGAACATTGATTTGTGAAAGGTTTTGACAGAACTGAGAGACAACTCACCTGATAGAAAGTACTTACATACCATTTATTTGGCAAAGGGTTACAATACAGAGAGCTCATGGAACCTGGTAATAAAGCTTGTTTTAAACACATTTTCCCCAAAAGACAGGTGTTGGGTAAGTTCAGGAGAAGATGCTCAGCATCACTCATCCTTAAAGAGGCATAACACAGATATGCAGTGTTGCCCATCAAAAAACAAGTCAACAAAACCAGGAAACCACAGTGCTGGCATTTGACAAGCATGCCCCAAACTTGAGACCCTCATGCACCGGAGTGAATCACTTCAAGGAAGTGATTCCTTGAAGATTTACAATACTGTACGAATCAGCAACATTCAAAATGACTGAAAATCAGGTCCTGAGGAGATCCGTATGGATCTGTGATTATAGCTACATTATTCACAATAGGTAAAATGGAAGTATGTATGAACACACACACTCACCATATATACACACTATATAATTTATAATGAATATCTTCTTTAAAAATTCTAACATACATTCCAACAAAGCTGACCTGTGGAGACATTATGTTGATGTCTCCATGTAAGAGGAAGGACACATACTGTATGATTCCATCTTTGTGAGGACTTCCACTTTTGTCGTAGTCCAATGCATGGAGTCAGTCAGGAGAACAGATCGCTTAGGGAAAATGGAGAATGGAGCATTGCTTTTGAATAAGTAGAATTACAGTTCAGCAAGAGGAAGAGTTCTGAGTGTAGCGCCACGGTGATCATTGCACCACAGTGCTTCGTCATTTATCCTCCTAGCTGTTAGGACAGAATACGCAAAAGAAGTGGCTTGAGGAAGGAAGGTTTGATACTGGCCCATGTCTGAGGGAATAAAGTCCTTTACTGTGTGGAAGGCAGTTCAGCAAGCAGCTCGTGGGAAGGGGACTGTGTAGCGACTCCTGACTTCCTCACATCTCAGAAATTCACTTAGGTGGTCGAGCACGAGGCAGGGCTGTAATCATCCAGAGTAACCATTGGGTAACTCGCTTCTTCTAGTAAAATCCTATCTGTTGAAGATTCCCCATCTCCTAGACAGTGGGCCAAATATTCAAGCACATGAGCCTGCTCGGGAACATTTCACATTCATACCATAAGAATGGTGAGTGATATGTTTAGACTTATTTCCTGCTGTTGAATTGATTCCTCACTATATTATAAGGGTTTTTTTTTCTCTTTTGATCTTTTGATTTAAAGTCTATTTTATCTGCTGTAAATATGGTTACTCCCAGTTTCTTCAATTTTTTAAATTCTTTTATTGAGACAGGGTTTCTCTGTGTAGCCTTGGCTGTCCTGGACTCACTTTGTAGATCAGGCTGCCTCGAACTCACAGAAATCTGCCTGCCTCTGCCTCTGCCTCCTAGAGTTCTGGGATAACAGGCCTGTGCCACAGTGCCCGATTGCTCCCAATTTCTTGCCATTAATATACATTCCATCCCTCCACTTTCAACTATGTATGTATCAGTACAAGGGGAGTGAGTTTTTCTTAAAAAACATAGCCCCTCCCCCCCAATTTGGTAATGCCATATCTCTTTATTGAAGAATTTCATCTAACATCTAATGGATGTTAGGGAAAGTTCCAATGAAGTTGCTCTGCAGCTTGTTTTCCATTGTTGTTAATGTTCTTTCTCCTCTCTAATAGTTTTCCTTTGGGCTTCAATGACTTAGGCTGTTAGTTGGTTTTGATTCTTTGTTGACAAGGGTTGCAGATTCTTGTACCCCCAAAAGATCATGTACTGAAGGCTTTGTTTCCAATAAAGGGACACTCAGTGTTCAAGCTTTGGGGAAGTAATTCAATTATGATGATTCTAACTTCATTAGTGGACTACTACATTGATGGATTCATATGTTAGTGGCATTATTATTGGGTTATACTGAAGTATTAAGAAATGGTAGAAGTCACTGAATGCCTGTCTTGGAAGGATATAGCTTGTCCCTTTCACTTTCCTGTCTGTCTCTTCTCCTCTTCGTAGCTAACCTTAAGTGAGCAACTTTGTTCCTCTGTGCTCCACTGCCATATGAGACAGAAACAATAGGAACTAAATTCTTTTGCTTTTTAGTCTTCATACTAGAGACACAAATGGATGCACCATTCTTACACTACATCTGATTTCTTTTTGTGTAGTTTCACCAGCAAGTTTTGTATCTTTGCATGCTTTCACTGTAGTTATCAACATTTCTTTGAGTATGACGAGATTCCTTTAGTACTTCTCACAGGACAGATATATATCTCTGGTGGATTTATATTTCCTTAGATTTTATTTGTGGGTTTTTATTTTACTTATCTGCTGGGTTCAGCATTCATGGTCTGTTTTTTCTTCAGCACTGTGAAAGACTCATGCCATGCTGTTGGCCTGGAGAAGTCCTCCTGAGAATTCCACTGTAAGATGCATCACATCACCCTATGACATTAGCTTATTCTCTTTTTCTTTCAACCCTGAACACCTTATCTTTCATCTTTGCCACTATTGTTATAAAGTATCTTGGAGTAGATTAATTGAGTTAACCTTCTTGTATTAGCAGTTTGTATCCTTTAGGCTTAGGAAGTTTTTGCTAATAAACTTTGCACTCAGTGAAATGTACATGATGTGATAGATGTGGAAATTATCCAATCTATATTACTATGTTACATTATATCCCTAAAGTGTGTATAATTACTGTATCAGTTAAAAGTAAAGCTGTGCCTCTGGATGCAGCTCAGTTGTTGGTATGGTAGCCTAGCATTCCTGAAGCCCTGGGCTGCATGTTCAGCATCACACAAATGGGGCATTGTGCTCACGACACTCAGGAGGTAAAGGTAGAGAGATCAAAAGCTTAAGGCCAGTCAGTCTTGGGGATATAGAAAACTTGAGGTCAGCTTTTGCTACGTGAAGCCCAGTCTCAGAAAAAAGTTTAAAAAAACTAAAAAAGCGTATCAAATATAAACTTTGTACTCCTTTGGCATTTTGAAGTCCTCTTTGAATTCTACATAACCCAGATATTACTCTATTGTCACAATACTAAAGTCCTTGCTTACATTCTTTATTTGCCTTTTTCTTTTATGTCCAATTGTTCTTTCAAACAATCTTTCTTAGAACTCTTTCTTCTGTTTGATCCAATCCTGTTATCAATACTATCAATTTAAGTTGCACCTAATATGTTTTTCAGATCCATAATTTATGTCTTGTTTCCATGTCATTGTTATATTTCTCTGAGTATGGATACATTTCTTTTTTCCTATAAACTCTAAATTTTCTTAAAAGAGCTATTTAAAATTCCCCATCTAAGATTTCTCCCATGTTGGTTACTAACTTATGGCATCATAATTTGAACATTAAGGAAGCAGTGTTTTCCTGGAAGCCCTTGGGCTTCTTGGCATGCAACATTATTAGGGCATTCGAAAGATGTGTGATTGTTTTTCATAAGGTGTGTGTGTGTGTGTGTGTGTGTGTGTGTGTAAAAATGTGAAAGAGGGTCTGTGAATGTTAAAGTTTAATATGTAATGCCAAATCGTCTTATAAAATAGCTGTGCCAATTTATAGCCTTATTATCTGAATCCCCATTGACTACATATTTAAAATTTGTCAACCCCATGGAAACATGCTATTTCTTTTTATCTTAATTTACATTCTCTTAATTAGTAATGAATTTGAGCACCATATTATAGTTTTATTGCCAAATATTGTTTTCTGTTCTGTGAAATGCTTGTTATATTTTGCCTATTTTCACAAGTTTTTGAAGTATTCTTTATATATTTATATATTCTGGACACCAGCTATTTATTAAGAATGCGTTGTAAAGTTTCCTTACAATTAGAGCTTTTCTGGTTATTTCCCAAAGGGTTCTTTTGATGAGTAAAAAGCCCCCAGTTTTAATGTAGTCTGATTTATCAATTCTTCTGCAGCCAGCGCTTTTAGGAGCTTACTGAGATATTGTTCCCCATAGTTTCATCATGATGATACTTCCTCTTTTCTTCTAAAACTTCTAAGCAATTCTTCTTTCAAGTTTCCTGCAAAGAGACTGGGGGTGCCACCAGCTGGAGGTGTTGGTGCAGTGGGAACTTTAGGACAGAAGCTGTGTGTATTGAATGTTGCTGCTTTGCTTGCTTTCTCTGAAGCTGTGTGCTCAGAAAAATGTTTTCTTTCAGTCTTGTCTTCTGTCAGTCACAGCTCAGTTTCAAGATCAGATATGCTGCATCTATAACTATTAAATTGAAGGTGCTCTTTTCACAGAGCATAAGGAGCACAATAAAACAGGATCATTTATGTGTTTCGATGGTAACCTCCCCCTATGTGATACTTGTTTATCAAGACAAGTCTGCTGTTTTTCATCGGACCAGTGGTGGGCAGACCAGGTTAACTATTCCTTCAGGACAGCATCTCTGCAGTAGTCTGGGTGATAAGAAGCAGCCTTAATTGCAAGGCAGGGACAGAAGGTGATTATTGATTTGTGGGTCATGTGTTTCTTTGGCTATCCTCAGTACTCGAGGATCAGTTATTTCAGTGACTCTAGGCAGAGGAGTAGCACTGCGTTTAACACCCACTGACACACAGGAACAGAACGTGATGCTCTCATGATGAGGATGCCAGAAGGCTATGTGTAGCATCTGAGCAAGAATAGTAAGGGCAGTTCAACCTAGAAGATGAATGGGGGCTGGTGTGTGTATGTGTGTATATGTGTGTGTGTGTGTGTGTGTGTGTGTGTGTGTATGAAGAGATAGATAGATAGATAGATAGATAGATAGATAGATAGATAGATAGATAGAGATGGAGACATATTTAGGCTATATCTTCTCACCTCAATTAATCTAATTTAGAAGCTGGCATGTCTAAAGATGTTTCTGTTTTGATTTCAAATCGTACTAAATTGGCAGCCAAGATTATCCATCACAGATTATTAGGGTAAATATCAAATGAATGATGAAAGCCTTCCTTATGAGACTCAAACAAACAAACAAGAAAAATATTCTTGCAATCATTTTACTCACCAATTTGCTTGATATTTAACCTGGAGTAAAATATAATTAAAAATAGAAACATCAAAAATAAATATTTCATTTTGCAATGTGCATAATAAATCCTACCTCCTACAAACCTGAAGATAAGTTTTTTTTTTCAGAAAGCACTGAAGAAGGTTACTGATTAAATCTGAATTAACATAATATTAATTCATTCTGGGAACAAAGGGAAATCGAAACTTTTCAGGCTACCGTGCCAGGTATGGAAGTGCACATAGTAGTCTCAGCATTTTGAAGGTCAGGTAGGCCTATTGAGCAAGAATTTGAGGCTACTCCAAGTTATATACCCAGAATCCTCTATCAAAACACCAAAATATTGTGAGATTGGGAGTGAATGGGGGGGGGGCTACAGCTGGGATGCTAAGCGAATAAACTGTAATTAATATAAAAAATAAAAATTTAATTAAAAAATCCAAAATATCAAAAACAAGAACGTATCTTTACCACAAAAAAGTTTAGAAACTTAGGAATAGGTATAATAAAGAATTCTATTTCAGTACATGGAATAATAAGACATTATTAAATGAAGAAGACCCAACTTAAAAAAAAAAAACACCTCAATTTTGGAATTGTGGCACTTTTATCAAGCACATTATAGTTTCAGTAAACTCACAGACAAATATCCTCATTTTGTGTGTAGAAATTAACAATATTCATTCTAAAACTTACTAAAATGAGGAAGGCTAAATCAAAAAGTTATGGCTATCCTCTACAGTGACTATCATGAAATACTATGAAGCGTTACTTTATATAAAAATAGTTCTTACTCAGTCATTATGGTACTTGTAAGAGAATATTCTGGCTAGCTTCTTGTTTTACTCTCATTTTTGCAACTATAACCCACTAAAAATATGTGTGTGAGATAAGGACAAGCTCAGCCTTTACCCTGTCTTCCTGAAGATCAGAACCCCATTGTTACTTTCTCAAATACCGTGTTGGTGTGCGTGTGTTTACTTCAGGTTTTAGATGCCATCTTTTTGTGCCATTTGCTCATTTCTGTAGTTTTGTGCTGATTTGAGGCTGTCCTATCAGACCCATTATATTCCAGGAGACAGTTCTTTTAAAACTCACCAACAATCAAAGATTATGCCACGATTTTTAAATATCACAAAATTCTGGTTAGTTCAAACTTTCACTACAGCTACCCAATACAGTTTCTGCCAGAGTTCCAGAGAATGACTTTTCTTAGAGTGTGGAGTGGAAAGGTGAGCCTAAACAGAGAAAATGTGGCAGGGGTGCAGTCTGAAAGGTCTTAAAGGCAGTCTTCAGAATGATGAAAAATCCACTGAGAATCTTTGAATGGCAGTGGCCAGTGTTGATAGGGCTTGTGTGGTGCTTTTTTTTTTTAACGTTTATATTCCAATTTCGTTTTTATTTTATTTTATTTTCTTCACAATTTATTCATTATATATCTCGATTGAAGCCTTCTCCCTCAACTCCCCCTAGTCTACCCTCTGTCCCTCTTCTCTCCTATCCCCTTCCCATAGCTCACTGAAAGGAGAAGTTCTCCACTATTGCCATCTGCCATAGCTTGTTAAGTCTCATTAGGACTGCCTGGATCCTCTTTCTCTTTGGCCTGGCAAGCCTGTATCATCTGGAGTGAGTGATCAAAGAGCAGTCAACTGAGGCAGCCCCTGATCTCCTCACTCAGAAATCCACATGGAAACTGAGCTGCCAATTGGCCACATCTGAGCAGGGGGTCTAGGTCTTCTCCATGCATGGTCCTCCGTTGGTGCATCAGTATCTTCAGGACACTTTGGGCTCAGATCTTTTTTTTAATTTTTTTTAACTTTTATTAATTACAATTTATTCACTTTGTATCCTTCCCTGTAGTTCCCTCCCTCCTCCCCTCCCAATCCCACTCTCCCTTCCCCTTCTCCACCCATGCCCCTCCCCCAGTCCACTGATAAAGGAGGTCTTCCTCCTCTTCCTTCTGATCCTAGTCTATCAGGTCTTATCAGGACTGGCTGCATTGTCTTCCTCTGTGGCCTGGTAAGGCTGCTCCCACTCAGGGGAAGGTGATCAAAGAGCAGCTCACTAAGTTCATGTCAGAGACAGTCCCTGTTCTTATTACTATGGAACCATTTGGACACTGAACTTCCCTGGGCAACATCTGTGCAGGGGTTCTAGGTTATCTCTATGAATGGTCCTTGGTTGGAGTATCAGTCTCAGAAAAGACCCCTGTGCCCAGACTTTTTGGTTCTGTTGCTCTCCTTGTGGAGCTCCTTGTCCTCTCCAGGTCTTACTATTTCCTACTTCTTTCATAAGATTCCCTTCACTCTGCCCAAAGTTTGGCTATGAATCTTAGCATCTGCCTCAATACCCTGCAAGGTAGAGCCTTTCAGAGGCTCTCTGTGGTAGGTTCCTGTCCTGTTACTTGTTTTCTCTCTCTTCTGATGTCCATCTTCTTTGTTTTTCTGAATGGGGATTGAGCATCTTAGCCAGAGTCTTCCTTCTTGGTTAGTTTCTTTAGGTGTGCAGATTTTAGTATGTTTATCCTATATTATATGTCTAATATCCACTTATGAGTGAGTATATACCATGTGTGTCTTTCTGCTTCTGGGATATCTTACTCAGGATGATCTTCTCTAGATCCTACCATTTGCCTGCAAATTTTATGATTTCCTTGTTTTTTTTCATTGCTGAGTAGTATTCCATTGTGTAGATGTACCACAATTTCTGTATCCATTCCTCAACTGAAGGGCATCTGGGTTGTTTCCAGCTTCTGGCTATTACAAATAAAGCTGTTACAAACATGGTTGAGCAAATTTCCTTGTATACTTAAACATCTTTTGGATATATGCCTAGGAGTGGTATAGCTGGATCTTGAGGTAGCACTATTCCTAATTGTCTGAGAAAGCACCAGATTGATTTCCAAAGTGGTTGTACAAATTTACGTTTCCACCAGCAATGGAGGAGGGTTCCCCTTTCTCCACATCCTCTCAAGCATGTGTTGTCACTTGAGTTTTTCAGATCTTTTAGTTTTGTTGGTCTTCTTGTTGGGCTCTTGTCCCCTCTATGTCCTTCTATTTCCATCCATTTCTTCCTCCACAAGACTTCCTGCACTCTGCCCAAAGATTGATTGTCTGTTAGTCTCAGTATCTGCTTTTATCCCGTGTTGGGTAAATCATTTCAGAGGACTCTCTGTTCCCATCGGATTTCCTTTCTTCCACCTACTCTGGTTACTGTCCTGTTTGCCATTCTGAACGAGATTTAAGCATCCTCCCTAGGGTCCTCCTTAGTTTTTATCTTCTTTAGGTCTGTAGATGGCTAGCCTATATTATACGGCTAATATCTGCTTATAAGACAGGCATTGTGTGGTGCTATTTTTAATGGGAAAAGTTGTGGTAAATTAGTTTGAATGGCATCACATCTATCATGTCATGTGATCACACAGCACATAAATACAATATATGAGCACATCTGTAAAACTGTCAGTAGCAGGTACATTTCTATGCTTATAAATGTGATGAAAGGTTTCTTTCACTGTAGGGGCCCTTGTTGTATTTAGACTTTCATTTCAGTTCAAGCTACATTTATCTATGAGCACGAGGAAACCATCCCAGATCAAAAGGCATTTTCTACTCTATTTTCCTGACTCCTTCTTGTAGTTCTTCCAGGTGAAAGATCCAGCTTCACCCTGAGTTAAACATAGCTAACGCCATTTT
>NW_026585797.1:9784689-9794056 GCF_907164565.1 Psammomys obesus
TTGGGAGGGGGTCTCTCTGACGGAAGATACCCTCCGGGGATCTTTCACAGGGCTTCTTCTGCAGGGCCAAGGTGTTCCTGGTACTGAAGCTGCTTAACAGATCCGAACTTTATAGAACTAAATAGAGTGTGTTCTCAGCCAATGGTTGGCTGGTTAACCTCTGGCCATTTCTTTCAAACATGAAGGTGAACTGACAAAAAAGAAAGGAAATACATTTTCCAAATGAGAGGAAAGTGGAGAGAAAAGTAAGGAAAACTGATAAAGGTTCTGTATCTCATGTTTTTCACCCATGCCTTTGTAATGACTCTGAAACTTAAACGTATTTACAAAAGTCTAGGACAATATAGCTAGGCATGTTCCCTGCCTTGCTCATAATGAATATCTCGTTTATTCTATTCTAAGTTCTGCCAGGTGGCTGGTTCCTTCTGCTAAGGTTTCATGGTCTGTCCTCTTCAGTGTGCTGGGGTAAATTTCTGCTGGCTTCATTCTATCCCAGAATTCACTCTCTACCAGAACTCCTCCCTCCTGTTTCCTGCCTCAGTGATAGGCCAATCAGGTGTTTATTTACAAGTGAAGAATCCATACAGTACACAAGATACTATATCTATAGAGGGTTTGTGATTACAGGAGATATGATGAGGAAGAAGGTAAAGTATATTACTCTAGAAAATCTTTCCCTGACTCTGAATGGAGCAAAATGGGGGAAGAAAGAAGAGTAGAAAAAATCAGAACACAGGGATTGAAGTCTAATGTATAAACTGAATGCAGAATTTTCCAGCTTTGAACTCTTGGGTAACTTACTGAGTTTTACTATCCTCAATTTCTTTATTTGCAAAATTACAAATATAATAGCACCTTGCTTGCAGTATTGTCAGGAGGAACAATGATCATAATGTTTAAAGTGGGCTTTGCTCTTACGTGTCCATCTGCTCTCTATTTCCAAACACAGTGTACAGACTATGGCTCTAAAGAAGTGTACAGTGTAAAGAAGAGATGTTTATGTTTGTTTATAGTTCTGAAGTTAAAGTTTAAAGTCAAGCGACCACATGTGGCAATAGACTCCTTTTTTTTTTTCATTTGTTTATTTTTTTCTTTTGATAGTGGAGGTAGTAAGTTATATACCCATAAGCAGAAACACACACATGGTATGTACTCACTTATAAGTGGATATTAGACATATAATATAGGATAAACATATTAAAAGAAGCTAAACAACAAGGAGGAACCTAGGGAAGTTGCTTAACTCTCATTCAGAAGGGAAAACAGGATAAACACTGGAAGTGGTAGAAGAGAGGGAACAGGACAGGAGCCTGCTACAGATGTCCTCTAAAGACTCTAGCCAGCAGGGGATCAAAGCAGATGCAGAGACTCACAACAAAACTTTGGACAGAGCACAGGGAGTCTTATGGAAGAAGGGGGATGTAGAAAGACTTGGAGAGGACAGGAGTCCCACAAGAAGACCAACAAATCCCAAAAAGCTGGGCCCAGCAGCTAATGCAGAGACTGATGAATCAACTGTACATGGAGAGAACATAGACCCTCCTGCTCAGATGTAGCTCATAGAAAGCTCAGTCTCCATGTGGGTTCCCTACTAAGGGGAGAGGAGACAGTCTCTGGCATGAAATGAGTTGGCTGCTCCTTGATTACCTCCTCCTGGTGAGGTGACCTAGCCAGTCCACAGAGGAAGAGGATCCAGACAGTCCTGATGGGACCTGATAGGCTAGGGTCAGACAGCAGGGGAGGACTTCCCCTATCAGTGGACTAGAGAAGAGGAATAGGGGAGGAAGAGGGAGGGAAGGTGTGACTGGGAAGAGATGGGATAGGGGTCTACAACTGTGATATAAAATGAATAAATTGTAAAATAATAATAATAATAATAATAATATTTATACAACGGTGAAGAAAAAACTAGGCATGAATTGGGCGGTGGTGGCACATGCCTTTAATCCTAACACTCTGGAGGCAGAGGCAGTCAGATCTCTGTCAGTTCAAGGCCAGCCTGTTCTACAGAGGAAGTTCTAGGACAGCCAGGGGTACACAGTGTACACAGTGAAACAGGGGTACACAGTTTTTTTTGTCTCAAAAAACTGACAAAACAAACAAACAAACAAACAAACAAACAAACAAACAAAACTACAACACCAAGCACTGGGCCTGACAGTGCACACTTCATTCTAGTACTTGGACAGAAGCAAGAGGATCAGGATTTCACTCATTTTAGGCTACATTACTAGTTGAAGACCTCCTGGGTTATGTGTCATAAATGAAACAATAATAGATAGCTTTCTTGTTGACAGCTTCCCGAGGTAGCACAGTGCATCACAATTAAGATATGGCACATGTGTGTGTGTGTATCTGTCTTGCCCCATCTCATCTTCTAAAGTTCCTAGGAATGTTTTCATTATGAAGTCTTTAACCTAATGACCTCTTTTCCTAAGTTCTCAATGGCAGACACCACAGCTGAGTTATGTTTCTGCTGACTTAACACCAAACATGAGGGCTGGGGGCACTGACACCATTTGCACATAGTAGAAGCACTAACTAAATAGAGATAAGTATTGGCAGGGTGGTGGGGGAACTCACCTTTAATCCCAGCACTCAGGAGATAGAGGCAGGCAGAGCTCTGTGTTTGAAGCCAACCTGGTCTATACAGTGAGTTCCAGGACAGCTAAGGCTATACAGAGAAACACTGTTTAAAAAAAAAAAAGCAACAAATCAAGCAATCCAATTAAAAAATGGGGTACTGACCTAAACAGAGAATTCTCTGTAGAGGAATATCAAAAGGCAGAGAAACACTTAAAGAAATGTTCAATGTCCTTAGCCATCAGGGAGATGCAAATCAAAATGACCCTGAGATTTCACCTTACACCCATCAGAATGGCTAAGATCAAAAACTTAAGTGACAAGACATGCTGGAGAGGCTGTGGAGAAAGGGGAACCCTCCTCCATTGCTGGTGGGAATGTAAACTTGTACAACCACTTTGGCAATCAATCTGGTGCTTTCTCAGACAATTAGGAATAGTGCTTCCTCAAGATCTAGTTATACCACTCCTAGGTATATATCCAAAAGTTGTTTAAGTACACAACAAGGACATTTGTTCAACCATGTTTATAGCAGCTTTATTTGTAAAAGCCAGAAGCTGGAAACACCCAGATGCCCCTCAGCTGAGTAACGGATGCAGAAATTGTGGTACATTTACACAATGGAATACTACTCAGCAATTAAAAACAAGGAAATCATGAGATTTGCAGGCAAATGGCGGGATCTAGAAAAGACCATCCTGAGTGAGGTATCCCAGAATCAGAAAGACACACATGGTATATATTCATGTATAAGTGGATACTAGACCTAAAAGATAGGATAAACATACTAAAATCTGTGCACCTAAAGAAGCTAAACATGAAGGAGGACCTGGGATAAGATCATCAATCTTCACTTAGAAAGACAAATAGAATGGACATTGGAAGTAGGAGTAAACAAGTAACAGGACAGGAGCCTACCACAGAGGGCCTCTGAAAGACTCTACCTAGCAGTCTATCAAAGCAGATGCTGAGACTCATAACCAAACCTTGAGCAGAGTTCAGGGAATCATATAAAAGAAGGGGAGTTAGTAAGATCTGGAGAGGACAGAGCTCCAAAGGGACCAAATATATCTGGGCACAGGGATCTTTTCTTAGACTGATTCTCCAACCAAGGATCATGCATGGATATATCCTAGAACCTCTGCTCGGATGGAGCTCATGGCAGCTCAGCATCCAACTGGGTTTCCCTAGTAAGGGGAACAGGGACTATCTTTGACATGAACTCAGTGGCTGGCTCTTTGACCTCCCCCCCACCTCCGAGGGAGGAGCAGTCTTGCTAGGCCACAGAGGAGGACATTGCAGCCAGTTCTGAAGAGACCTGATAAGCTAGGGTCAGATGGAAGGGGCGGAGGATTTTCCCTATCAGTGGACTTTGAGAGGGGCAGGAGGGAGATGAGGGAGGGAGGGTGGGATTGGGAGGGAATGAGGGAAGCGGCTACAGCTGGGATACAAAGTAAATAAACTGTAATTAATATTAAAAAATAAAAATTAAAAAAAAACTGAAACAAAAACAAAATAGAGACCTGCATTGAAATTATTAACAAGGCTTTCCCTTTTTTGTTACACGCAAGTTTTAAAATCTAATGACATCTTTCTTATATATTATATAATAATAAATATATATAATAAATATAGTCAAATAATTAAAATATTTGCAAAATTGCAATATGCTTCTTTCTTTCTTTCTTTTTTCACTTAGTAGGCTTAAATTATCAGTTGGAGTTGACAATTAAAATGGTTCTTAAAAATTAAACTTCTTAATACATATGAAGTATATATATATGTGTATATATATATATATATATGTATATATATATATATATTTGATGAGTCAGGTTTTTTCTCCCATTAATTGGAAATGGCAACATTTTAGACCAGACACAATTCTCCTTACCAATATTTTAAGAACAATTTGTAAGAAGACAGCTCTCCTCTTAAGACAGGATCTCTCTGCAGATAATCAAATTCTGTTGAATTTGCAAAATGATCTCCTTAGCCTCATTCAGTATCTTAGGCAGTAAGTGAGTGATTATGAGGACTCTTCAGTTCTAATGGAATAAAAATTTTTCTCAGATTTAAATGTCTTCTCTTGCATGCTTCATAAAGACATTTGCAATTAGTAGGGACTATGTAAAAATAAAAACTAAAACTTAAATGGAATTCTCACCATTTTCATTGTTTATTTTATTTTATTTTATTTTTGAGATTACCATAGAATTTCAACATTTCCTTCCCTTTCCTCTATACAAACCTTCCCATATATATCTGCCCTCTCTCTTTCAAATTCATGGTATCTTTTTTTCACTAATTGTTTTTTAAAATTTACATACTAGTTACTACACTTTATTCACTTTATATCCTGTCTGTAGCCCCCTTCTTGGTTTCCTCCCAGTCCCCATCCTCCCTCCCTCTTCTCCCTGAATGTCCCTCCCCTAGTCCACTGATAGGGAAGGTTCTTCTCACCTAGGTGATAGACCCTAGCTTATCAGGTCTCATCAAGGTTGGCTGCATTGTCTTCTTCTGTGGCCTGGTAAGTCTGCACTCTCCAAGGGGAGGTGATCAAAGAGCAGGCCAATCAGTTTCTGTCAGAGACATCCCTTGATCTCCATACTAGGGAATGATTTGGAGACTGAGTTTCCATTGGCTACATCTGTGCAGGAGTTATAGGTTATCTCCATGCATGATCTTTGGTTGGAGTGTAGGTCTCTGCAGGACCCCCTGGGTCCAGGGTTTTTGGCTCTGTTGTTCTCTTTGTGGAGCTCCTGTCCTCTCCATGTCTTTCTGTCTTCCACTTTCTTCTGTAAGATTCCCTATACTCTGCCCAAAGTTTGGCTATGAGTCTCAGTATCTGCTTTGATACCCTGCTGGGTAGTCTTTCTGCGGCCCTCTGTGGTAGGCTCTTGTCCTGTTCCTTGTATTCTCCTGCTTCTGATGTTTATCCCGTTTGCCCTTCTGAATGAGGATTGAGTATCTTCCTTAGGGTCCTCCTTGTTGTTTAGCTTTTTTAGGATTATAGAATTTTAGTATGTTTAACTTATACTATATATCTAATATCACTTATCAGTGAGTATATACCATGTGTGGTTTTTGGTTTTGGGTTGCCTCATTCAGGACGATCTTCTCTACTTCCATCCATTTGCCTGCAGATTTCATGATTTCCTTGTTTTTAATTGCTGAGTAGTATTTCATTGTGTAAATGTACCGCAATTTCTACGTCTATTCCTTGGTTGAGGGACATCTAGATACACCCATGAAAACACAGGATATAGATAACTTCATAACAAAAAAATCAAAAGAAAACAAACACACAAATACACTGAGGACACCAACTCCACAATAAAAGGAACTACCATTCATTGATCGCTAATATATATCAATATCCATGGTCTCAACTCTCCAATGAAAAGACACACTAACAGAATGGTTGTGGAAATAGGATCCAAAATTCTGCTGCATCCAAGAAACATGCCTCTGCAACAAAGACAGACACTACCTCAGAGTAAAGGGATGGAAAAAGGTTTTGAAGAAAATGACCCAGAAAACAAGCTGGAGTAGCCATCTTGGTATCTAATAAAATAGACTTTCAACCAAAATTAATCAAAAAAGATGAGGAGGGACATTTCCTTCTCATCAAAGGAAAAATCCACCATGAGGACATCACTAATTGTTATTGTATGTATATGTGTATGTATATATGTGTGTGCCTGTCCATGTGCATATGTGTTTGTATATGATGTATGTTTTATATGTATATGAGGTAAATGTGTGATGTATATGCATGTATATGTATATATATTCATAGACATAACTTGTTTAGTCCTTATGATATTGCATGCATGTGTTCAAGGTTGACTATTTGGTACTGGACAACTAATTGGTGTGCTCTTTCCTGCAGAAGACTATCTCTTCTGCATCCAAATTTCTCTGGTTGCCTATAGATTTTTGTGTAGGGCTGAGGTCTGTGGGCTTTGGCATGTCCACTTTGGCACGCCTATTGGTGGTGTCCGTATTAAGCTCACATTCGGCAGTCAGGTTTATAAAACTTTAAGGTTGTAGCTTCTGATATTGCTAGGAGACACAACTTCATAGTTTAATTTAAAGAAAAGTAGATGAAAAAGATTTTTGTTTGGATTTTGACCTTGAGAAAGGCCTCAAACAAATACAGGCATCAGTTACCTCATTATAAAGTTAGCTGTCTCCGAATCTCCCTCTTCCTCTAATGAGACATTCACATATTTGATCACTTTCAATTTTTTTTTGTTTATATAGATGCCTACCTGCTCAGGGCACTAGTATATTTTTGATTCATATCTTAGAATTTACACAGGGCTGTTGTATGTCTGATCATTGCATCATGCTTTAGTTATCATTTTGCCCTTTCCTGTAGAGTTTAGCGGGATAGATAGTTATGTTTTTAAATCACGTTTTTACGAGTTGTATGAAAATAAAAGCTTATGTCTACGGACCAACGACATTCCCTCAGTAATTTCAAAATTAGAATCAGAGAGTCACAGTTAGGTCATAAATATTGGTAAAGTCAAGGTGTCTGTAGGAGCAGGAAGTGGCTAGTAGAGAAATCATTCCATACTCTCCAAATAGAGCAAGCTAGGCAAAAATTTAAATGTATGTAAATTAAGATGTACATATTGATTAACTCTTTGTGCACTGTCAGCTAGCAGCAATCAATGTCTGGCTACCCGAAAGGCCATGAACCAGACTCATTCACGCAGGCAATGAACCTGAGAGTCAAAGTCATCAGAGCAGAGAGGAGGCTTAAGATTTCAGTCCAAGAAGTTTCAATGATGTTTTAAAAATGTTGTATACTATCCAATTTCATAATTTGTATGCTAAGCAGGAAGGAATGGCAGGCTTCCTGTGTGTCTGAGCAAGGGGTGTTATTCCTTTCATAACACAGAAACAATGTGCCAGCCGGTGTCATCTGGTGGAAGATGATATCACCACATTTCATCTTTTACATACAGAAGGAGTTTGGCTAGTTTAAAAATTCAGATGTGTTTCCTTAATATTGGCCAAAATTGGGGGCTGGAGATGTAGCTCAGAGGCGTATGCTTGCTGGCACACCCCAAGCTCCAAACTGTGCCTTCATCATGGACAAAATAAATAAAAAAAAAATTTCTGTAAAAACATTGCCGAAAAGCACGTTTGTTGCTGTTGTACTCAAGTCTGAGAAAGTGAATCAAAACAACATGCAAGGAGCAGCAGCCACGGAGGGAGAGCACAGCTAGCTTTAACAAACGTTTTGTAGTGTGCTGATAGAACCGTGGCGTGGCCTGCTGTTCACTTTGCAGTCCTCAGTAGCATTCGGGAGCCTCCATCATTTATTGAAATTGCTTACTGGGGCTCTCCTCACATGTGTGTCTTGTGGCCAGATGCTCAGTGAGACTACTGTAGAGAAAACTATTTTTCTTTGGTGAGTGGCTATCAATTGGAGGCCTCTTCCTCTCTTCTTTGAATTCTTTATTTCCCAGAAATGAGTATTATCTTTATATTTCTGGTTCCTGAAATTTATACTGATACAAAATATATTCACATTATAACTATTTGTCTTTTTATAATTTTTTAATATTTTGAGATTATAATTATTCTTTACATTTCAATGCAACCTATTTTGTGTTAGTTATTAACTCTTCTTTTTTAAATTTAATTTAAATTTATTAATTAGACTTTATTCATGTTGTATCCCCCCATAAGCCCTTTCCTCCTCCCCTCCCAGTCCCACCTGCCCTCCCCCTTCTTCACGAATGCCCTTACCCAAGTCCACTGATAAGGGAGGTCCTCTTCTCCTTCTTTCTGATCTTAGTCTATCAGATCACATCAGGACTGGCTGCATTGTCATCTTCTGTGGCCTGGTAAGGCTGCTCCCCCCTTAGGGGGAGGTGACCAAAGAGCAGGCCAATCAGATTATGTCAGAGGCAGTCCCTCTTCCCATCACTATGTAAGCCACTTGGACACTAAACTACCATGGGCTATATCTGTGCAGGGGTTTTAGGTTATCTCCATGCATGGTTCTTGGTTGGAGTATGAGTCTCTGGGAAGATCCCTGTGTTGAAATTTTCTGGTTCTGTTGCTCTCCTTGTAGAGTTCCTGCCCTCACCAGATCTTACTATTTCCCACTTCTTACATAAGATTCCATGCACGTTGCCCAACAGTTGGTCATAAGTTTCGGCGTCTGCTTTGATAGTCTGCAGGACATAGCTTTTCAGAGACCCTCTGTGGCAGGTTCCTAGGTTGTTTCCTGTTTTCTTCTTCTTCTGATGTCCATCCTCTTTGCCTTTCGGGATTGGGATAGAGCATTTTAGTCAGGGTCTTCTCTCTTAATTACTTTCTTTAGATGTACAGATTTTAATAGGTTTATCTTATGTTATATGTCTATATGAGTGAGTATAGACCGTGTGTGTCTTTCTGTTTCTGGGACAGCTCACTCAGGATGATCCTTTCCAGATCCCACCATTTACCTGCAAATTTCATGATTTCCTTATTTTTCATTGCAGAGTAATACTCCATTGTGTAGATGTACCACAATTTCTGCATCCATTCTTCAGTTGAGGGGCATCTGGGCTGTTGCCAGCTTCTGGCTATTAAAATAAAGCTGCTACAAACATGGATGAGCAAACGTCCTTATTGTGTATTTGAGCCTCTTTTGGATATATGCCTAGGAGTGGTATGGCTGGATCTTGAGGAAGCACTATTCCTAGTTGTCTGAGAATGTGCCAGACTGATTTCCAGAGTGGTTGTACAAGTTGACATTCCCACCAGCAGTGGA
>NW_026585797.1:9797056-9802498 GCF_907164565.1 Psammomys obesus
CTGTGCTGTTGGTGTTCTGTTCAGGCAGTTGTCTCCTGTGCCAATGAATTCTAGGGTATTCCCCACTTTTTCTTCTAACCAGTTTAATGTGTCTGGTTTTATGTTGAGGTCTTTGATCTACTTGGATTTTAGTTTTGTGCAGGGTGATAAGTATTGATCTACTTGCATTTTTCTGCATGTAGACATCCAGTTAGACTAGCACCATTTGTTGAAGATGCTGTCTTTTTTTTTATTGAATGGTTTTGGCATCTTTGTCAAAGATCAGGTGTCCATAAGTTTGTAGGTTTATTTCTGGTTCTTCTGTTCAGTTCCATTGATCCACCATTCTGTTTCTATGCCAGTACCATGGAGTTTCTATAATTGTTGCTCTATAGTACAGCTTAAGATCAGGGATGGGGATACCTCCAGAAGATCTTTTATTGTAGAGGATTGTTTTAGCAATTCTGGTTTTCTTGTTATTCCATATGAAGGTGAGAATCTTTCTTTCCAGATCTGTAAAGAATTGTGTTGGTAATTTGATAGGAATTGTATTGAATCTGTAGATTGCTTTTGGTAAGATGGCCATTTTTACTATGTTAATCCTGCCAAGCCATGAGCATAGGAGATCTTTCCATCTTCTGATATCTTCTTCTAATTCTTCAGAGATTTGAATTTTTTTTTTTCATACAAATCTTTGACTTGCTTGGTTAGGGTTACACCAAGGTACTTTGTCATTTGTGGCTATTATGAAGGGTGTTGTTTCCCTAATTTCTTATCATCCCATTTGTCTTTTGTATACAGGATGGCTACTGATTTTTTTAGAGTTAATTTCGTATCAGGCCACATTGCTGAAGGTGTTTATCAGCTATAGGAGTTTCCTGGTAGAGTTTTGGGGATCACTCATATATACTATCATATCATCTGCAAATAGTGATAATTTGACATCTTCCTTTCCAATTTGTATCCCCCTGATCTTCTTCAACTGTCTTATTTCTCTAGCAAGGACTTCCAGAACTATGTTGAAGAGATGTGGATAGAGTGGGCAGCCTTGTCTTGTCCCTGATTTCAGTGGGATTGCTTTAAGTTTCTCTCCGTTCAGTTTGATGTTGGCTATAGGCTTGCTGTATATTGCCTTTACTATGTTTAGATATGTGCTTTGTATCCCTGATCTCTCCAGTACTTTAAACATGAATGGATGTTGGATTTTGTCAAACGCTTTTTCAGCATCTAGGGAGATTATCATGTGGTTTTTTTCTTTCAGTTTGTTAATATGGTGGATCACATTGATGGATTTCTGTATATTGAACCACCCCTGCATACCTGGGATGAAGCCTACTTGGTCATAGTGGATAATATCTTTGATGTGTTTTTGTATTAGGTTTGCAAGTATTTTGTTGAGTATTTTTGCATCAATGTTTATAAGGGAGATTGGCCTGAAATTCTCTTTCTTTGTTGGGTCTTTGTGAGGTTTAGTTACCCAGGTAACTGTGGCTTCATAGAATGAGTTTGGTAATGTTCCTTTTGTTTCTATTTTGTGGAATAGTTTGAAGAGAATTGGAGTTAGCTCTTCTTTGAAGGTCTGGTAGAATTCTGCACTGAAGCCATCTGGTCCTGGGCTTTTTTTGGATGGGAGATGTTCAATGACTGCTTCTATTTCCTTGGGGGATATAAGAATATTTAATTAATTTACCTGGTCCTGATTCAGCTTTGGTAAGTCAAATCGATCAAGAAAATTGTCTGTTTCATTTAGATTTTCAAATTTTGTAGCATATAGACTTTTAAAGTAAGTCCTAATGATTGTTTGGATTTCCTCAGTGTCTGTCGTTATGTTTCCCTTTTCGTTTCCTATTTTGTTGATTTGGATGGTGTCTCTCTGCCTTTTAGTTAGCTTGGCTAAGGGCTTGTCTATCTTGTTGATTTTCTCAAAGAACCAGCTCTTGGTTTCATTGATTCTTTGAATTGTTTTATTTGTTTCTAATTGATTGATTTCAGCCCTGAGTTTGATTATTTCCAGCCATCTACTCCTCTTTGGTGTGTCTGCTTCTTCTTTTTCTAGGGTTTTTAAGTAAGCCATTAAGTTGCTTGTATGATCTGTCTCGAATTTCTTCTTGAAGGCCCTTAGTGCTATGAACTTTCCTCTTAGCACTGCTTTCATTGTGTCCCATAAGTTTGGGTATGTTGTGTCTTCATTTTCATTGAATTCTAGGAATACTTTAATTTCTTTATTTCTTTTCTGACCCAGCAATCATTTAGTAGCAAGTTGTTCAGTTTCTGTGTGTGTGAAGGCCTTTTGCTATTTTTTTCTTTGAGGTCCAGCTTTAGTCCTTGGTGATCAGATAGGATACAAGGAATTATTTCAATCTTCTTGTATCTTTTGAGTCTTGTTTTGTGACCAACTATATGGTCTATTTTGGAGAAGGTTCCATGAGGTGCTGAGAACAAAGTAAGTTCTTTTGTGTTTGGGTGAAAGGTTCTGTAGATGTCTGTTAGGTCCATTTGATTCATGACCTTTGTCAGAGTTATTGTTTCTTTGTTTAATTTCTGTTTTGTTGACCTGTCCTTTGTTGAGAGTGGGGTGTTGAAGTCTCCCACTATTAATGTGTGGGGATCTATGTGTGGTTTAAGTTTTATCAATGTTTCTTTTACAAACAAACGTGGGTGCTCTTGTATTTGGGGCATAGATGTTCAGGATTGTGATGTCTTCCTGGTGGAATTTTCCCTTAAAGCGTATGAAGTGTCCTTTCCCATCTCTTTTTATTAATTTTGGTTGAAAGTCTATTTTATCAGATATTAGAATGGCTACTCCTGCTTGCTTCTTGGGTCCATTTGCTTGGAAAGTCGTCTTCCAACCCTTTACCCTCAGGTAATGTCTATCTTTGTAGCTTAGGTGTGTTTCTTGTATGCAACAGATTGCTGGGTTTTGTTTATGTATCCATTCTGTTAGTCTGTGTCTTTTTATTGGAGAATTGAGTCCATTGATGTTGAGGTAGATTAATGACCAGTGGCTGTTAGATCCTTTGATTTGGATGTTGGCTGAGGTCATAAGGTTTTGTGCTTGGTTGCTTTTTGTTTTACTTTAGTGAGGTTAATTATTTCCTGTGTTTTCTTGAAAGTAGCTAGTTTTCTTGGGTTGTATTTTCCCTTTCTAGTGTCTTCTGTAATGCTGGATTTGTTTGTAGGTATTGTTGAAATTTGTTTTTGTCATTGAATATCTTGTTTTCTCCGTCTATGAGGACTGAGAGTTTTGCTTGGAATAGTAGCCTGGGTTGGCATCTGTGTTCTCTTACGGTCTGCATAATATCCATCCAGGCCCTTCTGTCTTTCATAGTCTCTGTTGAAAAGTCAGGTGTGATTCTAATGGGTTTGCCATTATATGTTATTTGGCCTTTTTCTCTTGCAGCTTTTAGTATTTTTTTCTTTGTTCTGTATACTTACTGTTTTGATCATTATGTTGCAGAAGGATTTTCTTTTCTTGTCTAATTCATTGGGTGTTCTGTAGGCTTCTTGTATTCTTATTGGCCTCTCCTTTAAGTTGGGGAAATTTTCTTCAATGATTTTGTTGAAGATATTTTCTAGGCATTGGAGCAGGGAATCTTCTTTTTCCTCTATTCCTATTATTCTTAGGTTTTGTCTTTTTATGTTGTCTTGAATTTCTTGGACGGTCTATGTCAGGAATTTTTTAGATTTAACATTTTCTTTGACAGATACATCATTTTCTTCCATTGTATCTTCCACACCTGAGATTCCTTCTTCCATCTCTTGTAGTTTATTGGTTATGCTTACCTCTGTAGTTCCTGTTTTCTTCCCTAAGTTCTTTCTCTCCACAATTTCCTCCATTTGTGTTTTCTTTAATTTTTCCAATTGTATCTTCAGATTTGAGCCTTTTTGTTGATTGCCTTCACCTGTCTGACTGTTTTTCCTTCAATTCCTTCAGCTCTTTGTTTGACAATCCTCTGTTTCTTTTATTTCTTTCAGTGATTTAAGCATTTCCAATCTAAAGGCCACAAACTGTTTGGCTGCAACTTCCTCTATTTCTTTATGGATGGCCCTAATCTGTTTGAGTTTATCTTCCTCTATGTCTTTACGTATCTTATTTGTTTCCTCTGTTATCATCTTCATGAGCATAGTTGTTAGGTCATCTTGGATTTCAGTTATGCTGGGGTGTCCAGGGCTACTTGCCCCTGGATAACTGGGTTTTGGAGATGCCATATTGCTCTGTCTTTTGTTGGTTGAGCTTTTATGCTGGCCTCTACCCATTGGCCTATCTTAGGTGTTTGGATTTAGTTTCTGGTGGTTCCTGGGATCCTGTGGTGGAGATAATCCCCTTGGCAGGAAGATGGTTTTTCCTGAAGGAAGCCTTCTGAGGTTTTTGGATATAGTCACTGGATGGCCAGTGTTTTTCAGGAGTTTCCACTGCTCACCTCAGGCATAGAGACCTGAATTGCCCTTGTTATTCAAGAGGGCTCTCCTCTCACCCGGAGAAGTCTTGAAGACAGCTGCCCTGCTTCTGGGTTTCTTGCTGTAAATTTAGTGATCTGCAGCTCTAACCTGTGTGTCCTGTGGTTTGGTCAGTTTTGTTAGGGGTAACTGGTTGCCCCTTGGAGCAGTATCTGGGGATTGTTCTTGGGGATTCTGGGCTTCTGTAGGTTGGAGGTTGGGGTCTGTGCCCCAGTACCCAAGCGATAATCTGTGGTGGGTGGGTACCGCACTCCTGGTAACAGCAGGTTATCTGGCACACAGCAGGTCCCTGGGTTGGGCAGGTCTACGGGCCCCTTTCCAGCAATATATTGGGTAGCCTAAGTCAGGCCCCTTTGCTTCATTCCCTGTGAGGATTTCTTCCAACAGGGACTCCCAGTCTCTGTTGCCCTGGGGCGCACAGCTCTGTCTGTGTTGAAGAGCTGGGCTCGCAGCTGGAGCCCAGTTCAGTGATGGCGGCTCATACCCTTTGGTCTGCGATCCTTTTTCCAGGGAAAGACTGGGTGATCCAAGTCAGTACCGTTTCCTTCCTTCCCTGTGGGGTTTTCTCGAGACTGGGACTCCCAGTCTCTAGTGTTTTTTGTGCCCACCGATCAGCCTGGGAAGGTGGTGGGTCATGCAGGCGTGTGGCTCTGGTCTGGTGTTCTAGTGCCTGCGGGACCCAGGATGTCTTCTGCGTTCTGGCTGGGTGGCCTGAGCGTGGACCCGACTGATTCCCATGCCGTGGGGGTTTCCTCTCACCTGGGAAACACGATCGCTGTTGTTTTAGGGCCCAGAGTTCAGTCTCTTGGTCCTTGCATGGAAAATGTTGTCCTGCTCCTCAGATGTAGTGTTCTCCTGGCGCTGCCATCTTGTCCCCTCATTAACTCTTCTTATAGGAAACATTTAACTTCCATTTTTCAAGTACTTGATAAATTTGTATCATTTGATTTGGCTACCATGTTTTTTTTTTTTTTTTTTTTTTTTTTTTTTTTTTTTTTTTTTTTT
>NW_026585797.1:9802508-9804027 GCF_907164565.1 Psammomys obesus
TTTTTTTTTTTTTTTTTTTTTTTTTTTTTTTTTTTTTTTTTTTTTGTAGAGTGGTCTGGGCAATTCAGATGAGAAAGCTTTGAGCAAAAGTGATACATGTACCTTCCACTGGGAATGTCATATTATCTGTGGAATGTTTGATAAATTATTATTTTCTCTAATGAGTTGATTACCGGATAGGCAAAATGGGCAGTTCTCCAGCACACTAAGTCCCTAGGTAATGAAAAATTCCCCTTGCATATTTACAATGACTGTATATTGGGAAAGAGATGTAATTACATTTCTAGGCATTGAGATTGAGGAGATAATTTATTGCAGTAAATTCTAGCTTTTCTTGACTCGTTTCTGTATGGTGTTCCATTTCACAATGTTAGATACCATTACTTTTAAAAATTAACTCATTAGTTTGTTTTTATTGAAAATAACTTTTTCATACATTATATTCTGATAATGCTTTCCCTTCCATGTCTCCTCCCAGACCTTCCCGATATCCTTACCCATCCAACTCCACATCTTCTTTGTCTCTTTCTTTAGCAAACAAACAGGCACCTGGGCATAATTGCACATACCTGTAATCCCAGCAGAGGCAAGTGGATTTCTGAGTTTGAGGCCAGCTAGTCTAAAAAGTGAATCTAGGGCAACCTGGATTGGCTACAAAAGGAAACCCTATCGGAGAAAAAAAAAATTAAAAGAAAAAGAAATTCTGGCTTCTTGTTATTCCATATGAAGTTGAGAAATTTTCTTTCCAAGACTGTAAAGAATTGTGTTGGTAATTTGATAGGAATTGCATTGAATCTGTAGATTGCTTTTGGTAAGATGGCATTTTTACTATGTTAATCCTGCCAAGCCATGAACATGGGAGATCTTTCCATCTTCTGATATCTTCTTGTAATTCTTTCTTCAGAGACTTGAATTTTTTTTCATACAAGTCTTTGACTTGCTTGGTTAGGGTTACACCAAGGTACTTTATGTCATTTGTGGCTATTGTGAAGGATGTTTTTTCCCTAATTTCTTTCTCAGCCCTTTTGTCTTTTGTATACAGGAGGGCTACTGATTTTTCTGAGTTAATTTTGTATCTGGCCACTTTGCTGAAGATGTTTATCAGCTGTAGGAGTTCCCTGGTAGAATTTTTGGGGTCACTCAGGTGTACTATCATATCAGTAATAAAAACTGCATGGCTGGCATAGAAACAGAATGGTGGTTCAATGGAACCGAACAGAAGACCCACAAATAAACCCACAAGCTTATGGACACCTGATCTTTGACAAAGATGCCAAAACCATTCAATAAAAAAAAAGACAGCATCTTCAACAAATGGTGCTGGTCTAACTGGATATCTACATGTAGAAAAATGCAAGTAGATCAATACTTATCACCCTGCTCAAAACTAAAGTCTAAGTGGATCAAAGACCTCAACATAAAACCAGACACATTAAACTGGTTAGAAGAAAAAGTGGGGAATACCCTAGAACTCATTGGCACAGGAGACAACTGCCTGAACAGAACACCAACAGCACAG
>NW_026585797.1:9807027-9832425 GCF_907164565.1 Psammomys obesus
TCCACTGCTGGTGGGAATGTCAACTTGTACAACCACTCTGGAAATCAATCTGGCTCATTCTCAGACAACTAGGAATAGTGCTTCCTCAAGATCCAGTCATACCACTCCTAGGCATATATCCAAAAGAGGCTCAAGTACACAATAAGGACATTTGCTCAACCATGTTTGTAGCAGCTTTATTTGTAATAGCCAGAAGCTGGAAATAACCCAGATGCCCCTCAACTGAAGAATGCATACAGAAATTGTCATCCATCTACACAATAGAATATTACTCAGCAATGAGAAACAAGGAAATCATGAAATTTGCAGGTAAATGGTGGGACCTGGAAAGGATCATCTTGAATGAGCTGTCCCAGAAACAGAAAGACACACATGGTATATAGTCACTCATATAGACATATAATATAGGATAAACCTACTAAAATCTGTACATGTAAAGAAACTAGTCAAGAGAGAGGACCCTGACTAAAATGCTCAATCCCCATCCCAAAAGGCAAAGGGGATGGACATCAGAAGAAGAAGAAGTAGAAGAAGAGGAGGAGGAGGAGGAGGAGGAGGAGGAAGAAGAAGAAGAAGAAGAAGAAGAAGAAGAAGAAGGAAGAAGAAGAAGAAGAAGAAGAAGAAGAAGAAGAAGAAGAAGAAGAAGAAGAAGAAGAAGAAGAAGAAGAAGAAGACAGGAAACAAGAAGTTAGGAACTTGCCACAGAGGACCTCTGAAAGGCTCTGCCCTCCAGACTATCAAAGCAGATGCTGAGACTTATGGCCAACTGTTGGGCAGAGTACATGGAATCTTATGTAAGAAGTGGGAAATAGTAAGGTCTGGAGAGGACAGGAACTCCACAAGGAGAGCTACAGAACCAGAAAATTTGAACACAGGGCTCTTCCCAGAGATTCATACTCCAACCAAGTACCATGCATGGAGATAACCTAGAACCCCTGCACAGATGTAGCCCATGGCAATTCAGTGTCCAAGTGGGTTACATAGTAATGGGAAGAGGGACTGCCTCTGACATAATCTGATTGGCCTGCTCTTTGGTCACCTCCCCCTGAGTGGGGAGCAGCCTTACCAGGCCACAGAAGATGACAATGCAGCCACTCCTGATGAGGTCTGATAGACTAAGATCAGAAGGAAGGAGAGGGTGACCTCCCTTATCAGTGGACTTGGGTAGGGGCATTCGTGAAGAAGGGGGAAGGAAGGTGGGATTAGGAGGGTAGGAGGGAGGGGTTTTGAGGGGATACAAAGTAAATAAAGTATAACTAATAAAAGTTAAAAAGAAGAAAAAGAAAGCAAATAGAACATAAAAATTCAGCAGAAATAAAATAAAGCAAACAGACAACAAACAAACACAAAATCAAGAAAAGCATGCATAAGAAGCACACATACAAGAACATGCACAAGTTTTGTAAAAACAGGAAACTGAGTTAGAGTTGGGGGCTGTCTCTGACTCTGTTGCCTCCCTTTGAACTCTTTTCTCTATCTGGGCTGCTTCATCTAACCTCAATAGGAAAGGATGCACCCAGTCTTACTGCTAGTTGATATGCCAAAGGTATCTGATATCCATGGGAGGCCTCCTCTTTTCTGAAGCGAAAGGGAGGGGAAGTGTATGGGGGGAGGAGGGAAAGACTGGGAAAAAAGGAGGGAAGGGAGACTGCAGTCAGATCTAAAATAAATAAATAAATGAATGAATAAATAAATAAATAAATAAACACCACAAAATCAACTATAATAAATAAGCAAAAAGACAAGTAAGGTACAAAATGCCCAAAGCATTATGGGTCATTTTGTGTTGGCCATCTACTGATGGAAACAGTCCTCACTTGAGTGCGGTTTGTGTACTCATTGAGGTTCCATTGGAGAAAACCATTTTCTCCTTTGCAAGTGGTTGTCAGTTAGAGACAGCTTCTGGTTTAGGGGTTGGAACTTGTGTTCAAGCCTTTCTTAGCACTGGGATTCCATCTGGTTTAAACCTGTGCTGGTCTTGTGCATGTTCCCAGTCTCTGTGAGTTCTAATGTGCCTCAGTCCTGTTTGTCTAGAACCCCCAACCATCTCAAACAATCTTTCTTGTCCTCTTCTGCTTTGTTCCCTGAGCACCATTTATGACTGAGGGTTGCAAGGTCTTTCTCTCTCCACACATTGTCCTGTTGTGGGTCTATGTATTAGTTCCCCTCCCATGCTAGAGAAAGCTTCTTTGATGCTGGCTGAGATAGACACCAGTTTATGGATATGTGAAATCACTTTATTGTTGTGTTGCTTTAGTAGAGAAATAGTATTTGGTTTTTCCCTAGGTTCATGGTCTATCTAGTTTCAGGTTCTTGGCCACCCAAGGAGTGTGGACATGAGTTCCATCTCATGGAGTGGGTCTTAAATGCAATCAAATGATGGTTACTCCCATAACTTTTCAGCCACTTTTGTGCCAGTGTATCATGCAGAGAGGTCACCATTGGAGATGAAAGGTTTTGTGACAGGGCTAGTGCTTAGCCTTCTCCTCTGGAAGCATGCAAAATATCTTCTAGTACCATAAACACTAGTAAATAGATGTGAAGGCCTTAGGTAGGCTTCACCTAGGCTTCTCCATGTTCAGTCACATACAGATATTGTCTTAAGCAGGAAGGCCTTACCATGAGTTTGTGGAGGGAAACCAATAGTGTTTTCAGGGGAAGTTATGAGGCTCTTTGGCCAACAACTCAATTAGATGTAAGCTATTCATGGCACTGGAGGTTTTACTTGGTGCCAAGAGAGGTCTAGATGGGGCTTTGTCTTTCCCAGTATTTGATTAGATTTCTTTCATATATATATATATATATATATATATATATATCACATATTTATAATATTATATATACATATATGTATACACACACACATGAAGAAAAATTAAAAGTTTTCACTCACAGCAGCAATGGAGGAGTGTTCCCCTTATTCCACACCCTTGCCAGCATTAGCTGTCATTTATTTTATTGCTCTTAGATACTCTGGCTATTACAAGATGGAATCTCAAAGCAGTTTTGATTTGCATTTCTGTGATGATGAAGGATGTTGAATACTTCTTTAAGTGTTTCTCAATGTTTCTGTTTTGTCTTTTGAGAATTCTGTTTAGATATGTACCCCATTTTTAAAATTGGGTTATTTGTTTTCTCGATGATTAGTTTTCTTTAGTTCTTCATATATTTTAGAAATTAGCCCTCTATTGGATATGTAATTGGTTATAATAATTTCTCTTCTGTGATGTCCTTTGCCACACAGAAGCTTTTCAGTTTCATGAGGTCCCATTGATTAATCATTGAGTTTGGTGCCTGTGCTATCAGTGTTCTGGTCCCCCCTATCAGTGGACTTGGCAAGGGGCACGGTGGAGATGAGGGAGGGAGGGAGGGACTGGGAGAGAATGAGGGATGGGGACACGGCTGGGATACAGAGTTAATAAAATGTAACTGATAAGAAAAAAATAAAATTCAAAAAATAAAAAAAAACAAAACAAAACAAAAAAAAAAGAAAGTTTTTTTTCCTGTGCCAGTGAGTTCAAAATTATTCCCCACTCTCTCTTCTTTCAGATTCAGTATATCTGGCTTTACATTGAGATTATTGTTAAATTAAGAGTTAAGTTTTTTACAGGGTACTAAATATGGATTTATTTGCATTCTTCTGCATGTATCCATCCAGTTTGACCAGTACTGTTTGTTGAAGATGCTGTCTTTTTTTCTAGTCTATATGTCTTCCTTGTTTATTTAAAAAAAAATCAGGTATCTGTAGGTGTATCAACTTATTTCTGTGTATTCAGGTTGACCCCACTGATCAATGTGTCTATTTTCATGTCAATACTATGCTTTTTTATTACTATAACTCTTCAATACAATTTGAATTTGCGGCTGGTGATGCCTCTAACAGTTCATTATTATTACTCACGATTGTTTCGGATCTCCTGTTTTTCATTTGTTTGTTTGTTTTTGTGTGTTTGTGTGTTTCCATGTGAAGCTAGAAACTGTTGAAAGGACAATTCTATCAAGAATTGTATTATAATTTTGATAGCAATTGCACTGAATCTGCATATTGCTTTTGGTAGATACCATTTTTTAATAAACAAGTTACATGTATTCACTAATTATAAAATCTTTCCAGTCCTTGCTCGATTTGTTTCAGGTTCAGTATTTAGTGCATAGACCCTCTCTGCAGTAACTTACTAAATGAATTTTGTTGCTCATGGACATTTGGACTCCTTGCCATTGAACAATTGTGTACATATACAGAAAATGTTGGCAGTATGAGTGAGACCACATGCTTTAATCTCAAAAGTCATCTGAGAAATCCTGTACTAAGAAGAAGCCTGTCCTTTTATTGCACAAGTTTATAAGCTTTGATGATATTTAGGTCATAAATGAAAGATGTTTATGATGAATGTTTTCTGTGAAACTCTCCAGTATCTGGGGAAATCTTTTATCTATTGTTATTGTCTCTTACTAACAAATGAGCTCAGCCTATACTCACCAGTTATGTCAATATCTACCATGCTACAGAAAGTGTAGTCGTATGTGAGTCGTATGCCTCTGTGAGTATGTGTACATATGAGTATGTACATGTATGTGGGTCCATGTATGTAAATGTATGTTTATGTGCGTATATATGTACATATGTGTCTATATGTGTGTGCAACATGTTGCATATATTGTATAAACAATGTTGAATTTCAAGATGGTAAAACGCAGGAATTACCTCTCATTAAGCTGTGTGATTTATTATCTTTATTTGCAAGTTATGTAAACGTTTTGTTATATATGTGTATATGTATTGAATATGATGGTATTTTTAAAACCCATACAAGCATGTAATATTTCCCCTCATAACCTCCTTTCCTTCCACTTTAGTCCCTCTCCAACTAGTCCTCTTTGTTACCTTAGAAAATGTTTCTTCTACTTTCACGTCACATAAACATACATTGTGCATCTCTAGAAAGTTCAGGAACATACATATGAGGAAATGTGTTTGTATTTCAGAAACTGGTTTTTGTCACTTAATATGATCATCTTCAGCGCCATCAGCTGAAAGAAATACTTTTGTACTTTGTGAGTGAAATATCTCATTGTTTCCATATAATACCCTTTATTTATACTTTCATCTATTTAACGTATAGTCTGGCTCAGCATAGTGTTCTGAGTAGAGCTGGAGTAAACATAGATGTACAGTTTCCTGTTCTCTGCTGACTTAGAGTCCTTGGGGAAATAATCAGTAGTCTGACTGAGTTTTACGGTAGCTCTCTTTTCACCTCCTTGAGGCAAACTGATTTCCATACTAGCTGGTTTTGTTTGTATTGCTGTCACACTGAAAATCTTGCCAGCATTTGTTGAAATTATTTTTTATTTTTAATTTTTCCTCATTTAAATTCTTTTTGTGATTTTAAAAAAGTTAAAGAAAAATAATTACATCATTTCACCTCCAACCCTTCCCATATATGCTCTCATGCCCTCTCAAATTATGATTTCTTTTTCTTTGTTATTGGTAAATGTATATATTCATGAGTATATAAACACAATCTTCTAAGTCTGTTTAATGCTGCTTGTTCACTTGTATATGTATGATTTCAGGGCTGAGCCCTTGGTAGTGGATAACCAGACAGGAGGCTCATGCCCGGAGAAGACTAATTTTCCTGCTCTCAGCAGGTCAAGTATTTGGCTAGGGTAGGAGCCCCTTAAGATTTCCGCCTCTCATGTTAGCATGTCCTTTGGTATTGTCACTGTTCAGATATTATTTAGGCAGCCACATTGTTGAGGTATCAGAAGTACAGCTTCCCTGTCATTTCTAGGAGACACAATATCACAGCACACTTCCTGGCTGTCTGACTCTTACAGCCTTTCTGCCTTCTCTCCTTACTTGGACACCCCACAATCACTTGTTCTCTGTATTTTGACCAGCTGTAGGTTTTTGTAATGATCGATATCTGCTGCAATGACAAGTTTTTTTTTTTTTTTATGAGAACTAAGAACTACACTTATCTATGGGCGTAAGGACAAGTATTTAGAATACAGTTAGGAACCATGCTGCTTTAATAAAGTGAAGTTATACTTTTCCCTCTAAGATCCTCTAGTTCACTATCCCTGCATAATTGGCAAGAGTATTTATTTATTTATTTATTATTTTTATTAACTACACTTTATTCACTTTGTATCTCCCCATAAGCCCCTCCCTCCTCCCCTCCCAAACCCACCCTCCCACCGCCTTCTTCACGCATGCCCCTCCCCAAGTCCACTGATAGGGGAGGTCCTCCTCTTCTTTCTGATCTTAGTCTATCAGTTCTCATCAAAAGTGGCTGCATTGTCTTCTTCTGTGACCTGGTGAGGCTGCTCCCCCCTCAGGGGGAGGTGATCAAAGAGCAGGCCAATCAGTTTATGTCAGGGGCAGTCCCTCTTCCCATTACTATGTAACCCACTTGGACACTGAATTGCCATGGGCTACATCTGTGCAGGGGTTCTAGGTTATCTCCATGCATGGTACTTGGTTGGAGTATGAGTCTCTGGGAAGACCCCTGTGTTCAAATTTCTGGTTCTGTTGCTCTCCTTGTGGAGTTCCTGTCCTCTCCAGATCTTACTATTTCCCACTTCTTACATAAGATTCCATGTACTCTGCCCAACAGTTGGTCATAAGTCTCAGCGTCTGCTTTGATAGTCTGCAGGGCAGAGCCTTTCAGAGGCCCTCCGTGGTGGGTTTCTAGCTTGTGTTCTGTTTTCTTCTTCTTCTTCTGATGTCCATCCTCTTTGCCTTTTGGGATGGGGATTGAGCATTTTAGTCAGGGTCTTCTCTCTTGATTAGTTTCTTTAGATGTACAGATTAGTAGGTGTATACTATATTACATGTCTATATGAGTGACTATATACCATGTGTGTCTTTCTGTTTCTGGGACAGCTCACTCAGGATGATCCTTTCCAGATCCCACCATTTACCTGCAAATTTCATGATTTCCTTGTTTTTCATTGCTGAGTAATATTCTATTGTGTAGATATACCACAATTTCTGCATCCATTCTTCAGTTGAGGGGCATCTGGGCTGTTGTCAGCTTCTGGCTATTACAAATAAAGCTGCTACAAACATGGTTGAGCAAATGTCCTTATTGTGTACTTGAGCCTCTTTTGGATATATGCCTAGGAGTGGCATGGCTGGATCTTGAGGAAGCATTATTCCTAGTTGTCTGAGAATGTGTCAAATTGCTTTCCAGAGTGGTTGTACAAGTTTACATTCCCACCAGCAGTGGAGGAGGGTTCCCCTTTCTCCACAGCCTCTCCAGCATGTGTTGTCACTTGAGTCTTTCATCTTGGCAATTCTGATGGGTGTAAGGTGAAATCTCAGGGTCGTTCTGATTTGCATTTCCCTGATGGCTAATGAGGTTGAGCATTTCTTTAAGTGTTTATTTTTATGACCAAGCATAATTTCCTTCTTGTTGAGTAGGCCTTGTGTTCTGTTAGACCCAATGTTGAGTGCCCCCATTGAATCTTTAGGGATACCCTGTCATGCTGTTATTGTGCTTAATAGGTATCATGGTTGGTAGGATTACTGATAGCTCACATTCCTTGGAAGCTCAAATAGCACCTTTTGTCACTATGAAACATGGTGCTCAGGGAGGAGGCTTATGGGAAGATCCCACTGGAATCCTGAGCTCTGTGTCTGAAGAGTATGGTGTTTGAAGTAACAGGGACTTGTTTTTAACTTCTTTGATGAAATTCATGGGCAACATAAGGAGCTTATACGTTTTGGAAGTTTCTTGAACTCCCCTTAGTAACAACCTATGAACAGGTTTCTTACTTCCCCCAGTGGGGTTTCTGTCAGATAGTCTATAACTCTTGGGCAAGGATGCATTATCTCCCCAAGTGGCATAACTTCATTGGGTTTGTAGTGAATTCATAAATTGTACTTGGTAGAAGAGTCACTTTTTACAGTGACGGTTCTCCCAGTCCATGAGTGTGTGGGGTGTCTTTCCATTTTCTTTTTTTTTTTCAATTGTTAAATTTATTTATATTTTTATAAATTACAGTTTATTCACTTTGTATCTCTGGTGTAGCATTCTCCCTCACCCCTCACAATCCCACCTTCCTTCCCTTATCTCCTCCGATGCCCCTCCCCAAGTCCACTGATAGGGGAGCTCCTCTTACCCTTTCATCTGACCCAAGCCTATCAAGTCTCATTAGGACTGGCTGCATTGTTTTCTTCTGTGGCCTGGTAAGGCTGCTCCCCCATGAGGGGAAGGTGATCAAAGAGTTAGCCACTGAGTTCATGTCAGAGACAGTTCCTTTTCCCATTATGACTGAACCCACTTGGAGACTGAGCTGCCATGGGCTACATCTGTGTGGCGGTTCTAGGGGTTCTAGATTATATTCATGAATGGTCTTTGATTGGAGTATCAGTCTCAGAAAAGACCCCTGTACCCAGAATTTTTGCATTTGTTGTTCTCCTTGTGGAGCTCCTGTCCTCTCCAGGTCTTCCTATCTCCCTCTTCTTTCATAAGATTCCCTGCACTCTACCTAAAGTTTGGCTGAGTCTCAGTATCTTCTTTGATACCTTGCTGGGTAAAGTCTTTCAACGGCCCTCTATGGTAGGCTCCTGTACTGTTGCCTGTTTTCTCTCTCTGCCGATGTCCATCCACTTTGCCTTTCTGTATAAGGATCGATCTTCTTACCCTCCTTGCTTAGCTTCTTTAGGTGTACAAATGTTAGTATGATTATCCTATATTATATGTCTAATATCCACTTATAAGTGAGTATATACAATGTGTGTCTTTCTGCTTCTGGGATAATTCACTCAGGATGATCTTTTCTAGTTCTATCCATTTGCCTGCAAATTTCATGATTTCCTTGTTTTTATTTTCTGAGTAGTATTCTGCTGTGTAAATGAACCACAATTTCTGTATCTATTCCTCAGCTGAGGGACATATGGGTTGCTTCCAGATTCTGGCAATAACAAATAAAACTTCTATGAACATGGTTGAGCAAATGTCCTTATTGTGTACTTGAGCATGTTTGGGGTATATGACTAGGATGCTATAGCTGGATCTTGAGGAAGCACTATTCCCTAATTGTCTGAGAAAGCGCCAGATTGATTTCCAAAGTGATTGTACAAGTTTACATTCCCACCAGCAGTGGAGGAGGGTTCCTCTTTCTCCACATCCTCTCCAGCACATGTTGTCATTCGAGAGATTTTGATCTTAGCTGTTCTGATGGGTATAAGGTGAAATCTCAAGGTCTTTTTGATTTGTATTTCCCTGATGACTAGGGATGTATAGCATTTATTTAATAAGTGTTTCCCTGCCATTTGATGTTCCTCTATTGAGAATTCTCTATTTAGCTCTGTTCCCCATTTTTAATTGGGTTACTTGATTTTTTTGTTGTTTAACTTCTTTAAATATTCTGGATATTCGCCCTCTGTCAGATATAGGGTTGGTGAAGATCGTTCCTATCTGTAGGCTGTCATTTTGTTCTGATAATCTCCCATGCTCATGGATCAGTAGAATTAACATAGTGAAAATGGCCATCCTGCCAAAAGCAATCTAGATTCAATGCAATTCCCATCAAAATCCCAACACAATTCTTTACAAACCTTGAAAGAACAAGTCTCAATTTCATATGAAAAAACAAAAAACCCAGAATTACAAAAACAATACTGTACAAAAATAGATCATCTGGAGGCATCTCCAGCCCTGATCTCAAGCTGTACTACAAAGCAACAGTAATAAAAACTGCATAGTACTGGCATATAAACAGACTGGTGGATCAATGGAATTGAATAGAAGACGCTGAAATAAACCCACACACCTATGGATACTTGATTTTTGACAAAGAAGCCAAAACCATTCAATGGAAAAAAGACAGCATCTTCAATAAATGGTGCTGGTCTAACTGGATGTCTACATGTAGAAAATTGAAAATAGGTCCATATTTATCACTCTGCACAAAACTAAAGTACAAGTGGATCAAAGACCTCAACATAAAACCAGACACACTAAAGTTGTTAGAAGAAAAAGTGGGGAAGCACCTAGAACACATTGGCATAGGAGACAACTTCCTGAACAGAACACCAACAGGCTCTAGGATCAACAATCAATAAATGGGACCTCATGAAACTGAGATGCTTCTGTCTTTCCATTTTTTAGTGTCTTTTTCAACCTCTCTCTTCAGAATTTTAAAGTTTTCATTGTATAAGTTTTTATCTATCTATCTATCATCTATCTATCTATCTATCTATCTATCTATCTATCTATCTATCTATCTATAATCTCTTTGTGTATCTAGAGGTTGTTGTGAGTAGGTGTATGCCCATAATCTCATTCTCAGCATGATTTTTGGTGTGTAGATAGTTATTGATTTTTAAAAGTTGATTTTGTATTCTTCCATTTTGCTGAAGTTTTTGGTTATTTCTAGATGTTTTTCCATTATCCCACATTTCTACCTCTTACTTTTATGTGCATATATATACACATATATGAATGTACATATACACATATGTATTGCATGTAAATATATATATGCATGTATATACTTATCCATGAACTTTCTTCTTCTTCTCCTTCCCCTTCTCCTTCTCCTTCTCCTCCTCCTCTTCCTCCTCCTCCTCCTCTTTCTCCTCCTTCCCCTCCTCCTCCTCCTCCTCCTCCTCCTCCTCCTCCTCCTCCTTCTTCTCTTCGTTACACATCCTGGCTCCCTGTTAAAGAATTCATGATTTTTGGCATATTCTCATTTTATTATTTCTTCAAAGCTGCATGTTATATTGTGATTTCTGTAAATATAGAGGTTGACAAAAATAAAGTTTCTTCTTTAACCAGTTTTTTGAAAAATAATGCTGTTTGGTGTATTCTAATTGATATCACTAAAATGAAAAAAAATCCTATCCACCAAATGAAGACTAAGAAAAAAAGATACTGAGGAGAAATAGCTTGCCCCATAAAAATCCATATAGTCATTTTTCTGAGCATTGTTTTCTGGAAATTCTGATTGTGTCGTATAATAAATTTAAGTTTATTTTTTTTTCATTTAAACTATTGTAAAATTTGGTTTCTATCACATGCAGCCAAAATATATCTTGTATTCTTCTTTATTTATACAAAATGACAAGACCCAGAAAGGTAATGTGATTTGCTCTGGATTCACAATCAGAAACAGAATAAAACTCCAAGCCTGTCCAGCTGGAATTCTTCCTGTCTCACACCTCCATTCTTTGAAGGGGATCCCTGAATCCACAGCTTGGTGAGTTTCCACCTTGCTTCACGTTCACTGTGCATTCTCTGACGTTATCAACTCCCCACCCCTGTGTCACTTGCAAAATGAAGTTCCCAATTGTTCATGCTTCTGACGTAGAGGCAATAGAACTGACAGATAGAGGCAACGAAAGACATGCCTTTTTGTTCTGAGTGTTTTTCTTCTATGACATAAATAAATTTACCCTTTGATGGGATGCCCTGGGAATAATTCTTAGATGGGATAGTCTACCTTTCCCAAGGCTATGGCAGCTACTATAAATGAGTCCGTGTATTCTCTGACTTAGCTGGACTTTAAAAATTGAAAATTTAATATTCCTTCTAATAGGAAAATGCCATAAACTGTCTGTTAACAATTCTAATCCAGGGAATTCTGTAGAATTTATTTTGATGAGAATGAGAAACTGACCATTGATTTTTAGTAGTATAGGAAAACATTAGGGTTTTGGAAAACATGATACTACTTTTTAAGTCAAAGGTATAGAAAGCTTGGATTGAAATCATCTTTGGCTTTTTTATATTATGATTATTAAATTAATTTGTAGGTTCAGCCCTTCACCATCAAAACTCAGGAAGAAAAGCGTTTGGCCTCCCACAAGCTGCCCTTGATTTGGAGGTGAGTGCTATGAGGATTCTTTCTCCTACATCTGTGATTTTTCAGAACAGCTAGGAGAAGCATTGTGAATATTAAAGTGAATTTCTTTCTTAAAGTACTTGTATGTGGGGTTCCTTCATCCAATAGCACAGGCAAAGGCAGTTGTCCTGGCCTTGCCTTTCTTAGACCTTCAACATTATGAGGGTCAAAGTTGCTGTCAGGATGGCATAAGTGGGAAAGGCGTGAACTGGATGTCTGTGAACATAGTGTAAACCAAGTGAACCAACATTGAACAACATGAGAACACAACAGAAAATTGTGGCTGTAGCCATTCTATTTCCAGATTGAGTTAAAAGGTAAGAATAGTTGTTCTTTTATTTTTAATTAATGCATACCTCCTGCCTTCTGAATTGGAAGTCCCACTTAGCGTCTAGCAGTTAGCCAGCGAGGGAGAAGTCATGCTGCAGATGTCACGTATGTGGCACCTCTGCATTTTTGGTGTGGACTCCTCAGTGGGTGACGACAGGCCACCCACGTGTGTTTGCCATTCACAGATGTGGCTCAGTCCTTAACATAAAGTTTGACACTTCTTGTCTTTATACTTCCTAAGTCTGTTGAACATTTGATATAGAAAGAGGGAAGCTTTAATAGAAACCTGTGTTGCATTTGAACTTTTTGGAATGAAAAGTAAAAGCAGTTATGATTCAATAAAGAATAGCTTCATGAAAGACTGGAGAGAGAGAGAGAGAGCAGTGAAAAGTGCTGTTTGCGTTTCCTGAGTATATGATTTGGGTTCTCAGCAGCCACATATTTTGGCTCATGGTCCCCCATAACCTGGACTTCAGATGGTGTCTAGCTTCAGGGGACTCGGCACCCTTGTCTGGTTTCTATTGACACCCACGTGCATGTGCACATATCCTCACTTGGACACGAGACATATACTTAAAATATATAATATAATATAAAATATACAATTAAAAATAAAGAATAAAACTTTAAGGAAAGCTTCCTAGGTTATATGGTTTGAGAACTCAGAAACAGGTCCTGTTGGGCTATATTTGCTGATAACTCAATTCCTTCAGTAGGAAGAGTAATTCCAAAGAGTGTTTCATGTCTTGGACTCAGTTAGCTGAATAGGAATTAAAGAATGGCAAAAGTCTGGGAATATATCTCTCAAGAGTGCTCGCATGGTATATGCAAGGCCCTAGGTTCCATGCTCAGTGCCATGAAACAAGCAAAATAAAAGAATAAAAACTTCTTACAGGTATTCACATGTTGAATCATATGCAAAGAATTTTGATGGACAAGAAGAGAGGACACTGTCAAGACTCTTGAAAGATTCAAGGTTGGCATTTATCGAATGGTACCTACCTGGCCAGAGCACTAAAAGCCAACCAACACTTTTCTCTTTTCTTCAGAAGTTTATATTGTTTCTCTGAATCCTAATAGCACTCAGAAGAGGTGCTGACCTGTGCAGTATAGAAGTGGATGTGATCCTTTACCCAGGGTTGAGTTGGTAGCCAAACCAGAGACCTCAATCATACCAGAGGCAGCATGCAGGAAGTGATAGCCAAAGATGAATTTGCCCTTCTCGTTTGGCTCTATTGAGAGAAGTCCCCTGGCCATGCATCATCAAACCTAACAGGACACATGGAAAGGTTTCATAAGCTTCAGGGAGAGGGCTGGTACAGCTCAGTTTTCAGACCTATGGCAAACCGGCCTGCTCACCATGACATACCATCTTACCAGAAAGAGACTGACGTGGGAAACATTTCTGAGAGCACAGGAGGCAAAGTCTGTGACTTACAATAAAATCAGGCAAACATTCAGGCTCAAAAGGTTTAATGAGATCTTTAGAATCTCTTCCTTTGCTTTGGGCACAGTGTTGTTGAAAATTATCTTCAGCTGTTTGCTGATATATGCGGGTCTCGGTTAATTCGGGGTAGCTGGCATTGAGATAAACTAGGCAGCTGAATTGCTGTAGTAATCTAATATTTTGGCCAGCAGTTCGACACCTGCCTTTCCCTGACATTCCGGTGATCTAGCTCTTTGTCTCTTTCATTTCACTCGCTGTCTTGTTTTTTCTTACAGGTTTTCTCCTGGGCTTTCCACAGGGAACAAGGGCTCTGAAGGACCAAGGAAAAGGGATTTGATGACAAAGACATGCACTTTGGAAAAAATAGAGGCTGTATTCTTTGTAGGTTTCAGAGTCTGCTTACAGATCAAGGGAAGCTACAGATCAGACAGAGCTTTTAGCTGTGCCATAGTACAGGCTAGAGGATGGGGGTTCTCTCAGAGCTCAGGGTTCATACAGGAAAACAAATTGCAGTTCTTGACAACATGAACTTCGGGTTTTGTACAAAGGGATGCCCTAGTCTTAAGACATAGCACCATTCCATGCCAGTTTTGTTTGTTGTTTAGATTTATTTATTTTTTCAGGTGCAGAGATGGCTCATTGGTTAAAAGCATTGAGTGCTCTTCCAGTGGACCAGTGTCCTAATCATAGCACTCATGTAGGGCTATCAACCAGCTGTAACTTCAGCTCCAGGCGATCGGCCTCCCTCTCTGGCCTCCGTGCTATTGCACGCGTATGTTGCATAAGCACACATATAGGAAAACATCCATACCCATAAACTGGAAATAATTAGATCTTAAAAAATTAACGGGCTTGGAATCTGTGAAATATCCCAGAAGGAGAAAGACAAACATGGTATATACTCACTTATATAGACCTATAAGATATGATAAACATAATGAAATCTATACATCTAAAAAAGATAGTCAAGAGAGTGGACATGGGGTAAGATGATCAATCCTCGTTTAGAAAGACAGATGGGATGTGCATTGAACGTATGACAGGAGTCTACTGAAGGCATCTGAAAGACTCTAACTAGCAGTGTTTTCAAAGCAGATACAAAGACTCATAAGCAAACCCTCGGCAGAGTGCAGGGAATCATATGAAAGAAGGGGAGTTAGTATGATATGGAAAGGATAGGAGCTCCACAAGGACCAAAGACAGGGTCTTTTCTGAGACTGACATGCAACCAAGGACCATGTATGAATGTAATCTAGAACCTCTGCTCGGATGTAGCCTGTGGTAGCTCAGTAACCAATTGGTTTCCCATAATGAGGGGAACAAGGACTATTTCTAACAGGAACTCAATGGCTGGCTCTTTGGCCTCCCCACCCCCCAAGGGATGAGCTGTCCTGTTAGGCCACAGAGGAGAGCTTTGCAGCCGGTCCTGAAGATACCTGATAAAACAGGATCAGATGAATGGGGAGGAGGTCCCCCCCTATCAGTGGACGTGGAAAGGGGCAGGGTGGAGATGAGGGAGGGAGGGTGGGATTGGGAGGGAATGAGGGAGCGAGATACAGAGATAATAAAATGTAACTGATAAGAAAAAATAAAATTTAAAAAAATTTAACTGATTGTATATGTATGTGTGGGGTGCCGTGGAATCGGGAAAACAATGTTGGATCTGCTGGGGTTGACATTACATGTGATTGTGAATGGCCTGACTTGGGTGTCTGAAGAAAAACTTCAGTCCTCCGAAGAACAGGAAATAGTCAGAACTGCTGAGCCCTACCTTCAGCCCTTCTAAGCCATTTTTGTTATGGGCAAGATTCTCATTGTAATTATTGTAGCTATAATATAGGGATAGGAACAGCTATATCACAAAGTCATCATAAGCATTAAAACAAAAAAACAACAAAAAAGTGACACTAAGAACTGTGGCTGTGACTGTGAGGAGCAGTTACTGCACAGACTGTACAGGGTATCTGGTTGAAGGGGCTTGCCGGGCTCCCCTCACTGTGCTTTTAGGTCATTCTTCCTCTGGTCATTACCTTTATTATCCATTTCTCATTTCCCTGTTTCTGCTAAGGACCCATGTATTAGTTAATTTTTTTATTGTCCTGTTAAAGCACTGTGACAAAAGACAAGAACTTATTTTGGCTTATGTTTCCAAAGGAATGAGAGTAAATTATGGAGAAGGGAAGCTATAACAGCAGATGGCAAGTGTGGTGGAGGAGCAGGAGGGCTGGGGAGGTAGAGAAGGAGGGAGGAAATGGGGAGGAAGAGGATCAAAACAAAAACCAAAATAGCACTGTAAGGAGAGGCTATAACCTTTCAAACCCAGCTTCACGTGACATATTTTCTTTATCTCGTTTGCACCTCCTAAACCTCTCCAGACAGTGGTACCAACAATGGGGGACCAAGTGTTTAAATACTCAAGCCTATGGGGGACGTTTCTTGTTGAAACCATCCTGTAGTACTGTGTCTCTCCACAGTTTGGTCTCAGAGTCAGTTTTCAAAAGGGATAATAATTAGAATTCTGAGATTTGAATGTTTTGTCTAGCCACTTCTTAATACCCTGTTTTTTTCCTAACACAGTATTCTGAACATTTCAAATGTATAAATTTATAAATGTGTAAATTTGAAAGCCCTACAGTTCAAGCTTGGATACCCATCCAGGAGCCTTCTGTTAATATTTTACTATACTTGCCTCGTCACTTTACGTGGGAACCCATCCATCCCTGTAAGTGGTCATCAATCAAATCTTTGAGCAATTCAAAGTAAGTCATAGATACTAGCACAAATTCCCCTCAATATGTCAGCACTTATAACATTAATATAACTCAGTGTTTTATAATGGTATTCTTTAGATAAATTTGCAGGAAAACGTACAGTTCTGAGTTTTGACAAATGCTACATATCTGTGCGAGCCTTCTCCTAGTCTTCTACAGCCTGTGTACGCTAGTCTTTCCCCGAGGCTAAGAGCACTAAGGCAGAGCACCATACAGGTGGTAGGAGCAGCTAGATATTTGGTGGCTGGGCTAGGGTGGGAGGTTGGGGTGGAGATACACGGAGTAGAGGAATTGGGAGCTAGAGGGTGAGAGGTGGGAAGATAGGGGTGGAGGAGTGGGGAGATAGGGGTGGAGAGGTGGGAAGCTAGGGGTGGAGGAGTGGGGAGATAGGGGTGGAGAGGTGGGAAGCTAGGGGTGGAGCAGTGGGGAGATAGGGGTGGAGAGGTGGGAAGATAGGGGTGGAGCAGTGGAGAGATAGGGGTGCGGGTGGGGAAACAAGGGTGGAGGAATGAGGGATGGTCTTGTGAATCTCCCTACTCCTCCACAGTCAAGATGCAGAAAATGGACATCACTCCAGAAAGTTCCCTCCTGCAGCTTCCAAGTCATACGCTTACTTCCATAGGCAATTCTAGCCCTTACGTTTAGTCCATCAGAGATTAGTTCTAGAAACTTTCGGTCAGTGGAATTGTGTGGTATTATTTTGTGAAATAGTCTTTAGTTAGCATAAAACTCCTAAATATGTCTCCTAAATGTTTCTTATCATTGAATGTTATTTCACTGTATATTAACACCTACACCTTAGGAAGTCCTCACTAGGCCGGGCGCGGTGGCGCATGCATGCAAGTAAGCTCAGCACTCAGGGAGGCAGAGGCATGTCTATCTGAGTTCTGGGTTCGAGCTTGGTCTACAAATCGAGTACAAAGTGAGTCCAGGAAAGCAAAGTCTACACAGAGAGATCCTCTCGAAACAAACAAACAAACAAACAAACAAACAAACAAAACCCCAAAAGTAGACCCCTGATTTGCTTCAAGATTTTGGCTAGCATAATGATCCTACCATGAATCTTCTCTCCTATGAATTATTGGGGACATGATTGAATATCTCTTTGTTAATAGGCACATATATACAAACATATTTTATACACATAATTTATTCGAGTGCCTGTTGTTCACAACCTCTTCAACAACTGAGTTATTTGTCTGTTTAACCCATCCATTCTGGTGTGTGTGCTAGTATCTCATTGTAGTTTCCGTATGCATTTCTATGGAGAATAGTTATGCTAGGTCATTTTTATATAACTGACCACTGTTTTTTTTTTTTTTCTCTTTCTTAGAATTTTGTTTACTTTTAAGTTATTTGGTTTTTATTATTATAGGGATTCCTATTTCTTGAGATTTATTCTTTGTTAGATATGCTTTTTGTGAATATATGTTTTGAGTCTATTATTTACTTGAGGGTTTTTTTTTTGGTAAAAATATGATTTTGATGAAAGTTAATACTTTTTTCTTTTTATTTAGTGTTTGTATCTTGTTTAAAACATTTCTCAGATCTTAATGGTGATATTATTTCCTTTTTAAAATTATTTAATTATTTTTATTAATTACAGTTTATTCACTTTGTATCCCCCTGTATTTCTCTTCCTCCTCCCCTCCCAACCCTGCCTTCCCTTTTCCCCACCCATGTCCCTTTCCCAGTCCACTGATGAGGGAGGTCCTCCTCCCCTTCCCCCTGATCCTAGTCTATCAGGTCTCATCAGGAGTGACTGCATTGTCTTCCTCTGTGGCCTGGTAAGGCTGCTCCCCACTCAGGGGGAGGTGATCAAAGAGCAGGCCAATCAGTTCTTGTCAAAGACAATCCCAGTCCCCATTACTATGGAACCCACTTGGACACTGAGCTGCCATAGGCTACATCTGTGCAGGGATTCCAGGCCATCTCCATGAGTGGTTCTTGGCTGGAGTATCAGTCTCAGAAAAGAACTCAAAGCCCAGACTTTTTGGTTCTGTTGCTCTCCTTGTGGAGTTCCTGTCTTCTCCAGGTCTTACTATCTCCCACTTCTTTCATAAGATTCCCTGTACTCTGCCCAAAGTTTGGCCATAAGTCTCAACATCTGCTTTGATAGTCTGCAGGGAAGAACCTTTCAGAGGCCCTTTGTGGCAGGCTCCTGTCCTGTTCCCTGTTTTCTCCCTCCTCCAATGTCCATCCTCTTTGCCTTTCTGAATGGGGACTCAGCATCTTAGCCAAAGTCCTCCTTCCTGATTAGCTTCCTTAGGTGTACAGATTTTAGTATGTTTATCCTATATTATATGTCTAATATCTACTTATGAGTGAGTATATACCCTGTGTGCCTTTCTGCTTCTGGGATACCTCAGTCAGGATACTTATAATCCTGTCTTTTTAGTTTAGGCCTATATCCATTTCAAAGACAGCTATAGATTCAGTACTAGTTAGGAGTCAGGAGGTGTTTGTAATGAATGATGCATTAGCCTCATTTGCAATAAAGGCTCTTGTGTGTTTATCTAAAATCGAGTGAATATATAGATGTGAGTCTATTTCAGAGTCTCTGTCTCGATCTTTTGGTCATTTTATTGGTTCTTTATGGTGAAGCCATACTACCCCTATCTTTAAAGCGAGTCTTGGCATCTGGGTATGTTTGTATTTCTAACTGGTATTTCTTCTTGAACAGCCTCTTTAGCTATTATAAATCATTTTAATGTAAATTTTATAATAGTCTTGTTAATTTCAACAAATTTGGCTATTATGAGCACTATATTAATCCTACTGATAAAATCATCTAATTTTGGGGAAAACTGACATTTAAGTAAAACTGAAGCTTCAAAGTTATGAACATGGTCTATCTGGCCATTTACTGAGGTCATCAGTCACTCTGAGTAAGGTCTTGAGGTGTGTCAGGAAGAGGTCTTACAGGTATTTCCATAAAGGCAGGCTCTAGAATGTGTCTCAGATGCTGCTTTTGTAATTTACACTAGAAATAAAAATTTCATTAATTGGATTATCCAACTAAAGTTAATAGTACACAGGCATGTAATTGACTTTGAATATAGACTTAAAATGCTGCAAACTTGCAAGATTTAAGTATTAATTTTTTGTAAGTCCCAGGGTATTTTCTGCAGTGATGTCGTGTCTTCTGTGAATATATAATACAGTTTTACTTATTTTAAATGATTTTTTGTTTATGTTTCAAAATTTTGCCAGTTATTTGCCTTGTCTTACTACTTGGCTATCTAATAAAATGTTGACTAAATATATTGAGAACAGGCATCTTGCCTTGTTTTAAGTTTTGAGAAGGAAGACACACATGGTATATACTCACTTATATAGACCTATAAGATAGGATAAATATACTGAAATCTATACACATAAAGAAGACAAACAAGAAAGAGCACCCGGGTAAGATGATCAGTCCTCACTTAGAAAGACAAATGGGATGGACATTGGAGGCAGAAGAAAACAAATAACAGGACAGGAGCCTACCACAGAGGGCCTCTGAAAGACTCTACCTAGCAGTGTATCAAAGCAGATACTAAGACTCATAACCAAACCTTCAGCAGAGTGCAGGGAATCATATGAAAGAAGGGTGAGTTAGTAAGACCTGGAGAAAACAAGAGGTCCACAAGGACCAAATATATCAGGGCACAGGGGTCTTTCATGAGACTGTTTCTCCAACCAAGGACTATGTACGGATATAACCTAGAACCCCTGCTCAGATGCAGCCCATGGTAGCTCAGTATCCAAGTGGGTTCTCTAGGAAGGGGAACAGGGACTATTTCTGACATAAACTCAATGGCGAGCTCTTCGACCCCCCCCCACACACCGAGGGAGGAGCAGCCTTGCTAGGCTACAGAAGAGGACATTGCAGCCAGTTCTGAAGAGACCTGATAAGTTAGGGTCAGATGGAAGAAGGGGAAGAGGTCCTCCCCTTATCAGTGGACTTGGAAAGGGGCAGGGAGGAGATGAGGGAGGGAGAAATGAGGGAGGGGGCTATGGCTGGGATACAAAGTAAATAACTTGTGATTAATATAAAAAAATATATATATATAGTTTTGAGAAGGGAACCCTAGGTGTTTTACCTTTATTTTTGTTAAATACTTCAGGGAATTATAGATGATTAATAATTATAGATGCCTTCAGTCATAATATAATTGTATAACTCTTCTGACATTCTATTATAAATAAGCATAAAACATAAAATGTATTTTTTATATCGTTTGAAATGGCTATATAATTTTCACTCTTATTCGATTGACATTTGTATTATATTGGTTGCTTATATTTTCAAACCTCCTGGTATTTCTGGGATGCTTCCTCCTCTATGGTGATGAGGTAAAACCATTTCTACATGTTAGTCAAAGAGAGTTGAAAATACTGTGTTGGATATGTGTGACTTCATTCAAAAATTTTTTGAGACAGTAAACAGTTAAAGACAAGCAACAACATGCCACACAATAGTATATACAAATATAGAATTAAATGTAGGGCGATAGTAGTTCAAAGGATGACACATATGAGAATATGCTGAAGAGCACCTCTCCTTTATGTCATATATGTGTGTGCATACATGTACACACACACACATGTATATATGCATATATATATATATGTACGCATACACCATGGCATGTGTGTATGTGTCTGTGTGTACTTACACATTTGGTTGTATGTAGGTGGAAATGTGGGTGTGCATAGGTGTGGATGGCCTGAGGTTGATGATGGTAATATTTATCAGACACTATTCCATTTTATTCTTTGAGATAAGATCTCTCAATAAAACCTAGAACCCACTGATCGCTAATCTCAGTAGTCATTGTGCTCCTAAAATCCCTTGTCTCTGCCCTCTGAGGCTGGACTGACAGGTGCTTGTCATAGCTGCCTGGCATTCATGTGGATCCTGGGCATATGAACTCTGGTCTTCTCTGGATGGCAAGTGCTTTAACTTATAACCTACATGGCTATAATTTTTAAGGAAAGCTGAGCTACGGTAAAGCTGCACATGATAAATCACAGGACAACTGCTGAAACAAAACACCAATTCCAGCACAAGAGATCAGAACCCTATTAAATGTGCAGTTAACTGGACAAAAAGGAGAAAACAGGAAAAAGAATTAAAGCTAGATGAGTCAAATAGCTAATGAACAATGAAGTGGTGTATATAAGCCCAAGGAAATGATGAAAAACCATCTTCTCTGTCTTCGCACAGTTCTTTACGATGTCATGCAACAGCTGGTGAAATACAAGATGTAGAAATGTAAAAAGCAGGGGTTTGATTTACTGAACCCTCCTCAGGAGACCAAGCATTAGCTAGACCTGGAAGAGCTTGTAGGCCAGAGCAGGGGGTGGAAATGGTTATCAACGGTCAGCAGACCACTCTGATGTATCAGTTTGGCCTAAGAGTGGACTCGGGGAGTGTGTCTAGCTTCATAAATTGCAACATAACATGGAAGTGGGTTGCATTATCTCTATATAATTGGGATTGTATACCCACCGGAACGCAGGCTGACTAGAACACATATATAACTTAATAACAAGCTTGGGAAAAAAATGTGGGAATCTGAATTCTCTTTTTGTTGCTTGCATAGCAAGTGCTTTAACCTGTGAGCCACCTTCAGACTCCCATGGCTGTATTTAAAGATCTAATTCAATCTACAGGATGAGCCGCCACAAAACACAAAATTCATTTCTAAAAACAGAAAGCATCAATAAGTTTACATGAAGTGTTAGAAAATACACTTATATGTGGGTATAGGGAGAAATAGTTAGAATATAGCTAGGGGTTATGCTGTTTAAAGAGTGGGGGGTTGGAAGTTCTCCTCCAAGATCCAAGACTAGTGCTGGGTGGTTGGCTAGGTTCCCAATACCAGGCATGATGTCCCTCTTGCTGAGCAGATTTTAAGTCCAAGTTAGAGAGCTACTGGTTACCACCAAGCTGTGTGCGCCACAGCTGCACCCTTGGCTTTACTACGCTGTGCTGTTCATAGCTGTGGTTCCCAGATGGCTGGGTAGCACATTTTATTGTCTCCCCTTTTTTGGGAGCTTGCATGGTGCCTTCATGTCCTATGAAGCTGGACTTCAGAGAGGAAGCTTACATTTATTTACATGGAAATTCAAAATGGCAATAAAGTTGAAAGACGGCAACAGTCTAAAGGAACTAATTTCCAACACTTAAGGCAAATGACTGAATTAGGTAGCTCAGTAAGTGTTAATGAAAGTCGGTACTAAACATGGGTTACTTTAAACATGAAAGGATGAGCATAAAGGGCAATTTTCAGGAAAAAAAAAACCTTTAAACAGTTAAAAAAATAAAGCCCACATGAATAAGAAGCTAAGCCAATTAGAAAGCATAAACCAGGCACAGGGTGCACATCTGTAATTCCAGCATTCAGGGAGGCAGAGGCAGGTGGATCTCTGAGTTTGAGGCCAGCCTGGTCTACAAAGTGGGTCTACAAGGACAGCCAAGGCTACACAGAGAAACCCTGTCTCAAAAAATGTAAATAATTAGAAGATATCCAGAATTGGTAGTGAGAGTCTTTCTTAAAAAATATTTTACTTATTAATATGTTTTTATTTACCCGTATGTGTCTGTTTGCGTATATGCCACATGTATGCATGCCCTTGGAGACCAGAAGACAGTGTGGTCCCATGTAGCTGGAGTTACAGGCAGTTGTAAGTTGTCAAGCTTGTGCTCTGGAACCAAACTCAGGTCCTCTGGAAGCTCTGCAAGCACCCTTCGCGACGGAACCCTCTCTCTGGGGCCTAGTGAGAGCCTTTGCTGCTGGAACACATTGGTGCAACTTTACAGTGTGGGAATTAGTAACAACTATGAAGACAAACACGTTCAGGCACTCTCAGCTGGTTATTTACTTGACTGTCCTGTTTCTAAAAGACATGTTGACTCAGTTTGTGCGTCACAGTAGATCACGTAGTACCAGCTTTGGCTTCCTCTGGCCACATGACCACTCTCAACATACATTCCTACGGTCATCATTTGCTATGTGGTCCTCATTCAAACTGGCACTGTACTGTTTAAACTTTTACTTACTGGAACTGTGAATCAACTTTTTTTTCCTTTGTTAGTAGCCCTCCTCAAATATTCTACTATATTAATGAAAATGGGCTTCTACACATCTTTCATAAGAGACATAGAGTCCTTCCTTTTATCCTTTAGATACTTGATTTTTGTCAAACTAGGACTCTGGCCTTTTCCTACTGTGTCTTCCCAGAGGTGAGATAGAATCTCATTGTAGCTCAGGCTAGCCTGAGATTTCTCATCCTCCTGAGGCATACACCACCACACCCTGATGACATACGATGAGTAATCTTGAAAAAGTGAACAAGTCTCTGTGTCTTTATCACTGCCGCTTTCCTTTGAGTTCTGCCAGTGAGGGAGTGTCTTCCACATTGTAATCTCTCTCTCTCTCTCTCTCTCTCTCTCTCTCTCTCTATGTGTGTGTGTGTGTATGTTTGAGCTCCAGTGAGTGCCTGCACATGCATGTATATGAATGCATGCCCAGGGCAGTACGGCTTGTTAGCTTCATGGACCTTTTGAATCTGGAGTGTATTCTGTTGCTCACCAGTTTAAACCACACTCTCTCGCTTTAGCTTTTCAGACTGAGATCTGGGGTGATTGCTCAATAGTTAGGAATACCTGCTCTTCTTGCAGAGGGTCCAGGCTCTGTTCCTAATACCTGGAGCTCACACAGAACTTCACAATTGTCTGAAAATTCAGTTCCAGGCAATCTGGTACCCTCTCATGACCTCTACATGCATCAGGTTTACACACAGCACACACACATACATGCAGGTAGAAAAATCTTTTGAATAAAATAAAAAATGATCAAATAAATCTTTAAAAAATGAAAATATTAGTTTTTTTCTCAGTATATCTTGGTCTTAGGTCTTTCTTCCTTGGTAGAGCACTTGGGTAAGAAAAAAATGATATGTCTTGAGAAATAATAAAATAAAAGGCATTTTTGGGGTAAAATAATCATAAAGCTTTCAACTTATACAAACGGATGCCTTTGCATTGAGTAATGGAATATTTTTCATGAGCTCTGCCTTGTTTTTACTGTTGCTAACTGGAATTGATAGGTTTTATGCCTTTTTTTTTTAATACTTTGCTCTTAGCTTTAGCAAGGTAAACTAGCTGATGACATCTTTGCCCACAGGTGAAGGCTAATTTTGTATGGGCTCCACCAGCGCATGGAAGTGTTGTTGGGCTTTAGAGAGGGTATAAGCATTAGCAAACATGCCAGGCCCAACAACAACACACACTCTCTGCTGAAGCCCTCTGGAAAGCTGGCTTTGTGCGCGAGGGAGCATCTTTGTAACAACCTTTGGCTTTCTTCTAGCCAGCATCACTTGAGCGGCTGCGTGGAGGTTAGCAGTGTGGAGGTCTGTAGAACACGGTGGTCTCGCCTGGGAAGCAGAGGATAAATTAGCACTTACCAGACACCCTGATTCGAGTTATTTATGTGTCTGCAGTGGAACTGAAAATAGGGCCTAACATCTCAACTTCTGTACAGGTTACTCCTCCCATTATCTATTCTTCTGTCTTGTCAGAGCAAATAAAGATAAGACAGTGTGGCCATAATTCTGTGTCAGCCCTACTCTGTGTTACCTGTCCTTTCTTAACTCCCTCCCCTTTTTATCTCCTCTCTGATTTTTTTCTAATTCTTCCCTCAAGCCGCTCCTGATAGTTAACTACCTGTCTTCTTTCTTTGATGAGCTCAGAACTTCTGAGGTCTGGTATTATTCATTAATGTTTTGCCGCACTTTCTTTCTTTTTATTTTTTATCACTTATTCATTATATGTCCTGACTGAAGCCCCCTCCCTCAACCCCTCCCAGCTGTACTCTTCACAGACTGACTTTTATTTCTTACAGCCTCAGTGCACTGCACCTCTAAGATAATACTTTGGGATTACTGGGTAATATATATATATATATATATATATATATATATATATATATATATATA
>NW_026585797.1:9832435-9947009 GCF_907164565.1 Psammomys obesus
ATATATATATATATATATATATATATATATATATATATATATATATATTTTCATGTATGTACACTCACATCATTTTGTCCCCTTCATCTCCCCCCTCCAACCTTCATCCTCCCCGTTTTGCACCCCACACTTACTCTGAGATCATGGCCTTTTCTTTTGCTGGCAGTATTACAGTGTGCTGAGTCTATTAGTGATGCTCGGATAGATGTGTATACTTTCAGGGCTTACCGCCACTTGGTGTTAGATAACCAGTGAGGGGCTCATGCCTGGTGAAGAGCGATTCTCTCTCTTGCAGCAGTAGTCAACTGCCTGTAGCTCTTCACCTACAAACAGGGCCCCATGAGATTTTCACTATCCTCATTGGCATGTCAACTAGTGTTGACATTTCCAGGCTTTGTGTAAGTAGACATACTGTTGAGATTTATTGGGTTTATGTTTCCTGTCAGAAAAGAGAAGATGCAATATATGATGTTTAATTGAGCATATAAAGAAGTGATACTTAATATTTTAAAAATGCAAAGATTGTAAATTTACTTCATTATTACTACCGTGCGTGTGCGTGCACACAAACACACACAGCCACGCTACAGTGCGTGTACAAAGCAATCAGCTCGCTAGAGTTTCTTCTCCTTTCATCTTCACGTGGGTTCCACATATAGAACTGAGCTCACTGGGCTTGCATACCAAGTACTTTTATAACCCTTAAAAACTAAGTGTATTTAAATTTTTGGAAACCACACCTTTATTTTGTTATTTTTGTAACTGTGTGTGCATGTACGTGTGGGTGCGTGTGTGTAGGCATGTGTACCATCATTTGCAGGTAGAGGTCAGGGAATAGGTACGGGGAGTCAGTTTTGCTTTCAACCTTTTGGGCTTGGGGCATTAATCTAAGCGGTGAAGCATGGGGGCAAGTGCCTTTACTTGCCTAGCTGCCTCAGCAGTCTAGAAAGGACATTTTAATTTCAGTGTCACTCACCAAAAACTATTTTTGCTTCCCTGAATTTTATTACAAAGAATTCTTTTGGCCTTTATCTCCTTGTGGATTTACACTGAAAATAGTATTTTGAATTCGTTTTCTACTTAAAATATTATCATGAAAAGAATTATCATTTTATTGATCACATAATCTTTTAGCCTGACTTATGGCATAATTAATATAGTAATATTTGGTTTGGGATATAAAATAATTTTCAATTTTTTGCTACAATGCTAAAATTAATGTTTTCAAGGTTGTAACTTTTTGGTTCTGTTGTGTTCTGAGGGTGAGATCCTAAAGCTTTCTCTCAATAATAGGTGCTCAGGAAATGAATGCTTTGGATTTATTCCCAGACACTTTCCGTGCTTTTATCATTTGAATCAGTACATAAGCTCCAACAAATTCCACAAACAACACTTATCATAAAGCACTTCTGTCCTTATTTCTAATTTGAAACTTCTTGGGTAAGGTAGAAACACGGGTAAATCCTCTGAGATGTCTGCTTTTCTGTTGTAGCCTCAGGCAAGAGGTTTAACTGCTTCCAAAACACTTCCATCTGGTGTTGGCTTCCCAGCCTAAAACTTTTTGCAGAAAACCCTGTCACCCAATGATCTTGTCTCTACACAAATGGCCAGCACAGCAGTGTGTCCAGGGAAATGCCTGTTGGTCCCTCTGGTATCTCTATGCTTCGGTCAGCCTCTGCTGTTGATTGTAAATGCAGCAGGTTTGGCTGGAACTTATCAAGGGCTCACCAGGCTATGCTCCTTTACAGAAATAATCACAAACAATAAAACATACAAGAAACGAAACAGAGTGTACGGCACTCACATAAGGACAGTTGTGATTTAAGAGACAGGAAATATAATTATGTGCTGCTGAAGTTCTTGCCCTTGCTCATGCAAGGACACAGCAAACACAGAGTTTCTGGGCCCTAGCAAGGCAGTGCAAAGTATTAATCTGCCTTGGAGAGATGTCTGCAACCAAGCCTGATTACCTCTTCTCCTGAGACTGGAAATGGTCATACATTGATCTGTACATAACACACACACACACACACACACACACACACACACACACACACACACACGTATAATGTAATTTTTAAAAAATTCTTTATTTACTAGATCTCTGGAAAATATCTTTCAAGATTTTTGTTCAGTTATGAAACCATCTCAGTATTTCTGCAATTTAGGGGTAAAAGGTAAAGTTAACTACCAATACGCCACACATAATGAAAGGAACAGAGTGGGAAGAGAAATCAGAAACACACAGAGAGGTGCTAGCTTGTTTTCTATGTTCGTAACTGGTATTGCTATCCTCACACCATGTCATTAACTTTTCACATACCCCTTTCTGTCTTTGCATTTCAGATAGTCAATGTTCTTTGCCTGGTACAGCAATCAAAATATTTCTTCTTAATATAAGATAAGATTTATAGTGATTTGACTGATGTTTAATTTGAGAGTCTGTCCTTAAAATGAATCAAGAGGTTTGGTATATCTTTGCAGGTAAGAAGGAGGAATGAAGAAGTAAAAGTCCCAGAGTTCTGGAAGCAGCTTGCACTAAGGGTTCTGGAAATGTCTGGTCTCCTGCATTGCAGAATCAGTGTCCCCACAGGGAGTCTTGGAGAGACCATTTTGTGAAGCAGTGAAGGGGAAGTTTAAGTTGCAAAGGCACTGCAAGCTTGTTGGCCATGCTAGGACTATGGAATGCTTCCTGAAAAAAAGCTGCAGACACAGAGCTGGAGATGGCTCTAGAGAGGCGCTATGTATGCTGCAGGCAGCAGAACCAGAGAGGTGCTACCCAAGATTGTGGCAGCCTAGAAGAAGCTTCCATCAGAAGGCCCAGTTGCTTGACATGGAGATGCAGGGTTTGTTTGCCTGTTGCATTTCAGTGTCGCTTTGCTCTTATCTTTCCTTGCTATGCCCCATCTCATTTCGTTTAGAATGGGAATGTTTATTCTATGCATTATTGGAAGTTTCTGACTTGTTATTTGGTTTTATAGGTGCTCACAGTTAAGAGAGAAAGACACTTTGTCTTTTGGATAGTATTGGGAATGTTAAAGCCTATAGGGACTTACACAGTTGGTGTAAATGCACTTTGCATTATGGGATGAAAATGAGACTTTGGGGTAAGGGATGAAATGTTATGATTTAAAGTGATAGATTTGGCTATTAAATTGACAAGAACTAGATAAATGATGGCTTATCTGCATTGTCAGCTTGACTGGATTTAGAATTACCATGGAAACATACCTTTGGAATGTGAATGAAAATATTTCCCGAAAAGTTTAACTGAAGAAAAATGTACCTTGAAATGGATCACACCATCCTATGGGCTGATGCCACAAACTGAAGAAGATAGAGAAACCAAGGTGAAGAGTAACTCTAGCCCTTTTCTAGTGACCCATTGTCCTACCATAATGGACTATCTTCTCTCTTATAATGGGAGCAAAATTCAGCTCACCCCCTTTAAACTTTTTTTTAGTCAGAAATTTTTCCGTAGCAATAAGAAAAGTAACTAATACAGAGAGAATAAATGTGTGAAGAGGAGAAGGGGGTCACAGGAAGGCAGGAGGAAACCAGGAGAGAATTTTGTCATGGAAACTAATGTGAAAGATAATTGAAGAAATGAGTATAAAATGCTAGTGAGAAGCTAACACAGTTGACGCTTTGGTGTCCCATGGACTTCATGTGAGAAGTTGTGACAATCTTCATGAATAGCTTCTATGGCAAATACTTGCAGATGCATAAGATCGCCTGGCAGTAGGAAAAAGGCCACCAGTTATTTGCTGACAAGGAAAACTATTAGATGCTATTGAGGCCTGTGCTAATGGATAATGTTCTTGTAGGTATTTGTGAGGAGGACTCCAGATGGCATACATTTACTGAAAATAGCAAGAGGATAAAACTGAGGTCAGTAGGCAGAGCTACAGCGGGTTCACTGGGGCCAGTGGAGCGTGGCTGTGGAAATGTGAGGGCTTGGGTGTTACAGCAGAGACTGAGGCATCTCCATGCCAGGACCGTGGGATAGCTGCCGGAGACATGGAGTTAGAGATGACACTGGAACATGCAAATTCTCTGTGAAGAGTGAAGAGTAATTGGGAAAGGACTGGATGTTTGAGAGGCTGGTGTAGCGTTGAGCTTAGAGAGAGCAGAGGAGTATTCAAAACAACCAAAAACCAAAAGGATTGTTAGTCAGTAACAGTGCTTTTCTATATATATAGGCCTGAGCAATCATGCAAGCTGGGGCCGGGTGGGGTGCTTTCTGCAGGGTTCATAGCTAGACTCAGATGTACTGGTATGGTCAGTGGTTCTCTGAGTGCATGTAGCAGGCCTTTTTACTTTATTAGGCCTTTCTTTTTTCTTTTTTAATTATTTAATTTATTTTATTAATTACAGTTTATTTACTTTGTATCCCAACTCTAGCACCCTCCCTCATCCAATCTCAATACCACCCTCCCTTCCTCTTCTTCTCCTATGCCCCTCTCCCAGTCCACTGATAGGGGAGGTCCTCTTCCACTTCCATCTGACCCTAGTCTGTCAGGTATCATCAGGACTGGCTGCATTGTCATCCTCTGTGGTCTGGTAAGGCTGCTCTTCCCCTCAGCCTGCAACTGAGTTCATGTCAGAAACAGTCCCTGTTCCCATTACTAAGGAACCTACTTGGACACTGAGCTGCCATGGGCTACATCTGTGCAGAGATTCTAGGTTATCTCCATGCATGGTCCTTTCTTGGAGTATTAGTCTCAGAAAAGACCCCTGGGACCAGATTTTTATATTCTGTTGCTCTCCTTGTGGAACTCCTGTATCCTCCAGGTCTTTCTATGTCCCCCTTCTGATGGGTATAAAGTAAAATCTCAGGGTCATTTTGATTTGCATGACTAACAACATTGAACATTTTGTTAAGTGTTTCTCTGCCATTCTATATTCCTCTATTGAGAATTCTCTGTTTAGCTCTGAACCCCATTTTTTAATTGGGTTACTTGATTTGCTGCTGTTGCTGGATATTAGCCCTCTGTGAAATACAGGGTTAGAGAAGATCCTTTCCCAGTCCTAGGCTGTTGTTTTGTTCTGATGACAGTGTCCTTTGCTTTACAGAAGCTTTTCAGTTTCATGAGGTCCCATTTATTGACTGTTCAGCTTAGAGCCCTTGCTGTTCGTGTTCTGTTCAGGAAGTTGTCTCCTATGCCAATGAGTTCAAGGCTCTTCCCCATTTCTTCCAACAGGTTTAGTGTGTCTGGTTTTATGTTGAGGTCTTTGATCAACTTGGACTTTAGTTTTGTGTAGGGTAATTAAGTATGGATCTATTTGCATTTTTCTACATGTAGACATCCAGTTACACTAGCACCATTTGTTGAAGATGCTCTCTTTTTTCCATTGAAAGGTTTTGGCTTCTTTGTAAAAAATGAGGTGTCCATACTGTGTGTGTTAATTTCAGGGTCTTTTATTCGATTCCATTGATCCACCAGTCTCTTTCTATGACAGTACCATGAGTTTTTATTACTGTGTAGCAGACTTTTCTTAAACATCTGTAAGTAGTTATCTTTCTTAAAAAGAACAACATGAGAAAAACCCATAAGGATTTCTACCTCCTTATGTGGATGGAATTGTATATATTTCTTTGTACTCCATGGCATATGAGAAGTCTTTAAATAAACAATGTTGCCAAATTTCATTTAATGCAATCTCCATGATGGAGTTCTTCATAAAGAGTTTTTGGATCTGCTGGACAGCTCTCTCTCTCATTCTCCTGGACTAATAATATGTCTTTAAAATACCCGACCATTTTCCTTGTTTGCTTTGCACAGGATGTGCCCTCAGCTTGGAGCATCTTTTTCCCTGTCCACTTTTCTTATGACTGTCTCTAGAGAGAAACCATGTGTTCAAGAAAGCCTTCCGTGACTAATCCCAGCTTTGTGTCACATGTCTGTACTGCTCCATTCTCCTTTTGGTGCTCCTTTTGATCCTCACTCCATGTTTGCTTATCTCTTTCCTCTGCTGAACTGTAAGAGATGTGAAGCCAGAGGATACGCTGTGCTGTGTCCTTAGATCTGAAACAGAGCTGACAGAGTACTGTGTACCACAACATGTGGCTAGAGTGAGAGTGTGGAGTGCTCTTTTCTGTTACTGGGTAGCTCCGAGAGGGACCAGCAATTGCAATAAAAATAGCACCAAGTAAAGTCAGAAAATCAACAATATTTGTTAGCTGGAGCTTGCACTCCTAGATCTAATTTCTGTCATTGTTATAATTCACACCATTACATGTGCTCGGATATACACCCTTGCATGCACACATATGTCTATTCACACATGCACATGCAATTTGCATTCCCTACTTTCTCAGGTTTTTCTTCTGTCTCCTCCTACTGCACCGGGTTCTTTATGGATTTGCGGCTGTTTTCACATTCTCCATGTTCATCTTGATCTCTCTTACCACATAATATTTCTTGTATACATTCCTCTGGGCCTTTTGGCCTTTCCTTTTGTCTTTTATTTCCTCACTGCTTTCCAGGCTGCAGAAGGCTCCTCCCGGAGGACTTTGAACGGGAATACTGAGGCTTGCTCCGGGAGTGCAGATACTATACAATGGCAACGTTCGATGCTTTTTTTTTTCTTTTCTTTTTTTCCTACTGGGACTAGACGCACACAGTGTTTCATTGCTGGTTCTTTGTAATGGTACTGCACAGGCAAAGTGTTAATCAATTATAGCAGCAGAACTAATTAAAAGACATACATTATACATCTTGTGGACACTACCTTAATTAGCATACACTCTTCCACATTACAAATTCATGTCAGAGGGAATTAGAAGGAGAAACTTAAAAAAATGAAAAGGCTCACATTCAGAAGCCCTGGTACTTGTTTTCCCAAGACTTTTTCAGAGTGTGTCTTTTAATTTTTATGTGACTTTAAAAGGAAATTATTTCTCAGCCTTCTTTCTTTTTAAAATCCAACCAACCTTAAGATAATCAAGGTAATCCCAGTCCCTCACCACATCTCAGATCATAGTCAATGAACAGTTTTCTATAAAGGGAAACACTTAATTTTGTTCTTTCCTAATATCGTCTACTAAGCCCTTGATGTTAAGTATAGCAGCCATTTCTCTCATATTACTAATTCTGCTGTTTTCAATTCGCTTCTTAGTCCACGCAGATCTTGGTTAGGTGCCATGGGGCCAAGGACAGGTCTTCTTTCTGTAATCTCCACTCAGTTATTTGATTTCTTTCTAGGGGGGTGGAGTACAGAATTTGCAGGATGACTTGGTCCTAAGAGTATCAGACAGTTTTGTGTGTGCTGGAAGGTTCACATGCATGTTAGGGACTCTTTATAACTTGATATCTAGACACCTCCATGTCTAAATAAACTTTATTATGAAATGATAAGGAGGTGACTAGACATCCCTCAGTCTCTGAGGCATACTACACACGGATTGGATTTTGCATCTATGCATGAGTAATCATTTACATTACTTTCCCCCTCCCCCGTTTACCAAAATGAATCTAAAAGCTTAAATAGTTTTCTGCTCACATATGCAGATAAGACTTACCTCTCTCTTTCTGTTCTTGACCCTCAGTCCATTCTCTATAAAGGTGGGCTTGGGAAACCATCATTAAATAATCAAAATGTCAAACTTCCAGTTTCCTCCTTATATTTCAGACCAGCCAGCAACAAATGCCTAAAGGCAAATTAAACTTTTTCTCCTGTCAGTATGGCTCTCTTGCCAGCAGAAAAGGTCAGGCAAGCTCAAGGCTGGACATTTTACCCCAGAGTCGTAAGCTCAGCCTCCCTGTCCTTGCTCAAATGGAGTAAACCCAACTTAGGGAGAGGAATTCTCCTCCTTTGCCATCTGCCCATAGCCTGTCAAGTCTCATTAAGACTGCCTGGATCCTCTTCCTCTGTGACCTGGAGTGGCCACATCATCAGAGGCAAGTGGTCAAAGAGCAGGCAACTGAACTGAGTTCATGACAGACATGCTCCCTTACTTGGACATCCACGTGAACTGAGCTGCCAATTGGCTACAGCTCAGCAGGGGGTCTAGGTCCTCCCCATGCATGGTCCTTGGTTGGTGTATCAGTCTCTGCAGGACCCTCTGGCTCAGATGTTTTTTAGCGTTGTTGATCTCCTTGTGAGGCTCCTGTCCCCTCCATGTCCTTCTATTTCCACCCCTGTGCTCTGCCCAAAGTTTGGCTTTTAATGCTTTAACCCGCATAGAAAATTAAACCTATCTGGGCCCCTTGATGGTAACAAAACCACAAAAGTTTCCTGTTCAGAACCCTTAAATGCTTCTCATCACATAGAGGAAAACTCCAAGTGCTCAAAAAAGCTCATCAGACCCTTCTCCATTTTCTGTTCTCTTCATTTTCACTTTTCACAGTACCGCAACTCGTCCTTTCTGCATTGCTCGGCAGACATTGCTGGTGTCCTGCCCAGTCTTTGAATACTGCAAGCATGTTGTTTCCTCAGGATCCTAGCACCAGCCCTCTCTTCTCTGTGACACTCTCCTGCTGCTGATGTAATGGACACCTTGAGCTCATTCACATGGGACTGTTCTTCTGCTGAGGTTACATTTCTAGCTGGCCCCTCTAGAACACTAGACAGCCCTTATGGCTGCCTGATACAGTGTACATGTACGTCTATATTCCCCTTCAATCTAGCCAAGTCTAAGCTTCTGAGAGCTACGACTTCTGCATTTTAGTGTTTTATAGAAGAACAACTGCTATGTTAAAGATACTCAATTTGTACTAATTTGAATAAAGGACTTTCTGATTTCTGGGCATTCTTGTTTACCATAATTGACTTAAAAAAAGTGATTGCTGCTAGGAACGAGCCTCTGAAGGGTAGGACTTTGACAGAGAATGTTACAGCATGTTGAAAACACTGGAGTCCAGTATTGTGAGACAATAACGTAGGCTCAGGTGGATTCTAGCTGTGATCCACCGAAAAGGTCTAAAATTTGAATCTAGAGTCATTCTGTACGACTGAAGAAAAAGAGCCCCTTTAGAACCTATTGGTTACTTGATTAATTCATTACTATTTACCAAAAGCACACGTGCTTTTATTAATGCTGATCTAATAATTATAATTCCAATAACTTCTTAAGGAAATAACTCTAAGCATAAAGAAATACTTAGCTCCAAAGTTCTCTGGTATATGGTTATTTGTTATAAGGAATATTAGCAATCTAAATATCTAACAATAAGTCTTTAGTTAGTTACATTGTAGTTTCAATTAAGCAACAAAATTCAGTGCAGATGTTTATGAAAGAGACTTACAATAAAGTGCTTAGGGAAAAGATGCTCATGAAAAAGTGTATTTAGTAAAATATGTATGTGTCTAGAAATAATTGCTTACATTTATGTCAATTTAAACATTTAAGTGTTAACAATAGTTGTTTCTTCATGTGCAAATTACTAGGAATTGTACTTTTTTGTTTTGTTTTGTCATAGTTTTATAATGGTTCTGTAATAAATATATAATTTATGCAATTAAAATGTGCAGGAGTAAGCTTCACAATACAATGTACTGAGATCCTTCACACAGAGAAGCTTCCCAGGCTCGTTTATGACTGTGATTCATCGGCGCTGTCTGTTCTGGAGATGCACTTAATGAGCACCTAGTATGTGCATAGCATCTGAGTGAATGATTTTCGAGGACAGACATCTGCACATTTCTTCCTAAGCTCACTAGAAGCTCCTGAGAGTAAGCCTGCTCGTCTACCTTCCCCAAATCCATTCTTGGGATGTGTGAAAATATAGGGAATTTGGGAAGGGTGCTATGTATGTAATAAATCTGACAAACGGAAGCAGGCTGTGGCAAACTGACGAGAGACGAGAGGGAACATAAATGAGATTTGCTGTTCTGTAAAGATCGCCAGAGCTTGCCAGTCCAGCCAGTCTTGGCTCTCTTTAATGATAGGAGGGAATTTAATTAGAAGCCTCAATACTATATTAAGTTTTCTGTGTTGGAATTACTCTGTGCCTTCCTGCTTATCTGTCCCTGAATGAGGCGATTTCCAGGGCCGTGCTCAGACTGCATTATTAAGAAGCTACCAAGAGCAGTGCAATGCAGATGAACTTTTCTCTCCTGGTAGATGACGACTTGCATGTGACAGGTGACAGTCACCATTGTCTGTTCATCTGCAACATCTGCCCTCTGATGAGAGCATTTATTTCTTTTTTCCTGTTAATAGAAATTTTCAGTGTATCCTCATTAGGCTAATGTGATCAGTCCTTACTTCCTCCAAGAATCACCCCCATCCACTAGAAACCGAAATTCCATAGAAGCGGACATGCTCCCATGTAAATGACAGAGGAGGTTTCCTCAAGGAAGCAGTAGATTAGTTTATTTATTCTTTTCCTTTATGTCCTGACAAACAATTTTGTCTTCAAGATTGGAGCCAGGTGTGGGAACATGCCTGTTATCCCAGCTCTTGGGGAAGCAGAGGCATATGGATCTCTGTGAGTTTGAGGCCAGCCTGGTCTACAAAGAGAGTCCAGGACAGCCAAGGCTACACAGAGAAAAAATGAAAAGTAATAACAACAAACAGACAAAAAGATACATTGGAAGAAAAACACACACTGCTTTCTTACATATGAGGTACTTAACTAACTTTATAAGCCAGCTAACAAAAAGGGCAATTATTACAAAGGTAGAAGAATTTTGAAAGGGATAAGGAGTACCTGTTGTGGTAGCAATGAGATGATAATTCTGGGCGGGGCCATGTACCATTTGAGACAGTTGATAGGATTTTGAAAAGTAGGCAACCAAAGTCTATATTATACCATTATATGGTTGTAAACTAATATTAAATTATAATTGTAGTTTTAAAGCATTCCTTCTTAGACCCATATTACAAATAAGCAAGTTCACTTGGAGAATATTATTGCAAAAAGTACTTGGAGAAAGAATACGAGTCATAATTGCTGTCAGGGATAGTGCAAAAAACAGAAATGAATCTCAACTAATAGCAAAAGGAAGGTTGAGAGATGAACCCTCCACAGACCATAGAAGCCCCTGTGTGCAATTGCTGTAAGGATTTACCTCACTTAGGAAAGCAAGAGCTAGGGGTAGAGTGGCCAAGTGGGAAACCAAGGCGATTTAGAATAAGACAGTTGTAGTGACGCTGCTATAACACTGGTTCTCAATATGTGGGTTGCGACCCTAAGCATTAAATGACTATTTCATAGGGGCCACATATCAGATATTCTGAATACCAGATATTTATATATTTATTAAGATCCATGGCACTAGCACAATTGCAGTTATGAAGTAGTGACGAGAATAATTTCATAGTTGGGGATCACCACAACATGGGTCACAGCTTTAGGAAGATTGAGAACCATTGCACTTTAACAATGAGAAAAAGAAATGAAGCTTCTAGGGCCACTTGGGAGATCAGTTAATCTGCCTTGAGCAAGTAAGGGCTCAGTAGCTGGGATCTATTACTGCCTCACATTCGTGTCTATAAATTTCAAAGGCATCCTTGTAGACTGGTTGAGTAAGAATGCATTTTCCATGGACGTTTAAGGATACAACTCTTGTGATGATCAGAAAAGGATCCTTTTCTGATACTCTGGATAAGAGAATAGGCAGGTTGCTTCTGGTTAGAAGACAAAAATTATTTTGTTGGTATTCCACAGAAGTCTCAGAAATGTCTCTCAGAGAGGGGAGCCTAACGAGCAGGCTCTACAGCAGTCCTACCTTTTTATCTTGAAAGGATCAATAGGCATTGTCCTCTAATAATAACTAGCTGATTGCTTTTGAAAGACGGGAATAAAAAAGCTATTTTCTCAACCTCTGTGTACTTTCTAAATTGAGCAAGCAGATATCATTTTACAGTTAGAAAAAATTCAATGGGTTTTCTATCCTTATTAGAGTATCACGTCTTTTCTAAAGTACCATTGACAGAATGTTTGAAGAGCCTGCTAGTAGTCAAATGTGTAAGACTAGGACGGTGGTGTTCAGAAACTCAAGTTCCTGTTGGAAAAATTGCCATTGTCAAGATAGACAAATGTCTTTAATGCCTTTAAAGTTCACAAGGCACTGGACAGTTTGTTACATGTGAGGAATCTTGCTTAATACAGACAAGTCTAATCTTAAACAAAGTAAAGTTTTGTACTTGACTCAGTGTCTGAATCTTCTAGAGTGGTATGTGAGGAAAAAGTCTAGGCCATGCTCTCTGGGAAGCTCAGTATGTGTGCATGCATTTGACATATGCTGGCCTATAAGACAGGCCAGCACTTGGCTTTCCTCTGTCTACAAAACAGCTGGGACCAACTATGGGGCTTTTTTGCAGCATGAGTGACTTCTCCTTTGGGCAGTTTTCTCTTTGATGCAAATAGTTCAGGTCTTGTCATATCAATCGTAAGGGCTCTTTGACAACTAACGAATAATCTTAGCCGAGTAGTAAATGCTGTAGTGCTGAGATTTATACATGAGCACACTGACTGACTTTTCCAGGCCCAAGTAACTAAGAAAATGGCCTGGCACCTGGAACCCATGGATGTGCGCATCTAGCTTCTGAAATTATCTAGTTGACCAGGGTTTAGAATAAGCCGTGGACTATGAAAGGGAAGTGCAATGAATATTTAGTCTTGTACAAAGCTTGCTTTAGCCAGTGGAGGGAAGAAGCATAATCAAAGGGAAGGGATATGTCTGGAAGAAGAGGCAGAAGAATACCTTCTTCCAGAAAGAACTCATCTAATGATATCAGACAAGGAAAGGCATTTAAGTGGTTAAAATTTTAGTAAGATGCTAATATGGCTACGGGTGAGTTGTGAGAAGTGAAAAGGTGCAGCTCTTTAAGGGTTTTAGTGATTGTGGTGACAAGCCGTTGTGTCTCTCCTCAGCAATTTAACAGTGACCTGCTTTCGTCACTATTGTATTGCTGTGAAGAGACACATGGTGATTGTAGAAAACTGGTGAGTCAAGAAGATAGCAAATAAGTAAAATATAGGGAATATTTACTAGGCTTAAAAATCTTTTCTTATCCTGACTTTACTTGTATACACTAGCTTTCTTAACTTGCCTTACTGATATTATATATCAATTCCCATCTTATGATAAATAAAGACAATGTTACGCTTCCACCAGTGCTCAATAGCAACTGCTGTGGGCTAAATTGTTCGCCTACCCTCAGTCTACACCATGCCAACCCCATGCCAAATGACACTATATTTGGAAATAGGGTTGTAGAAGTTAGAGATAAATGAGGTTGCACGAACAGTGTTGTGGTTAATGTGGTTCATTGCTAACTCCTGGACTGAGAATCACTTAGGATATTGAAGGTCCCTCTGGATAAGCCTCAAAGCATTTCCTGAGAGGATTAACTGAACCGTAAGAGCTGGAATGTTGGTGGAATCATGGAATCATGGCTCAAAAGGAAGGCTTAGGAGCAATAAAAGAGGAGAAAGAAAAAAGCCAGCGAAATTCTAGCATTCTTCATTCTCTGTTCCCTCCATTACTGTGGTGTGAATGGCTATGCTTCATCTTCCCAACCGTGATAGCCTGAACCTTCTGAAACCACGATATTAAATGAATCCTTCTTCCCTTTACATTGCTCTGCCAGGTATTTTATCATAGTTTCAAGAAAGGTAATTTATAGAATGAGGGTCCTGATCTGACAGAAATGGTGGCTTTATGAGAATATTTTCTGTGCTTCTGTCTTTCTGTCCAACCTATGTGCAAGTATGTACATAGTGTGTAAGTGCATTATAAAAGACAGGGTAAACAAAGAGAACCAAGGGTATTGGCATGTGATCTTGAACTTACCAGCCTCTTGCAATATGAGAAAATATATTTCTGTTGTGGAAGCTACCAGTCTGTGGTATTTTGCTATGGCAACCAGAGTTGAGCATGAGACCAATTGTGTTTCAGATGCTTGGTTTTGTTGCAATTTGTTGTTTTAAGCTGCATTAAATTATTATGGCAGAATCTTGGCACAGGGCTTTCTTTAAAAATTTTAAAAGTAGTTTATTCACTTTATATCCTGATTGTAGGCCCCTCCCTCATCTCCTTCTGGTCCCACCCTTTCTTCCTCTTCCCCCCTGGGGAGGATTTTTGATTCTCATTCACAAGGGCACTGAGCTACTTAAGGTATGTGTATATATGTTCCTGTGTGTGCATGGTTGCATATGTGTGCGCGTGGAACCCACAGGCATTGACGTCTCCTCCTCTCCAGTCCATCTCTGCTTTCTGTTTAGAAAGATGGTCTCCTGCTGAGTGCTGCACTTGCATTCAGCTAGCCTTGCTGGCCAGCACGTCCCAGGACTCCTCCTGACTCCTTCTCAGCTCTTCAGTGCTGAGATTTCAGGTACCACATTAAAATGGGTGCTGGGGACTGAACCTGATCTATTGCCGTTAGCTGACTGAGCCGTCTTTACGGAGTTTTTAAAAGTTAAGCTTAGGTTTTCTTTTCTCTTAAATAATATGTGTTTTTTAAAGTTTCCCCACTAATAAGAAATGATATTCCCTGGTCATCTCCTATCACTTTTGGTGATGGAATAGACAAAATCACCACATCCCTCGAATGGCTTATTTCTTTACACCAATATTGCTAACATAACACCATGTTTGCATAAAATACAGGGCCTTTCTTCAAATCTCAAAACAAAACCTCAAAACAAGTGTGTTCTTTTGCTTGCCAAGTTTATGTAACAAAGGATGAAGGTGTGAATGGATGAGGAAGGTGAAGCTATTGTAACTTATGGCTAATAATAGAACAGCCCTAATGAAACATTAAAAATAAAAGGCAGAAATACCATTTTTGAATATTCAAAAACAAAAGTCAAATACATTTTTAGGAAAGTATTTTATTTTTGTTTCAACCAATGAAATTCATAACTTTGTTTTCTGATAAGACAATTCAGACATACAAACCAATTACAACAATGTACTTATCAGATTCCCCCTCCCACCCCTGTATTTTGAAGCAGCTGACAAGTCTGAAGAACACCACGACAACAGGGCTGAGCTAGACAATGTGGCAGTTAAAATATGGCCCTTTACGAGGGTAGTTACAATGCTTATTGAAAAGAATTTGTCCTTTGATCAAAACAGACTGCAAGGAATCAGCATGAAACAAGAACTGCATCTTCCTTTCCAACTAGAAGGAAAGGGGGTGCATGTCAAAACAGAAAGCTGGGGAGTCAGAGTGAAAACAACAGAAATCCCTAGGCAAACAATCTCCCCAATAAACCGCATCCCCTTGAAGATACCTGTTCTAATTCCCATTCCCAGTTGAACTGCATCTGTGCTTCCCCACCCCGACCCCAGCACCTGGGAGCGACTCACTTCTGCTCCTCTTTAGAATTAATAAAATCTCCAAGCCAGCATCTCTTAAAGAGAGAAGAGTATTTTTGAAAATTTTTTTTTTCAGAAGCCAGCGATGTTAAAGATAAACCAAGCCACAGAGGGTCGAAAGCTATCCTCAGAGACCTTGAAAACCCCGGGGCGGGATGTAGGAAGGGAATACTTGCTGCTCTGTCCTAATCTAAATCCTCTAGCACCTTTGTGACAGGTCTGCAGTCCTCAGCAGCGTCTTGCATGCTGTTTCCAGGAAGCCTCACAGCACCCTTGTGAGGTAGGTAGTGTTAGACTCATTTACGGGGAGGCAGAGATGTTCAGGATTTCGCCCACGAAGAAAAATGAATCCAGAGCCAGAGCCCTGGGGACTCTAACTCCAGATACGGACCTTTTAAATACTTAACTCTTCTGACTCCCTGAGAGAGGATCATTAAAGCAGGTAGATCCTTATTGCCAGACGCATGCCTGGTCAGGTGGACACTAAGGCCTATTTCCAAACCACATAGTTTGGATGCTGGAATGAGAAACAGGCTGTGAGCACTGCGAAAGTTGGAGGAATTAATGTGTATTTAGTTTGAAGCACAATTTGATGATGACTTTATTTACTGATGTTCAGCTAAGTTATTTTGACTATGGATACTCAGCAGATATTACATGAGTAAGGAGATTCTGCTTCGATAGTGTGAAATTAAATTTTCTGCATTTCTTAAAAAACAGAAGCTGGAGAAATCTGATTGGTAAGATCTAATTCAAAGACAAGAAGGAATTAAGCAATTTCTCTAATTTTTCTGCGGGAATTTAAGGTAATGTTGGCTGTATTTGAAAATAAATATAAAACACTTAGAATTGTTTTTAATTCAAAATATGTCTATTAATGGCTTGCAACTCAAAGCACGAAGGCTGCTGTTAGCGGCGGTGTAACATTGGCGAACAGCAGTGACTTTCTCCTGTAGTTCGAGTCTCCCACGTGTGCTCACTTGCTCACTGCCATCTGCTGAAAGGGTTGGACCTCCCAGTTTGCACCAAGTGCTGTTTTGAGAAGACACTGAACTGCCTCAGCAGTGAACTGAACTGCTGTTATCTCTCCTTCCCAGCCAGGAGACGATTCCCACTTATTTTCCATTTCTGTGAACCCATTTATTCATTTCAGAGGATTCTGGGCAGAATGTGCTTTATTTTGAATCCAGTCCTGCATAATACCACCACCGTCTTACATCAGCGCCAGGGCCAGGGAGGACTCCATGTGCTGCGAAAACGAAAGAGCTTGTATAAATCAGGTGGTGGCCCTAACCTGCTTATCTCTTTGCATAACATGTTCATTCTATGCTGAGTGAGTTCATTCCTGATAGGACAAGAACTGATACAGTGGGAGGCTTAAGAAATCTGTCATAGTGCGATCGTATTCGCTCACTCTCTCTCTCTCCCCGCCTCTCCTCCACCTCCCTCTCATATCCCCCCCCCCGTGTGTGTGTTTAAAGAAGTATGTAGCGTTCACGGGAGCTCTGTATGTGTGTAACACATGTAAAGTATTCGTCTTTTGTACATGAGGCTAACAGCCCAGGGCTAAAGGAGTAGATTAGAAACAGTGAACTACGTCTGTGCTATGGTACTGACATCTCACTCTTGAGGTAAGGAATAATACACCCAGTGAGGCTTCAGTTAGAAAAAGTTCACAGAAATGTTACTTCTGCCTTAGAGGGATAGCTGGCAAATACATTAGCTGTCTCCTAATGTGACAATAAATAGGTATTTTGAAATTGGATGTAAGCTTTAGGGCCTTTCTGTCACAGATGTGACCTATCTAGTGGCAGGTGGCTCAAATTCCAGACTGTAAGGTCTGAAAGATTCTCATCTTAATTTTTTTTATTGGTCCCCAATTAAAATAATGACAATCTTCAGGTAGGACATAATCTCTCAATTACCATTTCTTTTTCCTTATCTTTTTTTTTGTGAAAGATGCTTAGTAATATTGGTGTGTGTGTGTGTGTGTGTGTGCGTGTGCTGACATTGACATTAAAATTCATGTGATATTTGGAGATGTTTATTGACATGTTCTGATTTACTCAGTCCAGAGCACTATGGAAAGAAACAATGGCTCTGTAGCTCTAACAAGGGACTTTTTAAAAGATCAATCCAAGGTTTTTGATAAAGGTTTATAATTTTTGCATTGAGTTATTTGTAAGAATTGATGTAAGGCACTGAGTGACGAGCCCTTGAAGCTAGTGTTTTCAGATTTTTCACCAGTGGTAGAAATGTTAGGTGAATTTGCCCTCGGGTTTTTACCACTGTTTCCTTAACTTGACTTTGTTACACATTTATCATCCTGGTCTGTGTTTGGAGTTTCACAATGAATAATTAAAAAAAGAATATAGGTCCCGTAATAGGCTTATCTGCCTTAAAGGAAACAGGTAGGAACTCATAATTTTTATTTTCACTATATCATGACACAGAAATAACAAAAAAGAGTAGCATACCCATGAGTGAGAATGAGAAATTAGAAACAAGGAAAACAGAAACACAAACATCAATGAACTTCTAGTTTATGAAATAGTACACAACCAGAGAATCTTTAGAAGTATGGGGTTAGAAGCCAGTAAATGCATTCAAAAATCTGCTTGGAGTACATTTAGTACTTTGGATTCAAGGCATATATCTTTCTCAATGCCGAGAAACAAGTTCTGAAGTAGCAGGTCCATCATATCCCTGATGGCGTTCCCTGGACAAGCCAGTCAGTGTTGCTGGTAGAGATGTGTGCAGCACATCCTGAACGGTGCTGTGGGGAACGGGCCTTTGTTTTCACTACACAAAGTGATGCTGTGATAGCTGTGCCTACTGTCTGTCTGACCAGCTCTGGCAGTCCAGGGAAAAATTCTTCAAGGATAAGAAACTTTTTATCAAGCTCTCCATTTTGAATTTAAAGAATAACAAATTCCGTTTTTTTAAAATGGTCTTTCCCTGGCAGCCACAGAATTTGTGTATTTGCAGTGGTCTGGCAATGAGTCCAAGCCTTGTCTTCCATCGATACGCTCTCCAAGTTCTGTTACTGCGTTCTCTCCTTTCTTCTCTACCTCCACCCCCTTTCCCAGAAGTCATAAAGTGGGCTACATGAAGTAAACACAATGCTATAGCATGACAGCTGCCTGAGTTTATCTTCACAAACCTAGTTCTGGAGGATACAACAGAAAGACTTACTTTTGCTAGTAAGATTGTGCAGGAAGAAATTTCAATTTATTCTTTCCTTATCACACACACACAAAATTTCCCATTAGCAATATGCTTACAGATCAGATGCTTCTTTATTTATCAATGTGTGTATTTTTTACTATACACTGTGTCTTGGATTATGAAAATCCAGTTGAGGAAAGACTTGAAAAAAACAACAGATGATGCTGTCATATGTATGGCTTGCTGGGTGGCAATTTTAAAAGCAACAAAGGAGTTATCTTCACTAAAGTAGACTATCTTTATAGTATGGCTGATCATATGTAGATCCCAGTGTCCAGCAGATGACTCCATGACCTTTTAGTAATATTTAAGACTAGAAAACCTGACAGCCTGTCCACTGTGGTCCACACTCACTCCATCATCAGAAGTGGATTCAATGGGATATGAATCTTCTTTCACCGTTGAGCAGAGTCCTTTATCTGCCTGGTGCTAATGAAGTTTCTAACAGCCTTATGTTGCTTTTGAGGTTCCTGTAACCTACCTCTCTCAATAATGAAATGTTTCCCAGATGACTCCAAGTGCCTTTTTTAAAAAAAATTACACATTTCACTTTTAAAATAATACGACAGATTTAACTGAGATATTAGATGTGTAAGCCCTTTTTATCAGCAAACAGAACGTGTTTTCTAAAGTACTTCATGTTGATAAGTTAACTAGTTTATACATGGAAAAAACACACACATGTCCACGATAACTACCCAATAATAATAGCCAACAAGACATAAATCGAAACCAAGATCCTTTTGTCCCTAGCACAGATTTCTTCTAAGAATGAAGACAGGCTCATAAGCTCTGGAGAAAGGATTTGTTAGGCTCCTGGTTAGTAACATCCAATCACGGCACGGTCCTTAAGTGGGTTCTGAGAAGTATCACTAAAGAGAAGGATAGGCATCACATGTTTCCTGTTTCTCTCTCCCATTCAGGCTTACGAACTTGTTAAATAGTTATATTTTAAATACTTATAAGAGCCACCTGCTTCATATACATATATATATATATACATATACATAGATACACATATATACGTATATATATGAGATATATATATATATATATATATCTCAACAGCCTTGCCGTCATTATGACGTGGGTTTTTTCAGACTTTATGGATGCAGCATGTGAAGACAAGTATATCGTGCACTAGATGGCCGAGGCAGGCATGGAGTACTCGGTTTACTAGCTGGGGAAGAAAAGAGGATGTTTCCTTTCGAGTATCTCCTGCACATTCTCAGTTTTGCTCACAGCTCAGTCTCGCTTGTCTTGTCACATGGTATTTTGTGCACAGGTGAGTGTGTGGGTGGACACACTCCTGTAAGAAATGGGAAAAATTTCCACAAGTCTGTGTGAAACTTTCCATCTCGTTATTATTTCTCGATCATATGGCTTGTAGATTTTGTCAGTCATTTTGCAGTGTAGAATAAGAATGTTCAGCAGTTTAGAATGGGAGCTGTGCAACACTATGAAGGAAGCTAGCATGCAGACAATGTCTGCTCCTTTTGGCCCTTCTGGCTCTGGAACAAAATTCTTAGGTCAATTTTTAGCCTTGGCAGTTGCCTTTTGAACAGTATTGGAATTAAAATGTAGCTAACTGAAGTAAAGAACACAGTTGCAATTTTTTTCTAAGGCTTTTTAGTATATTACAGGTAGAGTCTTTCTTAAAATGTTAAGTGTTCTCTTGATTATAACAGCTCGTTTCTTCCTCTAAGGCTATAAATAAAGCTTTGGGTTTAAAGTTGGCTTTCTATCAGCTCACCTGCTTCTCGGAGGGAGAGAGAGAAGAATAATTCAATCTCCAGATTGCTGTCAGAGTGTGCCTATGTGAATGGGAAGCCTTAACTTCGAAAGGGTTATGTGGGAAAGACTAGAGAGCCCCTGTGCCTTCTCCCTTTTTTCGTTTAAAGCAATTTCCAGTTTAACATTTACACAAGAAATTTTGAGTTCTAATGAAAGAAGACTCCTGTCTGCAGAGAGCCTTCCTTGATGAGGCGTGACAGCAACTTCTAGGTGGCAGTGATGAACAAGCAAGCAGAGAAGAAACGATTATTTCAAACGTGGCCTCCAAAAGGCCACAGCAAGGAGGAAGGAATATAGGGGATTGTCTAGACTTTCCTCTGCCCGTGGACTTACTAGCAGTGGTCAACTGCCAACTGAAAGTTAAAACGTATTATTACTGTTGTTCTAGACTATTATTAATGCTGTTAAGCTCCTATCGTGCCTAATTTATAAATTGAGTCGTTATTAGGTCGGGGTGCACAAGGCAAAGCGTAGTAAGCTCAGGACTTGATAACGGCTGAAGCTTCTGCTAGCGGCTCAGGGGCACTGGGATCTCCGGAACGACACTGGGGGCATCTGCTGCACATCCTGCTGGTTCCTCATTTCTATTCAGGATGGCTTGCAGGGAGTTTGAGGTAGGAGGGGGCAGAGAAGGTGTATCGAGGCAAACTGAAGGACAGAAGCCTGGAGCTCATGAACTTATCTTGGTCAAATTCCTACATTTAGAAAGAGAAGCACCTGTCCACCTTGTTCTGTAAGCCGTTTTGCTCGTGTCTTAAGCACATCCTTGGTTTCTGTTACCAGGGCCTCATCTTGGTCATCTGTTGAGAAGCTGACTGTAGAGGAGTAGTTCCAATCCCCTGCCCACTTCTGGAGGAAACACACAGCCTCATTTAGTGTTCTCTATGTGGACAGACCAATTTCACAGCAGAAAACCTGCCATTAATTGTTGACTTATGGCATCATTTCTTACCTAACCATGTAAGCATAGATTTGAGCCCCAGGCCCCAACTTAGTCAAAGACCACAGCAAATAAGCACTCCTCTCTCTTCTCCTCAGCCTGTGCTGGGAAGAGTTCTTTCCCCACTAATCAGCTGTTCTGGCTCACCTGTGAGGAAGCTTTCATGGGAATGGCTTTTGAAGGTGGAAAGGGAGAGAGATCCGTATCAAGTGCTTGTTATGTACCAAGATACACCTCCTGTCACCTAACCAAGTTAAAAAAAAAATCAAATGACATTTTATTGCCCAGTCTTTCCTTTAAAGGTAAAATAACTCCAAAAAATTTCATCAAAAACTATCAAGGATGTTAACAAAAGGAATTGAATAGAGGAAAGTCAATGGAAATAACTGGGCATATGATGTGCTATTCCACCAGGGAATGTTCATTTCAGCAGTAAAAATGATACCTCTTTACTCTTGCTACCAAGCAGAATAAATGGCTTTGGTCCCAAAGGGTTGTGGTTTTGTTTTTGTTCTGTTTTAAATTGGCTCACACACACGGAACCCATTTGCAATCCCATGTAAGCTAGAGACGGGCAGGACTCAGAGAAGACGGTAAGAAGCATGAAAGTATGAGAGGGGCACAATTACCAACTCTTCTTCAGCTGGGGAGAACTGTAAAGATGAGCAACAAAGGAAACAGAATTTAAATAGATCCCGTGTCTCCCTCCAGCCTTTTAAAACATTCTTGATGTCTTTTCTGTCAGCTCTGAGTCTTCTCAGTTGAAAATGATCTATTTTTTCTTTTCTACAGAGCCTCAAGACACATTCTGTGTTGTTTCACAGTTCTGTGCACAGCCCCTGAAGGTAACAGAAATGCTTTGACAGAGAGATGAAGAAAGACCCTGTAAGTAAAAGTTAATTTACACGGGCTCTACGCAATTTCACTTCCCTAGGATCACACCCGCCCTTTTGTGCCCGTAATCCATGAATACATCTGTTTCTCCTGGAGGAATGGAAAGTGACATAAGTCAGGCTTCAATGGAGATGAGATTTAATAATCCTTTTTTAAAGAGTCACAGAAGATTGTGACTTTTGAACTTCTAAATGAACCAAGAACAGATTCGTTGACAGAATAATGAGGAAAAACAAAACAAAACAAAACAAAACAAAAAAACAACACAACCAAATTCTGGATACGTGTTTACTATAAGAAAGCTGCTGTGGATAAGTAAAATTTCTGAAGAAACCCAGAGTTTTAACAAATGTTCCTATGAACATTTGAGGCTTCCAACTTCTGTATTATATTTTTAGAATTTGAAAATACTTGAAAAATCACATGATTACAAATGCTATGGAAATAAAAAAGAGGCTGGAAAAGAAAAGAATACAAGAATTTCTGTAAAGTAGAAATTGCTTTTCAGAACACCAAACCCATATTGTTTGGCTTAGTTACTCATCTTTTTCTAGTAATTTGTTTACCAACATTTGGGTCCATGAATCAACTATGAGTATTAGAACTCTGGCTAAGAAATTTTCCTTCTTTCTTTCTTTCTTTCTTTCTTTCTTTCTTTCTTTCTTTCTTTCTTTCTTTCTTTCTTTCTTTCTTTCTTTCTTTCTCTCTTTCTTTCTTTCTTTCGTGCTAGAAAGAACAAGTGCTTCTTTGAAAATGCTTAACATACAGACAATTGGTCAACTAAGAACAACACACTGAGCCAAATAACTGTGTTTCTTCATAGGATATCATAAAGCAGTCTCTCTTCAAAGAAGGAACTCAGAGATGAAGTGCCTAAAAGGAGTGTCTGTTGGGTCAGAACACTGGTCTGATCAGTGTTATTCTTTATAATGGTCTTGGTTAATCTAGCAGAGAAGTGACCATAAAGAAAAGTCCTTTTGTAAAACTGTCCATGAAAGCCTCAGAGCTATGGTCAGTGCAGACCCCAGTGACTTGTACCAAGAGTGAGGAAATGGAAAGTTAGATGCCCATTCATTTTTTAAAAAATAAGTCCTTAGTATACTGCTTTATGCAGGAAGTTGCCAGTTCTCCTGGAAAAATATGATAAATATGCTAGCATGGTCTTAAGAGTTATTCCAACAACAATTGTACTCTTACTAAAGATGTCGAGTTAAGAACATTTCAGAGGAGTGCCAGTCTAAAGCTGACCACTTGAGAGTTATGTGAAACTCCAGTTTGTGAGGATGCGAACAAGTTAGTAGGAAAAGCGATACTTTGTGCTCAGAACACATGGGAAAAAATCCCAAGGTGAAATATATTTAACACAGGACTTTTCAGAGCGTTTATTAGACTAACACAAATCTTTTTGAACTTGGAGGTGGTGGCAACAGAATGCACCATTTGTTCAATTTATTAGTTAGTGGGTCTTCATTTTGGAAGGCTCTTTAGTAGCATCTTAACTCTTCTATGCAGCAGAGAATAAATCCTGAAGAGAATTTAGTCTTTCTTCTCTTGATAGGGTAACATATAAATTCTTGCACAAAATATTTTATATTTTAACTTTAATTCAATTTCATGTTCCTCAGAAGCTTTTCTGTCAACTTTTATAATTTTTGACAGAAAATAGAATAACCCTCCCCTTTTAAAATCAGTCGCTCATTTCTTATTCTCTCTCTCACACACACAATTTGTCAAATATACACTCTTTAAGGTGTTTCAAAATTAAAAGGAAGTAGATTTTCTTTTGTAAGACTATCTTTCCATTTTTAATTTTTTAAAATGTAAGAACATAGCATTTGATTTTTTCAGAAGTTGAAATTTTGATATAATTTAGCATAGGTTGATACAAATTGTTAGAAATTAATAAGTAATTAAATAAAAAACAAATTTCTAAAATGTTTGTGGTAATCACCAGGATACTTAAATGAAATCTAACTGAAGCAGTCAATTATTCAGTCGTAAAAACAGTCCCAGTGCCTAGTCCCTGGGAAAGGAGAAACAGTGTAGCTGTATTGCCATCCAGATTGCAAAACAATCTGTGAACCTTTTAGAAATTGAGGCCAATTTAATAGTATTAAAGTTCTTCATATTTTAAAATATTTAAAGGGGAACTTCCTCAAGATCTTCTCCAAACATGGAAAATATAGAAACTTTGTTTATACTGATTAAATACATGCCATTTCAGGAATACCATCTGCATCCAATACTTTTTCAGACTGTATAAATTTACATTGAAAGTTATACAGGACTCAGCCAAATAAAATGTTTCCTTAAAGTCCCTGATGATAATATACTATTTTTTGAGGGGTAACGTTAACCAACTTAATTGGGCAAATAGGATCAGGTCAAGAAAGTAAAAGAATCAACACAAGACATTTGTAGAACTATAAGCTTAGCTTTTCCTCAGTGAAGGAACAAAAAGTTATTTTTTTTAATCTATATTGTTTTTTTCTTTCACTACTTTACACAAAACAGATTCCTCTTGTCTTTGCAGTATAGCTTTCAATACGAAACTATAAATCTTGATTGGGGAGCAGGGAAATAGATTGAAGGTTTGTGATCATACAGTGTCTGTAGTGCTTGAGTAGAGAACCTGGGAATGTCATGTACTGTGTTCCCTCTGACTTGTAGCCATCTGGCAGGCAGCTGCCACATTTGAAAGATGTCATTGGCTGCATCATTAACCTGATGTGCTGGGGATCACCCTGCTTCCTATTGACTTCTGAAGACTCCTTAATCAGAGAGCGTTTGGACAACAGAATTATTGATATCAGCTACTGGTAAAAATTGCCAAATTGTTATATATAATCATTGCTGTCTTTTTCCTTTCTCCTTAACCCATTAGCAGTGACAGATGAAAGTAAAACTAAAGGGTAGCTAAATGGATTACTTTTATCAATGACACCTACCTTGCATTTTACAGGTACATTTGGTGATATGCCACCTTCTTGAGAAACCAAGGGCTTCTGTTACAGTCAACTGGTCCAGGTTGGTAGTGTATGTATAAAAAATATTCCATTCTGTATCAAAACTAGGCACATGCCTTTATTTATAGTAACAGAAGTTAACAGAGCTGAGCAGTTTTGACTTGGGTGCTGTTTCTTGGCATCCTACATCAGACATCTACATCTCAACACATCTCTGCCTACTACTCCAGGGATCTATTCTCAGGTTCATCTGTGGGCGAAAGGAAGGTGATACCACGCGTGGAGCTATACTGGTGAGTAGCTAAAAGCACAACCTCTCATTCATATTGCTTCAAAACAAAGACAGCATATATGTTTCAAAAAAAGAATATATTCATCTCTTTTTGGTGCTGAACCAACAGTATTGTATGATGCAAGGTTTTAACAAATGATAATAAATACAAATTTTACCGTAGAGTATGTTTTAGACAAATGTGTCTTTAATATGTAAATCCTACACTGTAGGTTGTTCTTTTTAATTTTTTTCTTTTGTTTTTGCAGTGGTAGAAAATGTTGAATTATTGTCCATCAGCGTGAGCCAAAGGTTCAGGTTCATTACTGAGATCCCCAGAATGCCAATATTTGCAATGCAAACAATTAGAATCCCACCGTGTGAAGGGCTCTGACACAAGCCTGCCTGTCTCTAATCAGCCAGTCTCCACGAGAAGTCTTCCTGCTTCCATGGACCCTGCTTTCATACAGGGGCAGCTGCATGAAGCTGCCCGATAACCTTGGGATTGATTGACTATGCCAGACGTCTTACTCATTACCCACAGAGACACAGAGACAGCAGTATGTGGCGGGACCTTATATCATTTTCATGTTGAACCTCCTGGGTCCAGCCACCTCCCCTTCCACAACAGCACCATTATTTTTTCGGGGAACATACTCAAGGTCAATGCTGTTTTTGTGCTTGCCTTTTCCTCGGCTCCACACAAAAAGAAGGAGAAAACAAAATAAAACCACTCCCAGGAATGTGAAACAGCCCATGGCTGTAGATACCAGTATTGTTTTAAGGTCCAGGGAAAAGGTATTGGCATTAGTGCCGTTGGAAACAGTGTCATTGGAGTCGGTCATGTACATAGGGGTCCTGTTTGCGTAAAGGAATCGGTCTGAAGTGAATCCCTTCACAGTGAGAGATGCTGTGAAGGTGTCATTTCCGGCAGCATTGCTAGCGATGCAAACATACATGCCACTGTCTTGATCCTGGGCAAAACGGATTTCCAAGGTGCCGTCACCCAGCACAGTGGCCCTTCCGTTGGACTTGGTGGTGACAAAACGCCTTCGGGGTGTCACCCAGGAAATCACTGGCTGTGGGTCTCCATCGGCATTGCACTCGAGTTGGACCGTCTGTCCTTCATCCACTAGAAGATGCTGCAACTTCTTTTCACGGATTTTGGGTTTTTTGCAGGTAAAATAAAAAGAAAGAGCAGTGCTATGGAAGTCCTTAAAGGACCGTTCACGGATGGTGTCTGGCCCGGCACACATGGGCTGCTGGCTCCCAAACTGCAGGGTGGCCTGTCTCTGCAGGAGCCAGAGGAGCCGGCAGTCGCAGGCTAGTGGGTTGTTGTTAATGCTCAGGACCTCCAGAGCCCTAGGGGAGGAGAAGACATTCTCTTCCAATGTTTCCAGCAGGTTCTGAGATACGTTGAGCACACGGAGGAAGCGGAGCCCTTGGAAAGAGTGAGGTTCAATGGTGCGGAGCTGGGCCCCGACTATATGAAGCTCCTGTAGGCGGATCAGGTCAGAGAACATGCCTGCTTCAATAGTGCTGATGGGATTGTAGGAGAGATTAAGGTGGGTCAGGTACACAAGGTGTTTGAAGGCGAGGAAAGGGACAGTGGACAGGTTGGTGTTAGTAATGGAAAGGGACGTGAGGTTGAGACCATAGAGGCTGTTGGCTGGCATCATGTCCAGCAAAGGCCAATAGTCAATCTCTAGGTGTTTCAGGTGGAACAATCTTTTAAAGGCATACACAGGCATATTGTTGATATTAAGATGCTTCAGATGCAGGGTGATGAGGCTGTGGAGGTGGGAAAGGGCTTCTGTTGGTACCGCTGTCAAGTTGCACTTCTCCAAGGTGAGCTGTTCCAAGCTAAGCAGTCCGCTGAAGGCCCTGTGTGATATATAAACCAGATCATTGTCCCCCACTTCTAGAGACTTCAGGTTATGGAGATCTTGGAACATGTAGTCCAGCAAAATGACAATCTTATTCTCACTGATGTCAAGCTTGGTGAGGTTGGACAGCCCCGTGAATACTCCCAAAGGGACCAACTTAAGGCGATTGCCTTTCAGGCGGAGGGAGCGGAGGTTAAAGAGGTTGTTAAATGCTCCAGGCTCCACATTGGCAATGATGTTGTCACTCAAGTCTATCTCTTCCAACAGGGGATAGGATATGAATTCTTCGGGGTTTACGCTTTTTAATCGATTTTTGCTGAGGTCCAAGATTTTGGTCTCAATGGGAATGCCTTCCGGGATGGCAATCAAGCGTCTTCTGTGGCAGCTAACAGATTTGTTCTGGGCAGAGCACTCACAGCGAGCAGGGCAGCCAACAGAGGAACCCAGGAAGAGTAACACCACAGCCAGACCCAGGAATGGCTGCCAGCATGGTATGGCCGTGTGAAGCATGACTCCACTTCTTAGTCTACACCTTGGTTATGGGCCTGCATGGATGAGGAAAGAGAAGGGGAAAAAGACAAGTTAGGACAGAGACAGGGAAAGGGGCATAAATAAAGGAAGCATGTTAGAACACAAAGATACAGGATCTGGTGGCAACCAAATCTGGCGTTGTACTCAAGGGTTCCCATTTTATCTAATGATCTTCAGCAAGTTATTTCATTTCTGTATTTAGGTGTCCTTGGCTATTAAGTGAAGCTAAAGGAAGTGGTGGATGAAAAAAAGAAAAAGAAAGAAAAAGGAAACAACATGACTGCTCCTAAGTATGGTGGAGGAGATGGTTTATTGTAGATAAAAGAGGAGCATAGCCAGAGACAGGGGCATCTTGGCAAGTCCAGGCTGGCCACAACCCTGAGCCAAGTGAAGAGACAGGGAGGGGAGAGGAAGAAGGTAGAGCAGCTTCTGACCAAGATCCCTAGCCTGGGCCAAGGGACTGGCCAAGAGAGCAGAAGAAAGGGCCAGGCAACCAAAACGGCTGGATTATATAGTGAAGGGCAGCTGGGGGAGAACGGTAGGGCAGGGGCAAGCCATGCTAGCCAGTAAGTCCTTGTAAGAGGAAAGGGATGAAGGATGCAGGGAGAACAGAACCTGGCAGCCAGTGGCCATTTGTCCTGGGTTTGAGACCTGACAGGTGCCAACTATCAGAACTTCTAAGAATTATGAAGAACAACTCAGGATTGGAAAACTATAGAGACAAGTTCAGTGTGTGGCACAGACTAAGGAAAACAGTACATATTCCACATACAAAAGAGTATTTTGTATGTGAAAGACTATTTTGTATGTTTTCTGAGGAGTATGGGGAAGGGGGATAAGGGGAAGAGAGAGAGACCGGAAGGAGGGGGGGGGGCTATGATCTGGATGTAAAGTGAGTGAATAGATAAATATATCAAATAAAACAAAAACAAACAAAAAGACTATTTTAGCTTCCTACAATTTAGACCTTGCTCAAAGATTGAGGATATATATTAATATATTATATATATGTATATATCAACACAAAAATGTTCCCATGATTCTTTTTGTAAGTAAAAACAAAAGGTTGCAGGACATTTTTTTTTTTTTTTTTTTAGGATTTTGCTGTTGGCTTGCTAATAGTCAACTTGATGTGTCTTCATATGCCTTTATCCCTGTCGGTGGCCTGTTAATGCTTGTTAGAACTCTCTCTCTCACTTCCTCTTTTGGCACAGGGTCTCACTGTATCTCCTTGGCTGGCCCATAACTGGGGAAAGCAGGTGTCCTTGGATTCACAGAGACCCGCCTGCTTCTTCAACCTTTGAGCGTGAGGATTAAGAGCATATGCCACTATACTAATGAATCATTTCTCAGTAAATTATTTTTAATCAGACTTTATAAAGTATAGCTAAAGTTCTATGTGGGGGATATTTTTGGGCAAACATTACTAAGTCTTTTTTGCTTATAGGACCTAGAATGCCCATTGTTTTAAGTAACAACTAGTTTTCCACCTGTTTTTTTTTTTTTTTAAGAGTGGAGTAGGTACAGTTCCTACTCCTATAGTGTAGTGGGAGAACACCAAAGAGAGGAAGACCCAAGGTATCAATTTTACTGAAGACTTTAAAAGAAGAAACAAACAAGCAATTTCTAACAGGGAGTTAATTGGTTAGATTTAAATGTCAATTTCTTCCTCTTCTACTGTTAGTACATGTGAAATATTTATCAAGGTCCTTCCTGTGCAGGCAGCTCTCATTTCTCAACCTTCAAGTCTCAGCCTGAAATCTCCAATCCTCCCCAAGCCTTCTGAAGAGCCACTGGCATTCTATGACCTCTGAATGATTTGGGATTAGTCAGTATGTTTTCAAATATTTGAGTCCTTTCTAAATGTAATATGCCTTCGGTTATAATTTTAGAATATACCATGTAAATTTTCAATTCTTTGGAATTATTGAGATTATTTTATTGTATCTCCATATTACTCATCTCATTTTGTGTCTACTAGGAATGGATGTCTCTGCTTTTTGGGGTGTATTGGTCTTTAAAAGTCACCATAACTTATTTTTATTTACCTTTTCCAAATACAATATTTTTACTAATTATTTGGGAATTTCATACAATGGACTGTAAAATCAACTTTCACTTGCCTGCTTATTGTCTTGGAGGCTTATTGCCTCTGTCTGCAAACCTAGGCCTAGTCCTGGAAGCTCCTAGCCTTCATACAGTCTAACCTATGCCTAGAATGTTTTCAGCCTCTGAATGAGGCTTACCCTTTCTTGTTCTCACTGAGCTATGGGCTGGCTGGTTCAACTTAGTTATTCTGGCTCAAACTCCTCTCCCAGCTGATTTACTCAATCTGGCTTTTCTCTCAGTCTCTGGATTGCTCAGTTTTGCCTCAAGCTAACTCCAACAATCTGCTCTAGTCTCCTGGCTCCTTCTTATTCTCTGGCTCATTCTGTCTTCACTTGTGATCAGCTTGTTCTCTCTGCAATCTGTCTCTTTATTATTGTCCCAGCACAACTTCCTCCCCTCTCTTTCATTGCCCCTTAAGAAGCTTTCCTTTTCTCTTCATGTGAGAGTTGGGTTTATCCTGTTCTGTCAAATCTTTATCTGATTCTCACTTTTTCTGCCACTCAATTAGGCATCACTTTCAAATATAGGTGCTTTCTTCTACAAATTAACTACCTTCATTTTTTTGGGATTAAAGGCCTGTTATAACAAGCCTAAGCTTTTCTTTACCTGATACTTTCACTATACCAAGTTGGCCTTGAACTCAAATCTGCTCTCCTCTGTCTCATCTCTTGGATTAAAGGCGTGTTTGTATGTGTCAGTACGATCACACAGATCTAGATATTTTGATGTGATCTCTTGCTAGCCGGATGGCACAGACTAAGAAGGTCTTTGGATGTTATCTCCTGCCAGATCAGCCTGTTCTGAATTGAAGTTCCTCTACAATGCACTCCAATGCTTCCCATTCCTTCCAGATCCACCCTTCTCCCCTTGAGCTCCCCTCATACACAGAGCAAACAAACAAACAGCAACAAGCCCACCAACTCCAATTTGTGTTGCTTATATACTCATTAGCACATGATCAAGTTCCCAGTGGCCAGCCCCTTAAAGAAAACGGAGTCATGCTGTGTCCTGGCCTTCCCCTCCTCCCCAACTGTGAGGAGCTACACTTCAGTATCCTTATCACAAACTTTAAGGACTCTCTTCAACAGCTTCCTGTCTGGACTGTTCCTTCTATGCAGGAGTGAATGGGCAGTTGTCACAGAAGCCTTCAATGTCTCTCGTTCTCAGTTATGAGTCCAGAGTCATTGATACCCAAAAGAAGCCTCCTTGCCCATAGCAGCTTGTGGCATCAGGGACCATGGCCGTCAGCCTGGTCTGCAGCACCTAGGACGGACCTCAACGTGGCTTCTGAGCAGCTGTGAGGATCATGCTCATCAACATGGAGAACACTGACGTTATCACGGTCTTGGGCGGCAGCACAGACACAGACATGAACTTTTTTCTTCAGGGCATCAGGGACCACGGAAGTGTCTCTTGAGGGGACTCAGTCCAGAAGATGAACCACTCTTCATCTTGGCCATCCTGCTGCTTGCTGCTCAGATTCAGCGTGTTGAGGGCGGGGCCTGCGTGAACTCAGGGCTGCTGCAGGCCACGCTGCCCGCGAAAGACCATTGTGTCTGCAGCCCCTTTGCAGCTCTGCAGCCTGTGTCTTTGTCCGCGCAGCATTGCCAACAGCATAACGGCAGCAGTAGCTGAGGCTCCATGCCGCCCGCAGGGCCCAAGGGCCGACGAGGTGGGCTCTGCCATTCTTTCCAATTCCATAGAACTATGGAAATTTTTAAAATAATAATAATAAAAGAGTTTCTTCCTATAAGACCTGCCTTTTGTTGTTGTTTTGGAGATAAAGTGCACCTGTAGGCTCATCCTCTGCCACCTTGTCTCCGTGGGGTTCTTGTAGGGTTCTGTGGCCCTGAATGGGTGCTGATGGTCGCTGCCATCTTGAATGTACCTCAGTTATAATTTACATGATTGGTTGTGTTGTTTAGATCTTATAAACCCTATTTTTTCAAAGTTACGCAATCAGTTACTAGGGGATCGGCATTAAAACTCCCAAATATGAGTTGGGTATGTTAGTGCACACTTTCAATCCCAGCTCTTGGGAGATAGAGATAGGCATATATCTGAGTTTGAGGCTAGCCTGGTCTACAGTTCCAGAACAGCTAAAGCTACACAGAGAAACCTTGTCTTGAAAAACCAGAAAATAAATAAAATTTAAAAACAACCTAAATATGATTTTTTTGTTTCCCTAGATTCTATAGCTCCTTTTGTATGTTGAAGCACTGATCTTATGCACAGGTTTGGTAGGAGATATAATAATCTTTTAGAAATGCTGCACTTAGGAACTGGCTGAAGAATGTATAGGGGAGAAAGAGGAAAGATGCATTCTAGTCGTTTAATAACTGAGTGGGTCCAAGTGTCCTTAGCTGAGACAAAGCCAACAGTGTGAGGAATTCCTGGCTCCTTCAAATGTACCCATTACTGGGACTTGAAGTGGGAATTGTTGGCTAAATTAATGATTTTCTATGTCTAATGCCAACACAGACGAGGGAAAGCTCAGAAGCCTCAAATCTCCTGAAAAACCTCAGGCCACTAAGAAATGCTGTCAGTGTGAGAAATAGTCTTCCAGGAAGAACACACTGATTGGTTGGTTGTCCAGCACCAACTGGCCATCCATGAAAACATGCAAAAAAGTAACCTTATATAGACCTGAACAGGTCTATATAATGATATATTTTTTATATATCAAATAATATATATTTTAGAACGTATGTGTGTACATGTACACACATATATATGTTAAAACATCATGATTTTAAAGAGAACAAGAAAAGGTATATGAGAGGGTTAGGGTGGAATAAAGGGAAGGAAAAAATAATATAATTATATTATAGTCTCAAAAAGTTAAATAAAATCAGTCTTTTCAAATATATGTATACATACATAAATATTAAAACAGTACTTTTTTGTAGGATGGGTAAATCTGTATTATAATTATATGGCTCTGGCTCAAAGTTTTATTATATGATTAGCTTAGAAATTTTAAATTTACTTTGAACTGGTGGTAAGGAATGTTCCATCATTCTTTATTTAAATTCTGTGAGGGCATGTTGTTATCATGCCAGCATTTGTTCAATGTATAAATAACAAGTTAGATAAGAAGATAATGGGCAGAGGGTTCCACTTCCCCCATCCTCTCAGCATGTGTCTTCACTTGAGTTTTTGATCTTCACCATTCTCATGAGTGTAAGATGGAATCTCAGATGTTTTTTGATTTGCATTTCCCTGATGACTAAGGACACTGAGCATTTCTTTAGGTGTTGCTCTGCCATTCGATATTCCTCTATTGAGAATTCTCTGTTTAGCTCTGTTCCCCATTTTTAAATTTGGTTACTTGGTTTGTTGGTATGCACACTTGTACAACCACTTTGGAAATTAATCTGGCACTTGCTCAGAATATTGGGAATTGTACTACTTCAAGACCCAGCTATACCACTCCTGGGCATATACCCAAAAGATGCTCCACCATACAACAAGGACATTTGATTAACTATGTTCATAGCAGCTTTATTCATAACAACCAGAATCTGGAAACAGCCTAGATGTCCCTCAACCAAAGAATGGATACAGAAATTGTGGTACACTTACACAATGGAATACTACTCAGAAAATAAAAACAAGGAAATCATGAAATTTCTAGGGAATGGATGGAACTAGAAAAGATCATCCTGAGTGAGGTATCCCAGAAGCAGAAAGAAATGAAAGGTATATACTCACTTATAAGCAGATATTAGCCATATAATATAGGCTAATCATACTACAATCTACAGACCTAAAGAAACTAAATAACCTAGAAGACCTTAGGGAGGAAGCTTAATTCTAAATCAGAAGCACAAACAAGATAGATTCTGGAAGTGGTGGTCAAAAGGGAATAGGACGGGATAGATGTTCTCTTAAAGACTCCACCCAGCAATGGATCCAAGCAGATGCTGAGACTCACAGCCAAACTTTGGGCAGAACTTAAGGAATCCTATGGAAGAAGGGGGGATAGAAGGACCCGGAAGGGACTGAAGTGCCAGAAGGAAACCAACAAAGCCAACACATCTGGGCCCGGTGGGGCCTGCAGAGACTAACGCACCAACTAAGGACCATGAATGAAGAAGAGCCCCTGTTCAGATGTAGCACAAAGGCAGCTCAGTCTCCAAGTGGCTTTCTTAATAAGGGGAGCAGGGGCTGTCTTTGACATGGACTTAGTGGTTGGCTCTGTGATCACCTCTCACTGGAGAGGTGGCCTAACTAGGCCACAGGGAAGAGGACCCAGGCAGTCCTGATAAGACATGATTGGCTAGGATTACATAGTATGGGAGGAGGACCTCCCCTATTAGTGGACTAGGGGAGGAAGAGGGAGGGAGGGTGAGACTTGGAGGAAATGAGGGAGGGGGCTACAGTCGGGGAACAGTAAATAAATTGTAAATAATAATAATAATAATAATAATAATGAAACAAAATTTAAAAAAAATGGAAAAAGCAAACATCCCAATCAACCAATGATCTGATGAACAGATATTTCTCAGAAGATGAACTACAAATGGCCAACAAACATGAAAAAAATGCTCAATATTACTAGGCATTAGGAAAATGCAAATTAAGACGACTTTGAGTTTTCAGCTCACGCCATTCAGAATGGCTGTTATTGAAGAAAGACTAGCAGACGCTGATGAGAATGTGAACAGGGGGCTGTCACAGAGTCCTGTTAGGAATACAAGTTGATCTAACCCCGTTGAGCTCAGCTTAGTGTTTTGTCTTAGAACTAGCATACAACACAACTACTGCACTTTAGGGCATGTCCTCAAAGGACGCAAAGCCAACACGGCAGAGATACAGTTATGCTTATTGAAGCACTATTGAGAATACCCACATTATAGGATAAGCTGGGGTAACCATCAACAGACTGTGGGATAGCATATATTGGAATTTTATTTAGCCATAAAAAAAGAAATTATGTTGTTGGCTAGTATACTTTTGCAACTGGGGATATCCTATTGAGCAAAAAAAGCAATAACACAGAAAAAGAAAAAGCACATATTTGATTTGTGAGTATTAGAATTTTTATATAAACATATACACGTGATATGAAAATATTAGGGAAACTTAAAGGATTCTATCAGGAGGTGTAGACTAAGAATGTGGAACTGAGGTGAATACATGATTTATTTGAAAGAAATTATCTTTGTGAAGCCTAACACTATGGCTATAAGGAAAAAAGAATACAGTCAAAAAGCAGAGAGTCAGGAAGGTTGCTTCATATCTGGAACAGTGAAGCCATCACTGGTGGCAAAAGTAGAAAATCTGGGCCCACATTTCATACAAATTCTTTGATACAGCATAGAAACTATTGAGGAATTGGTTACCTCATTGTACTCCTCACAAATATTTTTCTGTTTTAGCCTAGAAGGGCTAACTGCTGACTCCATTTAGGTCTCACTGTCAACAGAAGTCTTGCAATCAAAGCTGTTCATCACATCCAACTGTGAGCAGGGTTTGACAAGATGAACTTTGTTTTGTTGAGAATAAAGGAGGAAGCTGAAGTCCACAGGGAGCTTACTAGGTTCTTTTCACTATTTCTGATCAAAGGGGTTCTCTCTCCAGCACAGTGATCAGTGCCTTTTTAAACTTAGCGTGTGAAGTTGGGTATTTTCAACTTTACGCTTTCTCTATGCTGGCTATTTACTTCCCACGCTCTCTTAAATGTAAGCGTCTGGAATCATGCAATAAATTAGAAAAGCAACCTACAAGAATGGAGCAAGCTTGTATCTACGCTCACTTACGTGGCTCAAGTTCTGATATTATGGTGAATCAGAACAGTAAGCATAGAAGGTGAATATAACAGGGCCTAGCACGTTAATAGCTGTAATCATAGCCATTAACAGGAGATAATGATTTTTTATGAGGCTCTGGTGGTCAGAATAGAGATCCAGCCAAACAAGTCATGGATCTCCTTGGGGGACAGGAGGACGTTGCAAGAAGAGATCTAATGGCTGATAGAGGGGTCAGAAGTGGACAGATAGTACAATGGATAAAGAGAAAAGGAGAGTTTTAGACATGTAATTTTAAAAACAGAAGAAAGGAAAGGGGTGGCAGCAGTCTGTTGTGTGAGAGAAAGTTTGAAAGGGACCAGTGACTTAGAGGGGTGGGTGGTAAAGACGTGCTAACCACCTCGGGCTGGGACTTGTATGGTGAGCTTTCTGGCAACTCAAAAAGGCTATAAAGCAATAAACAGGCACTATGCTAATCTGTGTAAAAGTCTTACACTAGTGAATGATTGCATTTTTCCCCAACAAAGCTATTTCCCAAATGGAGAAGGAGCTGGGTGGTGAGGGAAATGAAGTAGCAGAGAAAGAAAAGTGAAGAATTTGATAAATGAAGGTGCATCAAATAAATCTGGGGTCATAAAAGAGACTCAAACACTCCAGATGTCTAAAGTAATCAATCAGAAATCTGGAAAGATCTGAGTAGTTAGTGTTTCCTGGACCTGACAGATTTTAAAGTTGATTCCTTTGGAGTGGTGGCTTCTGGGCTTTTCTGGATCTAGTCAAAGGGTATTTCATTCATGATTCTCTTTGACTGGGAGGAGCGAGTCTGCTGAGTACTCATTACCGGTCTCTGGAGGTGTTGTATGTTAAGTACCCTCCCGGCTGCAGCACTGTGAAGGGCTGAGGACAACCATGGTGCTAACTTTCTCACGCTTCATTTAGGACATGGGGGGGGGAGGGCAGCACCTCCCTGTAAAGGCCCGGAAAGCACAAAAACAATCCAAACACCCTGTCACAGGAAAACATCTACTTTCTATTTATTTTGCAAGTTTTCCAGCAAAGATGTAAAAGGTGTGATGTCTTTGTAGCAGCAGGGGAAACTATTAAAATTTTCACATAATCCCTTTTCAACTTGTGATTTTACAAGCGAAATCACCCATTTTTCTTTTTAAAAAATTTTTAATGAATTAAATTTTTTATTGATTATAGTTTATTCACCTTGTATCTCAGCTATAGTCTCCTCCCTCATCCCCTCCCAATCCTACTCTTCTTCCCTTATCTCCTCCCATGGCCCTCCCCAAATCCACTGGTAGGGGAGGCCTTCTCCCCTTCCCTCTGACCCTAGCATATCAGGTCTCATCAGGACTGGCTGCATTATCTTCCTTTCTAGCCTGGTAAGCTGCTCCCCCTTCAGGGAGAGGTGATCAAAGAGCCAGCAAATGAGTTCATGTCAGAGACAGTCCCTTTCCCCTTACTAGTGGACTCACTTAGAGACTGAGCTGCCATGGGCTACATCTGTGTACGGGTTCTAAGTTATCGCCATGCATGGTCCTTGGTTGGAGTATTAGTCTCAGAAAGACCACTGTGCCCAGATTTCTTGGTTCTGTTGCTCTCCTTGTGGATCTCCTGTCCCCTCCAGGTCTTTCTATCTCCCCCTTCTTTCATAAGATTCCCTGCACTATGCCTAAAGTTTGGCTATGAATCTCATTTACCTAAGGCTGTAACCTCAGTATTGGAGAAAATATTCGAATCTACTTTATTCGTATCCTGACTTCTGAAGCTTTCCTTTTGTTGTATATATTTTATTTATTTATTGTTTGAGATCTTCTGTATATACTTCTCTCATTCTCTTTTTCATAAATCACTACACAAAGTTTTATAAAATAGCCTATAGTCTATCTCTCTATCTGTATACTTTTTGTTGGTTTTGAGACAGGGTCTTATGTAGCTGAGAATTGCTGTCTATGCCTCTGTAGTTCTGGGAATACAGGAACCTGTCACCATAGTTCTTAAAAATAGAAACATGCACGACTTTCTCAATTCCCTCTGGGCTATGCTCTGCTTTCTCTATGGCCATAGAAAAAGACAAATCTATTCTGAAACATGAGTTCATCTTGTATTCAGGTGACTGTCTAACAGTTAGCAAAGACTGTCCTAAGCCATTAATTAATAGTTTTTGCTTAATCTTTCCTCTGCCGTGGGAGCTCCCTGCTCGGGTGTTTATTTCGATCCCTTTGAAATGCAAATTATTGCTCTTCTCCAATAGTTTCAAATCTCCTTTTGGCCTACATAAAGAGGAATTTGGACATATAGATATGCCTATTCTACTTAAGGGTTTTAAAGATGAAAGTGGGGCTGTCTAATTTAAGGTTTACTTCCCCTTGAAATTAATATTACTAATCAAAAGGCAGTCAGCCTAAAATGTCTAGTAGCTTCATAACTATGATTCAAAGAGCCCACAAACTCTGGTAGTATTTAATCATGGCCTGGAGCACTGATGTGCTTCAAATCTGAACAGTCTTCTTCTCTCAGTGTTCCTACTTGAAAGTGGAGTCATAGTAACAATTCTACAGGAGCTAAGTGAAAAAATACTGTGATAATGCAGCTGAAGGAAAGGGGGAAGTTACAAGTGTGTCTGACACCAAATCTCTCTACATATTCAGATTCTTTATTGATGTAATAAATACTCTACCTACTTAGAGTAGATTAAGGTAAGTAGGACCCATGACAATTTTGTTTTCCTAAGAAATGAGTTACATCTTTCTAAAGATAGACACAAGAAACTCTGAGGTGCGTGCCACTGTTTACTTGGAGAGAAGAAAAGAATGTTCAACTGCTTCTGCCGACTGAGTCTAAGTTCTAAGATATACCCCGGCCATCTGTACAATGCGTGTGGCCACAGAGGACGCTGCCCCATTAGTGGGTTATTAAAGTTTACTTGGGAAAATGAGATCAAATGGAAGAAAATCCTGTGAGGCAGTTTTTCCCTTAGATTCCTGAGTTTTATCTACTGTCCCACGAAGCACCGGAGTCTTTGAAATGTGGAGACTCACGAACAAAGGAACATCTCTCTGGAGGTTACCTGATTTAATTAGTCGGTGCTGAAAGCAACTAGACATTTCAGCTTCATTCTTGTTAAAAGCTGTTAAGATAAGATAGCTGCTTTAAATTCCTTCTGGACAACTCTAGAAATGAAACAAATATAAATTTATACCAGCTTCTATGACTGATAAACCCTGGAATCTTAGCGGCTTAATGTAGAAGTTTCTTAGTTCTGCTCCATGAAGTCACTAAGGGATTTGGGCTCTCTTCTGCTTCCATCCTTTTCCGAATCCTGCCTATTCAAAAAAGGACCACAATTTGAGGCTTTTATGAATGAGATTTGATGATTACACTCCATTTGCCACGACTCAGTCAAGTAGGCACATAGATGCAACAGAGGCTTGGAAATTTTCCAGTCATTGGGAATAATGAATAGAGTCAGTGCCAGCTGATTTTACTATTGACTTATTTTGTATGCATTGTTTTGTGTTTCTATGATGCTAGAATGGGCTTATGCATCTGGAAACTGTCCGTTTATATAAAAGTATTATCTTTGTATATTTTTTCATATTTTCACACACTGAAGATGCAGACACATCTTACCACAGTTAGGTTCAATCTTGGGTTTTTGTTGATGTAACTAGAGTGAGTACTGAATCTACAATTTTGATTGGTGTGCCATCCTATTTTTCTATTTTTTTTTGTTCACTTATTTTCCTAAGAAGGTAAGATATCAGATTTTACCCTCAGCAACCTTAGTGCCATGGAAAGATTTTAGTTAGAACAGCAAAGCCCTTCCTTATTCATGCTGACTTATGTCCTGTAAATGTGAACTAGAGCCCAAGGAATGATGCCACAACCTCCGCTGCTTAAACATACACAGGAAGAATCCCTGAGAGATGATCTGGACTGCTTGTCATTTCTTCTGAAGACACACTAACGTTACAAAAAATGAAAAGAGATATCATTTTGATAGTCACAAATAATAAAAATCACTGGATAGGAAAAAAGGGAGGTAGTTTCCTGACAGCTAATAATGTACAACATGACAAATGAAGTACCCATTCTTACTTCATACCAACAGGAATTCTGTTATTTTTGTAGTCAATTTTTGGATGAGACAAAGAAAGCAAAATTCAACCTGTTACAAAACTCTATAGCAATCAGGATGTGGAGGAAAATCTAATTCTTTACATCCTAAAAGTGTCCATTTCCCCCTCTAGCTGGAGAAAATACTTTGGAACTTTTACTTAATTTAGCAACTGGGAGTTGTCATTTTACTGCATGAATTCTAAGAACAGAAACTGGAATGTGGATATAACTTGGAAGCAGAAGAGTCCTTGCCTTGCAAGATGGGCTCTGGCAAGCTGTCAAGGGAGAAAGCATATTTAACTGAACTCAGTAAATATACACTGGGTCATGTTCATGTGCAAGACAGAGCTGGGGACACGGAGCAGCATAAGTGTAATTCATGTTCCCAAGCAGCTTATCATTATTAGGGAAACTCAATTATAACTGTAAACAAAGATACACCTTGTTATAGTGTTAAATGTACTGAATTATTGTGAAACTAATGTATACCGTGTAAAAATAACCATACTTATGATTATTATCTTTAATTGTACTTTATACTAGAATTAAAATGGCAACTACAGGAGAGATTTGTGGGAAACCTTCCAGTTCTTCCAGTTAAAAAAGAAGGAATGCATTTATATCTTTAAGGCTAATATAATTTCGGGAAAGTACTCATGCACCAAAGACTGGAAAGAGTACAGCAAATGTGAGCTACCAGACTGTAGAGCAGCACGTGTTCAGTCTGTCAATTCTTTTTCTAGATTCAGGCATGGGGAATGAAGAACACAGACCCAGCCCTTCAGAGACTAAGGATGGATGGCAAGTTTAAGGCTAAGCTTGGCTGCATAGTAAGACAGTATCTTAAAATAATAAAGATAAAGAAATGTTCTCAGTGACTATAAATTTCATCATGTACTTTTAACAAGTAGGAAGAAAACTATAATCACAGAAGCAGCAATCTGATATTATATAATATATGAGTATTATATGGTGTATAGAAATTATGTCTTTACCCAATTAATTGGCCACATTATCAGCTTAGGATAGAAGATAAATTTTTGTTTTAGTGGCTACTTCTATGTTCTCCAAGTTCAACTCTATCTCAAGGCTTTCTTCCATGAGTCCTTTGTACACATGGCTTATTAGTTCTACAGTAACATAGAGTCTATAAGTTGAATATATCTTAGAACAGTAGTTCTGAACAGTGGCACTCCAAACTCTTAAGTACAGAGTAAGTCAGTGGGAAAGAAACAGCTCCAGTTAGAATGCTTCAAAGAAATCTAACTAAAGTCTATATGCTTCAGTTAGCTGATCTGCCCAGAACCTCCTTATCCCCATCGTTTATTTGAGTCCTGCGGGAAGAAAGAAAGAAAGAAAGAAAGAAAGAAAGAAAGAAAGAAAGAAAGAAAGAAAGAAAGAAAGAAAGAAAGGACTTTGTTTCTGTGCTTAACAAGACCCTTACCAAAGTAGTTTAGGAGCAACTATCTTCTGAGGTAACAATAACGACAGCACAAGGTTTCCAATACCGAACACTTTCTACTTATGGCATGAGTTTCCTTTAATCTATGTTATCTCTACTGTTTCCTATATATTTTTACATAAACTCACTTAAATAATAAATACCATAAAAATAAAATTATAATTTAGAATGGAAGAATTGAAATTCATAATATGTATATGTTAGAAATAAACTTATGGTTTACCTAAAGCTTATCTTTCAAGGCTTTAAACCAGAGACTAGACTTTAAACCCTAGAGAAGTGTTAAAAGTCTGTCATTTTCCTCATAAAAATCAGAAGATTAACAGTTCACTTCAAAACTGATGACTATGTCCTCTTTGATTTATACCAAGTTAAGTAATCTGTACTTAAAAAATCAGAGTACCACACCACCCTCATTGCCCATCATGGGAAATACCTTGAAGACATAAGTGGCTTGGGTACTCTTCTTGGATTTTCTAAATAAGTCAAGAAACAATGGGTAATTTTGAGAGGATAAATAGGTAATAAATGGCAGAAAGGAGACTTTTTGTCTTCTCAACTTCTTAACATTCCCATCTTATGCCTCAAACACACTCCCTTTTTGATACAGCTTTGACATTTCTTCATTTTATTGGTTGGAATGAATTGCTACAGATAGGGTTATTAGCAAGCACTCTTTTTTTATGGAAATGATATTCCTAAGGAGTTAACAGAAAAATCATATTTGGATTGATGCCTTGATTCGTTTCCTTAGGTTGAAGATAAACATGTAACAGAAGTTCGGTCCATATAGGAACATGTTGAGGTTCAGTTGGCACCTGCGCGTCATGCATACGTGCACATACACACACCTATGTGCATATTACAAACAGTGGAAGGAAGGAAGAACAAATATGCATATTTTCAAGTTTATTATATTTGGGTAAACATTTCTGGAATCATCAGGATTCAGATTATCTTGAATATTATGTTTACCTTCATTCACCCTACATGCTAATTATCCCCAGCTGGATAAATTGTCTTTAAAGAAAAACCAATAAATAGCTCAGTAAATAGAATTTTTTGATTCAAAATGAAGGTGAAAACCAGATACAGTATGAAAAAGCCCAGAGACAGCATCAAACAGCTTATACACAGAAATGAATCCTGGCAATTGTACTCCACTTCAGAGGAAACAAGGTTTTTTGAGGCTATAACTCAGCCACAATGAGTATAATTCATACATTGTCTTTATATGAGATCTTCACTTGAGTATTTTTTAATTAAATGTTTTATTTTTTACATATTACAGTTTATTCATTTTGTATCTCAGCCGTAGCCCCCTCCCAATACCACCCTCCCTTCTGCTTCTCTTATTCCCCCCACCCCCAGTCCACTGATAGGGGAGGTTCTCCTCCACTTCCATCTGACCCTAGTCTATCAGGTCTCATCAGGACTGGCTGCATTGTCTTTCTCTGTGGCCTAGTAAGGCTGCTCCCCACTCAGGAGGAGGTGATCAAAGAGCCAACCCTTGAGTTCATGTCAGAGACAGTCCTGTTCCCCTTACTAGGAAGCCCACTTGGGGACTGAGCTGCCATGATCTGAGCAGGGGTTCTAGGTTATCTCCATACATGGTCCTTGGATGGAGACACAGTCTCAGAAAAGACCCCTGTGCTCAGATTTTTTTTTTGTTCTGTTGCTCTACTTGTGGAGTTCCTGTCCTCTCCAGGTATTACTATCTCCCCCTTCTTTCATAAAATTCCCTGCACTCTGCCCTAAGTTTGGCTAAAAGTCTCAGCATCTGCTTTGATACATTGCTGGGTAGTCTTTCAGAGGCTCTCTGTGGTAAGCTCCTGTTCTGTTACTTGTTTTCTCCTACTTCCAATGTCCACCCATTTGTCTTTCTGAGTGAGGATTAATCATCTTACCCAGAGTCCTCCTTCTAGCTCAGCTTCCCTAGGTGTACAGATTTTAGCATGTTTATCCTTTACTAGACGTCTAATATCCAGTTATGAGTGAGTATATACCCTGTGTGTCTTTCTGCTTCTGGGATACCTTATTCAGGATGATCTTTTCTAGATCTCACCATTTGCCAGCAAATTTTATGATATCCTTGCTTTTAATTGCTGAGTAGTATTCCATTGTATAAATTTACCACAATTTCTGTATCCATTCCTCAGTTGAGGGGCATCTGGGTTGTTTCCAGATTCTGGTTATTACAAAGAAGCTACTATGAACATGGTTGAGTAAATGTCCTTGTTGTGTATTTGAGTATTTAAAACCAAGTGAAGTCTTGGTTTAGTTAGCAGATAAGAAAATTGCTATTTTTTGTACTTTTTTTTATTATTAGTTACATTTTATTAACTCTGTATCCCAGCTGTATCTTGCTCCCTCATTCCCTCCCAATCCCACCCTACCTCCCTCATTTCCTCCCTGCCCCTTTCCAAGTCCACTGATAAGCAGACCTGGTAATGCCTATCTGACCAGAAGAAAAAAAAAACAGTAGTAACCAACAAATTCTGGCACAGATCACAGGGTTCACAAAATTTCAAAATAAGGAAAACATGGCATGGTTACTTGATATGCCTTTTCTTGGTTCTGTCCTTTATAAAACCTCCCAGTATTGGAACAGTGCTGGGAAAACTGAGTAGATGGGTAGTTTTGTCACATTTATTTTACAAAATCATATTACAGTAAGTCATTGAAATAAGACTAAAACTCAGATTCTTTACTATTCCCAACTCCTAACAAAACATAAAGTTGAGTATCGGGATATCAGAGGAACAGGATAAATGGCATTTAAGTTAAAGTCAGAGCTACAGTTCCAAACAGCTTAGGATTTTCATTAACTTAGCTGAACTTCATTTATCTTTGAAAAACATAAAGATCTGCCACAGCAAAGAGAAACAGTGCTCTCATTGTATTCTGTTGACTAGATACACATCATTTACAGCAGCAGTTCTCGACTTTCCAAACATGGGACCCTTTAACACATTTCCTCATGATGTGTTGACTCCCAACTGTAGAAATAATTTTGTCACTACTTAATAACTGTAATTTTGCTACTATTATTAATCATAATGCAAGTATCCGTATTTTTCTATGATCTTAGGCAAACCCTTTGAAGGGTCAGTTGACCCATTAATAGGTCACGACCCACAGGTTGAGAACCACTGGTTTATACTATAATCGATCAGTTTTAACTTCATTAAAGTCTAGTAGAATTGTCTTACTATCAAGTTCATAGCATGGGAAAATTCAGGATGTGAGAGAGTCCTCTCTTCTCTGGTGAGCCATTGGTAAGCCATGTCTTCCACAAGCACAGTAACTGTGACAAGTTCACAGACTGTGACACTATTCATAAAACGGAGGAGCCAAAGGAGACAACGTGGCCATCACCCTGAGGAGGAGAGACCTTTGACAGGTTTTTTTCTATTTTTATTTTTTGAGCACCTCAAAGCTGTATAAATATTGTTGTTCTGGATATTGCTCTTAAAACCATTTGATGCTCTTAGCAAAAATGTGAACAAAACATACATTTGACTCTAATTGAACTAGTTTTTAGTAAAGAATATATGAGATAAAGCATATGGTTGAAGATTGGAATTCAGTAGATTCTGCTCTTTGGGTGTGGGTGGGTGATTTGTCTTTAGAGCTGGAAGACTGTTAATGTCACATTTTAATGAAGGGTAAAACACACTGATTTCTGTGTGCCATTTTTATTTTTTTTTTTGCTATGAGAAGAGTAATGTTCAATGAGTTCTCTTAATGCCTCTGGATTTATTGCCCTTGACTTTCAATCTTTTCTCTGAACCCCAATGTGAGAACTCTTTGTTTAGTAAACTTCTTTTTGTATCCATGATGTTGGGGCTGGCTGAGTTCATGGTCAGAGAGTTAGAGTTGGCAGCTGATTGTTCTGATATAATGGTTTTCAATAGGTACAAATGCAGCCATGACAACGGCACAGCGTAGAGAGGGAAGAGGGCAGTGTGGGACTGCCCTCTATAGGCCTAACTTCTGTTTCTTTCGCTGATGATACCTTGCTAATAAATGTGTGTGGAATCATGACTTTGTTCTTTATCAGATATAGGTGATTTTTGTATCTCTCAAATAGTTGTTCTGAGAATTGGCCAAGACAGAGAAGATACTAGCAAAGCTCCTCTGATTTTCACTGAAAATGGCAAAGTCACACTGAAGTTCTGTGACTATACTCTGTAACTGTATTTTTCATAATAATTATACAAAATGCCAGTCCTTTTCTTCCCTGCTTTCCTCCTTTGTTTTCCCTCTGTAAGTCTCCAGTTTTCTCCTTTGTTCCTGAGTCTTTGTTGCTCATGTTCTCCTGACTTCTAATTCTTTATTTCCTCCTTAATTCAAAGATGACCAAAGTATTATAAAACATGTAAAATGCACATGGAAAAATAATTAGAGAGAATCAGAAAGGGAAAACAATTAGGTATTTAATTAGACATCAGGCAGGTTTGTTTGTACTTTTCTCACCATGTTTCTTACTAATATATCACTCAAGCAATGTGGAAATCCTCCATTAGGTGCTATTTATTTATATATTTAATTATTAATTTATTAACATGTTGGATAGAGTGCTCTGCAAAAACAATTACAGGTAGGATAGTTTTCAAAACTGTTTCTTGAAACCAAATAAAAATAGTGAACAATTACCATTACTGCAAGATGGTAACCTTAAAGTTAGGGTTCATGCTTGTTTATGTAATTTAAATTGAATCAGACCACAAATGGAATGAAAGATATGGATAAAAAAGGCTAAAGAAAAACAAACACACACACACACACACACACACACACACACACACACACACACAAACCCTCCTTTGTCTTGCTTTATGCTGTGGTGAGAGCATCTAAGGATATATTGTGTGAGTTTGGGTTTGTGGTACTTCTTGGCATCAGCAGCTGGGTTTCTGCAAATTAAAGCTGATTACCGTCTAAAGGAGTGAAAATAGATGTTAATTAGATAAAATTGTCTGAGAGGAGCAGCAACATTTAGAAACCTGAGATACAAGAACATTATACTTTCTGCAACTTTGTTCAAAGAACAACGTCCTGTCCTAATTCCGGCCCTTGCACTCCTGTCCTGAGTCTGCATGGCAGAACCAGCCACTGCTGCACAGTACAGAACCTGGACAGCACGGATTTCTATAGCAGCTAAAGCTGCTGGGTGGTTTCTGGCACACTGCCACCAGCAGCTATCCGCAGGCTACAGGGAGTCAACTTAAAGAACAACTTCTCTGTCTTTTTTATATTTTAATCACAAATCTGTCTTTCTGGATATTTTGTACAGACCAGCCTGGAGACTCATGGGAGGGATGAAAGCTTGTTTTCCTACCCAGGATGTTCTTCCTTGACTTCTCAAGATTGGTGTCTTATTCTGATCGGTGTCCACAGAAGATAGTATGATGGTTACTTTTCTGTCAGCTTAATTTTCTTATGTTATGACACCATGGTTTATAAAACTGTTTCTGGTTATTTCTGTGAGGTTTTATTTATTTAATTTAATTTATTTTTATTTATTTAATTCTTAGACTGATTAAGCATATCTCCTGTCCAATGTGGACAGGAATCAATCAGTTGGTTGAAAGCAGCAAAACAGAAGACAAAGAATGATTATATTTGCTCTATATCTCTTCTGTTCCTGAGTATACAAGGTTCTTGTTCTTAGGTCTTAATACCAAAACTAAATTATATCATTGGCTTTCCTTGGCTTCCATCATGTAGATATCAGAGAGTGAGATAGTCATCCTTCAAAATAAAATGAAAAAAAAATCTCAATATCCTTTCCTGACACAATTTCTATTAACTATCATTTCTATTTCTCTGGAGAAGCCTGAGTAATACAATATCTTCTAGCAGTTCTTCAAGATCTAGCTGTACCACTCCTAGGCATATATTCAAAAGATGGTCAAGTATACAACAAGGACATTTGCTCAACCAAGTTTGTAGCAGCTTTATTTGTAATAGCCAGAAGCTGGAAATATCCCAGATGCCCCTCAGTTGAGGAATGGATACAGAAATTGTGGTATATCTACACAATGGAATATTACTCAGCAATGAAAAACAAGGAAATTATAAAATTTGCAGGCAAATGGTAGGAACTGGAAAAGATCATCCTGAGTGAGGTATCCCAGAAGCAGAAAGACACACAGGTTATATACTCACTCATAAGTGGATATTAGACATATAATAATATGTGATAAACACACTAAAATCTGTACACGTAAATAAATTAATCAAGAAGGAGAATGCTGGCTAAGATGCTCAGTTCCCATTCAGAAAGGCAAGAGGATGGACATTAGAAGAGGGAAAAGACAGGGAATAGGACAGGAGCCTACCACAGAGGGCCTCTGAAAGGCTCTACCCCATAGGGTATCAAGGCAGATGCTAAGACTTATAGCCAAACTTAGGGCAGAGTGTGGGGAATCTTATGAAAGAAGTGGGAGATAGAAAGACCTGGAGAGGACAGGAGCTCCACAAGGAGAGCAATAGAAACAAAAAATCTGGGCACAGGGGTCTTTTCTGAGACTGATACTCCAACCAAGGACCATGCATGGGGATAACCTAGAAACCCTAAACAGATGTAGACCATGGCAGCTCAGTCTCCAAGTGGGTGTCCTAGTAAGGGGAACAGGGACTGTCTCTGACATGAACTGATTGGCCTGTTCTTTGATCACCTCCCCCTGAGTGGGAAGCAGCCTTACCAGGCCACAGAGGAAGACAATGTAGCCAGTCCTGATGAGACCTGTTAGACTAGGATCAGAAAGAAGGAGAAGAATACCTCCCCTATCAGTGGACTTGGGGAGGGTTATGTGTGGAGAAGGGGGAAGAAGGGTGGGATTGGGAGAGAGGAGGGAGGGAGCTATAGGGAGGATACAAAGTGAATAAATTGTAATTAATAAAAATAAAAAAGAAACTTGGCTGATGACAAAGAGTGTAAGAATAGATCTCTAAAACCTTTAAGGACTGAAATGCAGTACCAGGAAGGCTGCAGAGGGACCTATCTGGTCAGAGTAGACACTCAGTGGGTGAAGCAGGAACACACAGGTAACAAAGCTTAACCTTTAGGTTTGCAGATCTGTTCCTGAGCACCGTTTTTAGAGTGTTGCTCAGTTAAAATCTCATGTTTATTAGTGTCTTATTAGGAACCAGACAGACTGTCAATCTTTCATCTGGGTGAATGACATCAGACATATGTGCTCTCTCTATCATATATTTATTATGTATAGTGTACGTAATATATTACATGTGACACATTATGAGAGCAATGTCAGATTACAAGCCCATGAAACAGGTAAAATATACTAAAAGAAATCTCCTCTTGCCACTTAAGTTCTTGTGAAGAGTATAAATGGACCCAAGAGCAAGCAAAAATGCCATTTCCTGAAAAATCAGTGTTGAATTCTGTTTTTGAACATGGTCAACCATTCTCTCATATCTCTCTGTACTAGATGGTGTTGATGAAAAAATGACTTTTCATAACAGCTTTGGGAATATACAGTTAGAAGCTATGATTATGGCTGAGAGAATAAAGGTCACAAGTTGTAACAGGAAGTATTCCGTGGGGAGTTTGGCCCTAGTGGCAGTACCCAGACTCTCTCTCCTCTTGGGACTGAGAAAAATAGTACCACATCAAGGCCTTTTATTTGTCTTATTAAGAACTACACACACACACACACACACACACACACACACACACACACACAATCATAACAAGCCTTTATAGAAAGCTGTTGGGTAGAGTGCATGGAATCTTATGTAACAAGTAGGAAATAGTAAGATAGTAAGATATGGAGAGGACAGGAACTTCACAAGGAGAGCAACAGAACCAGAAAATTTGAACACAGGGGTCTTCCCAGAGACTCATACTCCAACCAAGGACCATTCATGGAGATAACCTAGAACCCCTTCACAGATGTAGCCCATGGCAGGTCAGTGTCCAAGTGGGTTCCATAGTAATGGGAAGAGGGACTGCCTCTGACATAATCTGATTGGCCTGCTCTTTGATCACCTCCCCCTGAGGGAGGAGCAGCCTTACCAGGCCACAGAAGATGACAATGCAGCCACTCCTGATGAAATCTGATAGACTAAGATCAGAAGAAAGGAGAGGAGGAACTCCCCTATCAGTGGACTTGGGGAGGGGCATGCGTGAAGAAGGGGGAGGGAAGGTGGGATTGGGAGGGGAGGAGGGAGGGGTTTATGGGGGACTACAAAGTGAATAAAGTGTAATTAATAAAAGTTAAAAAAAGAAAATTCTCTGAAAGCTGTTTAGTCCTGAGTTATGGGGCAGTTGAGAATAATGATTGAAATGTGAAAAGGGAGTAAGGGGTGCCTCTTCTGAGTGAGCAAAGGGCCCTGGGGCCTTGAGGCTTGTGAGGTACTTTGAAGAACAGTCTGTGCCACATGTGATAAAAATAGATACAGAAGAAATCAAATTACCACTTTTTTAGATGATACAATATTGTACCTATGAGATCCCAGAAATGTTCCAGAAATACAAGAAATTTCAAGAAAGTGGTAGGACACAGAATTAAGCTACAAAAATCAGTAACTTTTCTGTATTCCAATAATAAACATACAGAGTAAGAGATCATGGACACATTCTCATTAACAATAACATCAAAGAAAATCAAATTTCTAGGGTTAATCACAACCAATAATGTGAAAGAACTTTACAATGAAAACTTTAAATATCTGGAAAAATAAAGAGGTTGAAAAAGACACTAGAAAATGTAAAAACATCACATGCTCTCATGGATTGGTAGAATTAATATCATGAAAATAACCATTCTACCAAAATCAATTTACAGGTTCAGTGCAATTCCAATTAAAATCCCCATCTTGTTCATCACAGAAATGAAAAAAAAATAGCCTAAAATTCATATAAAACATTAAAAGACCCTTTATAAACAAAGTAACCCAGAGCAAAAGACCATTGCTGGAGAGATTACCATTCCAGACCTGAAGATAAATCACAGAGCCATAGTTTTAAAAACCACATGGCATTAGCACACAGACATACATTTTGATCAATAGAATAGAATAGATGGTCCAAGCATGAATGAACACAGCTAAGACTATCTGATATTTGACAAACATCTCAAAAACATACCCCAGAGAAAAGATGGACAGTGAAAATTGGATGCCCACACATAGGAGAATGAAATCATAGCTATATCTACCACTGTCACAAAAAACTAATTTCACAGGAATCAAAGACCTAAAGGGGAGATCACTAGCCCAAGTCACCCTATCTGGCCCACAACATCAATAGAAGCCCCTCGCCATAGCAGAGGCCACTTCAGCACACAGATCCACAAAGGTTATACCAGAACTCAGAACAGAAACAACAGAAAGCCTACAAACTCATGGAAATTGAACAACTCTCTAGTGAATGATTACTGGATCAAGGCAGAAATAAATTTAAGACTTCTTAGAATTCAGCAAAAATGAGTGCACAACATGCCCAAACTCATGGGACACAATGAAAGCAGTGCTAAAAGTAAGTTTCATAGCACTAAGTGCCTTCATAATGCAGAGACCCACAAACAAATTGGGCAGAACTCTGAGAATCTTGTGGAAGAAGGGAAGGAAAGATTGTAGGAGCCAGAGGAGTCAAAGACACCACAAGAAAACAGCTGACAGAATCAACTAACCAGGGCTCAGAGAGGCTCACAGTCCTATAGACTAAACCAACAATCAGAGACCCTGTATGTGTCTGACCTAGGTCCTTGCATCTATGCTATAGTTCCTCAGCTTGGTGTTGTTATGGGACTCCTAACAGTGGGGGAAGGAGCTGTGTCTGACTCTTTTGCCTGCTTTTGGGACCATTTTTCCTATTCCTGGGTTGCCTCAAACAGCATTAACATGAGGGGTGTGTTTAGTCGTTTTATAAACTGATATGCCATGTGTGGTTGACACCCCAGTGAGGCCTGTTGAGAAGGGAAAGGAGAAGCAGTGGACCTTGGGGAGGAACTGGGAGGAAAGGATGTGGTTGGGATGGAATATATGAGAGAAGAATAAAAAAAAAAGAAAAGACCTAAATGTGAAACCTGAAACACTGAAACCACTAGAAGAAAATATGAGCAATACCAAACATTATGTACATATAGAAAAGGACTTCCTGAACAGGACTCCATTTCCCTTGGGATTGAGGACAACAGTTGACAAGTGGGACCTTACAAAAATAAAAAGCTTCTGCACAGAGAAAGAAACTAACAATTGGGTGAAGAGGAAGTCCATGGAATGAAAACTGTTGTGAGCTGTTTACCTAACAGAGGATTAATATCCAGAATATATAACAAACTCAAAGAGTTAATAACCCAAATGACTAAGTAAAAAATGGGCTATCAGAACAGTTATTAAAAGAAAAAATAAAAATGGCTAAGAATTCCCATCAGCATTCTAAATATTTATCCCACAGATAACGTAGCTTCCATCCATCATCAAGTTTTGCAACATATGAAGTAATGTTACAGAAAACCATCAAAATTCAGAGGACAAGTGACTTCAGGCTTCTCAGACCCAGCTGGTACAGCAGCAATACAATCCTATATCCTTGACTCAGAGAACACATGGAAGGGAGGCTGGAAAGAGATTAAAGTCCAGAGGACCAGGAAATCTACTGTGTCTCCTACAATGGCAATGAAGCTTCACCCATGATACAGCAACAATCTAGCCACCTAAAAACGACCCAAAGAAACACAGCATGATAGCATGGAAGGGGACTCTCTCAGGGATTCATCCTTACACATGCAGCTACAGGCAACCAAGGACTGCTGAGAGAGAGACAGTCTTCCTCAGGCACAAGCTCCCTAATAAGTTATTTCATAGCAAATGACCATCCCTGAAATCAGATCCATACAAGTAACATGAAGCAAAAGGAGCAGTGTGTGTGTGTGTCTATAATCATATATATATATATATATATATATATATATATATATATATATATATATATATGATAGATTTGAGAGGGTGTGAATATGGGAGTGCCAGAGGGGAAATATAGATGGAAAATATATAATTATAGTTTAATTAAAAATAACTCCAAGGACAGAAGCAGTATTCCTTCTGATTGTCAAGTGAAAGCTTTGACCATTAACATTTGGAAAAATAGGGAGTAGGCAGTAATTAAATGTCTTTCATGGCATTTTCAATTAAAAAAAATAACTGAATTCATCACTAAAGTCAAAGAAGGAAAAATAAGAATAACCTTAACTCAATTGGGGAAATTCAAAGCCAATTTGTTCTAGAAAATTCCAAGATTATGTTTGACATTAGGAAACCCTTGTTTCCTAATAAGGGTTAAATGTGAGAGATTTAAATAGACTAACCTTTTGCTTATAAACACATGCCAGGTTGTTCACTTTGTTGCCAGAGAAGTTATTAGAAATCTAGCCTTCTGATTTGCCCTGAAAGAGAATCAGAGAGGAACTGGTGGTGCCTTTTCCTTGAATATACTTAGCTCTGAGATCTTTGCAGAAATGATGGTTTAGGAACTTGGTGGCAAGAAGTAAGAGAAATGATATACTGACCATTTTGTAGGGTGGGTTGCTACAAAACGATTAAAGGTAAGAAGTCATTACTGTGATTACTATTTTAGTCAATATGCCAGTTTAATAATGCACTATTTAAAATATCCATCATCTTATAAATTCATGCTAGGGAGAAAGTATTTAACTATTTGGGAAGTCAAGTCTTACTGCAATAATGGCAGGCTGGTGAATGCTAAAAGCCTGGCACTGCAAAGGCTGAAAAAATGTCTTATTCCATATGCTTTTCTAGGGTTTTCATGATTTGATTATGAAAATACTTCACCATAGCCAAAATTTCCTGCATTTATCAACATAATTATAAAAGATATAAAATTAACCATTGGCACCTCTGAAACTGATGCACATGAGATCCTGTCGTCACAGTAACAGGAATTTTCTCCTTTGAATTAAGTTAACTGAAATAAACTATGGCAATGTTGTTGTTTTGTTCTGTTTTTGAGACAGGATTTGTGTGTGTGTGTGTGTGTGTGTGTGTGTGTACTTATCTATCCTGGACTCACTTTGTAGACAAGGCTGGCCTCGAACTCACAGAGATTTGCCTCCCTCTGCCTCCCTGAGTGCTGGGATTACAAGTGTGTGTCACTGTGCCTGGAATATGGCAATGTTTTATATGTTGAATACAACTCTCTTTAAAAACTTTATAATACACCTAAATTGTAAGATATATAGAAGTCAAGCTGGGAACTTTCTTTCGAATGCCTAGCTAGTATCACAGATGATACTAGCATAGGAGGAAGAAAAGACATCCATGGCTTTATTGATCTGTGCACCCTATGAACCAACCTGCTAGGCAAAATGTGGTCACTTATGGAGTGAGTAGTGACATGTTAGGAACAGGGTAACAGATCATTCTCTGATTGGATATGATGCCAGCGTCACAGTACCAAATCCATGCCTGCTCTGTAAATCTAATCAAAGCCTCATGCTAAGGGAGCTTGTATGTGCTAGGGCGTGGGGAACTAACGACTACTCTTTAGTTAAGTCAATGTATCATTTAGTTGCCTTCTAAATAAGAATGCATAGATCTAAAGACAAATGATACTCTAATCCTTAAACAGAGAAATCTTTCTTCGTAGTGAACAGAGATGAGCGCCGAGACTCATGGCTGTTCAGGTGCTTTGAGTGATGCCCCGAGGTATCAGTAATGAACAAGACATTAATCCTACTTCTCAAAGTCTTAGGAAACATTACTGAAGAGAGGGTGGAAGGAATTTAAGAGCAGGAAGATAGGGAGAAGGTCGCTGGGATGTTATATTCTAGGCATGGCACAGACATTACAAAATCATAAACTCAAAGCAGCTGCAGTTTCCTGTGCAGGACTGGCCATCATCTGTCTGTCATGGATGGGAGAAAGGCCTTATGGGACCCTATTTCTTTCTTCCAATTGTTATTTACTGATAAATTATCTTTTGTTATCTATCTATGGGTTTGTCCACTCATCTCTAATGCCTCATTACAAACTCATGATCACATGCTTGTCCCTGTTTAAGCTCTTGAGAAACACACACATACATGCACACATACAAACCAGAATATAACAAAAAAAACATAAATATATGAATATGAGAAAGGAATTCATAGGGAGGGAGGACTGGCAGCAATGAGTGGAATCATTGTCAGGAGTGGGAGGGGAAAAGATGGGAGTGAGAGTAATTACATACACATATGAAATTGTCAAATAAATTCAATTAACATCGTTGTGATAAAAGTTTAACAACTGAGTTGTTGGAAACTTATAATTAGGTTTAAAATAATGTTATACTTCATTTTACAATTGTTTCTGAAGAGCTGTCAGAGAAGGTAGATATATCTCAAATCTGAGATACATCAAAACAGTGGCTAGAATATGATTCCCTAGTGATTTTCTACTTACTGACACTTTAAACTCTACAACTATTTGTGTTCCAGCATATCCTCATAAGAGCTAACCATGAAGAGGAAACACCAGGTGCCTGCTTTTAATATAGCAAAATGAAAAGAGAAGATGAAGAAATCAGGGAGGAGACAGTTAGCCACGTCATCTCTCGCCTGACTCTAAGCATGGGAGGCACAGCTGCTTGAGGGTGGGAGAGAAGATATAGCATGCTTCTCACCAGAATTAAGGACTAGTCCTGCCACACTGAAAACCAATGACCAATGCGAACTGATATTCAAGAAATAGGGGGCTATGGTTGAATAGAAATATTATTCAAGTAAATTATAGAAAAGTTCTTAAACCTGGAGGGTCAATTACCCAAGGACTTGCTTATGAGTCAAATATAACTCATCCAGGTTTCCATTCAGATGTCTCATATCTGGACAATCAAAAGTAAAAGAAAGAAGAGTCGCAGGCTTCAAGAGAAAAGACATAAAATTGCCCCCATTAGGCTGGCATGGTAAGTCTCAACTGTACCCTTACTGGCCTGATTTGTCAGTACTGAAGGAAAATTAGCTGTCAACTGAAAGCTGACATTCTTTAGAAATGAAAGTGAGGCAAAAAAAAAAAAATCCCTGGACACAATCACCAGATAGAACCTACAAGAGATGCCAAAGGAAGTCTTCTAAGTGGAAAAAGACATCCAGGAACAATTATAAAGGCCGCAGTCAAGCTTCACAAACACATTCAGAATATCTCATTCTGTAAGAAATGTGCACAAACCATTCATATCAATAAAATAATTTAAAAATAGCCACACTGATACTTTGAGAGGCAATTTAGAGAATGTCAAATGGGATACCAAATTTTTCAAATGAAAGGAAAAGGAATAGAATATTAAAGGTTTTTTTGTTTCTGGTTTTGAAAATTTTCTTGTTGCTATCATTTCAAATAGCTCGTTAAAAACAAAAGATGTAAAAGATTTGGAGCTCCCCAAGGAGACTAACAGAGACAAAATATCTGGGTCCGGGGGGCCCTTCAGAGACTGATACATTAACTAAGACCATGCATGGAGAGGACCTAGACCCCTTGCTCAGATGTAGCCCATGGGCAGCTCAGTCTCCATGGGGGTTCCATAGTAAGGTGAGCAGGGGCAGTCACTGGTATGAACTTGGTTGTCTGTTCTTTGATCACCTTCCCTTGGCCACAGAGAATGAAGATCCAGACTGTTCTGATGAGACCTGATAGGCTAGGGTCAGGTAGTAGGGGAGGAGGACCTCCCCTTTCAGTGGAATAGGGGAGGGACATAGGGGGAAGAGGGAGAAAGGGTGGGACTGGGAGGAGATGAAGGAGGGGGCTACAGCCGAAATACAAAGTGAATAAATTGTAATAACAACAACAATAATAATAATTTAAAAGATTGCAAAAAACACATAAAAGATGTTTTCAGAAGCCTCATGGCAATCACAAAACAAACATTTAGAATAAATAAAAAACAATCAAAGAATCAAAATATGCCATTAGTGTAATGATTTGGCCACATAAGAATATTACCAGAAATTGAGAAAGATTAAATAAATAGAAATTCAGAGAAACAGCTGCCTAAGTCGCCTTGCAGACCAAGTCTAATGTACCTATAGAATATTCCATTCAACTTCTGCACAATGTAATGTTAGGTCACAAAACAAACTTCGATATGAACTGAATGTCTTCTCTAAACATAATGCAATTAAACTGGAATCAATAACAAGAAAAACTTAGGAAGTTATAAAAATACATGAAATTAAAAGCTTCCTTTTGAACAACAAATTAGCATGGAGTTAAACAAACCAAACTTTTAAAAATTCAGCCAAAGCAGTATTGAGGAGAGTTCACAAAAATAAATATCAGAAGGAAACATCTCAAGATGCTGAAGAAATGGATCAGTACAGAATGCTTCTTGCTCTCATGGAATACCCAGGTTCATTTCCCATCACCTGCACAATGGCTAAATGTAGTTCCAGAAGGATCTAACACTGTGCTTGTGTCTCCACAGGAACTGAATACACAAGATATACTTACATACATGTAAGAAAAGTATTTACGAGTACAAAAAATAAAAATCCTTAAAATTTTTTTGAAGTAACCAAGCTGAATAGGTAAAAATGAGCAAAAATTAAAAAACAGGAAAAGTACGAGAACACAAATGTCAATAAGTAAAACACAATTTAAAAAGAAATGAGGCAAGAATTTGGTACTTTATTTGGATACAAATAAACAAATAAATGAACCTCTAACTAAAGTAAGAAAAAAAGAGGACTGAAATAAATAAGATTGGTGACCAGAAGGGAGAGGATACAAGTGAGTCTACCAAATACAAAGTCTGGAGATTATTATGTACAACTATACACTAACACATTTCATAATGCAGGAAAAATTCCTAGACATATACCTCTCATCAAGACTGATTCACGCAGAAACAGAAAACTTGAACTGACCAATAAGTACTAGGATTCATAATGGAATACTACTCAGCTTTTAGAAAGAAGGAAATCATGAAATTTGCAGGCAAATGGCTGGAACTAGAAAAGATCATCCTGAGTAGGGTAACCCAGAAGCAGAAAGACACACATGGTATATGCTCACATATAAGTGGTTATTAGCAGTATAGTATAGGCTAAACATACTAATATGTTTAAACAGACCTAAAGAAGCTAAGCAACAAGGAGGAGCCTAGGGAAGGTTCTTAAATCTCATTCAGAAGGGAAAATAGGAAATTGGAAGTGGTAGAAGAGAACAGGATGGGAGCCTACCACAGATGTCCTCTAGAAGACTCCACTGAGCAGGACATTGAAGCAGATGCAGAGACTCACAACCAAACTTTGGACAGAGCATAAGAAGTTTTATGGAAGAAAGAGGAGATAGGAGGACATGGAGGGGACCCCACAAAGAGCCCCACAAGGACATCAGCAAAGCCAAAAATGTTGGGTCCAGGGGGAACTGCAGAGACTGATGCATCAACCAAAGACCATGCATAGAGAGGACCTAGATCCCCTGCTCAGATGTAGCCCATAGACAGCTCAGTCTCCATGTGAGTCCTCTAGTAAGGGGAAAAGAGACAATCTCTGTCACAAACTCAGTTGCCTGCTCCTTGATCACTTCTCCGTGATGGGGCAAACAAGCCAGCCCACAGAAGAAAAGGATCCAGGCAGTTCTGATTGGACATGATAGGCGAGGGTCAGACAGCAGGGGAGGAGGACTTGCTCTATCAGTGGGCTAAAGGAGAGGGATAGGGGAGGGAGGAAGATGAAAGGAGAGTGGGATCGAGTAGAATCTGAAAAATCAGAACCCATTTGCCGTAATATCAGAATCCTCATAGAGTTGTCTTGGCAGCCACTAAGGAACGTGTGCGGATCTGTGCGGTGATGAGAAAGATTGCCTTTGTGGCCTGACTGTTCTCTTCATCTGGGAATGAGATGTTCTTATATATGAAATGTAAAATGGATGGAAGACATCACTGTGGACTGTATCTCCTTTAAAGTCGTTGCTTATGGGAATCATTGACACTGTTAAGTAGGGCAGGTGGGGTCTAACCCTGTCACTGAGTACCTCTGGGTAAGTCTATTAACATTTCTGTTCTTTGGCTTTCTTATCTTTCAAATGGAAACATTAATAACTGTCTTGGTCAAATTGGACAAGATCTGAAACCATTTCAAAAGCACAAAGTTAATGTAAAAGGTAATTAAATGTGGCTTTGGCAGATTGATTGTGCATTTATGACATTTTAATGACATTTTAGATTTCATTAGGACAGAAGTCTCTTAGAAACCTATATCCCACTTGCTGTATAAGTAATTTTGGAACTGGATGAAACTGAGGCTTAAAAATGTATTCTCCTCTGATAAGGAAAAGTAGAGAATCTTTACTTTACTGCCTGTCTTTGAGTTAATTTAAGTTGTTCAAAGTTTGTCTTTAGTATGCGTAGTACCAGTGAGGAGTTTATCTTTTCAACACAGCTGTATATATTTGACTTAAGTTATTCTAGCCATGCCCTTGCCAAAGAAAACACTTACTTCAACTGAATTGTTAGCTGCCCACAGGTTGTAGGATCGCCATATATGGCCGTACCCACATAGACGTGGCAGTGAAATGAGACAACTCAAGGGCAGCACTTTTCTTTCCTCAGACCAGGCTTGCTGTCTGGGGGATCTGGGGGATCTGGAGGTCTGGGGGACCTGCGACTGAGTGACAGAGACTGCTGGTAGGCTTCCCACAATGGATAAAGACTCATCCCTGCCTAAAAGTTGCTTCTTGGCAAGGAGCATGGTTGCTCTCAGAGCGAAGTGCCTCTTTGTTTGCACCAGAACCACGATTACCAAGTCACACTATTAGTTCATTTGGACCTAGGCAAGTCTAGAACTTTCTTTTCTATATTATAGTCTTAAGGTCATATAACATGACCTTAAATAAAAAATAAAATAAATAAAAATATTAGCCATAGTTCAAATTCCATGAAGAAATCTGGATCCCCTCTGGCCATCCTATGATTAATTCCTCACAACCCTATGGAGGAGGTATCAGTAGATCCTTGTTTTATAGATGAGGTAACTGATTCTCAGAGCTCTTACGAGTGTTCTTCATGTCTCTCCACTAGAACAGCCTGGCTCCATCTTTTGCACTCTGATTTATCCTAACTATGGGCTCATAATTCTAAAAGGAGACTATTTAAAGAGTTCATTGTTAGCTTTAAAGTGATTAACAGAGTGGTTCATTAATGCATCAGAAGGTGCATGTGTGAATATTATCCCTTATATGTTTAAGAGAAAGCTGCTCTGGCAGTCAGCCTAGCTTGCAAGTGTTATTTGTGTGACAGGAATACTCAATGAGCTGGACCACTCCCATGGCATTTTGCAGAACAGTCTGTATATATTTTTGATCTGAGTTTGGTTCCAAGCACATAAATATCCGTGAGAAATCCTGGGAGATGATCCCACTAAGGCAGCAACAAAGACTCCTGTTTCAATCGACTTTTTATGTAAATTGGAAAAGGATGAATCAGAAGCAAACACCTGAAAATTCATAAGATGCTATCCCTCAATAATTATGCAATATTCATGGAAATGTGCTTAGATATTGTGCTAAATTCTGGAGTTTACATTTTCATCCTCCTAAACTAAAAAGTGAAAGAGCAGGAAGGAGAGAAGTTGCCGTCAGCCACAGAGCATAAGACAATGACAGGAAAAGGTACTTCAAGGCCCCTCCTCGCCAGGAACGCCTGAGAATTCAAATCTCCAGACAGCCAGGCTTCCTTCACTGCTGGGAAGAAGATCCACAACTTGGATAACTAATTTATTATTTTTAGAAAACAGTGAATTCTAACAGTATTCATTTATTATTTTGCTTATGTGACTTATATCTCCGTTTGCATTTCTTCTCCAGGTTACCACAGCTCCATGGTTACCAGTATAAATAAGTGTAAACTATCCAGAATCTTCTAATAAAAACGACAGTATTCTAGTGAGGTATGTTGACTGCATAGCCTCAGAAGGTGAGCTTTATTGGGTGATAAAGGCAGGGTGAGTGCAATAAATGGCAGACGCATCTTCATGCACATGCTAAATATTTTATTTCCGTATTAGTGAAATATTTAAATCAATTTGTGAACTGTTCCCCAATCACACTGGAGCCTAGGCCACAGAGCTGCAGAAGAGTCTGACAATCACACGGTGGCCCAATCTTTCCAGGAAGAAAGAAAATGCCAATATTTAATGTGGGAGAAATGCATCTAAAATTAAATAGATAGTAAGACTGGGCATTCAGAGATTCTTCAGGCTGTTAACTCCAGGTTCAGGCTTTGTAAACAAGCCCTGCTAAATCTCCCTGGAAACATCATTTTTGGTCAGGCTATATGAGTGCCTGAGTGCTTTTAGTGCCCTATACCTGGTTGGTGGCAGCGGAGAGGACATTTTATAAAAGAGCCTCCAAAACAATGGCTGCAATGTATGGGTGGCCTGTGCTTTGGCCTCTTCGCTCCTGAGATGAAATATAAGAACACTTCATGCCCAGATTCACCCTTGGAATTCAATATTGAATAGATTCAATACTGAATTCTAAAGATTTCCCAGGCTTTTTTACTTTATGGGAACTGTAATTCCATGCAGCAGCAGATGCCTGACGGGGACTTACAGCTTATTGGGTGCATTTTCAGCCACGTGCTCTGACATATAGAGTTATTTCTAGATGGAGTCTTGCTATACACTCAATATTTACATCTTGCCAACATTCAACTGTTATATTCCAACTCTCACCATATGCTTTGAGGGCTCAGAGTCTTTGGGAGGAGACTCGGTGATGAAGATGGATGTCTGGGGATGAGATTACTATCAAAAACAAAAACAAAACAAAACAAAACAATAACAGCAAAACCAGAGAGCTGCATTTCCTTTCTAGCAAATGAAATCACAGGAAGATTCTATAGAAGAATAACTTTGATTACTTGACTCCAGACTTGCCATTCTCCAGAACGGTGAGAAATGTGTTTCTACTGTTTATAAAGTACCCAACCTTTGGTGTTTTTTTTTTTCTAGCAGCCTGAATGAATTAAAAGTCTTTGTAGATGGATTCCCATTTGCCTTAAGTCTACAATGTTACACCAAAGTCAGCAATACTTCTAGAATGCTCTGTCCACTTTTTACACAGATTTTACTAAATTGAGTATTATGAAATTGAAAAATGGAGAAAGTTTATACCTGTAGATTTTTATTGCTCTCAAACTTGGTCAGGGGAGTCAACAGTTAAATGAAGAGATTTAAAACCATGCAAATGCTGAGAATAAGCGACCGTACATGCCCAGCCCTCTTTGGAACATCTTTATTAACCTCTGCCAATGCACATGGAACATTAAGGAAGAGATGGAAAAAAAAAAAAAAAAAAAAAAAAAGCAAGAGTTGGAAGATGAAGAGAGGCCCTGAAATGACAGATACTGCACTCATGCACTCACAGTGGTTATGGTTGCCTACACAAGACTGGCTCAAGATAAAGCCATCCTAAATTCCAACATGGACAGACAGTGAAGAAGCTCACGAGTTCCTAGCCCTAACTGAGGAATTAGTGGCAGTTTATAGATCCTAGGAGTGAGAATTATTCTTCTGAGATGTGTGTGGTCACTGGTAGCATGCCCAGGCTCCAGTAGATGGCTCCACCCTCCTACATAGGGCAGCAGCAATCAGCTCAGCGACAATTAGAAGGGAGTGGGGATGGTTGAGGAACATATTGGGGGTAAGTCTGAGAGAGTTAGAGGGAGAAATGAGGGGTGAGTATGAGTGTATTTCATTGCACACCTGTATGAAATACTCAAGGAATGATTTTTAAAGTAAATAAACAAGTTGCTTAAAAAAACCATACAGAAAAGTGATGCGTTTAAATCGCTGAAACAACACCTCTCTAACTGAGAACTTAATGTTTCATGTACTGTGCTAAACATATTATCCCCATCATATAACAGCCCCGAGCTTATACAATATATGATAAATATTTTATACATCATAGATCTTAAATATTATATTATTATATAATTTCCTGAGCTGAAATTAGAACGATCTCCTTCATCAGAAGGGTGCATTTTTGTCAAACATTCTATTTTTCAAAGTCTCACAGCTAGCAAACAGTTGAAATGAAATTTGAATGTTGGTTAACCCAACATAAGTCTATGGGCTTAACTGCTAAGAAACTGGCAATGTGCTTTCAGTATGTACCAACTATAATCACCTGAAGTGTTGGGTAGAGGTAGCTTCTAAGGCTGAGGATGGGGACCATCAGGATCAGAAGGATTCTCTCATTCAGCCCAGGGCTTGTGGCTGCTCATGTACAAAGATTTGCCATTCTTACTTTTATTTTTAATTTCGCTGTGACTAATCTCCATTTCCCGTTTTAATTTTCTAAAAGTTTGCTGTGTGTGGGAATGGAATGTAGTACTGCAGAACAAACTAGCGTATTCATAAGCACCATTTCACCTAGGGACCTTGGACTAGCACTGCTTTTGTATTTTGTAGTTAGGACGAATTTTTCACAGATTTCTCGGTCTGAGCTCCAGTGATCCCCCAATCGGCTCCTTTTATACAGGTGCGACTACAGGTTCATGCCTCCTCACCCAGCTCTTCAGTCTCCCGCTCACTGGGTGATCTCTGCCAGACATGGCTGGGCTACGGTACAGTGGATGACAATTATATTGAAATGCAAAAATGGTGTATGCAGTTGTCAATATGTACAAGACTGATGGAAGATCAAATCCCAGCATTTGATCTTCCATGCACTTATACACAGCACTAAGTTTGGAGGAAAAAGTGATGGTGAGGATAAGGAAGGACTGGAGAGTCGGAAATGGGGATCGATTTTATCAAAACACATTGTATGAAAGTATAAAATTGGTAAACAATAAAGATATTAAAAACTATATATAATACACATTTTTTTGTTTTTTTATTATTTTTTAATTTTATTTTTTTCTTATTTTTTGGTTTTTTTATTATTTTTTTTTGAATTTTATTTTATTTTATTTTTTTGAATTTTATTTTTTTCTTATTTTTTTTTGTTTTTTTTTTTGAATTTTATTTTTTTCTTATCAGTTACATTTTATTAACTCTGTATCCCAGCCATGTCCCGATCCCTCATTCCCTCCCAGTCCCTCCCTCCCTCCCTCCCTCATCTCCACCGTGCCCCTTGCCAAGTCCACTAATAGGGGGGACCTCCTCCCCATTCATCTGATCCTGTTTTATCAGGTATCTTCAGGACTGGCTGCAAAGCTCTCCTCTGTGGCCTAACAGGACTGCTCCTCCCTTGGGGGATGGGGAGGCCAAAGAGCCAGTCATTGAGTTCCTGTTAGAAATAGTCCTTGTTCCCCTCATTATGGGAAAGCAATTGGTTACTGAGCTACCACAGGCTACATCTGAGCAGAGGTTCTAGGTTACATTCATACATGGTCCTTGGTTGCATGTCAGTCTCACTAGTGAGGGAGGCAGGCTCTTCATCCTATTCTCTACTGCGACAGAGGGGACAGCACCCGAGCTGTACAAAAACTGTTCCTGAGTCCAGCTATTGAAAAAAATTAGCTAAAATTCCTGTTGAGAGTAAGAAGTTTGGTAAATATTAAAACACAAAGGTAGAAAGTGTAGGTTCCTATTTAGGCAAGATAACAAAACCATGTGTGGTAATGAAGCCCCTCTGAAATACAGATGGACAAAGATGGAAGCATCACAAAAAGGCCTCCAAACTCTCAGGATGTTAAGAAATGAAAAATCTGCTTTCCTTTTTTTATTTATTTTTATTTTTTAATGTGCCCTTTTATGCCAGACATTCATTTCATTCCCTGGCAATGAACTAGCAAGAAAAAGATCTAATTAACGATATATTTTCTGGTTAGTCTAAACTCGTTCAAAGAGGCCCTGAGTCTCTGAGACACATCAAGGCACTCAAAACAACCTTCATGAAATGGTGTACGTTTTTATGTTTATATTCAAATTTTATTATTTCAAATCCAAGTGGCAGAATGTGCTGCCATTACTTTTAAGGCGAGTATGTTTGAAGCTTTGACCACCATTAATAAGATGATAAGTATTTATCCATGTTTTTGCAACAACATATGCCTGCCTTGGCATTTCTCCCACTCTTGGGTCCTAAAGCCAAACATTTCTTTTTATTAGCCAGCGTGCTACTTGTTTCTGGTTCTCAATAAAGTTGCTTGAATTTCAGCTGTAAGGGGCTTTTCTCGCTGGGATCCCTTAGTCATTTCACAGGTTTTGTAAGAGGTTCGTGCAGTACTAGGGAGCAGAAGAAATTGGAGAAGTGGTTAAGTGGTACTTTTTCTCAATAAAGAGACTATGTTCATGGTTAGCTTCTAAAGTGACAGAATGAATTATGAACTAAGGGTAATTGAAAAATGTGTGCCCTCTGTGTTGGACAAAAGTTTAATATATGAAAGCAAACCACAGGTCAGTTAGAAGTTCTGATCAATATTTATTTTGCTATTTAATGAAAGAAAATAACACCGATAGATTTTTCTCTGGGCTTGTTGGTGAGTGTGTATAAGACAACAAGTGGGGATATTCATTGATCACAGTCAAATTAAAATTTTATTAACAAGTCAGACACACTTGGAAAAATTCCAGAAATTTCCATTCTCTTTAAAAGCCCCACTTGTCTCTCATAATTAAGATGGAAATACTCACTATGTCCAAAGCATGTATTTCTTACATATAACCTCATCCTTGCCCCCCAGCAGCATTGCTGGATGTTACCTGCAATTACAGGTTAGGACACTGAAACAAAGAGCAGACATGACACTTGCTCACTATGATATAGCCAATGTAAAGCAAATTTAGACTCATAGAGACCTGGTTCTCTTCGATCTAGAAGTTCATGCTATTTCTGTAAGCCACACAGTTTCCCAGAGGGAATGTGGGGGTTGCTTTATTTCATAACTTTTGTTTGGATGGAGGTGAGAAAGGATAAATGAGGAGATGACAAAGATAGGTCTCTGAAGCAGTGTGAAGGAACAGCTTGAACCCATCCAAAAGGGCTCTAGGGCTGCTGCCCTGCCTTTTTTAAGAGCAAGGCCTCTGTCCATCAAGTTAGTAGAAAGGCCAGAAAGTCAAAAGAGGCACCTTCAAGTCAAGTGATAGAATTTATCACATGTGGCCCGAGTGCCCTCTGAGACCCAGCTTTGTGCCTTGTTTCCGGTAGTTTCTACACAAAGACAATAGCAATTGGAGATTTTCTGCTCTCTGTTTAGCTAGTATCCTCACTTGGTTCAAAGGCTGCTTTTAGACATCCAAACCACATGCACCACGCTAGAGAGTTTGAGGTTTAATCAATAAAATTGACTGGGAAAGAACTCAGAAGCCACGTCTCACCATTCCACGCTTCATGCACCGGGCAGGCACTGTCTCAGCTTGTGTTTGATCTCAAGTATCTCTGAAAATTGTAACTCTTCTTTCCTTCATGAAATTTTAAACACCAGCTTTTGTTATGTTCAGTGAGCTAGAGGATTTCTGTGGCAATCAGCTCCTGAAGTGTGAGGAGTTTACATGAGAAGCAGTTTAGTGATGACTACATTATAGGTCAGAGTCCTGTCTGTTCCTGCTCTCCATGCTAGACCCCGTTCACTAATAGGTTGGTGCATATTTTCTTTCTCCTCATGAATATACTGCACACTATTATCTCAGTCATCGGAAATCAGCTCTTCTGTAGACAGAAAGTGGAATGTACTTCAGAGGTTATTGTGTGAGAAATTTCCAGGAATGGTGAGAAACATTTCACAGTTCTGGAAATGCACAGACATACATGAAAACAGAAAGCCAGATACTATGCTGCCTGCATGCTAGGACTTGTTCTAAGAACTTTACTTGCACTCACTCAATTACTCTAACAATCCCATCTTCCTCTCATTTTGAAAATAAGATTGTAAGGTACATAAATGCTAAATAACTTGCTTTCTTTAGCTTACATAGCTGAGAGACAATAAAGAAGTATGTTAATCTAAATCTAAAGAATCTGAATGAATCATCCTAAAATTTATATGGAAGCAAAAGATCCCACGATAACAAAAATTCTTAACAACACCTGATTTATACTATAGCATTATGACATCAAACAACATGGAGACTGAAACAAAACAGAGACACAGATCTAAGGAATAGAGGACCCAGATATTATGTAGCTATAGATACATGGCTTTTGAAATAGATGCCAAACTACACATCAGGGAAAGTCTCTTCAAGAAATGTGCTGAATATCCACATGTAGCAGAATGAAACTAGATCTCTATCTCTTATCCTGTACAAAAATCAACTCCAAGTGGTTTGAAGACCTTACTAAAAGACACAAAACTTTGGAATTAAAGGGAAAGTAACAACAACAACAACTAAAAACACTTCATGATATAAGCATAGGCAAAACTTGTTCAATAGGGCATCAGTAGTTAAAAAAATAATGGCACCAATCAACAAACAGGTCCTCATGAAATTAGAAAGCTTCTGTACAACAAGTAATTAAGTGGAGAGATTGACTAAAGAGAGTCTACAGAATGTGGAAAAACTGTGAGGTAAACATCCAGCAGAAGATTAATATACAGAATATGCAAGGAAATTAAAAAAAACTAAGAAATTAAATAACCAATTAAATAAAAGTGCTAATGAACTGTGAATAACAAAAATAAACCAATCAACCAACCAACCAACCAACCAACCAACCAACCAACCAACCAACCAACCAAAGTCTACCTTCATTAGTCATCAGAGAAATGCAAATCAAAGTTACTTTATCTCACCCCAATCAGGGTAGAAGGCCTTAACAAAACAAAAAATGCTGGAAAGGCTATAGATAAAGAGGAACCACTATGTACTGCTCATGGGAGCAAAGCTACCCCAGTCTCTCTAAAAATCAATACAGACATTTATCACAAAACAAAAAACCCTCTATAATATATCTCTCCGGGGAATTTACCTGGAAGAGTTTAAGTCATAATATCACAGATAGACTTGAACAACAGTGCTTATTGTGGCACTATTCAGAATAGCTAAATTATCGACCTAAGCTAAATATACAGCAACATAAAATAGATAATGAAAATGTGGTATATAGATATATACTATATGTTATATATAATATGTACATAATATATGCTACAATATAAACCTATGCAGAAGGATGAAGTTATTTATTCACAGGAAGATGAATGCAGCTGGAGATAATCATGTTAAGTGGATTAAGCTAGTCTTAGAAGGGAAACTATGATATGCTTTCTTTCATATGTGGAGCCTAGATTTTATATAGATACAGAAAATCATGCATATATCAAATGAAATTAGACACAAAATTGCCTGTAGGAAAGGGGAAGGAAGTGGTGAGAAAGGAAAGTTCTAGGAGTATTGGTAAGAATATGCTAAACATACAATGTACCACAAACAATATAAACTTGTATAAACATATTATTAAATTGTCCTTATTTTTTGTACAATGCACATAATGTATAAATATAATTAAAATCAAACAAAATCTGATGTCAATGAGGGTGACTTGTGTTACCCTCCTTGTGTTACCCTAAGACTTGTGTTACAAAGTATGAGTACACAGAGTAGATGGTTTAGTAACCATTTGGAGTAGGTGGGAGCTACATGAGGTTCATGGCTCATCAGTGTGGATTCAGAAAGTTGAGAAATAGGTCATCATCCATCCATAAAAGATGCCTCCTTTGTCTTCCACTAGTGTGTGTGTGTGTGTGTGTGTGTGTGTGTGTGTGTGTGTGTGGTGTTTGATAGCATCTGCATCAGAGTCTTATTCTCCTAAGGTAGGTGTAGTCTTGGACAGGTTATATGAAGAAAATTTCAAAGGAAGGCAGGCAGAGAGATGATAGAGCTCAAGGAAGAAGCAAAGGCTTGGTCCTTGGAATTTTCTGTCTCTTTCATAATATTGAATAATGCTATTTTTATGCTAGTTTCAGCTGCTTTCATTCTTGGTTGCTTGGCCTATAGTAATGCGAACAAGGCACGGCTCTGAAGTTGATCTATGGGAGCCACGGGTTTGCGATGAGCTTACACTAATAACTTAATTTGTTAGTGCTGCACACTGCCTGTGGTCCCTTGAGCACCTTTCACAGGTGAAAGCAACCAAGTATAAGCAGGTAAGCTTTGGGCTGCAGTGCAACCGGCTAAAATCCGCCAGAGATTCCACTGCTGAGTGTCACCTTGTTAAGTATTGACACGTACTGATTAAGCTTCCTCCAAACTCTAACTTAGAAGGAAAACACTCTCTATCATTTAATCACTGTGCTCCTGTCAGTTGGAAGGAGCCATGTACGAACATGGATGGACTTTGGGCTTGGTTGGAATGAGCGCTGTTCCTTGCTGACCTGAGGAAATGCAGTTCTGCCACAGAGTAGAGAAAAATGTTGAATTTGCTTTCTGTGCTCCTAACTTAGATGCAGAAGTCATAAGTGCTTCCTGCCCACGAGCAGAACAGAGTTGGGGACTGACACTAATTGGAGATTTACTATCCATAGCACCGTGTCTTCTATAGTTACTTAGATTACTATCACCATTTTGCAAAGAAATGGTGAAATTACTAGCCCAGCCCCAAGTTACTAAGTTGTAATTGTTACAGTAAGTTTTGTGGATGATAAAAGAACAGTAATATTTAATTATCAGATAAATACTTAAAACAGCTGGGGGAACTGCCTGAAACATTTCTGATTACAAATAATCCATCTGAATTTGCAGTATTTTAGTTTAATAGGTGAGGCATGTTAAAAATACATGGAAGCCACAGGCTGGAGATACAGCTCAGTTGGTACGTGTACCGGCTGCTCCTGCAGAGGACCTGGGTTTGTTTCCCAGCACTCACATGGTACTGCATCACTTTCAAGGATGCCCTGTTTCTGGCCTCTGCAAGTACTGTCTGTATGTGGTACACAGAGACAGAGGCAGGCAAAACACTCACACGCATATAATAAAAACAAATAAATCTTATAAAAAATACACAAAACCCAAACAACAGAACTGCTCTGGTGTTTTTCTAATTAGGGAGCGAGAGCTCTCATATTGGTACCTCCTGGCCCTTCATAGTGAACATCAGCCCATTGCTCCTTGCACGAAGTATATGCAGCAGGACTTGATTTTTTTTTCTATGCCTCCTTTGGGGTTTTAAATCTGCTTTGATGTGCTACAAGTTAGTCAGTCAAAATAGTATTTCAATAGGACTCTTACTGAAATGGTAAACCTAGGTATAAAATGTATGTGATTAGTTGTAATTGTCTACTTAAATAGCAGAAGCATTATAAATATAGTGGCAATACACAGGAGTTGTCTAAAGACACCCTTTAATGGATAAGTTAGGTGACTGTGTTCTAGTTTCCCCTGACACATCCTTGTTTGGTATACACATATTTACTTCAGTAGGAAGTAGTAATAAAAATTTAGATTTGTGTCTCCAAAAGAATCTCACAAAGCAGCAGTTCATCAAACAAATTTCACACTGTACATCAGAATAAATGGTTAGACTACCCACAATTTTCCCTCTTCCTCACAGATAGATAAGAAATTATATTTGGACTCAGAAAACATTAGATCTTAATTCTACTTTGGATAGTCAGTTGTACATCTTTGGGTAAATTAATAACACTGACTTCCTGAGACTTCATGCATGCCTCTGTGACCTGAGAGAAGTAATTCCTAGCTCATAAGTATTTGTGATATTAACAGGATAAAAGGCTTATTAAAATGTAAAGAATATATTCAAACAGAAAATATTTATTGGTCTAAATTAATTTGCATTACTGTTTCTAAAGAGTATTATTCTTGCTGTTATTTTGGTAGAATGAAATCAGCTTAGGCAGAATTTCTGAGTCATCTACAGAGCGTAGGCCGAACAGGTGGGATGTGTCAGGTGCAGTCGGCTTCCAGAGGCTGAAGGTCACACTTGGGCATTACTGGTGAAATCAGAACCAAGTTGTTCCTTTGTATTTCTAACTTGCTGGTCCTGAGGGTGTTTCAGTCACAAATCATGAAACTTCCCACAGGTAAAAACTCATGATCATGCTCATCAGCAGAGGAGATAGGATCTTACCCTTGGGAGTAGGTAGTTGGGAAAGAGATGTTTTTCTGAGTGGTTAGAGGGCAAGGCTGAAGGAAGAGTTTGGGGCAGAATTCTTATGTGTATTGAACCAGCTTCTTGGTCAGAACTAAGCAGTCACTGGTCTTTGTTATAGCCGATAGTGAGGGCATAAAGATGGAAGGGGAGAAGAACAGTTCAGAAATGACGAGGAGCATATTTTGGATATATGCCTAGGAGTGCTATGGTTGGCTCTGGAGGAAGCACTATTCCTAGTTGTCTGAGAAAGTGCCAGATTGATTTCCAAAGTGGTTGTACAAGTTTACATTCCCACCAGTAGTGAAGGAGGTTTCCCTGTCTCCATATCCTCTCCAGTATGTGTTGTCACTTGAGGTTTTGATCTTAGTTATTCTGATGGGTGTTAGGTGAAATCTCAGGGTCATTGTGATTTGCATTTTCCTGATGACTCAGGACGTTGAACATTTCTTTAAGTGTTTCTCTGCCATTTGCTATTCCTCTATTGAGAATTCTCTGTTTAGCTCTGTACTCCATTTTTTAATTGGATCACTTGATTTTTTTGCTGTTTAACTTCTTGGGTTCTTTATATATTGTGGCTATTAGCCCTCTGTCAGATATAAGGTTAGTGAAGATCCTTTCCCAATCTGTAGACTGTCGTTTTTTACTGACGACAGTGTCCTTTGCTTTACAGAAGCTTTTCAGTTTCATGAAGTCCCATTTATTGATTGTTGATTTCAGAGCTTGTGCTGTTGGTATTCTGTTCAGGAGTTGTCTCCTGTGCCAAATTTACACAGTGGAATACTACTAAGCAATTAAAAACAAGGAAATCATGAAATTTCCAGGTAAATGGTGGGAACTAGAAAAGATCATCCTAAGTAAGGTATCCCAGAAGCATAAAGACAAACATGGTATATACTCACTTATAAGTGGATATTAGATATAATATAGAATAATCATACTAATATCTATACACTAATCAAGAAGCTAATTAAGAAGGAGGACCCTGGGTAAGATGACCAATCCTTACTCAGAAAGGCAAATGGGACTGACATCAGAAAAGGGAGAAAATAGGGAACAGGACAGGAGCTTACCACAGAGGGCCTCTGAAAGACTCTACCCAGCAGGGTATCAAAGCAGATGCTGAAGATCATAGGCAAACTTTGGGCAGAGTGCAGGGAATCTTAGAAAAGAAGGAGGAGATAGTAAGACCTAGAGAGGACAGGAGCTCCACAAGAAGAACCAAAAAATCTTGGCACACGGGTCTTTTCTGAGACTGATATTCCAACCAAGGACCATGCATGGAGATAACCTAGAACCCCTGCACAGATGTAGCCCATGGCAGCTCAATCTGTGAGTAGGTTCTCTAGTAATGGGAACAGGGACTGTCTCTGACGTGAACTCAGTGGCTGGCTCTTTGATCACCTCTCCCTAATGGGGGAGAAGCCTTACCAGGCCACAGGGGAAGACAATGCAGCCAATCTTGATGAGATCTGATAGGCTAGGGTCAGATGGAAGGGGAGGAGGACCTTCCCTATCAGTGGACTTGGGGAGAGGCATGGGAAGAGATGAGGGAGGGAATGAGGGAGGGGGGCTACAGCTGGGATACAAAGTGAATAAACTGTAATTAATACAAAAAGTAAATAAAAAAAGAAATGATAAGGAAAAGAAAAGGAACTGTCAATTCTTGAAATTGGTACCAGTGACAGATAGAAGCAGATATAAGCAGACATAGGAGACATTATACGAGTGACCTTAAGACTCCATATAATGAAGGCTCGGGGGTTTCCTGGTAGTAGTTATTCATTCTACAGTATTTACTAAAGGTCCATAACAGGCAGCAAGGCTGTGGGCTTCCCTTTAACATGTGTAGGCATGCACAGGAAGGAGAACATAGGTCTAGCTGGGGTGGAGACAGACACCAGTAGATAGTGGCTGAAACATCAGGAAGCGGTTTTGTTTCAGCATTTTCTTCATAAAACTTCTATTTTGATGAAACTATCAGAAATATCCAATGGAAAGAGGAGAAGAAATGAAAGGAAAGAGGTAAGAGAAGCAGGAATCAGGAAGGCTTTCAGGGTTTTGGGGCCACTGTTACATGAATCTATTGTTATTGTTCCATTGTATGTATTAAGTAATATCCCCTTGAACGTATTGTTTAGACCTATTTAAAAATAATGCATGCTTCCTTTTCTCTTACTGATTTGAGGCATGTAATACTTTCAAAGGGCTAAATCAAATCTTATAAAATAAGTAAGAACTAACTAAATCTTATAAAATAACTAATATCCTACCATTTTTGATGTATAAAAGTTGCAATTCTCACACCCATCAAAGGTGGCACACAGCTTTAATCTCAGTAGTCAGAAGGCAGGGGCAGGCAGATCTCTGAGAGATCGAGGCCAGCCTGGTCTACAGAGCGAGTTCCAGGGCAGCCAGGGCCACACAGAGAAATGCTGTCTCAAAAAAACAAAAAACAAAAAACAAAAAACAAACAAACAGAAAACCAACCAACCAGCCAAATACCAAACCAAACCAAGCCAAAAGGCAATTCCATTTGTTTCCACTTAATAGAAAGAGCATTCCTTGAAGATAAAGTTCAGCTCTAATGTCCTCTTGTCTCCACTGGCTTCTGATTTTTTAAATATGTTCATGATTGGTTAGCATGCATATACAAATCTCTCATGCAGACAGAGGACATACACAATGGACTGTAGCCAGACTTCAGTCCTATGTTAAAAAAAATACAAAACCATGGCCACAAGTCTCCCTCTCCCCATTTCTTTACTTGTTACAGGCGTCATTCACCTCTATCCCAATATGTATGTACAAAGTGGCTAATTAATAGTTAGAAGGAAAAACTGCATATTAAGAAAACTTGATTAAAATTACCACCTACTTATCTTTCTGCAGGTACTTTGCTAAACATGTTATGTGTGTTATTACAGTGAGCCCATAAAAAGGAAGGAAAACGGTATCTTCCTTGTACTTCAGTGGAAAAGTTACTGTCTCCAGTGGTAGAACATTGGACAAGTTTTACACAGACAACAGTGGAAGGTCAGAACTAAACACAGGTCTGAGGGATCATAGACATCTTCAAGTGCTGTCATCTCTGCCAATTGTGCATCAAGTATTTTGCCCCTGTGAGAAGAGATTTAGGAGACAAGGCAATAGGATTTCCATGCTGACTCTGCTGCATGGAACCTTATTTCTCCACTGTGTCAATGTTTGTTCTGCTGAGGAAGTCAGGGAGTGCTGTTCTGAAAGAAGCCACTTTCTATCTAATAGCCAATCATTATTAGCCCACTTCTTATTAATTGCTCCCAGGCATGTTTGGGTCACCAAAGAGAAATCACATGTTATATAGGTGAGCCAAGAAGAATGGGAGTATGATGCTGAAGATGGCAACATCAAAAATTTTAAAAAGGAGAAATGTCTTAGTGTTTAAGAGCACTTTCTACGTAAGGATGAGGACCAGAATTTGAACCCAACACCCATACAACAAGCCAGAAATCCTGTAACTTCCCATAACACAGGCTCTAAAAGATTTGATATTCTCTTCTGACCTTGGTACATGAACACACACAGATGCATACACACATACAGATACAGAGAAAGAGACAGAGATACAGAGACAGAGAAATAGAGACAAAGATGGAAAGACAGAGAGACCTAGGCAGGGAGAGATCTTTAAAAAGTAATAGAAAATAATAATTCAAACTGTCACTCTAAGATCTTTCTTACTCAAAGTCCTGATTTTCAGTAGTCACAGAACTAAATACGGAATCTGGTTACAGTGAATGAGCAACAATAGCAAGACAAAGTTTTTTCTGCGTTGAGGTGGGTTATTGAGGTTGTCTACAGTTTCTTCTGAAGCACTTAGAGAACATAATTCTCTCTGACATGATTCACTTGTAGCTTTGATCCTTTTACCTCAGAGCAAACAAATATACTAGGTGACCTCCTAAGGTTACCCCATTAGCCCTCAAGATCTGTTCAGATGATAGATCACAGCAGAGTTCAGGGTCTCACTTGCACTGTTTACTGGCAACCATAATTAGCGGTTCTCTAAGGGCCACCAGAGGCCAGGTGTTAGGCCTTCTTAGCTTAGATTGCTCAAATTGGATGCCCGTGGAAAGCATTCAAGAGCACAGATCTCCAAGGAGTGCAGGAGACCAGGTGTCAGCAGTGTCTTATTTTTAGAATGATGAAGTTGGTTGCCCATTGAAAGGATATGGAAGGGGAAGAGGACCTCCTTCATCAGTGGACTTAGAGAGGGGCAGGAAGGAGATGAAGGAAGGAGGGTGAGATTGGGAGGGAACAAGGGAGGGGGCTATAGCTGGGATACAAAGTAAATAAACTGTAATTGATATAAAAATAATAAATAAAAAAGAAAAAAAACCTGATAAGCTAGGGTCAGATGGAAGGGGAGGAGACCTCCCCCTATCTGTGGACTTGGAAAGGGGCAGGGAGGAGATGAGGGAGGGAGGGTAGGATTGGGAGAAAAAAAAAAAAAAGAAAGGATACAGACAATGAGCAGGAGCAGACAGTGTCAAGGGCAACCAAACACAGAACTATAACAAAAATATTGATCATGCAAATGCAGGGACCAAATAATACCACATTCAGCAGCACTACCACTAGCTACACATGAGACTCCTAGGGACACAAAAGCATCTTAGATGACAAGTGAGGAGTAGACAGTGGGTCATGAATGTCTAAGGAAGTCGGGGCATGCATTTCCCTTACTCTGTAAAGACTGGGCAGTCATATCAAAATATACATTTTATCTCTGCCACACTACCCAGCTGGACTTTCTTCCACTTGTAAAGTTTATCTTCATCATTTTCTTCCAGCTGCTCCTCCATTTCCACAGGTTTCCAGCTGTCACCAAACTCGCACACTCATTTTCACTTCTGTCTCTGGGAACCCACACCCTGACTCCACAGTCTCGCCCTGGGTATTCAGGTCGATTTCTTTCCTGTTTCTGTCAGGTTACTGGCAAGCGTGTTAATGATAACACAGTAGGCTGTGGCCCCAATAACTCGCCAGCAGCTTGATGAATCTTGTCTGAAGATACTCTCTAGTCTTTTCACTCACCTATGACTAAGGGTACTTTCACTTTGTTTACACTCTTAAGTCCTTTTATTTCCTAATGTACTTATCCCAAGAGCAGTGCATAGATTTGTTAAAAGCATTGGAATTTCAGGAAAACATTGGCTATATAAACTATGGGCTCAGATATCATTTGTACATTCATTACATATTATATATGTTTACATATGATACATATTAAGAAAGTTGAAATTTTTAGACATTAGTGAAAATTTTTTGGCTTTGTGCTTTTTTCTATGTCCTTTTTAATAATAAAATGAACAAAAATAGACGAAGGAACATTAACTAAATAAGTGGAGCCTTGTACAGAACCTTGCATTCTAATTCTAATGTGAATCTTGCCCCCCCCCCAAAAAAAAAAAGAAGAGACACAAAGGCAAAGGTTTGGGTTTTCCCTGAGAAGACACTTGAAATCCACTTGCAGAGGACTCTCACTGTCACTACAATGGTCACGTGGGGAATGCTACTTTCCAGAGTTAGGTTAGAGTGGATAAAGTGTTTGAATTGCTATTGGATTTTAGGGCCCTTCCAAAGCCATGTTTTTTCCCCCCTGTCTGTTTTCAGTTTTTATAGGTTACAAGAGGGACACCAACCCATCCACAAAACCTTTGACCCAAACTTTACCCTGTGCATAAGATGTGCAGAGATAAAGACAGAACAGAGATTGAAGGAGTGGCTAACCAACAACTCGCCCAACTTGAGACCTGCCCCATGGGAGAGAGCCAACCTGTGACACTCTAAACAATACTCTGCTGTGCTTACAGACAGGAGCCTAGCATATCTCTTCTCTGAGATGCTCCACCCAGCAGTGGATCAAAACAGATGCTGAGACCCACGGCTAAACTTTAGGCAGAGCTCGGAGAGTCACGTGGAAGAGTTGGGTCGCTGCGGAGAAAAGAACTCTGAAAGAAGACCAGCAGAGTCAAGTATGTTCATTGGGTCTCACAGAGATGCAACCACCACTCAAAGAGAATACATAGATGGACCTAGTCCCCTTACACGTATATAGTTGATGGGAAGTTTGTTCTTAATGTGGATTCCCTAGCAATTGAAGTGGGGCTGTCTCTGATATGGACTTTGTTGCCTGCTTTTGGATCACTTCCCCTTAGCTGGGCTGCCTTGTCTGGCCTCAGTGGAAGGGGATGCACTTAGTCCCGATGAGACTTGATGTACTCGGGTGGGTTGTACTGGTGAGGGTGAGGCTCTCCCCTCTTCTGAGGAGAAGGGGAGGAGAAGTGGGAGACAAGGGTGGGAGGGGGAGACCGGGAGGGGAGGAGCAAGGCGGGCTGCAATCAGGATGTCAAGTGGAAAAATGAAAACATCAATTAAAAAAAAGGACTGAAAAAGAAATTGGTTCTTATTTTTTAGGAAGAGAGCTTTTGAGATCTAATTATGGATCATTATAGTATTATCATTGATTTTTCATAAGTAAAAATGAACTCGCTGTTAACCCCTTTACCTTTTAAATATCCGTTTATCTGTTCGCACTTTTTCTTCTAACAGATTTAGAGTATCTGGTTTTATGTTGAGGTCTTTGATCCACTTGGACTTTAGTTTTGTGCAGGGTGATAAGTATGGATCTATTTTCATTTTTCTGCATGTGGACATCCAGTTGGACCAGCACCATTTGTTGAAGATGCTGTCTTTTTTCCATTGAATGGTTTTGGCTTCTTTGTCAAAAATCGAGTATTCATAGGTGTGTGGGTTTATTTCTGGGTCTTCTATGCGGTTCCATTGATCCTCCTTTCTGTTTTTATGCCAATACCATGCAGTTTTTATTACTATTGCTCTGCAGTACAACTTGAGATCAGGGATGGAGATACCTCCAGATGATCTGTTGTTGTACAGGATTGTTTTGGAGATTCTGGGTTTTTTGTTTCTCCATATGAAGCTGAGAATCTTTTTTTCAAGGTCTGTAAAGAATTGAGTTGGTATTTTGATGGGAATTGCATTGAATCTGTAGATTGCTTTTGGCAGGATGGCCATTTTCACAATGTTAATCCTACCAATCCATGAACACGGGAGATCTTTCCATCTTCTGAGATCTTCTTCAATTTCTTTCTTCAGAGACTTGAAGTTTTTCTCAAACAGGTCTTTCACTTGCTTGGTTAGTGTCACCCCAAGGTACTTTATGTTATTAGTGGCTATTGTGAAGGGTGTTGTTTCCCTAATTTCTTTCTCGGCCCTTTTGTCTTTGGTATACAGGAGGGCTTCTGATTTTTTTGAGTTGATTTTGTATCCTGCCACTTTGCTGAAGGTGTTTATCAGCTGGAGGAGTTCTCTGGTTGAATTTTTGGGGTCACTCATATATACTATCATATCATCTGCGAATAGTGACACTTTGACCTCTTCCTTTCCGATTTGTATCCCCTTGATCTCCTTTAGTTGTCTTATTGCTCTGGCTAGGACTTCAAGAGATAATTTCCTGAACAGAACACCAACAGCACAGGCTCTAAGAGCAACAATCAATAAATGGGACCTCATGAAACTGAAAAGCTTCTGTAAAGCAAAGGACACTGTCATCAAAACAAAACGACTGCCTACAGATTGGGAAAGAATCTTCACTAACCCTTTATCTGACAGAGGACTAATATCGAGTATATACAAAGAACTAAAGAAGCTGAAAAGCAGCAAACCAAGTAATCCAATTAAAAAATGGGGAACAGAGCTAAACAGAGAATTCTCGACAGAGGAATATCGAATGGCAGAGAAACACTTAAAGAAATGCTCATCCTCATTAGCCATCAGGGAAATGCAAATCAAAACGACCCTGAGATTTCACCTTACACCCATCAGAATGGCCAAGATGAAAAACTCAAGGGACAACACATGCTGGAGAGGTTGTGGAGAAAGGGGAACCCTCCTCCACTGCTGGTGGGAATGTAAACTGGTACAACCACTCTGGAAATCTATCTGGCACTTTCTAAGACAATTAGGAATAGTGCTTCCTCAAGACCCAGCTATACCACTGCTAGGTATATACCCAAAGTTTGCTCAAGTACACAAAAGGGATATTTGCTCAACCATGTTTATAGCAGCTTTATTTGTAATAGCCAGAACCTGGAAACAACCCAGATGTCCATCAACGGAGGAATGGGTACAGAAATTGTGGTATTTTTACACAATGGAATACTACTCTGCAATCAAAAAGGAGGAAATCATGAAATTTGCAGGCAAATGGTGGAATCTAGAAAAGATCATCCTGAGTGAAATATCCCAGGAGAAAGATAAACACGGTATATACTCACTTATATAGACCTATAAGATGTGATAAACATAATGAAATCTGTACACCTGGAAAAGATAATTAAGAGAGTGGACATGGGGTGATCAATCCTCGTTTAGAAAGACAGATGGGATGTGCATTGAACGTATGACAGGAGTCTACTGAGCACATTTGAAAGACTCTAACTAGCAGTGTTTTCAAAGCAAAGACTCATGACCAAACCTTTGGCAGAGTACAGGGAATCATAAGAAAGAATGGGAGTTAGTCTGATGAGGAAAGGATAGGAGCTCCACAAGGACCAAATATATCTGGGCACAGGGTCTTTTCTGAGACTGACATTCAACCAAGTACCATGTATGGATATAACCTAGAACCTCTGCTCAGATGTAGCCTGTGGTAGCTCAGTAACCAATTGGTTTCCCATAGTGAGGGGAACAAGGACTATTTCTAACAAGAATTCAATGACTGGCTCTTTGGCCTCCCCACCCCCCAAGGGAGGAGCAGTCCTGTTAGGCCACAGAGGAGAGCTTTGCAGCCGGTCCTGAAGATACCTGATAAAATAGGATCCGATGAATGGGGAGGAGGTCCCCCCTATCAGTGGACGTGGAAAGGGGCACGGTGGAGATGAGGGAGGGAGGGAGGGACTAGGAGGGAATGAGGGATCAGGACACGGCTGGGATACAGAGTTAATAAAATGTAACTGATAAGAAAAAAATAAAATAAAATAAATAAAAAAATAAAATTAAAAAAAAATCCCTTTATCATTAAAAGCTCATATATAGTCTTCTCTAGCACAAAATCTTGTCAACAATGAAGACTCAATAGATGTTCCTCGCCCACCCCCCTTTTCCTAATGAATGCTAAATAACAGATTTCTTGTAAGAGTTAAGTCTCTACACGTGGTGGATGTCACTACTTTATTCAATGATCAATTCCTTAGTGAAGAGACCTTGTTTTATCTCTTACCTCTCAGTACCTTATGTATTGGCCACACCATAAAGGGAACTGGAAAAAAAGTTTTCCACTAAGAAGATGTATATTTATACACACACACACACACACACACACACACACACACACACACGCACACACACACGGAAATGGGGGTCAGAAACGGACAGAAAGAGCAAGAATTAGCTGTTGCTTACAACTTTGGCTGACAGAATTATCAAAGAACCTCCTGCATATCAAATTGAATTTTAATCTTCCCAAGGGGATTCATACTCACATGTATACATTCAGTAGGATTTCTGGAAAAACTATCCGTTACTTCTGACATATAATGGCTCTTGCTAGTTTTATACAAATTTAATCAAAGCCCAAGACATCATTCTGCAACACCTATAACATGGTAAACCCACAGGCTACCCAAGATCAAGGCTAATTGTCTACATTTGTATTCCCCGCCCCCAGCAGATGGTAAAGACATCAGTTATGTATTTGTTAGATATTTGAGGGTCAAGATGCTCTTTGAAGAATTCAGCAGCACTCCAGCTGAAGCATAATGACATTCAACTTGTAATAAAACTTTAGGTCACTTAGCATCTTGAGGTAGAGGGAGGGAGGGAAGGAGAGAGAGAGAGATTAAAAAATTGGAGTCCCCAGTCTTAGATGAACTAGAATCCCAGTTTAGCTCTTCAAGTCTGTGCAACCTTAAAGAGAACCTTGTTTCCTGTTGATACAGGAAATGTTGTTTCTGTGTCTGAATCAAAGTAGTTTTACTAAGTACTAACTATTTTTTCTTCTCATGCTATAATTATAAGTTCAATTGACTACTAAGAGAAAGTTTTATTTTGTACATATTCTAGCTTTACACTAGGCCATCCACTTTAATGATTTTACACTTTATCAACTGAAGTGAAGCCAAGTAAGCCATCTTGGGATTAGTCTCAATAGAGAAAAAGCCTTTGTTAAAAAGTATCTTTTTGCCCTGATGGAGTGCTACCAATAAGTCTGTGGTTTGCTCTTCTCAGTCTAATGGCTTAAAAAAGCCCAATGCCATCTTAATGCACTCATTTGGCTGCCCCAGCTAGTCAGTCATTCTCAGAGTGCACCCAGTGGATCAGCTGGTCTTTCTCAAAGTGTGTCTTCATAGGAACAAGTCCTAAAGGGAAATGAGGCCTGTTTTCCTGAGGGAGCATTAGTAGGATACCAGTATTTTGAAAATTGTGGTGTGCTGGTTCTTGCAATAAGCTTACTTGATATCCCTGTGGCAGCCTGTCTCCAAGGTGATGCTTGTCAATTTCTTTAAGCTTGCCCATACACACAGGGCACCCCACACTTGAAAGGCAGCTCATGTTCATTTACTCCTTTTACTGTGGCTACTTTGGCCAACAGAATGCTGAGAAAGTGGGGTCAGGACCTTATGGCCGTATCATCAGAAACCTTCCAGCTTTGCTTGAGTCAGCTGGATGCTCACTTAGGGGGAGAGAAACAGCTGCCGTACACTTGTTCCTAGTGCTCTGAGGCCATGTGCTACGTGGGAGGCCCGGGACAGCCATGTTAAAAAGCTTCATGGGGACACAGTTGACTGATCCTCAGCTGGCCTAGCTTACCCCTCCCAGATGCCAGTGAGAAAATCCACAATGCTCCAGTCTGGACCACCCTCCGCCTGACAGTCGAAGAGTGCTCGAGAGAGGGGAGCGGTACTCAGCTTACAACTGACAGTGTGAGAGATAAGAATAAAACTGTCACTTTAGCTCTCTTAATTTTGGGTGATTTTTTTTTTGTGTGTGTCACACTGTATGATTTTAAAAATATACTAAGCTCAGAATATCTTAGAAGATAGAACTTTTCCTTATATAGCTGACATATTCATGGTTATATTTGAGAATACAGATTACACCCTCCCCATAGTTCATGCTATATTGTGTGCTGGCTAAATTTTGGTAAGGCAGATGAGTTCTAGTATTTCTCCCAAAGTAGAACCATGAGGCAAGAGGCCCATCAGATACAAATTCAAATGTATTAGAAGGTGAATTCATTTTTGGTCCTGGAACTAAAAGCTCAGATTGTCCTTAACTGAGATTGTTTTTAAAATATAAAATATTCCCAAACAAGCCACATCAGCGAACCCCAGGGCTTGGTAATGCCCTGTTCAGAAAGCATGACTTGCATACACACACACACACACACACACACACACACACACACACACACACACACAAAGAGGCATGTCTTGGCAATGGACTCAGCTGGAAAATAGAAAGTGATAGGTCTTGTGGACAGTTGCAGTTTGCCAGCTGTCGGACAAGCTGCTCCCACCCCCGCCCCGTGGGTATCCACTGGCTTTTGCAACTTAAGCAGAATCCCCAGCTCTGTGTGTCTGCAGGTGTCACAAGCGGGCATCGCAGGAGTGACCACAAATCTGATAGGCTGCAGTTGGAGACACCCACTGGGCTTTCACGATGGCAGTAAATTTACAGTCATGCACACCGTTTCCTCTGATGTCTCTGCTGGGCAGCAACTGCTATCTAGACAGACATGGCCACACAGATGATCTGGCCATTACTCTTAGAAAAGTTAGAGAAGTCTGTGAAGATGATAATAGATGTTTGTAAGTCCAATGAAAGCCCCTCCGGGGGAATGCTCCAGGACCTGAGAGAGGTGGATGCTGAGACCTCAGACTTGACAACTTTTGGATTTTATTTAACTATAATAGAATTGCTCCACAAATTGTTAGGAAGTTGAATGGATTTTAAATAACAAAAATCCTATTTACGCTCAGTGTTAGGCCTTTTGTACATGATGTCAAATAATTGCTACAACACTTGAAATGAGCTTCTGTGGAGATTGTTTTCTAAAAATCTCTTTCTCAGATACACAACAGTGGTGTGATATTGATTTTAGAAACTTTGCCAGGATAAGCTCAATGAAGAGGCTGGATGTGAGTGAATGAGGACCTACAAAACACACATTCAATGAAGAAGCATTGTGGAGGGCATTATAGGAGACCCTGAGAGGGGGCAGGTGCCCTTACAGTGGCATCAGGCAAGAACCGGCTTGCCTGCAGGTGTCTGTACTTTCTGATCTGTTCCCACTGAAACATTGTTGCAAATGCTGGCTTTCCTGGGAGGGCTTCAGAGACTGAAGAGGCACATAGTGGTATCCACAGGCCTAATAGGAGGAAAGAAAAGGAAGAGTAGAGGTTGCCTTCTCTTTGTTCCTTCAGTGTAAGGTTTGAAAATCAGAGCCAGTGGGGTTTAATTAAAATTTTGAGAATTTCGTATATGAACACTGAATCTACATCATTTTTGCCCTTCTGTCTTCTCCAAATATTTCCATACCTCCCTCCCAAATGCATGTTCTCTTTTTGGTTTAAGTGCTTTGATTACTGTTTCAGACACAGGGCTTTCATGTGGTGCTGTGGCTATCATGTGACTGTCTCTATTGACGAAAATACTTCGTCTGTGGTTTGAACAGCATATTTAATCAGGCAAGCATTTATGATTCTCTCCCTGGGATGCTGAGCACCGTGCTAGGTGCTGCAGAGCGATTCTGGCTTCTTCGGATATATTAGGCTTGTAGAAATGTTAAGTGTTGGCATGGGTACTCTGTTAGTTTGTCAGTGATTTTATTAGTCAAGCATTCACACGGCAATAACTGCCACCTAACCCCTTCGCTGTGTCCTCTGAAGGCTTTACACCCACTGTTGATACTGCTGTACTGTGTCAAGACTGATATAAAACATTTCCCCACTCATCTAGTCTCCCTTTTCTGCTACGGTGGCTTAATTCTTAGTTGAACAATGACTGAAGATGATATTCCTCTCAAGACAACTCTGAATTACTTTAAAGAAGTGACTTAGATTAACTGATCATTACACAGCAACTGCATTTTCCTTATTTCTACAGTTATCTGTTAGGGATCCATAATCACCATCAACATAGTTTTACATATTTTTAAAGGAAGATTTAATATCTATTGCAGAGGTTTGCAAACTAAAAGAAAAAGAAAAAAAGAAAAAAACCCTTATAGAATCTGTTCTTCAAACGAAATCTTACTCAGGAATATCTAAAATAGATCAAAGTGAAAGCACTGATTGAAACTGGCTACTCAAAACTCTGAGCCCTCTTCCTCCACCCTACTGCCAAAGAACCCCAAGGCATCTCCAGGGTCCCAGGGACCACAGGGCAGACCTGAACTCACCTAACAGCATCAGAGACCTGCCGAATGTAAGTCGGGGCTGTCATGGGCTATTACAAATTGTAGAAGAGTAGGGGAGATTACCCTTCCATACCTCTCACTTCAGATGTAAAAAGAGGTGTAGAAAGGATAAAAAGTATCCTATGAAATGTCAAACATATAAGTTAAAAAACAATCACAATTCCTTTAACTAAACCTTATGGCTGTTTCTGCATCATTGCAAAGCCTCTTGGATATAGGCAAAATAAGACAGGATCCATTGAAAAATAATTTTTTTAAAAGAGTTATTTTATTTTATGTGTGTGAATGTTTTGCCTGCATGTATATTTGGGACCCCGTGCATGCTTTGTGCCAGCAGGGGTTATGAGAGGGCACTGGATTCCTTAGAACTGAAGTTATAGATAGCTGCCATATAGGTGCCAGGAATCAAACCTTGGCCCCTCGCAAGAACAAAAGGCACTTCTGCCTACTGAGCCATTTTTTTTTTCAGCATAAAGGAATTATTTAAATCAGAGGCAGTATCCAGCAGAGAAAGGAAAGCAGATATGGGAAGAAAAGGCATGAAACAAAACTCTCCCTCCCAGGTTCAGATGGATAGAAACAATATCATTGTTGAAAGGTTTATGATCTAGCTCAAAGAGAACAGTCAAGAAGCCTTTGCACCATCTGTGGTGGTCTCAGAAGACCACTTGCATGGGGTGATAAGACTCTACCAGAATCTTGGTAACTGATGAATAAGATGTCATTCAGACACAAAAAAAGAGAAATTGTTGCCACCTGACCACAGGGTTGAAAAGTAAAGCTTAGCTTACAGTTTGACAGTCAAGTTCGTGAAAGGTGCCCTACAGCAGGAGGGTCAGACAGCTTAGAATAGGCAAGTCACAGAGCTGAGTGAGGATGCGGTCTGCCCAGTCAGTCAAACTGGCTCTTCAGAAACTGAGTTCTTACCAACACGAATCCAGGATGTCTAGAAAAACGACTCCCAGGAGCTCATAGTGTAGGTAGTTTTTCAACGCTGTTGCCTTTAGCCAGCCTGAACTCAGCAGCGAGGAGCAGATATAAATTTGCTCTCTTCTCTACGTTTGAGACTCTTCCTTCCTCATGGAAGGCTAGTTCAGTTACTTTATTGTTCTAAAACAGAAAACATGCTACTTGTGGGTTAAAAATCTACTCAGTAGCTCAAATTTACCTCTTGTTCAAATAGTTAATTAAAAAAAAATCTTCTCAAAACAAGCCTTACACTTGTGCAACTGTTCAAAAGGGAATTTCATTTTTAATTTTTTTTTTAATTTTTTTTTTTAAAAATGTATTCACTTGACAGCCTGATCGTAACCTCTTCCCTCATCTCCTCTGGGTCCCATCTTCCTTCCTTCTTCCTCCCCCTCCCTTAGTCGTTAGCAAGGAGGAGTCCTCCTCCCCTATCAACTGACCCCATTCTATCAAGTCTTCTCAGGACTGCCTGCATCCTCTTCCTCTGTGGCCTGGCACGACCACCCCGCCAGGGGAAAGTGATCGAGGAGCAGGCAACAGAGTTCAAGTCAGAGACTGTCTCTTCTCCTCTAACTTGGGAAACCCCTAGAGACTGAGGTGCCCATCGGCTACATGAGCAGGGGGTCTAGGTCCTCTCCATGCATGGTCTTTGGTTGGTGCATCAGTCTCTGCAGGAACCCTGGGCTCAGATTCGTTGGTTCTGTTGGTCTTCTTATTTATTTTTTAAGGAAAAAAAAACCCTACTTTTTCATATTTCTATTGTGTGTGTGTGTGTGTGTGTGTGTGTAAAACAAGAGGCAGACATTTAGCAGAATACCAGTTTTTCTTAATATTTAGCAGAAATTAGATTCGGACTTTCACTCTCATGTAAGCTGGGGCAAATCCATACCGGCGATGTTCACCCATTAGCAAGTGGCTCTGGATTGGAAAGCACAACTGAGAAAGAGGTACAGTGCAAATTCTACCAACTCACTCGTCTTTCTACTGTCAGACTGTTGACTAGAGAGAGGAACCAGACTTCTCTTTGTTTTGGAAAATATTTCACGTGTCCATGTTCTTTTCATCATGGCCACATTATTATACTTCAAAAGTATCTAAAATCCTGATGTCATGTAATCCCTCATCCTAATTTGGTCCCGTTGCGCACTGTTAAGTAGACACGTACACGGCGACCCCGCTTCTCGACCTATGATGGAGAGCAAAGTCAATGTTCACAGAGAAACAAATATGTAAAAAGTAGTCGTATTTTTTCTTTGAAAATGAAATTCCCTTTCGAACACTTGTACCAGTGCAGAAGAAATGCAAATGTTAGGCTTGCTTTGAGAGGATTTTAAGAAAATTAATCATTTAAACAAGAGGTGAATTCATCCACTGAATGGATTATTTAACCCATGGGTAGCATGTTTTCTGTTTTAGAACAATGAAGCCACTGAACTAGCCTTCGGAACGAGAACTACAACTCGTATGATATTCCCCTGAGACATCAGGAGCATTAGCTCCTTGCTCTCTAGCCTTTGATTCTCAGCCTTGTGTTTCAGGTATTTTCCTAATCCTTTCTAGTAGGAATTAATCACTTACCATTGTGGGAGGTTCCACACACAAAGAAGCATACATGATTTATTTGTGCTTTCCTTATGTTATTTACTTAAACACTAGAGAATAAATTTCATTGTATTATTTAAATTTAACACTGTTTGTTTGGACAGGGTCATACTACGTAGCTCTGGCTGTTCTGGAACTTAATGTTTAGACAAGGCAGATGATGAACTCACAGAGATCAGCCTGCCTCTGCCCTTCGAGTGCTGGTATTAAAGGTGATGGCATGCGTTTCATACATTAAGAAACAGGCAATAAAATTAGTGACACACAGGTGGGGTTTTCATCTGATTCATTTTCTCTCCCAGCCTGTCACAGTATTGCAGGAGATTATGTGCACAATAGAACATGCTTGAAATTATCTCAGCTTTAAAATGAACAGTGCTACCCTAAACAAGTGTGACTCATTTAGGACCCCAACCCTTGGCTGTTGGTTGGATATGGACATGGACGCTGGAAGTTTCAAAAGCTATCACAGTTTTGTGTTGTGTTTTTATGCTCAGTTACTGTGAATGACTGGCACCTCAGTTGGTGGTTAAATTGTTTCACTATTTATCAAATTTCTGACTCCAGAGGTCTTGGAACATTTGGCCTTTTGTATTCCATGGCTTTGTCTGCATCTGCTTAGAGTTTATTTGTGTGAAGAACATCTGCGTTCTTCAGTGCTTACTTTGGAGAAGAGCTGTGCCATAGGTCAGGCGCTCCTGCCCTACTTTATAACAGTGCACACAACCCCACCAGGTAGTCCACCAGGTTAATGTTTCACCAGGAGCTGGTAAAAACCATGAGACAAACTAGGCCTGATTGCCAGCTGTTTTTTTTTTTTTTTCCTTAGAGGGTAGAACAGTGTGGATCATTAAAGGAAGTCCAAGAGAAAGCAAAATTTGAGCTGGTTTTTGAAGACAAGTAAGAGGGCTTGTTTATTGGAGTTCAAAGCTGATGCCAGGTAGGGTGAGATCTGACATGGAGACTCTGGTCCAGGTGGGCACTCTGGGAAGGGCTCTCAGGGTAACTTGCAGGACAGCCTCTCTGCGTTTGGGTAGCAGGTTCCATGGTATGGGGGTTTACTGCAGAAATGGACTTGAGTTTTTACCTGACACTAGTTAAGAAGCTCCGTGATAATGAGCAGCCACAGATGCAGGATGGTGCTTTTAAGACACATGGGGTTGGGCTCCTTTCCGCATGCAAGAGGAAATTTCCATGATGTGCTTAATTAGGCAGGGGTTCTGAATGCAACATGTTACTCTTTTTGTCCCTGGAAAGAGAGTTTTCCAAACAACACACATGACTCTCAGTTAGGTAATAGTCCTATTTCTGAGAGGGTCTGATAGGCTGAGGTCACAGAACTCGGGAGTCCTGAGTCAGATGGTCACGTTGGGCATTGTCCACTTTTCTGTGGGTGCTTAGGAAGTGTAAAGCCAGCTACTGCTTTGACCTCAGCTGATTTGCTTACCACATTTTTGATCCTGGCAGAACTGACATATCTATGTTTTTCAATTCCTCTGAGACAATTAGAATAAAAAAAAAAAAAAAGACTAAATTTAACACATTTTCTCAGGTCTCCTATCCCCTTTTTGCCATTGTTTATTTCAAACCTGCATTTATTCTGGGCATGTGGTGGCCAGTGTCCACAATTACATACCTCCCAACTCTTTTTTTTTTTTTTTTTTTGTCTGTATGAATTCTATCTTTTTTCTCTTTGGCAGGCTTTTTCTTTCTTTCCCTTTAAAGCCATGCAACCGTTCCCGAGTGTGCTGCTGCTGGACGGCAAGCCTGTTCATTTTCAGAGTGTATGTTCTGATGGTTTCACTCTGAGATTCAGAGATTCAGTTCAGTTGTAGTTGCTGGGGTGAAGTGAAAAATGACAACAAATTGAACATATTTTTCAAATACATTTCTTTTGTTGTTTTCTTTTTCTTTTCTTTACAGCTTTGGAACAATGTACTTTACAAATGCTCCTTACCAGGTAGCCAAGTTGAGGCCAAGGGGAAAGAAAGACAAAGCAAAACAAAGATGCCTTGTGAGAAACCATCTCAGAATGCAGAGATGGCCTTCTCATTTTGAGATAGTAAATCTGGCCCAGGATTCATCCTTTGTTTGGCTTTTATTAAAGCCATTAATGGATTCAGGGAATAGCACTTCCTGCCTGTCTTCCCTGAGATATAAACCCCAGTGGCATCAGAAGCATAGGAGTAAGGCTGTATGTACTGATAAGCAATTATCACTGGAGTAAAAGAAGGGCTGAAGTCTAGGTCTATCACAGGGCAGAGATGTTAAGATTTATTTTCAGTGTTATCAGACTGCCTTGCTACTCAGGCAAAGCTCCTTCATGGAGAGAAGAATGAAAAGCACAGGGGAGATTATATTTCTTGGAAACATTTATCAAACAAAACAAGAAACTGAATGCAAAATTGAAACACAATCACAAAGTCAGTTTTAAATGGAGGAAAGGCCACAGAAAACATAGACCTTCTGAGGATTAAGAAAGAAAAAAAAATCACCCTTTCCCTAAGCTTGCCAGAGATCAAAATAGAGAGGGGCTATAAAAAATGATGTGGAGTGACTGATTTTCCAAATGATTCAGGGTTGAAATAATGTAAATAGCTCGTATTCAGCCACTGAGAACAGGATGAAACTTTACAGAACCAGAAAATGACCTGCATTAGACTAGCTATAAAGACAGAGAAACACACTTAACTCTTGAGATACAGATGATAAAAAAGGAAATCTGAGTTGCCCATGAGATGCCATTTTAGCTGAACTTAGGGATGATGCATGCTAGTTCCAAACAAAGCTTTCAGTCACTGTGTCTTTTGCCTAAACAGGACTGACAGTGATCTTTCAAAACAAAATAACTACTACAGAACAATTCCCAGTAACCATTCTTTCTAAGGGATCATCACTGAAACCAAGAGATACCCACTAGACTAAAGAAAGCTAAAGATTTATCAGAGATCCAGCTCCTTGATTGCCTATCTTAGCAAAGCCTTCCACTAAAACAGAGCTGCACATCCAACAAATACTGATGAACCTGTTCATGAAGCAGCCATTCCACACACACCGAGATGGTCTCACTTGCCTTGTTCCTTCTGTCACTCATTCACGCAACACTTAACTTATTGAACAATTAGTATGTTTAAGTACTGGACAAGTCTGGTGATAGTGAGGGAACAATTGGAACATGTCCACCCTCTTATGATTTATAGCAAGACAATCTTGTATTTCACTTATTAGTTTTTATTCACACTCTTTTAAAAACTCAAGAACTCCCTCTAAAAACCAAATGACATAGTGTTTTTACTTGTAATTTATTTTTTATTAATTACAGTTTATTCACTTTGCATCCCAGCTGTAGTCCTCTCCTTTATCCCCTCCCAATCCCCCTGCCCTCCCTCTTCTCCTCCCATGCCCCTCCCCCAGTCCACTGATAGGGGAGGTCCTCCTCCCCTTCCCTCTGACCTCATCAGGACTGGCTGCACTGTCCACCTCTGTGGCCTGGTAAGGCTGCTCCCCACTCAGGGGGATGTGAACAAAGAGCCAGCTACTGAGTTCATGTCAGAAAGTGTCCCTGTTTCCATTACTAAGGAACCCACTTGAAGACTGAGCTGTCATGGGTTACATCTGTGTGGGGGTTCTAGGTTATCTCCATGCATGGTCCTTGGTTAAGAGTATCAGTCTCAGAAAAGAACCCTTTGCCCAGATATTTTGGTTCTGTTACCCTCCTTGTGGCGCTCCTGCCCCCTCCAGGTCTTTCTATCTCCCCCTTCTTTCATAAGATTCCCTGCACACTTCCCAAAGTTTGGCAATAAGTCTCAGCATCTGCTTTGATAATCTGCAGGGTAGAGCCTTTCAGAGGCCCTCTGTGGTAGGCTCCTGTCTTATTCCCTGTTCCCTGTTTTCTCCCTCCTTGGATGTCTATCCCATTCGCCTTTCTGAATGAGGATTGATTTTCTTAGCCAGAGTCCTCCTTCTTGCTTAGCTTCTTTTGTTGTACAGATTTTAGTGTTTATCCTATATTTTAATATAAATAAATAAAAAATAAAAATACGATGTAGATATGTAAAGAAAATCCACAAAGGGAAAGAAAAGCAAAAGTACATCTTCGCTGCTCTTTCATGAAAAAAAAAATAGGTACACTAGGAAGTCTAAATATAGGATATTCACATAACAATGGGACCAGCTGTATTTCATTAATTAAACAATGCATGATGATATGCTTCTTTAGAGAGATTATTCCTATTATTTTATACATTTATTCCTACTACGTATATTCTTATTAAGAGGTGCTATTCTCATACATTTCTGCTGTTATTCTTTGAGAAGACAAGATTGTGCTTGTCTGTTCCTTGAAACCAGATGTAGCTCTCTGGTGTATTTTGGCTATTGCCAGGTGAGTCTAAGTGAAAGATGCTACTTCTTGAAATAAGTATTAAGATGTTAGTCAGTGAAAGGTTAGGTCTTCCTCCCCTTCCTATCAGGTCTCATCAGAACTCCTTGCAGCCTGGCAAGGCTGCACCACCCAAGGGGAGGTGATCAGAGAGCTTGTTACTGAGTTCATGCCAGAGACAGTCCCTGCTCCCCTTACTAGGGAACCCACATGGGATATAGGGAGAGAAGAGGGAGAGAGGGTGGGATTGGGAGGAGACAATGGAGGTGTGCGACAACTGGGATACAAATTGAATAAATTATAATAAATGATAATAATAAAAATAAGAATCACTAAATTTCAAACTTGTATTGACAGGAACGTTTTTTTAGCTCACAGTCAGGTCATTTAGCTCAATTTCTTAATGTAAGAAAGTAATAGTGTGTGTTCTCTTATAGGTTGTCCATGCCCCACTGGATAGTCCCGTACCCATGCATGTCTGAGCAGCACTCGGAAAGTTATAAAGGAAACAAATATATATAAAATAGTAAAGGTGACGTAGAGTGGACTCTGGGGAAATTTGTGCAAGGGATGTGTTGGATATGATCAAAATACATTGTAATTGTGTGTGAAATTATACAAGAATAGAGAAAATTAAATTTCAAGTAAAGAATAGTGTCTAGAATCACTTACTCATGGACTTCCTATGGGTGTTATAAAGAGCCCTAACACTCAAGAAAGGATGATAAGCACAATTTAATGACAGAAATCTAGGAGCATCCTTTATGCAGAGACTAATGGGATAGCTTACATCTGAAATAGCAAAAAGACAGAATTGTATTTGACATGACACTCCCCCCAAATGGTCCAATACCAAGACTTTTCAGGTTTCTTGTACCAAAATAAGCAAGTCTCAACTATGGGAATATTCTTTTAAACATATTTTATCCACAAAGACCAAACTACTTATTTTTATTTTTGAAGTGCTAATATAGATCCACTGAGCATGAAAACGAGACTCTGTTTTATGGCAACAAGTATGCTTAATTTTGTTCATATACTTAATAAAAGAGCAAATGAGATTTAAAGACACATTTGATAGGAAGACCATGTGAGTTAAAAGACAATGGCTACCTATTAGATATTTTGAAAAGTCCTTATTTTACTCTCTGTGTATATTAAATAGATTTTTTAAAAAAGTATATGTTTTTTTCTGTATATATATGTATATATCTATATCTATATATAGTATACATATACATACGTATACATACACATATACATATCATGCATTCCTGATTAGCAAAGAGGTCAAACACAGTAACTAGGAACTAGAATAGACAGATGTGATCCCAGTATGCATGCTGAGAATGGAACCCATGCTCTCTGTAAGGGCAACAAATGCTCCTTAGCACTGAGCCATCTATTAAGCCCCTAAGCCCTCTTCTTGTTATGAGATGCCTTCTAAATGGAAGAAAATGTTGGAGAAAATATGATGGGATTATTGGTATTACATTAGAGACAATTCCAGTTACTTGACTTTTACCTATTGAGAATATCTGAACAGTCATATCTGTGAGTTGCCTCATAGTATAGGCTTTTCAGGTATCAGCACTGTGTGTGTGGGTGTGTGTGCATATATATGACTACCTTTGAGGAGGGAGAACAAGAGCTGTCTTGAAGCTAGGAGCATTTGTGAAACATTCTAACGGGGCTCTCATCTGTAACATTTCTCAGCCATTCCACTTCTGAAAGGCCTACAAAGTAAGCTGGCTTTACACGAGAGATGACAAAGCAGCAAGGAACTTAAAGATGATTTCACCCAACCGCCAACTGATGAGCAATATTACAATAAAAGCCAATGCCTTTGGGATGTTTTTTAGTCTTCTGGTATATGTTTCTCTGTGTAATTAAAACTTGTGGGATTACAGTGAACACATGCAAGCATAATGCGACTCTTCACACTTTCGATTCAGCATTGTTCTGGGGCTCTTAGGGAAGCAACTGTGAAAGAGAAGGAAGCGAAAGGCTTATAGACAGTAAGGGGAGCAACAAAGCTTAAATCTGTTAAGGGCAATCTTACAGAAAATTCAGAAGACTCTAAACTTTATTAGCAAATGAATGAAAAGACATGTAAAACATCAGAAGTACTTCTGAAGAATCAGAGTATGAAACCTCAGAAGTAATTCTGCTGGTGACAGCAGCAGTACTGATTCCGCTGTGGGGCTTTAATGCTGTGCATACAAATCCTGCCACTTTCCTGCTTTCAGAAATGGAGAAGCCTGGTTAGAATTCACTATGTGCTAAGGGGGAACCTAGGATCCAACACAATTCTGGAAAAAAAAAGAATACTATTATCTCATTTTAAAAACTTACTACAAAATTATGGTAATCAAAACTGTGTGATATAGTATAGACATATAGATAGAAAAGATTTAGAAGTCCAGAAATAAATATACTAATTTCGCTACTAAAATAACTAGATACTTATATATTTATTTGTTCTTAGGTCAGTCACAAAAGACAAAGTGAGTCATGTACTTTAATGTAAGTGTTAGACAGCAAAACTCTTAGAAAATGTAGAAGTAAACCATCATGAATTTGCTTCAGGTAAAACCTTTAATTATAATACCAAAATTTTAAGTGAAGAGAGGAAAAGACAAACTGGTCTATAAGTGAAATATATTTTCTCTACATAATATTAATGAAACGAACATGTGAGCCAAAGTATGAAAGAAAACAGTTACAAACCATTTATGTGATAAAAGAGCTATGCATAGGTGAGACTTAATATTAAAAAACAAACAATCCAGTTAAAATGAATAAACATTTTGAACTTTTTATCCAAGAAAATATAAAAATAATCATAAAAGAGTTAAGCAGACATTAACATCATTAAGTTTCAGGACAGAGCAGGTGGGAAGGTAAAGGGGTAAGGATGACAACGAAAATGATGGAAAATAACAACAGTTAGCAGAAACGCAAAAAACATGAAATTTTTCATCTATTGCTGGTAAGAATGGATAATTTTTGGAAGCCAGTTGAGTAAACTCACAGTAGCCATGGTTATGCAGATTTATCACGTCATCCATAAATCCAGTATTATGTCCATGAAAAACCCTGCACATTAACATTCATAGTGCCATTTTCATACCAGCCAGAAGGTACAAGCCACACAAATGTCCATCAGCAGATGAGGTGGGGAGTATGCTGTCTATCTCTACACAAAGATTATTCCATGGCAACTAAAATGTTGAAGGAGTAGTACAAACTACCACGTGGACTCTGAAACCTGAGCTCTGAGGATCAGTCTTCTCATGGGTGTGGGTGATTACATTTCAAGCACTATAACCCACCTTTTTCCCTAAATAAAATCTGAGACTGATACTCCATCGAAGGACTATGCATGGAGATAACCTAAGACCCCTGCACAGATGTAGCCCATGGCAGTTCAGTATCCAAGTGGGTTCCATTGTGATAGGAACAGGGACTGTCTCTGACATGAACTGATTAGCCTGCTCTTTAATTACCTCCCCCTGAGGGGAAAGCAGCATTACCAGGCCACAGAAGAAGACAATGCAGCCACTCCTGATGAGACCTAATTGACTAGGATCAGAAGGAAGGAAAAGAAGTCCTCCCCTATCAGTGGACTTGGGGAAGGGCATGCATACAGAGGGTGGAGGAAGGGAGGGATTGGGATTGGAAGGAGGGAGGAAATCACAGGGGGGATACAAAATGAATAAAGTGTAATTAATAAAGAAAAAAAAATCCTACATGGGGTTCCAATGGATAAAGCAGAAAGAAATCCAATTTCTTTTGTTTAAACAGAGTCACAAAATCCTGATTTCCCCACCCATCCACTTTTCTCAAGTCCCTGCAGCATCTCCTTGAGGCTATAGAGTATTCTGAGTTTAGGCAGTCCCATAGAAAACTGTTTAAAATAAAAGTAAGCAGGCTGATTACCTTCAAATATTAATATTATGTTGTTTATCACTTTCTGGTGTGGCTTGAAATGCAAAAGCAGGTGCTACTTGTATTTAAAGGAAGAAGCCTGTGAACATCAGGACCAGTAGAAAATTAGCAGCGAGGAACACGTGAAACTCGCCTGTGAGAATTAATCACTGTGTTAGGTCAGAGTTAGCTCATTTTCGATATGGTCCTATTCACCTCCAAGTAGACTTCTTAATGATTTTACCAACTCTCTTATACTCACCTCCCTGAATTGCAAAACTTTGAAGGACATGCTTAAGCCATATCTAACCATAGAACAAAGGAAATTCTTTTGTTTAGGAAAATTCTTTGATTGGTCTTTGGCTAATGTAGATAGTGAGACCTTAAAGTCTTGAGTATTTGAAGAAAAGGAATTGCACACTTTACACATCAATCTGACTTAGAAAGCAGCGAGAACTTGAGAGTAGAGGGTTTCAGGGAATAATGCCTGATGTAGGAGTACAGAAGGCTAACTGGCAAGCAGAGAGGCTAGGAATAAATTTGTGTATCTACAATATCAACTTCTTTCATTTATCCCAAATTTTGACTTAAATTCGATATATGCGCAAATACCCAATGCTTTAACATGGTCATAGGGAGTCAGGCAAATGAGTGAAGTTATGTAAGTTATTTTTCTATTCTTTTGTGTTAGAAGTGTTGGAATTTGATGCCATGTATAAGTTAGAAACTTCGTTGATATTAATGAGATTTATACATTGTGATTTCAATGGAGAGTTTAATTACCCCCAACTGTAGTCACAAACAGTGAGGAAGCCACAGGCTAAACATTTGTGGTAGAATTCTTCAAAAGAGAGTGGCCTGATGACATTGACTCCCATGGTAGGAAATGAAGGAGACCCAAATGGGGCATGAATTCAGATCTAAGACATATAAGCTAATTTGCTCTGCGACTACAGTACATACCCACTAGATGTTGGTATAAGCTGGGGCCCCAACTTCTTACTATAGTCACAGCACAGTTTGAGATACTTACATAATCACCAGAGGAATACAAAGTGTTATTTTTTTCTTTAATGTCCTCTAAAACTTGTTTATTTTATTTGCCAACTTTGTAAGCAGCCAAATCCATCCTCCCCCTTATTCTCTAAGCTGATTTAGACCTCCCCTAGAAAAGAAAATTTAACTCTTATTGACATAGCATAGAATAAAGCATATTTTTCATCATCTGATTTTTTATTTACATATTGAGTAATAGACGGTGGTAGATAATGAAAAGGTGAAGCTTTGACTTGTATCTGCAAGATCGTGGCTCTTTCCTCCCTGATTCTGAGAGCTTCTAACATCATGCTCCATTGCTTTTGGATATGTGACCAAAAGACTTGTGTAGGTTCTTCATGATTGACCACCCAGTGATTAAAAAAGGGTCACTTATCAAGTCCAGGTTCCAGTCTTCTGAAGCATCCGCATGAAGCTCCATGCAGTGCAGTATAGACTGTGCTCAGTATGTGCTCTTGTGTGACTTCATTGCTGAAGGAATCACAATGGCATCAAGGCCTCTCTGCTGCCACCCAACTCCTCTTTATGACATCTCCACAATGCTTGTCAAGACCCTTGTTCTGTAGACCCTTTTCAAGATGAACTCAGATTTTTCTTAGCTGGAATTTGTACATTTCTCAAGTGATTATTTGTTCATTGCTGCCACTTACTCGCCACCTCTCCAGACAACATTTAGTTAACACCCTAATGATACATATATCCATCCATCCATCCATCCATCCATCCATACATACATACATACATACATACATACATCCTTTCGTGGTATCTGCATTTTAAAAATAATAACTGATTTGAAGTTGGCTATGTGATAAAAAAATATCTTCTCTAAGTTCCTGTTGTTTTCTTGTGGTCCTCAGTTTTGGAAAGCATCGCCATTGCCTACAGGGACATTGAAAATCAATTCCCAGGTTTCACCCTAGCTCTGACTTCATAATTAAGTCAAGAAGGATCTCCTAGCCTGTGCTTTGCTTGCAGAGACTCTAGGACAGTTGGTTTTTATTCCCTAGATGAGTATATTGAGCAGCAACTTCATTGCCAGTTTTAGACTTGTATGTTGCATTTTTTTTTAATCATCAGATGTCTGAGATGCCCTTTCTGAGCACTGCTTCTTCAGTCTCCATCCCTTTAGAGTAGATAATATATTTTCAAATATAGAGTGTTCTATTTTTGTATCTCATTGATGGTTATCTTCTTTTTACCTCTTCATTTTTAGCCTCATTTTCTCTTTGTTCCCAAACTTGAGTTATCATATTAGAACCCCATGTGTTCCACATGACAGGGATGTGCAATGGGAGTGGGGTGAGAGAGGCAGACCCAGGGAAACTAGTCTGCTCATCTGCTCAGTACTCTGCAGTGATGAGTGTGATCACTCCTGTTTTCTAGACTGGTACCAGGAATCAGTCAAATTATCCAAAAGGTCTGCCAATGTTTGGCTTGGTTATTATTGATTTCCAAGAATTACCAAATACAGTTGTCCAAATGTGGCAGAAAAGAGGAGGGGGCAATAGCTCTACTATTAATTTCTTAATGTCTACCCCATCTTCCCATTTTGAAGCCTGTGTGATGCCTTGTGGAAAGGTCATTGTGTGTTAATGTGAAGCAGAGGCTTTCCACAAGGAAGGGATGTCTGACTCCTCATTGTTCCTACAGAATTCAATTTGGTGGTAGAAATCACTAAATTCAAGAATGTGTAGTGCATTTATCCCCTGAGCATAGGGAAGTGGGCGATGTCAGGTTTTAACTGATTATTAGATTGTTCAGTGAAAGGATAGTTCTAGCTAAATAATGAGGCTTTCAATGTGTCCCTGCTTTCATTTTCAATTGTTTTTCAGTACTTAGGCACTCTCAAAACTGCTAAGCAGAAGAGTACAGTGAAGTTCTTCAGGTCGTACACCTTACTTACCTAAAATTATAGCGACTCAATGCACAAGCCATTGTTAGACACACGGGCACAGTTGGTGTGCTTCAGCATTGAGAAACTACTCTATAGAATTAGCCTACTGAGCTGGATGAAAACAAAGAACACTCACCAGAGCGGGAAGTGACAAAATTTGTAATCACCAATGGTTTTTAATTAAAATTGCACATTAGTCTTGTGGCATAAGCACTCCTCACTGTCTGGACAATTTCTGCCACTGGTCCATTAGGCCTTGCCCATTTACACAAGCACCTGGACTAGAATGCAGAAGAACAGAAAACTAGCACCGCTCTGCACTCAAGGGCCTCAAATTAGAGTAATTCCATGGTATTCCCCAGGTTTACTATTAGCATATGGTTGGAATCTGAGAAACCACAAGCAGTTTTCAACGTATACACCAGAAAATGACTTTATCTTGGGATGAAATGACAAGTTAACTAGAATAACATTCAGTGTATTATGCTTTGGTTTTGAATTTCCTGATCATATAGAAGAATGTGTCAATAATCTGATTCATAAATCAGTACTTATATATGTGAGTGTTATATGTGTGTGTGTTATGCACGCTATATATGTGTGATATATGTGTTTTCATGATAAAATTTTAAATTGCTTTTATTAGGTCACATGACAGTTATATGCTGAGAATACCTAATTTTAAAGATTCCTTATGGGATCATTCTGTGATGGTGGTTTCAAGAATCTAAGTACGTGTTAACACTTGAAACTACTACCCTGAGAAGGTAAATGCTGTGTGCAAATTAAAAATTATAGTGGTTTCCCTAGTAATGGGAACAGGGACTGCCTTTGTCATGAACTCAGTGGCTAGCTCTTTGATCACCTCCCCATGATGGGAGTGCAGCCTTGCCAGGCCACAGAGGAGGACAATGCAGCCAGTCCTGATGAGACCTGGTAGGCTAGGATCAGATGGAGGGGGAGGAGGACCTCTCCTATCAGTGGACTTACAGAGGAGCATGGGAGGAAATTAGGGAGGGAAGGTGGGATTGGGAGGGAATGAAGGATACAAAATGAATAAACTGTAATTAATAAAAAATTATCAAATAATTAAGGAAATTCTAAAAATAATTGAGAATGGGCTTATTGACTGCATTATTCTAATCAAAACTATTACCTAGAACATAAAGACATTTGATCAAAGCATACTTAAGTCCTCCATGCTGTTCTTAAATAATAGTAATTGAATAAACCTTAAAAAAACTGAGAACTTCTTTTCAGTAAAATGTAACTTTGGTATGGGTGTAATAAAAATCCCTCTCACCTGAACTTAGTGATCTTATTCTTCTTCATCAATGATTAGATAAGACATGTATTAACATTAAGAATTTTGATAGATTGGAGAAAAGTCTTTGCTTCTGGGTATAAAATCCATACATACTTTCAGTAATCCAGTTGAAAATATTAAAATTTTATACTCCAAAACCACATTGGATAAATGGTGGGATAAAAAGTAAGGAAAGTTTTTAACTAATAAATTGTACAAGTTGCACGAAGAACAAATGACTAAAGAATCTTGAAGCTCAATGTTTAGATAAAAATATCATTCTTATTTCTTCTTTCAATTCTGTAATTTTCAGGTTGACTAGCTAAATTTTATCATTAGATATTATGATATTGAAAATTTTCAAAGTTCTCATTTTATTAGGAGAACAGGTCTTAGAAACAATCAGAAGCTACTTAAAGGATAAGGCAAGCGGCCAAAATAATAGCTCTATTTTTGGTAAGCCGAATGTATCAGACTGTACATCTTGGGAAAAGAGCTATGATCAGAAAAGTGAAGAACTTGTTCTCCTTTCCATACTCAAGATGCTCTATAATTCATGTGGGGACACCTGCTTGCCTTATAGACAAAGATTTGATTTAAAAAAAGAGCTATAAAATATTTTAAATTTACATAAAATATTTCCATTATTTATTCATTTGTTTTAATGATTTATCATACATAGTAGCTATAACTATGATTGTACTTAACATTTTTGGTTCAATAGTGAGTTAAAATGATTTGGACTCTGACTATGAAATAGCAGGTCCAATGAGCACACATTTGAAACTGTGTTGTCCATTATGAAGGGAAAGTAAATGAATACCTGTATAAAAGAAATATTTGCCAGGAGTGTATTTAGGGAATCCATGTATAGATGCTCATAGATGGCTTCTTTTGGGAAACGGCATTTGATCTTAATTTTGTGCCCACTCACTTTCATTTCCTAATTTTAGTTTGCTTCTTCCTCTGCACTCTAGTTGCTATCTCTGATCATTTCATTATTTGCTTTAGATTTCAAATAGGATGTAAAGTTGCGTTAACCCTGGTAGTAGAACCCACGGAAGGTAACGATTGGGTGGCTCACTCAGCAGAGGCCGTGTTTAATGTTCAGGGTTTCTGAGGTAGTTGTCACCCTTCCCAAACATCCATGTCTAAAGATCGGAGGTACTATATGCTCTTCTGAATGTCTCTCTCATCTCATTTTGATGCTCTGAATCTAAGAGCAATGACACATAGCTAAGAAACGCGTCATGTCCAGTGGAGTCGGAGCCATTATGATGAGAAACAACAACTTCAAACCTATTGCCCTCGCCATTTGTTAGTGGATTTGTACATGCATGCTGTGGTGGTTTGAATGAAGATGGCTCCCATAGGCTCATACAGAATGGCACTGTTAGGAAGTATGACCTTGTTGAAGTCAGTTTGACCTTTTTGGAGGAAGCATGTCACTAGGGGCAGGCTTTGAGATTTCAGAAGGTCAAGCCAGGCTCAGTGTCTCACAGTCACTCCCTGCTGCCTGTGGATCACAATGTAGAACTCCCAGATACAACTCCTAAACCATGTCTGCCTTCATGCCACCATGCTTCCCCCATGAGGATAACAGACGAAACCTCTGAACTCAGCCTCATCTGAATGTTTCCTTTATAAGTGTTGCCATGGTCATAATGTCTCTTTGCAGCAATAGAACCCTAACTAAGGTACAAGCCTAAAGCTCACCATGGTTAGTGAGCTTATGCAGAAAAACCTTGGAAAATAGCAAAGGAAAGATGGCTCCCCAACTTTATCTTTGTCTACTGAAGTGAAATTCAAAGCTGATCAACGTAACTATTTGAAGACACGTAAAAAGCATATTATGGCCTGGGATTGTAGCTCAGTGGTCCACCTTCCATAAAGTTCTGTTTTCAATGCTTGACTGTCAGGAAAAAAGGAATATTGTGGGTAATAATATAATATGATATATTTAACCTAGGAGTAAAGCCATATAAATAAATAAGCCAGAGTCATCAAATTTGACAGTTTGCCTGGAGGTGATACAGTTATGGCTGATTCTTATTTATTTATTTATTTATTTATTTATTTATTTATTTATTATACCTTTACTCATGTTGAAAAGAAATTTTTTTACATGTAAATTTTTAAAAGCTGGTTTTCTTTAGGACTACAAAAACATTAAGATATTTTCTAAAAAAAAATTAAAGATGCCTGTATTAATTTTAGTTGTCAAGTCTCTGCTCTTTGGCTAATTTCATCAGCTAGTGAATGTCATTTGGTGAATTCTGCTACCTTCCGGGACATCAGGTTTGGCTTGTCAAGTGAGGAGACAGATAGGATAAAGTTAACCAGTCTTTAGAATCATTTGAGGACATTTGTTAAAAATGAGATCCCCAGGAACACCTGAGACCAGCCAGAAGCAGACTCTCAAGAGAGAGGCCTGACAAATTCCTCTAATGATCCATAGGCTTGGCGACAACAGAGAAACATTAGAATACGTTGTCCTCATAATCATCTACCTTGCTGTGACAAATACCCTGAAAAAAATGCCCCACAGGGGAAAGGGGGCTTATTTGGCTTGGGCTGCCACGTTCCAGTCTATTATCGCGGGGAGGTCAGGGCAGGGAGTTAGTCTCACATCCGCAGGTAAAAGCACCGAGCACACAGATGCTGCGCTTGACCCACTGCAGCATCGGCTAGCTTTCTTCACTCTTGGACAGCCATCCCCACCACGGGAGTGTCATGTAGCCCATCCTAGGTCTCCCCACCTCGCTTAAGAAAATCCCCCACAGACATGCTCCCTAGCCAAAGTAATCTGGAAATTCCTCAACCCATGCTCTCCTCTCAGGTTCTCTCCTCTGGGTTGTGTCAAGTTGACAGCGAAGCTAAGTAGCAAAGAGATGACGTTTACAGTCATGTCCATACTTAATGTTTCTATATTATACACTGTATATACTTAGACACTGGATCAGGGGCTCTCAACCTTCCCAATGCTGCAGCTCTTCAGTATAGTTCCTTATGCTGTGGTGACCTTCAACCATAAAATCATTTTGTTGTTATTTCATCACCGCAATTTTGCTACTGTTGTTAACCAGAATGTAAATAGCTGACATGTGACCCCTTCAAAGGGTCCTTTGACCTCTAAAGGGGTCGTGACACACAGGTTGAGAACAGCTGCACCAGGTCCTTCTATACATCTCCTTCTGCAAGGGCAGGGCAGCATTGGAAGAACCGAGAAGCCGTCCTTAGTACATACGCATGTATGTACAAGTATGTTCATGTATGGGAAGACTTTTATCCTCTTAAACGTTATCACTCCTGTGATGTTAACACATCCACAGTCCCCCTTTTCAGCTTCTGAAGTACTTAGCGCATTATCTGCATACTCTGTAGCAATCACACCGTCCTGTCCCACCCTGGAGTGTCTGACTCCTTTTCGGCACCACTTCTCAGCCTTTCCTCATCCTTCCCATCTTGTTCTTCCTGGCTTCTGTAATACATGCAGTTGATGGTTCAAATTGGATTCAAGTGACACTTTCCTTATATTTTATAAATTATTTAATATTTTCTGTCTTATCAGTTATCTTCAGGACTGGCTGCAATGTCCTCCTCTGTGGCCTAGCAAGGCTGCTCCTCCCTCGAAGGAGTGGGGAAGTCAAAGAGCCAGCCAGTTCATGTGGAGGAGGACCTCCCCTATTAGTGGACTTGGAAAGGGGCAGGGAGGAGATGAGGGAGGGAGGGTGAGATTGGGAGGGAATGAGGGAGGGAGCTATGGCTGGGATACAAAGTAAATAACCTGTGTTTAATATAAAAAAATAAAAATTATAAAAAAATAAAAAAATAAAAATAATTTTATTTCCCGTCAGCTGAAAATATTTTTATTTTACAGATTTTTTTGACTATTTGTTATTTAGGGCTTCTGTGGTTTGATTTTTAAAATATTTTGTCATTTTTTTCCCAGCTTTTTTTAAATTTCTGCTTTAATTCTGCTGTGGTCTGAGAAGGTCATATGTTTTCTATGTTTTTAAAGTTGAGCTGACTTTCATGCAACGGTATGGTTTAAGTTGGTTGTTAGCCTAAGAAGGTGGAATGTTTGATTCTAGAGGCAGGGAGCTTTCTCAAATGTCAATCAGGGAAAATCAGTACTGCTCTTGATAGCAACTATCTCCCAATTGATTTTTCTTCCTGTTTGAGCTATCAGTTTTTAAAGAAGGCTGTTAATGTTCCAAAATACAATGATGGGTTTGTCGATGTCTCCTTGCTGTTCCGTGAGCCTGACCTTATTGGACTCCTTGTGGATTTGTGTTCTATATTTTTGGATTATATTCTTGGAGTAATGGTCAATTTATCATTTTCTTTTTATACCCAATAATTCTGTGTATTTTGAAATTATCTTTATTTGAAATAATATTAATGGCTTGTTATAATGATAGAATTTTTTACATCCCTTTACTTTCAATCAAATTTTGATCTCCAAATTTGATTTCTTATAGGCATCATAGAATAATAAAGCTGGGACCAATTTTTCTTTTTAAACCTACATTGATTGTCTTTGATCTTCATTACATACTTTCTTTGTTCAGCCATATACCTTTAAAGCAAGCATTCATACCACCAGTTCATAGTCACCTTGTTTATAACTGATTTTATTCTATTTTCTAAAAATGCGTCTCACCATGGAGCCCAGGCTGACCCCTCGCTGCACCTTCTGAGCACTGGAATATTCTATGATGCTCAGTCTGTGTCCCCTACTGCAGCTATTCTCTGTTCTTTTTATGCCTTCTTTGCATTCAATTCAGAATTTTATATAATGCCACTTGTACTAATAGCAACTATTCTTTATAAAATTCTCATTTAAAACATGTTTTCAATGTTAATTTTTAAATTACTCTAAGCACATCTTTAAATAAACTCTATCGTTTAACATGTTGTGCATGTGCTTTTTACAGGTTATTTCCAATCCCTCGCTTCCATACACAGGCCACTCCCGTAATTTATCTCACAAGCCCACAGGCTGTAATCACAAAATGCAGTTGCTGTTGTTAAGCAGCTGTCTTTTGCACCAATTAAGATTAAGAAAAATAAAGTATCTCTCTCTACTCCTTCTAGGATGTTCTTCTTTTCTTTACATATATCTCACTCCCTGATCCATGCCATCTTTGCTATCTAAGAGCAATCCATTTTTGAACTTCTTGCACACCAGATTTTTCTGACCATGAAACCCCATAGATTGGCCTGAAGCCCTTTAGTTCCTTCACATTTGAAGAATAATTTCATAGGATATTTTACCTTTTTTCTCGTTCAACAGCTTAAGTATCTCATTCTATGATTTTCATCTTTGAATAATATCTTTTTACAAGTTTGGTGTAATTACCATAATCTTGTATTTTTGCGACATAATCTCACAGCCCACTCTAGCCTTGAAACTCACTGCGTAGCTGAGGATGACACTGATGTCATGATCCTCCAGCCTCTACCTCCCGAATGCCAAGATTACAGGCCAGCGCCGCCACATCTGTTCTGTGTAGTCTTGGTGAGCGAGCCTAGGGTTCTGTTTGCTCCATAACTGCTTTGTCAGCTAAGCTACATCTGAAGCCCCATGCCGCTTCCTATCTCTAATTTATTTTCTTCTAACCACCACCCTGGGATTATTTCTAATGATTTTCTTTTCATGATTTATTTTCTGTAGTATGAATATAATGTGCTTAAGTGAAACGTTTTGATTTTTTTTTTTTAAATCAGAGTTTCCTGGATCTGAACTATGGTAACTATTATTATTTGTGGGAAGTAATATTCATTGTTGCTTTGAATATCTCTTATTTTCAGTTACGCTTCTTATTTATTTTGAATTATTCCACTCTTCTTGCATAAACTGTCGTATTTTTCATTGCTATCCCTCAGTATTTGCATTGTGGTCTACAGCTTTTACGGACCCAACTCACAGATCATTGATTATTTCCTGGATTCTCAGTGGTGTTCTGATAAGTCTACTGAAGTCAGTCTCCTTTCTGTTATTAAATATGATTTTTGAGCCTTAGAGTTTCCATTTCACTGACTGTGTCACCCATTTGTCCCCATGTGCTTTCTACACCATATTCCTTAAGACTTTTAATACATAAGTGCTAGTTGAACCCCTGCATTCCCGAGAATTCCAGAGCCCATATCCCAGCGATTCAGATTCTTTTGTCTGTCTTTTCAGATTATAATTCTTGCTTTTTTCCACTCTTGGAGATGTTTTGTTGAAAACTGGACCTGATGGGTTAGGAGTGAGAAGCAGAGTTGAATTACCCTCTGCAGTGAAGAGTCAGTGTGCACGTGGTGTTGGCTGTAGTTTTAGTCAACAGAGACCTTCAAGTCCTTTGAATCTGTGTCTTGTATATACTCTGTCCTTTTTTCACTGGGGTCCACTACTATTACTTAGTAACAAAGTATGGAAAAGAAAATTTGCATCACTTTATGAACAGATACCTATCTTTTAATGGGCATGCATTTCTTGGATATAACCTCTACAAATATTTCTTGGTTTCTCCACATTCAGAAAAAAATAGGGGTGCCCAAGTGTGGTTGAGTTGGAGAAGTGAGTGGTCCTTTTCCTGGTATGATAAGGTTCTGGTCCATTTTTTTCTTGATATTATGCATTTGTTATGAAAATTCTCTGGTTTTCATAATGTTTTTTCTCTCCTGCCAAATCCAAGAATTGTTATTTTCTGTTTAATGTGACAATCTGGTGATTTTTTAGAGATCCTACAGTATGATCTCCCTAAAACTCTGGCACCAGAAATTTGTGTTCAGATAGTTTATATGCGGCTCCTGGTAGCTCATCAAGGCCACCACTGAACTTTCCCTGCTAGTTTCTGGTTTCAGAAGCATCTCTCCTGGTAAGCCACTCTCAGTTGCAACCCTCTGGATTCAGCTCTTTCTATGTATTTTTTTTTTTTTTGAGGGGAGAGCTGTTCACATTTGCTTTGTGTCTTCCATTCTTTCACTGGTCCAAGAGAAACTATTGGTTCTCAGATGTTCAGCCTCTTCCACCTGTGAGAAGTGACCTCTCCCAACCACATTAGATGCTGGGACTAAAGCTGAAAGTAGATTTTTCTTCTCAGAGCGGCACACCCCTTTACTTTTTGTAATAACTTTGAAAAAAATCTAGATGACTTTTGAGCATTTGAGAGCTTTCCCTGTTAATGCCTATAGTTGTGACAACTGTGGCTTTTGTAGAACAACCATCCCAGTAGGCATGAAGAGCTGTATATCTGATACATACAAAGTGCTTGGTGGGCTAGCAGCTGACCCTGCATTGTGGAATGAGTCCAGGGAGCCTGAAGGCTGAACTTCTCAACTGAGTTGCTCCTGTGAAAGATCTGTAACTCTCCCCGGCTCAGTGTGCTGGCTGCATGAGACTTGACCCTCCAGAGTTCCTCTACACTGTTCAAACTTGACAGAAAGAAAGGCCCAACAGAAGGTCTTCTCAGATGCTGCATTCATCTCCATCCCCACTCTTGGGGAAGGGGAGGGCAGCCCTTATCGCATCTCCTGCTGGCCTCTGCCTGCCTAGCTGCCTGGTTTGACAGATCCCATCGGAATGCAACAAGTAGGTCTCCCAGCTCCCTGTTAGTGCGCACCCTCACTGTTCCAGGAAGTAGCAACAGTGAAGGTGAGCGCGTGAGTGCTGGAGAGTAGGCTTATGCAGAGCAGCCGTCTTCTGCAACGTGCAGTCAAATGCTGCATCCAAGAGGGGCATCTCAGGGGTGTCTCCCCAGCTCTGGACATGTATCAGGTCTGGGGACGGCCAATGGCTCCGCAGCCTGGTAGTGTTCCTGGCACTGCACCAGCAGCAGGCGGCTCCCGTTTCCTTTAAAGCACCACAGCGAGATCATTGTTTATTATGGCTCAAAGGCAGTAATCATTTCACATAATGTGAGGATTTTTTTTCACTCAATTATTTTCATGCTTTAGGCTGATGAGAATAATAATCATGTGTTGATTACTGGTATCTTGACGGATGATGGTTAGAAATGCGGGTCGCTTCTCATTCCTAATGGTTTCCCGCTGAAATATTGAAGGTGATGATTTGGAATCTCATTCAGCCAATACTTTTCCATCCCAAAGTTTCTGATGCCAAGAAGAAAGTCCAAGATAATTTTTTCAGAGGTCCCTAATTCCTGCAGTCTGCCCTATAGGATAATTTATGCTGATTTGTTCTTCAGAGACAGACATACATAATTCATGTCTTGTGCATTGTGGGCTTCGGCCATTGAAAATACTATCTCTCTTCTGGCACTGCTTGCAGGAACTAGCTACAATAAACATTTCATACCTCAGTGGACACTCTTTTCTCATCTAATAGAAGCCTGACTTAAATGCAGACTTCATCATGAGAGGAGTGTATTTAATAGTGGATTCAGCTAAGCATTTTTTTTCCTTCCAAAGCATAAAATGAGCTTATTATCAGTATCAATAGTTGGTTTTTCTCAAAAGGAGTCAAGGTGTGAACAGGCATGAAAGGGAAATTAAATTGAAACTCTCGGTGGTTTCATGGTTGGAGGCAAGTTTAAAACTCAAACTCTAATAAATGCTTTTGAACTAGCCAGGGGAATGGTAAGGTCAGAAAGCCCAGAGATTTGAAGGGAGGTGTTAGGGCTGGGCTTTCCCTGCAGAGGGAGATTTCTGAGGTTGGGGATTGTCAGCAGTTGAATTGAGACAGTGGGATGAAGTATACACTGTGCAAGTAAAGACAAAGTGTTTTTTCCCAAGTACAACTCCTGTCCGCATGCTCTCCAATGGCTTTTCATCTTACGTGGGCTGAAGGTCAAGGAATTTTCATGATGAGTCGGTTCTCTAATGATGCCTCTTCCTCTTTCAGCTTCCTGTTGCTCTTCCTCATCACTTTTCTGTGATTGAGACAGTACTCTGCTTCTCTGGGACCAAGTGCCTTTACCTGAGAAAAGCCTACTCACAGGATTCACTCTAAATGCTATTTTCTCAGAGAATGTTTGTGCTTACTGTCTCCAACCCTTCTGCTGTCATCACCTTGTCAAATGTGCACATTCATTATACTGGCTTCCATTATATTTTGTATTATTTGTGTCATTTTTCATGTTTGTATCTCCCAATTTGGCTGAGTTCCTTTAGGGCATCTGGATTGCTGATATAGCACCTAGGTCCTTATAATCATCTAAAGATTTATTAATTGAATGAATGAATTAGAACAGTGGTTCTCAAATATTTTAGCTATAAGAACTACGTAGATGGCTTGTTAAAACACAAATTGCTGAGTTCCTAAAATTTCAGATTTGTGAGGCTGGGGCAAGGCATTTAGATTTCTTATGAGTGTTCAGGTGATGTCAGAACAGCTCTTGCAGTACTGATAACTGCAGTGGCTAGGCCCTGTAGCACAGTATTCTGACCATGCACATTCTAGATCCACTTTTGTAAATAATGACCTGCAAGTTCTTATATTTTTTGGTTGTGAACCTAGCCTACCAGCCGAGCCAGCCCAGCCTGGAAGTTCTTTTGTGGGCCCTTGAATGTTCATTTTAGTCACCAGTACATGCTATGCCTACTTTCATGAGCAGTTGCCTGTATACCTCTACTTCTTGCCTTTTCTGTGTCTCTAAAGGTGGCTACTATAGAATCGTGCTTCAGTCACTTTAACAGGACCTTTATTTTGGGCTTGGTTCCCACTTTCTGCTCTCTGAAAATCCTTTATTTACTTTATTATTAGTTTTACATGACGCAGAAACCACCATCACTGTGCTTTGCTTTTATCTAAATACTTAATCCTTGTGTTTTTCTCCTCTGGTCAAAACTAATAATTCAGTTTTTCATAGCTTACTGATTAATTGTCAGTTGTTCTTGACAGCTGTCATCTGCATAGGGACACGCACTGTGATATTTTTTTGTCCAGATAGACAAACCATAATCCCAGAGTTAACTACATTCTCGGATATTCCTGTCAGACAGATGAAGTCACTGAGCATGAAGTTTCCTTTCCTGTATACTGATCATGATTGTAAGAAACTCTTCACAGGAATTACTAGACACTTGAATTCTTCCAATCACTGTACAATTTTTTTTTTAATTCTTAAACTAGGAATCCCTATTTTACAGCTATATGAATGAAGGTTCAGAGACATTCACTCTCTTAGGGGAAGGAATTATTTAAACCAGTTGTTTACAACTTGTAGGTAGCTACTTCTTTGGCGGTTGAATGGACTTTTCACAGAGGTTCCCTATCATATATCCTGCATAGCAGAAATTTACATTGCAATTTTTTTACAGTAAAAAAATTACAGGTGTGAAGTAGCAATAAGAATAATTTTATGATTGGGGTCACACACAAAGAATTGTATTAAAGGGGCATAGCATTAGAAAGGTTGGGAGCCACTGATTTACCCAGAAATGGGGCTGTAGAAGTTTTCAATATTATTTCACGTTACAATGACTGAGGTATGTTCCAGAAAATATGCGATATTACCCAGAGTACTACAAATCTGTGTGTCTATGTTAGTTTACCGAGCTACACGTAATCACACCACATTGTTGGCAAGCTTTTCAGTGTAGGGAGCTATGGATGACATTTGGATAGCAGCACTTATGAGATGCAGCGTTTGCTTCCTAGAGATCGAATCAGATGATTCTTCCTCTTCCACTGTCTCTGTTACATAATCTCAGACAAGTCACTCAACTTCTCTGTGCCTTGTTGCTCATATGTACAGTATAGAAGTGTGACCGGCATGCAATTCAGTGGTAGATCACTTGCTTAAGTGCACAAGGTCCTCAGCTTGATCCACAGTGCCTTAAGAAGACATCTGACTCCAATAAGTATTTGCTTCAAAATAAACTAAGAGAACATGTTTCAAAAGCTCTATAGGCAGGTGGGTAATAGCTGATGGAAGAACCAATCAGCCTCAGATTTCACAAATGATTTCCAAATAAGCTTTGGCCTTTCGTTAATAGATTATTGAGCACTTGGGTGTCAGAAACTATGTTAGACATGGAGGCTTCAGAGAAGAAAAGATGTGTCTGTGTTTTTTTTTCTCTCAAAACCCTTTTCAGCATCCATGCAGCATTCATATTTCTGTCATTTACCTCTTGACCATGGTTAAAATGGCACGATAGCTAATTTTAGGCTTATACAGGAAACATAGCAAATTCTTTATGTTTGATCAGCATTCGAAGCCAGGTGACTCCTAATTTAGCCTTTCAACAATTTTGTGGGTATAACTCGACAATAACTCATCTTCATTCCACCCTCTGTGTTTTACAATCCATGCTTTTCAAGTCATCATTCTTGTCATAACAACAGAGTTACACCATGGTAAGATGACAGAATATTATAGATATTCAAATTATGAAAGAGGCAAGATTTGTGTTTTTGTATAGACTGTACTATTTGTACATAAATTACATGTAATAGCACTGTAAGCAACATCTTTCTCTGCAAATATATATGTGAAGCAAGTATGTGTGCATCTAGTTTAGAGATATACACCTTCACAAGCACCTATTTGTAATCATCCAAAATTTACATCTTCTGAGCCTATGGGACCAATTTAGCCTTGGTGCAGCAAGCCCAAGGCAACCTCAGACTCTGCATAGACAAGTGCTTATTAGGTGCTTGCCAGGAAGGCTCATAGAAGCTCAGAAATAGGATCGGCAGATCTAAATGAAAGTGAATTCATAAAAGGCCCTCCCTATAGAAAGCTCTGGCATTGTATCATTCTCTTTGCAAAACATTTGTCTAAAGATATTTTGTTTGATAGTATTCAATTATCAAAAATAAATAAATCAAGTGACCAGACCATTTTTTCATCTAGAATATTTACTTTAAATGACTATTACATATTACTGTCACTTAGACTACTGAAAACGAAACAAGCAAACAACAAGAACAACAAAAAATCCACCCCTACACACAAATCCACACTCACAGAATCATCTTTTAAGAGTAGGATTGAGGAGTATGAATTCTAAGACGCATCCCAACTGTCCTGCCTTTTATCTGTAGCCAACAACAAGGTGTAAATTAAAAACAGGCAGGGTACCCACTCATAGCTGTTCAGAAACGAGACAGGAAGAGGAGGAAGGTGCAAGATCGTTGGGAAGGGAGACAGTTAAGGCAGCACAACATTGATAGGCATATAAGGAGATTTAGCACCTGAAGTGCCCACAGTGGGAGGAATATGAAAAAGCATCCATTCAAGGATGATCAAAGATAAGATGAAGTTGATATCATCAGGAAATGCCAAAAGTGACCAGCGACAGGCAGTAACAGACATTCAAAAGGCATGTATGAGGATTTTCAAAGTTTAAGTATGCAATTATTTAGGCTTTACAGTTTTTTTAACTGTTTTTTTTTTTTAGTTCAAAGTAAAAAAAATATTCTTATTTTCTATTTCTTTTTCAGTTTTCAAAAACACATAGACACACATGTATTCTTTACAAAGATTTCCCATCAGTTTCAACACTGGCTACTGGAAAGTGTTAGCTGTTTTAGAAAGTAAAGGTAAACTCTTCACGGGATTCTGTGGATAGTTGACATAGTAATGTGTGTGAAACTCTTAGAACATATCCTACCAAGTCCATATCATTTGCCAAATTATATTTACTACTGTTAATAACAGTGTGCACTTACATGACGGTACAGGGTCTGTCTTATTGGTTAGAACAGGCTTTGGGGTCAGACAGTAAAGCTTCAAGTCTCCCTGGTCTAGAACACCAGAGAATTAATAAAGTTCCTATTGAGGGTAAGGGCGCAGTGCAGGTGAAGAATACAAGAAAACAAATGTAGAGTCTTTGTAGTCAAGGAGGATGCTGCAATGGCTAGCAGAGCTCACATGACAGAGGCAAGCCTGCCTCTGAGAAGAAGCCATGCTAGCCTGTGGGTCTGCCTATGCTTAGCCAATAGCCAGCTGTCAGTGGAGTTGCTCACAGAATAAAAAAAAAAAATTATGGGAAAGGACGGTGTGGTAAACAAACCATCTGGCACAAATAATTATTTTTAACCCAAAGCAGGATACAAGACCTTAGGTAAAGTAATTTCTGAGGGTCTGTGGTAGGAAACTATGACCTTACATTTATGTTTGCTTTAGTGTTAGAATACTGAGGTCTGAGTAATGAATTTGATATTTTTACACTTATTAATAATCATAGCCCTCTGAGGAACTCACTGGTATTTAAGCAATTATCTCAGAGAACTCTGGAGAACTAGATTATTACATAGAGGTGGAGAACACCAGTTATTTGTGAACTGTAAGTAGGGTGAGTGCAAGTGCATTAGTGACTTGGAAATGGATACAGAAAGGATACGCAGTAAGTGGTCAGTGGCAGAGAAATGGTTGCCTTGTTTCCAGTGTCACAGGAGCCCTGCGGTAATGCACTTTCCTTTAGTATGAGTGGCTAATGCACTCTCACATTTTCTCAGAAGCTAGTATTAGTGAAGACAAAATGTCATGTCTTGCTTGTCAGCAGATCAACCATGTAGCGTGAGAAGATGAATCTGTTAGGACCAAATGGCAGCGACCAGTCTCGTAAGGATGAGAAAACTGTAAGAACCCTTAATGATTGGCATAGACCCAACAACAATGCAGAGCTCATTTTTGTTTTTGATTTTTTTTTGTTTGTATTTTTTGTTTTAGCTTACAGTTCCTTAAATACTATAAACTCATATTTCTTTTTGGGACAGCAAAAGAAACTGTGGAGACAAATCAGCAATAGGTACAACATTGCTTGGTTTGTATGGGTACTTCCTTTGCTGGATATGTCTGAAATGTAGGTAGGAAAGCAGTTAATAGTCAGTAATGGTTCAACTTATAGAATAAAAAACAGACTTTTAGTAAATGAATACAACTGTGTAGTAAGCCCACTTTTAGAAGTTGAAAATGTTGCACTGAACAACAACAACAACAATAAAAGATATGCCCTTTTAGGGAAAGGGAAAATAAGAAAGAAATATAACTGGTCAACAATGGCTAAATCCTAGGAAAAAATAAAACAGGGAGGAGGTAATGAGGTATCCTTAGTGCCTCTGCAACTTAAATGAGTGGATAAGGAAGGCTGGAAAATGATTTCAGGAAGGCATGAAAGAAGAGAGGCAGAACACAGTGATTACTGGTCACAGAAGTGACAGTGTGGGTAAAGCCACAGGGAGCAAGGAAGGCAGAGGCAGAGGAGTAGAAAACAAGAGCCAGAGCAACAGTGAGATGAGGCAGATCACCTCTGTATCCTTAGACCACTTGACTTGGTTTGGGAGTGAAACTATCACAGCTTTTCACATGTCACAAAACCTTAAATGGTCACAAGTGGCTCTGAGGAGAAAAGAATGAAATGGCTTTCAAGGACTATCAAAACAATCCATCAAAGAAATGTCATGGCTCATACAAAAATGTGGACATGGTGAGAAGAAGGGTTGAGTTCAAAGTATACCCTGAAGGAGAGCTGAAAGGCAGTGTGGACTGAGTAACCAGAATGATACGGGGGTTAACACATGCTGCTCCTCATGGCCACAAGAATGCTTTCGTTTTTGTTTTGAGGTGAGGTATCTCTCTATATTCCAGCCCAGCCTGGCCTGGAATGCCCTGTGTTAAACAGGCTGGCCCTACCTTGCTGAGATCCCACGGCTCTGCTTCCTCAGCACTGGGATTACAGTGCCACCACTCTGTTTGGAAGAGTGCTTTATCTCCTAAAATGATCCTTACTCAGACAGATACCAGATCACCATGTTTGATTCCTAAAGATCTATGGGTTTGGGTAAGCGGTGCATGGTCAAAGAGCAATTCTCTCCTCAGAGTTCCTGGTCGGAGGAGAGGCCAGTGTCCTTCAATGTCAGCCCTGCCCATGTCTCTTCAAAGTGACCAGGCCTCTCTACATTGTATCTAGTTGTGATGCCAATCGTGGAAACGAAAAATCAGCTTCTAAATCTGTGATATCCCTAACATTTACTCAGAAGCTTAAAAATCCACAGTACATATCAATATGAAACATCGCTCAAGGACGGTAGGTGCTGAAGACACCCCGCTCTACCTTAGCGTTGCCCATATGGGTTTCAGCCTCTGCTTAACACTTAGTACTGAAAAATTTGTCCCCTTGCTAAATAACAAAGCATAGAATCAAGTTATTATGGGCTTCTCCAAACCTGGATCACTCCTTATCACTTTCTTTTTATTAGCAGTACTTAGGTAGGATATAGTCAATATCAATATACATTTCTTGGTAAAAAGTTTAATTGGGCTTGAGGTTAGGAGGGCAGGATGCCTGTCAGAACCAGTGGGAAATAATTCCCCTTTTAGATAAAGATGCTGTCCTGCATATTCAGAAGCAGTGACTTATAAAGTTAGCGTAAATTCAGTTTCCCAGGAACAGGCTTTAATGAAGAGACAAGAATGACTCATAATGGGTATATCAATCATTAGCATGTCAATGAATGCTTAAAAATAATCTATTTTCTTAAGTAGCATGAACAGTCTATTGCGATTGTGTCTAGTCTATTATTTTGCCTAGCAAATACTACCTTCCCTTGCAGGTACAAATCGAAATTTCAGTTCACTTTCCCATTCCAAATAGCATCCCAGTAATGTGGGATTCACTTATGCACTTTTAAGAAGTGCTAAAGTCTTACAGGGCCACAACACACACACACACACACACACACACACACACACACACACACACACA
>NW_026585797.1:9947019-9949023 GCF_907164565.1 Psammomys obesus
CACACACACACACACACACACACACACACACACACACACACACACACTGTGTATCCTAGGAATAAGAATTTAAACCTCTCTGTCCCTTCCATACTCTTCTTACTCCAGGTATGCATTCCATAATAGTAACAAATTGTTTCTTGTTTCTTGTCAGACTACTTTATGAGAATGAGGCTCTGCTGTTTATTGATGTTATAACTATTTTTTTTCTCTCAAAAACCCAGTTTCTCCATCTCCACATTAGGAGAATGAGGCTGACACATGGAGGTATTGGATCGGCTGAGATAGTGGCCAGTGGAGATGTGGGTCTTCAAAACTGGCAGTGATTCCTGCCTGACTAGACACAATCAGAAATCTGCCAGGTCACTTCTAGCAATATGAGAGTTATACAGAGCACATGCTCATCTAGCAAAGGAAAACAAATCATTACAGAGTGCTATTAGCAATTCTATTCTTAAATCATAATCCTCTGAATCCTCAAAAATACCTTCAATCTGGCAGGCAGTACCTATTAAAAGTTGTTTAAGGATTAGGGCTCAGAGAACAGCTGGGTATCTTTGTTACCGAAAGGCTGCTGACTCAAAAAGATGAAGAAAAAAAAATATTCCTCACAGGGATGAAAAACAGAGAAAAACCATAGACCACAGAGTTGGGTAGGGGATAAGAACAGCTTTGGCCTTTCAAAACAGATTGCTCTGCTGTCCTGTCATGAGGTAGGTGCCCTAGCATTTACCATGCCACAAGAGACCTAATCTTAAAACAAAACAAAACAACAACAACAACAACAAAAACCACTACACGATAAAAGCCTGCTCCAGGTGCAGGCTGTTTTCTCTCGGTCTCTTGGCACTTTGTTTGAGGAATCCTTTGTTGTACTTGCATTATGAGAATGCCCATGCCCCCAACCCCCTCTCCTCCCCACAGAAATGCTGACCACAGAGGGATCGCACTAGGTTTTAGGCAGAAATGTCAACAATAAACACAATTCATGGAGCTAACTGCTCCTGCTTCCTGGTTTGGGCACTCAAGGCTCTATGGATTCAGATTTACCCTATGGAGCAACAGGTACTAGAAATATCTTTCATTTCTCAATGCCTTTGGGTAATTCTCCATAGTACTGGAAGAGGCCTGGTAAAGTGGCAGAATGGATTTTCACAGCCCCTTTTACAGGTAAAAACACAGAGATGGTGAGTATTCAGGCAACCTAGCTAAGGCACAGCAGCAGCTGGCAGGACAGCACAGATCCCGGCCTCCTGTTGGCTATCCATTGGTATAGACAGTTCCTCCAGAAACATCTCCTGCACACCCGTGATGGTTACAATGAGCGCTGTGGCATTCCATGGTTGTCCTTCAGTTTAGTGGATGAGGTGCGGCACAGCCGGGGGTGCTGTGTGAGGAAAATAGCAAGCAGAAAGAAATACACGTTCAAAGGGAAGCTTTCTGCCTTCTCTTTCCTAAGGGAGAGACAAACTTGAAAATTTCACTCCTGTGAAGCCTCATTCTTTCTATGACAAATTTTCCAAACGACACCCCAGTAGCTCTCATGGTATATGTGTTAGAAGATGTGGCAGACACAGAAGCCAGTAAAGTCACAGATTGTGACGGTTAATGTCCTGGAAGAACAAACAAACAATCAAACAAACAAACAACAAAAAACCTGCCAAAAAAGCCTTTCTGCCCTGTATTTGCTGACATGGTTCCTTCAAGTGTACGTCAGTTGTGTCTTCATGCGCTTTGTTCACGTCCCCTGGGTCACAGCATTACAGTAAGTAAGCATACTTCTACTAGGAGCCACAGGAGAGGTGAGAGAGTACCCAGAATGCAAGGGCCAGCGAGCTTGTTATATACAGCTGAGAACAACAGAGAGACTCCACCTCAAGTATGGCAGATGTGCAGACGAACATCTGAGGTTGTCCTCTGGTATTCATATGCATCATGAGTACCCAAAGCCACATAAACACACACACACACACACACACACACACACACACACACACACACACA
>NW_026585797.1:9949033-9999324 GCF_907164565.1 Psammomys obesus
ACACACACACACACACACACACACACACACACACACACACACACACATTCTCTCTCTCTTCTGGAGAATCAATACACTAAAATATCAATTAGTAAATCTTATCTTGGATGATTTTTAAATCTATTTAGGGGATATATTCTCTTTTTTGCAGTGAAATACAATCATGTATGAAACCTTGAGGCCTTTCCATTGTATCCGATGTTAAATACTGTTCTTAGCTAGTTTCATCTGTGAAACGTTAATGAGTATTTAAAGAAAATAAATCTTGGTCATCTAGTAAGTTCACCTGATGACAACAGAAGCTTTGCCTGAGCTCATTCAGCCAGTTTGGCAGAAAATCAGCTCCAATCACGTGCAGTCTCCTTGAACGAAGTCTGCAAATAAGGACTTCACCTTCTGCCCCACCCATCACTTTCCTCTGAGCCTCTGTGAGTTCTATTCTTGTAAACACAACTTTAAATAACATTTCCCCTGGTAAGTGGCAGCTCATTTATAGGAACCTCTGCAGGACTTCCTTCTAAGAGCTGCCTTAGTGAAGCTCCACTTGTCTGGAGGCCTTCCATCCCTTGCCCCTGTCCAGAGGATGGGATTCCCCCTGCCATTTGTCTACCTTACACCTGCAAGGTGTTTGTTTCCCCGGCCTGGGCTTGCCAGGGCACTGAGCTGCGCTTGCAGCAGCTGCTCTGCTCCCCAGTGCCCAGCTTGAAACAACACAGCTCCTCTGCCTGTTGTTGAGCAGGCTGGGAGGCATCTGTGAAGGGCAGAAGAAAGCTGATTATTCATTTTCTTGCATTTGGAAATTCTGCTTTGGGATCTTGTTCCTGCTCAGAATGTTTCCCCAGAAGCCCATTCTATTTAGCTCTCTTGCTAGGAAGCATTTTCTGTCAATTTTCCAAAATGTGTATATTCCAGGCAGTTAGGTAGTTGGGGGTGTTAGGAAAGCACAACCTGTTTTTTCTTTTTGTCCCAGAAGGCAAGTATTCGTATGTATGATGCTTGAAGAAGAGGGCTTTCCAAGCCAGACTAGAAAAGGAAGACAATGTCTCTTGGCTGCAGAATAAACTACAAGAGGTCTGGCCTGGAGAACAAGGACTTGTCTCTCAGAAAACATTCTCATGAATGACAACAGTGACATGTCTTTTCTTAAAGAGTTAAAAAAAATGGTGTTTAAGTAAATAATTTGCTACTTTCTTTTTGTAGAGACCTTTAAACTTCCTTTCATTTGTTTTGTTCTATCCTGTAGAAGTAGAATTTAAAAAATATCAGATCAGTTGTAATTGCTGATATGTTAGAGTTAAGTATTGTGAATGTGTAACATGACTGGGTTACCTATGAGCACTATAATGACAAGCAGTAGCTGATGCCTAAGCCCCTCTCTGTAGCAAAGCTTGGCCAATGACAGGACCAGGATCCATGTTGTGAAAAATTTTAAAGTATGCTGTGTATTAGCTTATAGCACATTTACTCTAGAAAAATCTGCTCCTCAGGGTCATTTGATGTGCAGTTTTGAATTGGTTTCTATCCCTAACTCTTTCTTAACAGCTACTCAATTAATACATGTTCCCTCTCTGTTTTATGATTTATGCTTCCACAAGGTTTGGACAGACAAAAATGGACAAAGCCATAAATTTCCTTATAGGGTATATTTTATAGGACCTTGTTTTGAATTCAGAACCCGTGCTCTCAATGTCTTTATAAAAAAACAACAACAACAATTCAGTTAATTATTCCAAGGAACTGTCATATTTATGAAGGCTTTTACAGTGAGCATGACTCCCTTAGACAATCATAAGTGTTTGTGATTTGCTATTGCATGTAGAAAAATCTAATAGATTCTATAAACTGAACTGCTAAAATCTTGGTTTAACTCAATTTAACTTCATAATTTGTACATGTGCACTGTCCTATAAATGGTAAATGTCTGTTTGCAGTAGAGGCATTTAAATATTTTGTGGACTTTCCCATTAATACTTACATATTGCGGAAGCAGCATTATTTTTAAAAATTTCAGGATGTCTTAGTGTATTAGAATTGGAACATATTGTGGTCATATCACAATAAGGGTCTGTATATTGGATACAAGTTACTAGTTGAAGGGAATATTTGAATATCAGTTCATAACTATTAGCTTTTTATATCTTCTAGCTTTTAGTTCTGCATTTAAATAAGAAAGAAATGTACATAACAGAAACTAATTCACATCCATATACAAGGCTGATATAATATGACCTTATCAGATAGATGACTTAATGAGGTCATTCAATAACTTTCCTTCAATGTTAAAAACTGATTATGGTTGGAAATGTACCAAATAGAAATAGGAATATAGTTTTTAGTAAAGAGCTTTGAGACTTAGGAATTCTCTCTACAGATGCTAAGAAAGAGTTGAAGAATTTAAGTTAAAACCCAGGTGTTCTGATGGTGAGACAATTTTAAGTGCAGCTAAAGCACCCCGCAGGCAGCATGGCTGCTTGTGTTCACCATCTGAAGCTAAAGAAGGAAACTTTTGGAACAGACACCAAAGATCGAATAGACATTATGTACTGTTTAGAGACAATGTTCTTCCTAACAATTGGGTAATTAGTTATTCCTTTTCATTGAGAACAAAAGGGCGCAGACAAGCTGAAGGCCAAAGGAACAGTTAGGAATCAACACTGGAGACAGTACATCCAGAGCAATACACTTTCCCCCATGCAGACAGACTCTTTATTTTGTTTTATCTTATTTCATCTTACTCTTGGTTAGCCAAACCACAGGTGTCGGGAAAGCCAGAGAGGCTGCAGTTTTCCATCTGCTTTTAGTGCATTTATGTTAAAGATAATGCTCTATCTTGAAGGCAGAATTCTTAAGTAATAAAGTTAAATTTTTTAACTAATGAAGTTTTGCCAAAATGGCTTTGTTTAGAAAATTGTCTAAAGAAATCATACCACTTCTAGAGAGATACAACAGAAGACAATGTGGAAAGATTTCAGGCTAAGATTACCCTTAAGTAAGACAGCAGATGGAGGAATATGCTTCCATTTTACTGGCCCGGTGCTATGCCTCAGAACCACCTGAAGACAAGCAATAAGGTAGGTAGATGACTTACCAACTTAGCTAAGGGAAATTCAGAAATTACAAACACCAGAATGCTTCTAGATATGAAATAGCGAGAAGCTCAACATGAGGCAGATGTCATTACAAAATCTAGGGAACATTTAAACTCCTACTGTGTGTATAACCCAGAAAGGTATAATGAATATCCCAATTAGTTACATGAAGTCCTCGGTATAACACAGCCATGCTACTGCTTTTCTTACTCTGATTGGCTTCCTATGTCATGGGTCAAGCTTAAGAACTCCAGTCAACTCATGGAAAATGTGTTGGGGAGGTAATGGCATCACTGCAGGGCACAGCCCTGTCTCTGGTATGGAAGCAACTCTGAGGAGGTAGAGCCCTAGTTACCAAACACTAATTAGTGACAAAGGGCAACCCTCTGTAGCTTTGATTTTTTTATGGTAAGTTTCACAACTTTGCACTGTTCTTGTCTGTGGCTCTAACACCATCTCTTGCTAGCATCATTCTGCGATGGGAGTCTGAAGCCCCCTCAGAACTAGGCACACTCGGAGCTTTGCTTAAACTGGCCTCTTCTACTTTTCTCTTATTGGATGCCACCTCCCTCTTCATCAGCTCTGCTGATCTTCCATTTCAACACAGGGCATATTCCCAGAATCCAGAGGCATCTTAACTATTCTTTTCCCAGTCATTTTGTATCTTAGAAACTTTTTTCAATCTTTCATTTTTCCCAATGTAGGTTTATTATACACAGTATATTTATCTCTCTCTCTTTCTTTCTCTCTCTCTCTCTCTCTCTCTCTCTCACACACACACACACACTTCCATTTTTGTTGTTTGTGAACTTTTTGGGATAAACAACAGTGTTTTGATCATTCTGTAGCATCATTACACAAGATAGAATTTCCACAGAAAATGATCAATAAATAACTACTGTCTTTCTGTTGAAACAGAGGATGTCAAGGAAAGAGGCAAGAAAAGCAGAGAGTGCAAGGATCAAGAAAAGGGTCAATTCCACCTTTATAAGCACCTATTCCCAGGTAACAAAAATGTGTTACATTTATACAATAAAATATTACTCAGCTGTTAAAAGCAAGAAAATCATAAAATCTGCAGGTTAACAGATGGAACCAGAAAAAATTATCCTGAGTGAGGTACCCAGAACCATAAAGACAAATATGGTATGTATTCGCTTATATGTGAGGGTTTGCTGGTAAGTCATTGATAACCAAGCTACAATCTGTAGACCCACAGAGGTTGGGTGAAGAGCAAGGCACTGGGGTGGGGGCAGATAGATCTTGTTAGAAAGGGAATAGATAGTTTTAAATGGATAGGGGGGCTGTAACTGGAAGGTCAACTGCGTAGGGGGAGGGAACAAGAACTTCCAGGAGAGACCTGATATTAAGGTCATTTGAGGAATACTGTGGACACCTAATACAGCAGAAATTTCCTAACATGTATACATATAAGGAGGTAATGTCAATGAAATTAGCAAATACTGGGGGAGACAGAGCCCCAATGGTGAACATCTCCATTACTAAATGAAGTTTCCAGTCTCCAGACAGGGTTACAGCTAATTGAGTTGTTGGCCAAAGGGGTCTCATTGCATCAATCACCAAACAACCCACAAACTGACAACACCCACGCCCTCTGTCAACATGATCAAAATTCATATGAACTCACAGAGACTGAGGCAGCATGCACAGGGCCTGCATGGGTCTGTACAGGGTCCTTTGCATCTATTTGTTTGGCTTTCAGTTTAGTGTTTACATGGGATTATGCACTGTGCTGACAAATAGGTCTCTCTTTTTTGTGCCTTCTTTTGTGCTCTTTTCCTTCTCTTTGTTTCCTTTGCCAAATTCTGATGTGTCAGCTTTGTTTTACTTTATTATTATCCCTTAGAAGCCTATTTGTTTTCTAATGAGGGGCAGAGAGGTGGTGAGTCTGGATGAGAGGGGGGGAAACACAATCCATATACCTGATGTGAGCAAAAGTCTATTTTCTATAAGAAGAAAGAAGACTTTTAAAAAAAGCAGTTTATTCTCAATAACTAAGCATTACTCCAATAAGGCTTGCACCCATTCAGAGGTACAGAACCCGCAGGATCTGTGGACACCTCCTTTGTCCCCTTCCAGCACAGGTACATTGGGGATGATGTTTCCTATATACAATGTCTATATACTGTAACTATACAAGACACACTGAAGCCTGAACAACCCTGAGTGAGTGAAAGGCTGAGTGAATGAGATCTAGGAACGCAAATATGTTTGCTAACAGTTCTATCAGCTCTGCAGTCGATTTCAGCAGGACCCTCCTAAAATGCTTCTAATTTGGGAGCAGTAGCTATGCCAGCTGAGTCACGCTGTGTACAGAACTAGCTCACTGCCAGTGCTACCACAGTGCTCGAAGGTTAGCATTTTTAATATTTTATTTTCTGTGAGGGAACTGAAGCATAGTGGAGTAACTCTCTCAAGACCGCACCAATAACAGTAGCTGCCCAGGTTAGTAAATTTCAGAGCATGTCTCTTGACTACCAGAGTTCCCTATGTTTCAAAGAGAAGATTTGTGAATGTAGCTTCTTCTTGCTTAATTTTGAAAAACGATCCTGTAATTTCATTTTCTGGCATGATAAGAGGCATTTTAGCCTAAGTAACATTTATAATGGATTTAATTTGAGACCATGCCAGGACAGGCATTTATCATGGTTCATTTAAGTAACTGTTCATTAAGTGGCTGGGAAAAAGAAAAGCACTATGAGGCCAGAAGGAGCCTCTAATGAGAAAACGTGTGTGTAGAAAACGAAGAATCTCGGTTTCCAGTGCCCAGTGCGCACGTACTGTTGAGTTATAGAAGCATTACTGAAGCTTCTGCTTTAATCGAGCAGGCCAGCACTAAAGGCAAAGGAAAACAATCCTGCAAATTGTATATTTCTTAAAAAGTAGGTTCTTTTTTTGCAGTTTTCTTTTTTTTTTGCGGTTTATGCAATTTTTTTTTACTTTTTATATATTTTTTTATTTTTTTAATATTAGTTACAGTTTGTTAACTTTGTATCCCTGCTGTATCCCGCTCCTTCTTTCCCTCCCAATCCCACCCTCCCTCCCTCATCTCTTCCCTGCCCCTTTCCAAGTCCACTGATAGGGGAGAACCTCCTCTCCTTCCATCTAATACTGGTTTATCAGGTGTCTTCAGGACTGGCTGCAAAGTCCTCCTTTGTGGCCTAGCAGGACTGCTCCTCTCTCGGGGGGTGGGGGGAGAGGAGGTCATAGAACCCTCCATTGAGTTCATGTTAGAAACAGTCCCTGTTCCCCTTATCAGGGTACCCACTTAGAAACCGAGCTACCAAGGGCTACATCTGAGCAGAGGTTCTAGGTTATATCCATACATGGCCTTTGTTTGGAGAAACAGTCTCATAAAAGACCCCTGTGCCTAGATATATTTGCTCCTTGTGGAGCTCCTAACCTCTCCAATCATATTAACAACTCCCCCTTTTTATGATTCCCTGCACTCTGCCCAAGGCTTGGTTATGAGTCTTAATATCTGCTTTGATACACTGCTAGGTAGAGTCTTTCAGAGGCCCTCTGCGGTAGGCTCCTGTCCTGTTACTTGTTTGCTCCTACATCCAATGTCCATCCCATTCGTCTTTCTAAGTGAGGATTGATCATCTTACCCTGTGTCCTCTTTTTTGTTTATCTTCTTTAGGTGTATAGATTTCAGTATGTTTATCCTATCTTACAGTTTGAAAGTTTTATTTTGTATGTGTGCATGCTTTGCCTGCATGCATGTCTGTGTACCCTGTGGCTGCTTAGAACCTGAGATGTTTAGAAAGCATCACTGGATCTCCCAGAACTGGAGTCACTGATGGTTGTAAGCTGCCACGTGGCTGCTGGGAACTGCCGTCAGTTCTGCTGTGAGAGCAGCAAGTGTTGTTAACCGCTGAGAAGTGTCTGCAGCCCCTTGTGCATTTTCCTATCAATGAACAATGCTTACAAACTACAGAAATGTTTTAAAAACTCTTCTGTTTTCTCTGACCACGTCCTTACATACCACCTAACCTGCTCTGTAGAACTTCTCTCAGAAACGGAACTAAGTCCCCAAATTCCCTTTTCTGAGGCCAGTATTTCATTAAGAAGGAGTTTGGAGTTAGGGGAGGAACCGAAGTTTAGTGCAGAGGCAAAATCCATTTCGTAAGTGAGAGGAAGAAGACATATTGACAATTGCTCTTCCTCCACAAAACTGAGGAACAAGCATATGGTACCTATAGGGCTCTGTAAACTGGACATTTATTGGATGTTTGAATATATGTTTCTCAAGAGAATAAAGCTGTGTTGAGAGAAAGAAAGATATGGACACACAGAGCTAGAGAGACAGAGACAGACAGAGTCAGAGACAATCTCTTATGGTCACAACAGTAAGTGTCTGTCTTTTGTATACTGTGTATAAATAGCATCACATGCTAGACTTATTGCTGAGCATAGGGAAGGGAACAATGAGCATCTGGGCATACTCCAAGGGGATATAACAACCACAGAGAGTCTTCATTGCTGGGATGCTGGACCAGATTTGGGATTTAGTCTCCTCATTTTGTTTGCAAAATACACAGAGCCAGGGCACCCTATCTAGTGTTGGTGTCACTGGGAAGGTCTTTTTCTATTTTCTTTCTGCTTGGACAGCTGCTTTCCCTGACCCTCTCCCTGGTGTATTCTACCAGGAGCTCAAGTCTCAGGGCTTGTGAAGGTCATGGGTAGGCTTAGTCTCTGTCCTTCATGTAAGTACAACTCTTTGAAAAACAGGGACTTTCTTAGAACATGGTGAGCACAAGCCTATGTCCTAACCAGTCCCACACAGGGTGACTATTTCATTTTATTTTGAGTGATTTTTCAAAACCACTTAGCTTCATTTACTGCATTTCGAGTGTAAATCAAGTGTTGTGTGATTATTGTTTCCTCTGTTTCAAACTACATTTTACTTGCTTTCTTATTATTTTTTTTGTTGATGCTAGCAAAAGAGGTTGATTCATTAGAAGTTAACTCTGATCTCTTCAGTTTCCCACCAAAATTTATGCAATCACAGAAAAGGCAAATTACTAGTAATTTATCCTGTACCATATAGTTTGGGAACTGACAGAGTAGCTGTCACCACCAAAAAGGAACCCAAGCAAAATTCTCCTGGAATTGGAAAGTTCCTAGCATGCATGGTTCTCGCGAACTCACTTCTCAGGTATCCCCTCCTCCTTTTCTCTTGTATGCACTTGTTGGCGTTTGAGAAGGTTGTCCACTGTGTAACCCATGCGGGCCTTGAGATCAGCAGCCTGGCTGTTGGCTTTGCACACCTGTCTTGTCCTACTTTTTAATTTCAATACCCTTTCTTTGTGTTATTGTCTATTACTACATGACTCATCACCAGCCACTGACAACCATTCTGGTGTTCCAGCACATACTGGGCGCCGCCCACATCATATTCTGTGGTTGGCAGCAACGCTTTGTGTGTGCCCACTATTTGACAGCTACCTTTTCTAGACCGCTTCCAAACCAACAACAGACCACGGACGATGTATTACTCTCTTTTTGTAGCTCAGGATACCGAGGTTCAGAATACTTAATTGGCTTTTCTAAACATATAGATTAATATTGCAGAACTAAGTACTTGGAACTCAGGGAATTTGCAGCTCCACAGTTCTTTTCTTTTTCCTGTGCAAAAATACATTTTGCTTCACTCCTCAGTGTACTGCCCACCACATATTGGTGCTGTTATGTGATCCTGGAGAAGAGAACGTAAGCAGTAGAGCATGTTGGGGTTATGACCTTGGCAGGTAAGGTAGTGAAACCCTGATAGTGTCTGTCAAGAAAGACTTCAAGCGAAGTTTTATTCTTTCATTTGCTGTCCTAGTGCCATAGCACCACTGGGATTTCTCTATGAATCCTACTCTGCAGGGGGTAGAGGTAGACATCACACTTGTCCATCATGTGTGAGACCTGGAGTTCAATCTCAAGCACAGACCAAAACAAAGGGAAATCAACACCCTGAGTCCAAACCAATAGAAATAACAATAAAAAATCCACTATTGTTAGTGAAACAAAACAAAACAAAACAAAACAAAACAAAACAAAACGTCCATCAGAAGACACCCCGAGCTGGCGAGTCTGTATCTAGCTGAGTGACTCTCTACTAAAAATCCTTAGCTGTGCTTCCACAGAGATTGCAGGTGGGAAAGGACAACTCAGAGTCGCACCAAAGCAGAAAAGCTCTCAACTGGTAGTCAGGCCATTGCAAAGAGTCAGGGAAGAGAGTGGGGTGGACAGATGGACTACACTGCTGCCTAATGCTCAGCTGTGTTATGCAGCAACCTTGCCTACAGTCACTCCTTCTTTCTCAACTCTGCGTGTGAAATCTGCTCTGAATTGTTGTTCTTTGAGTAAGAGAAACTAATGTGAAATGTGTAGGTAGGGAAGAGGCGGGTGGAGAGGGGACATCAACATTGAAAGACAATGTGGTATCGTTCAAAAACCCAGCCCAGGTGAGCATCACGTTTTGGGAAATCTCAGTGCTGATTGAGATTTACAATTTATGAGTCAGAAAGTAGAAAATCACCAAAGAAAGGGATCACCTAGAAACTTAGGATCTAATCCAGTCTCCCCCATGTTTTGAATCCAGAGAATTAAGGTATTTTTTTCATTCAGGACCATCCAAATAGTAGCAAGTTAAAATGTCTACAGCTCTTTCTGTCCATGTAATGTCATTCTATACCAACATATAAGTCTGTAGTTACATTAATTATGATGAGATTGAAGATCTCAAACTCCAAAGTGCCTGGGAGAATTCTTTTAAAATTCATGAAATCAGTTAGTACCATCTCTTTTTTTGGTTCCAGAGTCAAAGACATTTTGAAGCTGAGCCATGTGACTTCCAAGGTGAGACAGAGATTTTCTCTATATTTAGTTTTCTCATCTGTAAAATGGGGATGATAAAATTTCCATAACACAATTTTTTAAATATTCAGTTAAGTGAAATGTGTGAAGTGCCCAGTTTAGCAGTGGTACAAATACTGCTTCTTAGTCTGGTAATCACTGGAGGTTCAGTGAGGAAGGAGCTACAGCTGCCTGATTCCTTTGCTTCCATTTTAAAACTCAAGTATTTCCTAACTAATATTGCTCTTACCAGGGCTAGAGTATATTTATCTCATTAATACCTGATAATCTGGGCCACTGTTACTACCTTCAACTTGTTGCCCTTTGATCTATTCTGAAGAAATCAATCTGGTCTATATTGAGTTGCTAGCTTATCGAAAACCGACAGGGCCAATACACGGAGAAGTCACTGATATGTGCTGACAATTTGGTGATGAGCTGTCTTAGTCTGACTGTCATGGAGATGTTTTTAATGATATGTTGCTTTTCCCCCTTGAATTGTGAAGAGAAGTTATTGGAGAGAGAGAGTGATCTAACCAAAGGCCAGCATCCTTCATCCACAAGCCTGGCATTAACAGGTTCAGAATGTAAAAGAAAGCTGTAAAATTCTAGGAGGATTTTTTTTCTGTTATACTTTAAATTTAATCATGGGCCTTTTGGGAAAAGAAACCATACCTTTAATCTATTTTTCAGTGGTTCTTGTCTCCTTTTCAGAATCTCACTAGAATCTCAAAATGACAATACTTGTTTCATTCCTATTCCTGTATAAATAATATCTCAGATGCTTACTTTTACTCTTTCTCCCTATGTATGTTCTTCACCTATTTTCCTCTCTCATTAATGAATATTAATACTTTTATAAATAATAATTCTTCATAATACTGAGTGAGAAAGAGGTATTAATGAATATTTCCCTTTTCGTTTCGGATTTTTCCAGATATGTGGTTCCATAAAACTGGGTAAAAAGAATATAGGAAATTGGGTAAGCACTCCCTCAGAATACAAGTGCACTTTAGGGGTCTAATGCAATGTGAGTTCAGTACATTTTATGGATTGAATAAAAACTGTGCCCAGCTATCACACGCACACATAAATTTGGACACCCTGCCTGGCAAAGCCCCTAGTGTTAATGAGACACTCTATAGGACAGCCAGGCATTGTCAACGAGTCAGGAGAAGATGTCACTGTGTGTCTGCTGGGCATTGAACATTGCCACTAATTTTCAAATTTCCTTCCTGCCTGGCAGGGGAAACACTTTCTCAAATACATGATGAGACTGCAGCCCAGAGTGGGATAATGAGACTCTGGCAAGGCCCAGTTCATAGAAGCATTGTGCTCACCAGCTATACTGACTCCATGCCCCTAGGAAACACACACACACACACACACACACACACACACACACACCTGCATGCACGCGCACATGCACACACATGAACACAGGTATTAGCACAGGCACAGACCCCACTTCCGGTTATGGAGTACCTAGTTTTAGTCCATCACTGAGGAAGAATCTTCATCTGAAGAAGTTTGCCCAAACGTGGTGGGTCCTGTGTGAAGGGAGTGTGGCAGCTACTGCAGAGGCTGTCGAAAAGCACAGTGAGACTGAAATCATGGAACCGTGTGCGCACTTTATAGAGTTTGATAAAGGGTATGTCCTTGCTCAGAACTCGAAGGGCAAAGGGAGAGCACTAGTTACAGTTTCAGTTTCACTAAACATTTTTTAATGGAACATTTCCAAGATAACTGAAGAATGGGATCCTTGAGCTTCACGAATGATTGGAAGATGGCTCATTTTGTTCTAGCCACTGATCCCTTCTCCCTTCCCCCAATCCTCCACCCCTACGAGATTAAAACAAGCCCAAGATAATTTCATTCTCTCCAGTTATTAAATACTTATCTGTAAGAGTTCTTTGAAGCCTACAGCACTTGCGAAATAAACATCTCCTTATTATTATCACGTGCCCGTCAGATCAGTGTTCACCTTTCCCTGCTTGAGGTTTTCTTTTTAAAATCTTTCCTACTTTAAATTATGTCTGAGTGTCAAATGTGAAGAGCTACCTACAGTCATAACATTTAGGCTGTTGGTGGATTTGTGGAAGACCAGTTAAGCAACTTCAGGTAGATCAACTCTGGTGCCTGCATTTGGTTGAATATTGCTCCTAATGTAATTAAAGGAATGTTTGTTTGTGAAACATAGACCAAGTTATTTTTGAGCTTCATATACTATTTATAAAGTGGGCATGATGCCAATCTGAGGATTCTATGACAGTGCTCAGAATAAAACATCACAGCATTGTTGTGTTTTGATGCAATTTTACCATGTATAATATTAAAGCATTTGGAACCAGAGCTTGACATACTTTCTCATATTAATATTTCGTCTTTATAAAAGCTTTATCTTTCTAAGTGTGTTGTGCATGACATGTGTGCAGGAACACAGGAAGGTCAGAAGGGTTTCAGATCCTCTAGAATTGACACAGCTACTGGGCATTGAAGGGCAGGAACTGCTCCTAACTGCGGAGCCATCTCTTCTACCTCTCCAACCCCAGTTTAAGGTTTTCACATTTGTACAAAGCACAGAATAAACAATCTTGTGGTGTCTTTAATCAGGTCACAATAGAAAATAATGCTATTTATGCTTTTGAAGAGAAGAATCCAGGCTAGAGAGAGGTGGGGGTAAAAATTTCAAGTAAGAGGAGAGAAGAGTTTAGGGCAAGTGGAAGCATGTATGTTCTGCCTTTTCATGAGGAGAAATTTCTGGAGTAGACTTTTTCATAAGTTGCAAAGAGAGGGCATTTCTCTTTCTCCACTTGGGAAAAGATCCCATCTTTTCTTCAGGACCACATCCAGAGAAATGCAGGGATGATGGTCTTAAACTGGCTCATGAAGATAGCTGGGGAGACTAAAGTTAACACTGTTTTCCTAACTCTGTCTACATTATTCATGTTCCTCTACATAACTGTAAGTGAAGAGGAGAGGAATAGAAGACTCTTTATTCCCATCTCCACATTCTCCACATAAACATTTTTATCTGCTCACTTTTAGCACAAGTCTTGAACAAAAACAGATAGCCCTCAGATTCCATCTTGTGAACAAGCATGGAGAAAGAGGAGAGCCTAAAACATACAACATTTATCCAAAATACATGGCAAGGAGAGCGAGAGGAGGAGATGAGGGAGAGGGGGTGAATAGGTGTAGTGGAAAAGGGAGAGGAGGAAGAAGGAGACAGAGAAGAGAGAGACAGAGACAGACAGAGATAGAGACAGACAGACAGAGAGGAGGAGGAGGAGGGGAAGGGCTGTCTCTACTTGGAACTCTGTGAGGTTCCAAAAGCCACTGTCAGCCCAGCCCCAGCCCCAGCCCAGTCTGGCTCTCTCAGCCTGTAGCTTGTGGATAAGATGTAAGCTCTCCTTTGCAGTCAGTCCTGAAGATACCTGATAAAACAGGATCAGATGAATGGGGAGGAGGTCCCCCCCCCATCAGTGGACTTGGAAAGGGGCACAGTGGAGATGAGGGAGGGAGGTAGGGACTGGGAGGGAATGAGGGATCACGGCTGGGATACAGAGTTAGTAAAATGTAACTGATAAGAAAAAAAATAAAATAATAATAATAATAAAAAAAAGATGTAAGCTCTCAGAGCCTACTCCAGTGCCATACCTTCCGCCTGCTTCCATGCTCCCTGCCATGATGGTCATGTCTCACCCAATAAAACTATAATCAAGCCCCCACTGAATGCTTACTTTTGTAAGTTGCTTTGGTCATGGTGTCTCTGCAAAGTAATAGAAAAGTAGCTAAGACAACAGGCCAATGGTTTACACTGAAAGTGGTCCAGATGGTAAAGAGAGTGAAGTTTTAACTACTAACTAGTTACTAGTTAACCATTAACTAGTAAAATGATGGGGAAAAACCAAATTATCTCTAGAGCTTAAAAAAACCTATACTGTCTGTGTACACTCCAGTGTTCTATGAAATTTTATCCCACAATCCATAGAGATGAAGGGAAAAAGAATTCAGAATTTAATTCATTACATAACCATGTAAAACAAAGCTTTAGAGATTGTGAGAAAAACCAATTTATTGTTCTAAAATCTATTTCAGTTTGTTTGTGATAGCCTATGGGATTTTCCTCTACTCTTCTCTGTTTCATTTTATTTAATGATAATACTTGGACTTGGTAATTTTTCAACCTGAAGAACTGGTCAAATTGAATATATCATGTTTAATGAGCAATGACTGAGAACACAGGTCCTGTGCTAAGTACTGAGAATATAAAAAGATGAACGAAACATGATGTTAAATTCCAAAAAAGCCACAGCACAATGGGATTCATAGGGCGACATCACTTGTGCCCTAGCTAGAAGGAATCAACGTGCTCTCCCTCTCTATTCTGACTCATCTCTGGATGATGGTGTAAAGATGGTAAAAGATGGCAAAAGGAGGTCTCAACTCAGATTTTTCTTTATTCTTTGCTCTCTCTCCTGAGGAAGGAATGCTGGAATACATGATGATGTGGATCTGTCCATGTCTTCACTAGTGGACACGGTATGACATTTGTTGGTACACCTGATGAAAAGCTAAGACTCAGTTTGAATTTGTGGCATGAAGCCATTTTTTAAATAAAACTTCTTAATAATGTGATCCATTTTGACTATTCTATTAACTAGCATTAACTAACTGTCCTTATATCTGAGGATAATAAATACTAGATGGATAGACATAAAGGTGCACTGAAGGACTGATAGGAGTTAAACTTCACAGTTGTATGGAATATTAACAAATCCCAGCATGGAGAAAGGAAGTAGATACAAAGTCTCACCCATAGCTCAGTAGCAACTTATAACTGATAGCTGCTGGGGGAAGGGAGGTAAACTTTCTTTTTTAATTAATTAATTACAAATTATTCACTTTGTATTCTGGAGGTAGCCCCCTCCCTCATCTTCTCCCAGTCCCACACACCCTCCCTCATCTCCCCCTACGTCCCTTCCTTAGTCCATTGATAGGGGAGGATCTCCTCCCCTTCTATCTGACCCTAGCCTATCAGGTCTCATCAGGACTGGCTGCATTGTCCTTCTCTGTGGCCTGGTAAGGCTGCACCCCCTCAGGAGAGGGTGATCAAAGAGCCAGCCACAGAGTTCATGTCAGAGACAGCCTCTGCTCCCTTTACTAGGGAACCCACTTGGAAACTGAGCACCTATGGGCTTCCTCTGAGCAGGGGGTCTAGGTCCTCTCCATGCATGGTTGATACTCCAGCCAAGGACCATGCATGGAGTCTCTGCAGGTTCCCCTGGGCCCAGATTTTTGACTCCTGTCCCTCCCCCCCATGTTTTTCTATCTCCATCTTCTTCCATAAGATTCCCTGCACTCTACCCAAAGTCTCCGTATCTTCTTTGATAGCCTATGGGTAGGGACTTTCAAGAGGTCTTCTGTAGAAGATTCCTGTCCTGTTCCTTGTCTTCTCCTACTTCCGATGTCTATCCTGTTTGCCCTTCTGAAAAGTGACTAAGCCTTTTCCCTATGGTTTGACCTCTGGTAGGCTGACTGGAGATCACACACCTAAGAATCTGTGGACAGGACAAATTGAACTTGATGGGTGTAAAAACAGTTAAAACAGGAAGAAGAATGGAAGTTGAGTAGGTCTGAGAACAGGAGTATAGATCTGGGAGGTACTGGAAGAGAGGTTTGAATGTATCAAAATACATTGTGTACAATTTTCAAAGAATTGATAAAAAAATAAATAAATGAAAAGAAGAATTGTATCAAGGTTAATAGTTCTCAAAGTGTGGTGTGCATCAATAATTGCCTGTGAGGTTCTTCTTCAAAACAGAGATGGGGCAACCTTAGCTTTCTGACTCAGTAAGCTAGGATGGAGGCCAGCAATTTGCATTTCTAACACTGAATTTTTTCTCTGGCTGCTATTGCTTGAAGACAACAAATCTTAGTTGATTTCCTTTGGAATTTAGGATTTTTTCTCTCTCTCTCTTTTGTAATCATGGGACTCTGCCCTCAAATGATGAGCCACAAAATTTCAACACGGTCAATTTAATTGTTGGGCAGGTTGGTAATTAAATATTTTACCACAGCAGACTCTGTCTCCTTAAAACCTGTATTCACCGTGCATCTACTTGTCCTTATTTCAAATATATCCTTTCCACTTCTCAACCATTAAATTCACATACCTCTTTTACAGAGATTCCTCTGTAGCCCCTGATGAAAGTCCTACTCTTAAAATTTGGAGATGAGCACATTCTGGATGTTATTGAATGGAGACTATCTCTTTTTATAAACTGGTACCACATACATGTTAATACAGGACTGAATTTCACTAGCAGGCTTAAAGAAAGTTTTATGAAAGTGTGTTCTAAGTATACCATTGAGGAGAATTGTTGGACGCAGCAGAGAAAATAGTCTATCAATTGGGAGTGTTAATCAGATGGGGAGGAAAGCAAGATCTTCCTTTACCAGAGTGTGAGTAGGTTTAGCTAAGTACCAGTGACTGCACTTCCCATCAGGGACTGCTTTCTGCCCATTTTTCTGGTATAAAGTCTACACTGCTGTGCTGTAAGAACCACCCTGTCTCATTGCCATCTGAACCTGCATCATAGGTATCATATTATGCATGTATGTACACACACACACACACACACACACACATATATATACAAATACAACTGTAGTTTACACAATGTTGAGTTCATATCCTATTGAGAAAATGTGAGTTATTTTATTAAGTACAAGGTAAAACCTTTAGGTGTACGGTGACTAGGAAAAGAGTACAGTGGTTTTTAAAGTTATTGGAAGTTATTTTTAATTAAAATAATAGGAAGTATTATGTTTGCTTTAGTGAGACTAAAAATCACTAATTTACATAGTTTAAATACTAACCATCTCTTCAGATGTATAGCTAGTAAAGATTTTATCCCATTCTGTAGGCTGCCTTTTTACTGGAATGGTGATCCCTTTTGCTATACAAAACCTTTGTAGTTTCATGAGGTCACATTTATTGTTGATCCCAGTGCTTGCACTATCAGAGTTCTGTTCATTGTACTATATTAATCACCCAACTAGACCAGTGACATTTGGTGAAGATGTTATCTTCTCTAGAATTGTATTGTTGAATTTTGTAAAACCAATCCAACCCAACCAAACGAACAAACAAGATGGGTGGCTTTAGAAATGTGGGTTTTTCTGTAGGTCCCATATTTGTGTGGATGGTGACTTACACAGAGATAAGAAGCAAAGACTCAGAGGCTCAGAAATGCTGAGACCTAAATGGGATATCTACATCATACTCCCTCCAGCATGGTTTGGGAATCATTTGAGTGAGGGGCCGAGAAGCGTTGAGGAACCACAGGCAGTACGTTACTACGAGGAAACTGTCTCCAAGTCACAGCAGGCAGCTTGTACATGTGAACTCACAGCAGTTGTGACAGCATGTGCAAGACCCATGCAGAAAAACACTCCCCACAGAAAGGGGAGGGCAGCATTAAGTCCCGTGCTTCGCCAAGGAGCTATTGAAAACTGGAAGCTGCTGAAAGAGGAAAAGTCACTTTTATTTTGTTTTTAATTACACTTGAAAAGTCATTGTTTAAAAAATGTGAAGTTGATCACACTCTAGAGGAGGACCACACATTCAAGAGTATCTGGGCAGCACAATTTGGACTTGGTGAGTGTAAAACATAAGCAAATTACAAAACCTTAGGAGGAGAACACATTGTTGAATGGGTAGAAGTGACTGGATCTAGATGGATTTGGAAAGGTTAATATGATCAATACACAAATTTCAAAACTCTCAAAGAGCCAATAAAACTATTTCTTAAAAGAAAAATAACAGCAGCAGCAAACAGCATGAACCACAATATGGAAATACACCCCTAATGGTACAATAACGGTCCTTATGTCTAGGGACAACCTACTATGGTCTAACTGAACGTAAGGTCTGCTTTGTAGTAAAAAAAATCATGCCTGGTTCACTACACCTAGCCAATTCCTCATGCCTGACCAGGTCAGCCACTATCAAGGAGAACCAGCTACTGACACTTTTTAAAAACAGTATAATTTCTAGCTGCTTTAAAAATAATTATTATACCCACATATAAATGTAGCTTTAGCTATTAAAGCAATTAAAAACTATTCAAAACAGACACACACACACATACACAAACACACATCTGACTGTGGCTGCCTAATTCCAGTGGACAAATCTACCACACTATCCTGATAAATTAAAGCTCAGGAAACATCACAAAAGACAAGGCAGAAGAAAAGGAGCCAGAGATCCAGGACATCTGCTTAAAGTTAATATCTGCCATATATGACTCAGAAGCTGTATGCACAAAAATATGTCACCTAACCAAAATCTACACACCACCACCAGCTGACATGCCAACATTGATGGGGGAAATGCCACAAGACCTTTACTTCTAGATAAAGAGCTACAGGCCATTAATTAAGGGCTGCTACGAGGGAGAATCAGTCTTCTCCAAGGATAAGCCCTCATATAGTTTATCTAACCCCAACTCCTCAGCCCTGTATACATACAGATGAACATACACATATATTTTCTAAATGAAGAGTAGAAAATATGAGAGGGACTAGACTTCATGGAAAGAATGGGAGCGGGGAAAGAAGAGGGGGAAATGGTGCAAATATGTCACTCATTAGGAATTTCTCAAACATTTAAAAAATGATACCACATCATCTGCTCTCACCAAAGAAATGAACACATTAGCACAATTTCAATAACAATCTGATATTTTATAATTCAACAAAATTCTTATGAAAAACACGAGAGAACATAAGATTGTTATAGAAAACTTGAAATGGAGAAAAGGTTGTATTGTATTCCTACCAGATATTAAACTTCAAAAAATAATTGAATTTGTAATTATGTGGTACATGTAACATACCAAGAAAGATGTGGAAAAGAGTAGAAAAACTGTAGATACACCAAAAATATATGAAAAATAGCTTTCTTAAATAAAGGAACTAGAAAATTTTACTAAGTAGTGCTAAAATAGTTTAGAAAACAAAACTTAAGACCTCATACAATATGAAAATCAGCACGAGAAACTGAAAGAAACCCAGTGACCTGGTGAAACATAAAAATTGGTAACAGCTCCTAAAATTTTTATATAACCAATTTTAAACGTCATACTAAAATTACAAATCAAGATTTTTAAAACTTGACTACTGCTCTCAAATTTAGAAGGAAATCCAAGTACTTAATAAAGCAATAAATAAAAGAGATCCAAACACCAAACCTGCATAAGGAAAAACTAATAGCAAGAAAATTTTAAAAAGTATTTTAGTGGATTTTGAGATGCTAAAGACCTCTTAAAAGTTAGGACTGTTAAAGTATGTATCTTTGCCCAAGTTTAAGCTATTTATTTATTTTTATTTATTTCTAGTGATTTTTATAAATTGATGTAGCTCTTTTGAAATGTAACGTTAAGAATAATAATGATGCAAATACTATGCGATCTTATTTCAGTTTCTAGAATTTTTCTTAATGAAAGCATTCAACAGAAACAAAATCGATGTTCACAACGGCTATGTATGATTGCAGGGACTGAACATGGAATAAATGTCCAAGATTAGAAGAATGGATTAAATGAAGTCAATCCAGGAAAACATTAATTCAGTGAACCAAATACAGTTATGAAAACAGAAATGTCTAAAATATAAGCAAAGCAAAAAGCAATGTGTATATTATTGTTTATATTTTATGTTCACAACCAAGTAAAATGGATCACTAAGTGCAGTAGGTTACATTTGCACTTAAAATGCAAAAGGTACTGCTGCTAGATTTAGAGACTAATTATGGTTAATTTTTGGTTAGTGTTTAAAGCCATTGTTCAATCACAGAAAGTAAAGTATCATGCACATGTCCTGCATAGGTTAGCGCCACGTTCTGTGTATCTGTACTGTGAATTCTAGTTTAGTATTTTTATGCCATTCTTGAGTATGCAAACAAGTGGTTCTCTGATTCCTGTGTCTTCTCCTGGGTTCTTTTTCTTCTATTGGTTTGTCTTATCTATCTTTAATGTGATAGATTTGTTTTATCTTATTATATTTTATTATTAGCTCTTGGAAGCCTGTTCTTTTATAATGAGAGACAGAAAGGGAGTGGATCCAATGAGGATGTGAGGGAAGATAGAGAGGAACTGGGAGGAGTAGAGGGAGAGGGAATCATACTCAGGATATATTATGTAAGAAAAAAAATATCTTTTCAATAAAAGAAAAAATGAAAAATCATTTTTCAAGCTATATATTTTTTTAAGTTTTGTATCAGTTTCAGCATAAATGAGTAATTTTTAAGTCCAGTTAAGTAACAGGATTTAGTTATTTCTTTCGGCTTCATGTGTGAACATGGGTAGGTACGCACAGTGCTTTTCTAACTTAGCTGCACCAGTAGGCTCCACACAACTGTGGCTTTAAAGCTCTGTGCTGCTACCAAGGGCTGAGTCTGGATTTATGGCTATGTGTCAGCAGGGGAAGGAGGAGCGTGTCTGTTACCACCAACGGCAGAGTCCCTGGTTTGCGTCGCTGCCTGATGCCATGTTTATGTCTGAGAGATGTCCCAGGTTCAGCACTTGGGACAATGAGCCTTGCACCTCCCACAGGAGGCACAGCAGAACTGGCCCTGCTTTTTGTTTGTTTGTTTGTGGGGGGTTGCCTATGAGCTGGCCCTGCTCCAAGGGTGTGAACATGGAAGAACAAGGGGCCCTGGCCCTGTCTGCAGTGCAGTGTTGTGTGCAAAGGAATGATGCCCCCCCTTCTCTCCACGTATGGCAGAAGGGAGAGCTAGTCTCAGGTCATGCAGCATTCCCAAGAGTGGGCCCTGTACCTTATCGCTGGTCCTCATAGAATGGGGGTGGGTGAGTTGACCTTCCTGCTTCCCAGCGGCCGTGCTTTGGTGAGCAGCCGAGAAGTGCTGGAGAGCTAGACTTGGTTGTGCAGTTTTGGCAGAGCTGATGAGCTGACCAGCTCAGCTACTACCCAGGCCCAAATCTAGGGCTTTGCGCTGGCCCACGCAACATCTACTGCATAGATGAACTGCTATAGAGTGTGAAGGGGCTCGTCCTACAAATCCAAAGCTGCAGGATCTCCATGACACAGGGCAACAGCAGGATGAGTAGTCTGGCCTGGTAAGGATTCAGCATTGATTATACAGCAGGAGCAATGACTCATTGCAATGAACACTTGCAGAAAAAAAAAGGGTGGACCAAAGGGTGGGCTGTGCGTCACACCGCCACGCACTACAGATTTCACAATTCGATTTATTTTTTCAGGAGAGAGGTTGCAAGTTTATAGGGTGGGACAAAGGGATGGGGAGACGAGCGAGATTGGGGTGCTTGATGTGAGATTTGCAACGTATCAATAAAAAGTTGAATAAGTAAAAATCAAAACTAATGAGAAAAGACAATGACTACAATGTGTGATCAATGATTAGGTACTGACTCCCCCATCCAACTCCAGGATGTTAAAATGACATGACTATGAAAACAGGGAAATGATCTATAAATAAAGTTGCTGTCACTTCACTGTCAAATATTTCATGCAGACTGATGCCATTGCCACTAGATAGACACGCAAGATATTCAGACACATATGGTGAGCTACCTAAATAGATAGCTCAAAGTGTCTATAATTTTCAGATACTTCTATTTTTATACATGTGGGTCTTATGGATTTATGCAGACACAGGACATACATGGATATAGGAAATATTCTATGAAGTGATTTTAAATAAAAAGGTGTATGTTGCTTGTTTTTGCGTCTTTGCTTCGTTTTGTTGGAGGTTTGAGACAGTGGCTCAGGCAGCCCTGGATATCCTTTACCTTGCTTTCCAGCTGAGTCTCCTACCTCTGCCTCTGCCTCCTGAGTCCTAGCGTCACAGACGGGCACTACCAGGTCCCGCTTGTACTTTAATGTTTTGCACTTTCTATTAATTTATAGATCTTAGTGTTCTAAGAAAACAGTTGGAAAAGCAGAGCGAGGCAGATGCGATGAAAGAAGTGTGTTCAGATAATATTACTTGAGTGCCAACTACAGATGGCTGTTCTTTGTTTTGTGGGCCCTTTTCTCAGTTCCAGATTTTAGCTCACTCCTTTGTCCAATGTCTTCTCCGGGCTTTCTTTCTTTCTTTCTTTTTTTTTTTTTTTTTTTTTTTTTTTTTTTTTTTTTTTTTTTTTTTTACCCAGTTACCAAGAATGTTAAAAATCTTTAATTGGTAACAAAGTTCTGTCTGTGTTAGGTAGTCATATTAACCTAGTGGATTATGGAAAAAAGATACTGTTGATGTCACAAGTAGAAAACTTGTGACCAGTTGTGGTGGTTTGAAAAGGATGTCCCCATAGGCTCATACGTTTGACTATCTGGTTCCCAGTTAGGAAACTGTTTGGGAAGCATTGGGAGGTACGGTCTTGTTGGAGTCTGAGTGGCCTTGCTGGAAAGGGTTTCAAAAGCCAATGATAGGCTGAGTTTCTCTTTCCCTCCATTTTGTGGATCAGATAAAAATTCACAGCCATCATGAAGGCCTGCCTTCTTGTTTGCCTTACCACCACTCTCTGCCATGGCTAAAGTGGACTGACCTGAAACTGCAAGCAGGCACCCAGTTAAATGCTGCATTTTAGAAGTTACCTTGGTCGTGGTGTTTCATCACAGCAATAAAACAGTAACTAAGAAGCCAGTAGGAAAGGTTTTTAGCCTATAGAAAGGGTATGCTTAGACACACTATTAGAACAAGTTTATACAACACAACCAACCCATGTATTGCCAACAGAAAGTTAAACTATTCTCAAATAATTTCCTCTAGCAGCTCTATGCTTAATTCTTGTCTGCTGAGTAGATTATGTGTCCCCTCAACACTGATTTTGAAAAAAAAAAATTACCAGTCTCTATTATTATATTCCACTATTCCTACCATCAAATATTATTGCTGATAGTTTGCATATGTAAATACTTGTTTATAGCAGGCATCTTTCAAGGCAGTAGAGATACAGGAGTGAACAAAGCAGCTGTCTGGGAGCTGATTACATCCTAATGATCTCATTCAAACTTCACTTATGATCTCATTCAGTCTTGAAGGTAACACTGAAAGGGAGGTTTGATGAGACTTCAAATTCTGACTGACATTTTAGCGGAATCCCAACCATGTTTTTACAAGGCACACACTTTCTTTCTTTTTCACTATTCGTTCCACTAACTCAGAATCACTGAAATTTGAGGAAACTGCAAGGTGATTTGATTAATCAGGAAACTGGTCAAGAGTACAGAGATTTATCTTTCATTAAAAAAAAATGAAACAAAAATCAGGATACACATTCTCTCCAAAGATAGACAAGAGAGTCAGAGACATAGTTTGCATACTAAAATGCAGGATTTCTCATCCCTAACAGTAAAAATAGGCATAGAATATTCACAGTTGCCCAAGGCTCTGTAGACACAGCCTCTCTCTTCATACAGTTGGTGCTGTCTCCTGCACTGTTTGTTCTCTGTGTTCTTATCACTTTGATATGCTAAGGAGCTTCACGATCAGCAGTGGGTGGATTGGGCCCAGCTAGTGTTCCAGATTTAAATTTTAATTCATTAAAGAAGCACACAGTTCTCTGTAGTGAATGCAACAACAAAATTACATATTCTGTAAACGACAACCCAAACACATTCCTATGGCGTCTTGATCTTTGACAAAGTAAAAAAAGTGCTGCAAGTATGAGAACTGCTTAATGGAAACAACAGTAATCCCGGAGAACGGAAATTTAAAGAGCTAATAGCAGCAATTAGAAGTAATGACTAGTTTATTATGCTATCATTTGAACAACATTATTTCTGCTTCAACACAAAACACATCACTCACAACTCATGTATAGGAGGTGGTGTCTACTCTGGAGAACTTGGGGGCTTCTGAGAAGAACACACCGAGGCCTTGAGGTCTTACTGCAGAGCACACTGGTTCCCAGGTATTCGTCATCACAAAGGGCCACATGTAGCCCAGAGCAATGCTTTACTTGGCACAGCAGAAACTCCTATCTTTGTACATGAATCTCACTGGTGAATTTGCAATATTGAGTCCTTAAGAGTGTGGCCAGCAAAATAGCACTTAGAGTCAAAAACTATACTATGCATGTCGAGGGTCTGTCTGGGGGAAGGGCAGGACTTTCTCCTAGTTTGAAGTTAAAGTTTAAAGAGGCAAGAGATTTATTTTCTCAAGGAATCACATCTAATAAAAGAGAGGAGGAACATCTCTTTCTTCAACACATGGAAGGTCAGTGACCAATTATTTGGACATCTTGTGTGAAAGCTATTTGAGCTTGCCACATCTAGGGAATTGTCACTTGTCATATACACAAGTACACAAATAAAACCATAGATCCAGGGCTTGTGAGGTTTCTCAGCGAGTAAAGATGCTCATGCCAAGTCTGATGACCTGAATGATCCCAAGGATCTCCATGGTAGAGTAGTGGAAATGATTTGTACAGGTTCACCCCTGACCTCTTTTACACATGCACCAAAGCATGCACATACCCTCTCCTCTCATGTACGACAAATAAATGCAATAAGTTGAAAGTTAATCAAGCAGGCATTTACTGAACACCTACTATGTGCTTTGACAAAGCTAGAACTTGGAGCTACAATGGCCACAATGTCTGATGCTTGTATGCTTCTTGTGCTCATGAAATGTAGAATGCAGAAAGCAACACAGAGTGGTAAACACACAAGGAAATTTGACAAGCTTACCTGAGAAAGAAAGAAACAGGTTACCATGGGAGTCACTGGAAAGGCCCACAATCCCACTTGGAGTCAGAAACATTTAGCAGAACAAATCATATCTATATATGGCATGTGACAAGTATGCCAAGTCCTGAGAGTGGGAGGAATTAGATAATGGAGAAGCAGAAATTGTGGCTCATGCAAAAGGAACAAAGCAGGCACAGGTCTAGAGGGAGAATATGGAAAACCGCTACCAGGACAGACAGACAGTCATAGAAGCAAACACTGGCATTCTGAACAGAAGCATTATAAGGGACTACAGAGTGATCAGTGTGTAACTGAAAGATGTATACAGCTTAATAAATGCTACCTACTTACTATCTGCTTTATAAACATGAATAGCATAGTAACTGAGTCTGGTAAAATTCTAAAATAACCCAAATTTTAAATGATGCTAAATCTTATGTTCTTTTCTAGAACATCAGAGATTGCTACAGCCCAGGGAGTATTTAAAAATCAGACTGCTATGGCCAGCAGCACACAAAGTCAGTTAGAAGCTGAATGGTTCTCAGCTCTGGTGGCAAACCAATATTACCTGAGTAGTTTTAAAATAATCTTATATTCAGGCTTTACCCTGAGACATAGTAGTCTTTATTTAGTACTGGCAACTAGTATTTATAAAGTAGGGCTATAAATGATAGATGTGAGAAAGAACCTAACCAGGATGATTGGCCTTCTGACCATGAGTTGCTCTTGCCATCTAAATGAAGACTGCGGTGCCCTATCATTTTAATTGCCTTTATTATTTTCAACACAAAGCCACAGAAAAGATAGGCAAATGGAAACAGCGATTATTGGCAAGAGCCATGAGGACTACACTGTATAATCTGTGTTTGACACCAGTTGCCTGTTGGTGGTATCTATTTATAATCAATTTTTTATCTATGTTTGCCACAATATGCCACAATGCATGTACTAATATATCTATGTTACATGAATGGGTTACCATCTATTTTAGTGTTAAGGAAATTGAAACTCAAATTTCCATTGTTATCACATCTTAAAAGGCTCCATCTTTCCAGGTCATTATGTTAGAATGCTCATGTGATTTATTCATGGGCATTCTGTGGAATAGACCCTTGTGACCATCTTGTTTGTAGAAGGCATAGAACATGTCTGACTTGTCTGCCAGTATAGTGAAAACTGTCTCTTCCGCTGGTCAAGCATATGTATTTGAGACATTTTCAAGGCAGATAGCCCCATCTCTTATACATGGAAACGGTAGCCTACTCCTCCTGTAGACCCTGAATTCGCAGAGTTGTGAGCCAGAAATAGCAGCAGATGCTTCTTTGCTGATGGAATAGATCTGTGTACAGGTATGAGATGGAGATGGGAGCTTGTGTCAGAGATGGAAAGGAATCTGCTATAGAGACCAAGTGTTCAGCCTTAGAGATCAATGTGGGCTCTGGTCCTTTCTGCTCTTATCATTAGTAATAGAAACACTGACTATGAAAGACAGAGAATGAGAAGAAAATTCATGGGACACCTTGGACCTTATCTCATATTTTTTTCCGGTTCAACCAGCAGGAGGTTTAAATACACCTTAGCTTTTCCTTATGACTTTGTATTTTAATTTTTTTCTGTTTTTAACATTTTAACTTAGGTGTCCTACACACCTAGTAGAAAGGTGTGTAGAAGTTGAAAAGTGTAAGAGAGAATTGCTATGATATATAATGGTCACAACTATTTTTGCTGTATAGACACACATCTATACAAACTTCTTATCCTTGACTTAACCAATATAGCATAATATACTATGGGACTTAAACATTAATGTGCTATATTTGTTAGGTAACTCTCTCTCTCTCTCTCTCTCTCTCTCTATATATATATATATATATATATATTCACACATTTTAAAACTGTATATTTAAAATGTTTATATAATTTTCTCCTTGCCTTACTTCAACAAATTAAAACAAAGAAAGTAAGAGACAATCACTTTGTCTTCCTCTCAATGAAGAGGAATTTGTATTAATATATGTGATCTCATGCTATTGGTAGTTAAGTCTATTTGCAAACAGCATAAGGGCTCATGGAAGGCGTACAAGGTTCATCCTTAGTAAATCTTGAAGTACTTTGTGAGGGCTGGTCTTGTGGTTTTGGAATTGGACTTTTCACTGACTTCTATGGCTTCAGTATTTTCTCAAAAATTTCATCTACATCCTAAACATGGCAAGTTAGGTTTACTTTTGAGTTTAAGTTCGGTTTCCAGAGAAGAATAGGAAGAAAAAAATCTTTGTTTTTTTTAACCGTAAATGGTATCAATTCAGCTTTTAAATCATTTTATTTAAACATATGTACTCGATATTTAGTCTCTTAAAACATTTGTTCTACCTGAAGCCGATGGGATATAATTTGATTAAAAAAGCGTAAGCCGTATTGAGGAATCAATGTGGTCAGTGTAGGTATCTAGTGGTTGATTTTAGACTACATGTATATAAAGTGTTAAGAGAATGTTTTTGTCCTACTTCTGTACTTTTACAACGGAGCACAACTCTTCCTATATTTAATAAGTATGCAGAGTTCAGGTGGCTCATATAATTTAGACAACTTCCTTTCATCTCCCATATTGACACTTTGATATGTGAAAATCCCAGGCCTGAATAGAATACACAAGACATGCACAGAGATTGGTTGAAGCCAATCAGCCCTTGGTAAGAGCCTTCAAAAGAATACTGTGACTTGGTATTACTCAAGAAGGGATTCCCATTAAAAACAAGCAAAAAAAGCAAAACAAACGAACAAAATAAGAAAATGATCACAAATAATTACTACACACATAAAAGGCTGAAAAACTAAAAGATGTGAAAACAATGTTCTAGAAGACAGTAATAAGACACCAGATTTTAACTATGTGTGCATTTTTTTAGATATATTTTTTCTTTAAGAAGCAATTACATTAAGCTGGCATGGTGGCACACGCCTTTAATCCTGTCATGTAAAAGTCTAAGTCCCGGAGAATCACTAGTTTGGCTAGGTAGAGACTCTGTATCAGAAACAGAATCTTCTGACCCCAATCTAATATACTGCCTCAAGACCCAGAAGCAAGCACGGCAAATATAAATTGTGTTTGGACTTCAGTTTTTCTTTCCCTTTCAGGTTAAATTTATTTATTTATCTATTTATTTATTTATTTATTTATCTATCTATCTATCTATTTATTTATCTATCTACCTATTTACTTATTTATTTATTTATCCACCCACTTATTTATTTATTTATTAGCTCTCAGAGAAGTTCTAGAGAGTTTTTTTTTTTTATTAATTACAATTTATTCACTTTGTATCCCAGCTATAGCCTCTTCTCTCATCCCCTCCTAATCCCACTCTCCCTCCCTCATCTCCTGGCATACTCCTCCACAAGTCCACTGATAGGGGAGGTCCTCCTCCACTTCCATCTGACCCTAGCCTATCAGGTCTCATCAGGACTGGCTGCATTGTCTTCCTCTGTGGCCTGGTAAGGCTGCTCCCCACACAGAGGGAGATGATCAAAGAGCCAGCTGTTGAGTTCATGTCAGAGAGAGTCCCTGTTCCCCTTACTAGGGTACCCACTTGGAGACTTAGCTGTCATGGGCTACATCTGTGTAGGGGTTCTAGGTTATCTCCATGCATGGTTCTTGTTTGAAGTATCAGTCTCAGAAAAGAACCCTGAGCCCAGATTTTTTTTTTGCTTCTGTTGTTCTCCTTGTGGAGCTCCTGTCCCTTTCAGGACTTTCTATTTCCTCCTTCTTTCATATGATTCCCTGTACTCTGCCCAGAGTTTGGCTATCAGTCTCAGCATCTGCTTTGATACCTTGCTGGGTAGAGTTTTTCAGAGGCCCTCTGTGGTAGGCTCCTGTCCTGTTCCCTGTTTTCTCTCTCTTCCCATGTCTATCCTGTTTGCCTTTCTGAGTGAGGATTGATCCTCTTACCCAGGGTCTTCTTTCTTGTTTAGCTTCTTTAGGTGTACAGATTTTAGTATGTTTATCCTATATTATATATCTAATATCCACTTATAAGTGAGTATATACCATGTGTGTCTTTCTGCTTCTGGGATACCTCACTCAGGATGATATTTTCTAGTTTCCACCATTTGCCTGCAAAATTCATGATTTCCCTGTATTTAAAATGAAATACACAGTATTTCATTGTGTAAATGTACCCCAATTTCTGTATCCATTACTCTGTTGAGGGACATCTGGATTGTTTCCAGATTCTGGCTATTATGAATAAAGCTGCTACAGACATGGTTGAGAAAATGTCCTCGTTGTACACTTGAGCATATTTTGGATATATACCTAGGAGTGGTATGGCTGGATCACTGCACTAATTTTAATAAATTTGATCTGGAAGCCCTCAGGCTTGGGGTGGTGAGGCCCAGTGTCCTTCCCGTGAGCTTATGGCCCACCCTAACAGTGCTGGCTTATGGTATAGCTTTGTCTCACAGCCTCTGGCTCCCAGTCTACTTGTTAAAGCCAGAAAATTGTGAGCATTGATTTTAGGGAATGACAGACAGGTGCAGCCTGTGAACATGAGAGTAACGCAGCAAAATGATTTTCACCAACTAAGATTTCTGAACCCCGTGGAATTTTGGCTTTATGTGTTTGCAAATTTAATGGCTTTGACATTATTGTCAGACTTACTCAAGTCACCATGATTGCCTTTTGCATTTCTTTTCATATCAGTGATGTTAAAAGTGCCTTATTCAAATCAACTGTCCAGTTAATATGCAAATAAATCTCCTTGATTTTTTTCTAGTTGACTTATTTTTGACAAATTTTGAAAATAAAGAGTTTACAGAAAACAACTCTATGATCTTTGAGATGCCCCTGAAACAAAGTCAGAATTAGTGACCTCTTTAATGTCAACTATTTTACTAGGTAACAAAAGTGCCAACAATCAGGCATTACATCTAGTAAAAATTCTTCCCCCTCTGCTGACAATGTGGGACATCATGGATTCAGTGGAAATCTTCATGAGTGCAAGAAGAAAGCAGATATGAAAGAATTATCAGTCTTATGGGATCTCAATCACAGACTTTTATGTTAAAAATTTGTTACCAAGATTGGTCTGAAGTTCTCTTTCTTTGTAGAGTCTTTGTGTAGTTTAGGTGTCAAGGTGACTGTGGCTTTATAGAATGAGGTTGATAATAAAATAAAAAAATACATAAAAATGGCATTATGTCTTGATTTATGGATAATAACTTCACGTATTCACACAAAAAATGCTACCCTAACACAGTGCAGATAAGTTTTCTAATCACTTAGACGAAGAACAAAGATGAATGAATAAAGAGAATTGTTCTTTAGTTCCAGAATTATTTTGGTTTTGGAATTACTAATCCTGACATTAAAGTGATTTTAGTCATGGAAAAAAATGTTACCAGAAACCACTTTTGTGTGAATACACAATCACAGAACACATCTGAATGAGCAAACATTTATATCAGTATGTTTTCAAAATATCTCTATATCCAATATATATATGGATATATATAATATCTCATATATATAATATGATATATATATAATATATTTTATATATATAATATATATATGAGATATATATGTATATATATACACACACACACACATATATATATATATACACACACACACATATATGTAGAGAGAGGGAGAATATCTTGTACATATATTCTGAGTGTAATATAATTTAAATAGTAGTACCCAAAAGGAGATTAAATGAAAATAGATATTTAGGCCAAGTTTAGACACAATTAAGATTCAAGTCCAAATTGAACTGTATAACTGACATTTCAAACTCTAGAAAACCTAGGCTTATCATGAACCTGGACTCTTACACAGTGACCCTTTATATTTGTGAAATATCATGGTTCTCAAACTGCTGGGTTTACATCAGCATGCTCTTTCTTCTTGGGGAACACATCCCCTAGCACCTTTCTGATAGGATGTTAAGCCATTATTTTCTCTGAGCTTTCCTTCCTCCCTTCTCCCCAGGCTAGGGGAGGACACATAGATGCACGCTTATATATTCCTTTCAATCATTACATAACAATTATTTATTATGGCTAATTTTAATTTCATTTTTTCTTCTACAAGACAAGTTCTAATTTTTTTTCGGGTATAGATACATCTACAACTATACATCTATATCTATCTATCTATCTATCTATCATCTATCTAGATATAACTGTTTTTATGTTTATGTATACATATATCTATCTACTCATAACTTACAGATATGTATTATACATATGTATCACACACATTTTATACATAGAAACACACATCTCTTTGTGTGTGTGTGTGTATGTATGTATATCTACATAGAATGAAGGTTTTCTGGGTGATTGAAAGAAAGTTTTCCAGCTGATGTATGGAAAACTTTACTGGTAGAAAGCCAAGTGAAGACAAAATATAAGCCTACCATGAGGCTCAGTGCACTGTAGACACAGTTGGACAAGCAACCAAGCTCCTTTTTGATGCTGTCTTTGAAGGTTAGCCCAGCAGACTAGACATCATCCCATGAACACTGGAGCCTCTGTTTTTGCTCAAGCCTTGTGAAAACAGATGATCAAAGGAAAACTATCCATTACCAGATAGCAAATTGATCAAGACCGTAGACTACCTGGAATTTAATTTTGGTTCCAATCTCTCTAAGCCTCACCTTCCATAAGTGTAAAATGGGCACAACAAAGTTAATTAAAGTGTTGGGATAAGAGTGAAAATGAACAAGAACAGAAATGTTATTCACAGTCCTGGAAATACTATTGCTACTCTTACTACCACCACCACCACCCACGGCACATCTAAAGCCCAGAGGGAGTAAATACGCTGGTTCTATCTCGCCACTAGAATAACTTTACAGCCAGGGATTTGTCCACATTTCCAGAGGGGCGGGCTTGATCAAGTCCTGATATTTATACATTGCAAAAATGGAAAGAAAATGGAGCAGTCCTGTTAGGCCACAGAGGAGGACTTTGCAGCCAGCCCTGAAGATAGTTATAAAACAGGGTCAAATGAAAGGGGAGGAGGTCCTCCCCTATCAGTGGACTTGGAAAGGGGCAGGGAGGAGACCAGGGAGGGAGTGTGGGATTGGGGAGGGAATGAGGGAGCGGGATACAGCTGGGACAAGAGTTAACAAAATGTAACTAATAAGAAAAATAAAATAATAAAAAAAGAAAATGAAATCCACATCTGAAAAAAGCCAGAGATATGTGGAAACGGTTTCAAATTTAGACGCAGTGCTCAAGTGCCTTCTGTGTTCCCATGGAGCACATTCCTCTCAAGCACTGTGTGAGTGGCCATGGAATTAGTGACGCTCCTTCTTTTAGAAAGGTTTATGCTTTCTTCTTTTTGTTTCGTCCGAGTATTTCATTAATGACTTAACATTTTGCATTCAGTGGCATGTATCCATTAGTATATAACTAACATCTTAGCATGGTTTAACCCATATGTAGACATCTATGAATTTTAATTTCTTCATATAGGTTTTGAGTGAGAGCTATATTGAGCTATGATTTACATCCAACACACAGCATATCTTATTCAAACGTACATTTATTAGTCTTTCTTCATAGGGCTATGTGGCTGTGACTACATTCTCATCAATAAACATACAATATAGAATAAACCCACTAAAATCTGTACATCTAAACAAACTAAGCAAAAGAGAGGACCCTAACTAAAATGTTCAATCCCCATCCTGAAAGGCAAAGAGGATGGACATCAGAAGAAAACGAAAATAGGAAACAACCTCGGAACCCGCTACAAAGGGCCTCTGAAAGCCAGAAGAAAACAGGAAACAACCTTGAAACCTGCCACAGAGGGCCTCTGAAAGCTTCTGCAGTATAGACTGTCAAAGCAGATGCTGAGCCTGATGGCCAACTGATGGGCAGAGTGAATGGAATTTTATGTAAGAAGTGGGAAATAGTAAGAGCTGGAGGGGATGGGAACTCCACAAGCAGAGCAACAGAACAAGATAATTTGAACACAGGGAACTTCCTAGAGACTCATGCTCCAACCAAGGACTATTCGTGGAGATGACCTGGAACCCCTGCACAGGTGTAGCCCATGGCAGTTCAGTGTCCAAGTGGGTTCCATAGTAATGGGAAGAGGGACTGCCTCTGACATAATCTGATTGGCCTGCTCGTTGATCACTTCCCCCTGAGGGGGGAGCAGCCTTACCAGGCCACGGTAGAGGACAATGCAGCCACTTTTGATGAGAACTGATAGACTAAGATCAGAAAGAAGAGGAGAACCTCCCCTATCAGTGGACATGGGGAGTGGCATGCATGCAGAAAGGGGAGGGAGGGTGGGATAGGCAGGGGAGGAGGGAGGGGCTTATGGGGGGATACAAAATGAATAAAGTGTAATTAATAAAAAAAAATGCCTGCCCTCACTGTCACTTCCCTGCCTTCACTAATCCACGGTCCTATACAACCACAACTATACTTTCTGTTTACATGGATTTACTTCATCTGAATGCTTCATTTACCTACCATAATTTTATTGCAGTATTTATTCCTTACTGTTCATTGAAAAAGCCTGATCAGGATCAGAATGATGCAATACTATCGTACTGACAGAAATGAAACAATTATAGGCAAGGCAAAAAAGACCTCAGTTTCAAACTAGTTTCTTCACTAATCCAGAACTTGTAGGCCGTAGCCTAGAACAACTTATTTGTTTTAGATGTGGAGATGGACGGAGAAAAATAACATTGTTCTTTGTCAAAATTTAAGTTTCAAATATTATTATAAACACCTTTAACATTTTAGCCAGCCATTCTTTCATTCATATATTAGTTGAGCCATGTGATATATATAACACATTATGCTTGGTTTTTCACAACAATCCCATAGCAGAAAATAGATCTAATTTCTTAAATCCACTTTAACAGCCAGGGAGGCTGGACCTAAGAGAAGTGAAGTGACTCCTCCCAAGTCATTCAACTCACACAGTGAAGAAATAAAACTCGAATTCAGGACTTTTTCGTGCATGGTGTCAACTCTACGTCAAGCACGCATTCTGCTTTCGAACAGCCCTGTTTTCTTACAAAGACTGCAGGAGCAAACTCCACCAGGAGGATTTGTACTTCTCTGAGGCCCTGTCCCGAGCTCTATGTGATGGCAGTTTAGAGATTCTCCTCATCAGCACGGAGCTGCCTCACTTTAGAACAAAACCTCCTGTACAGAGCCTTCTTCCCGGGTTTGATCTCCCCCCACCTGCCCTACACGCAGAAAGGCTTAGTTGCCTGAGCTCAAGAATTCATCCTTCTCTTCATTCACGCCTCAGTACACAATACTCTCTCCTGGTTATTAAATCCCAGGAGGCTTGTTGCAAAATATTAATAAAAATAACATAAAACAAAATAATGTGTGATCATTTTACAGAAAGCATCACAAGATAGAAACTCAGGTGGAAGAGACAAAAGAAACACGGGGGGTGCGGGGGGGGCGGGAATGGGAAGCACAAATTTTAGACTACAGCAGCAGCAGCCACAGCAGGAAAACACCAGAGAGACATCTAGTCACCTTACCAATCATTGTGGTCTCTTGCTGGGTTTAGTACAGTGTGTTTCAGGGTGGATTGCTGGTTTTCTAGCCACTAAGCGCCTGCGGGTGGAAGGTGCTGGCATTTCCGTGAGTTGGCCACATTTAACCCGGGGCAGGAATCATCTTCTGCAGTAGGCAGGGCAGGGCTGTCTACATGCAGGCTGGGTTTCTAGAGTACACTGGGACTAGTCTTCTTTGAGTGCCATCAGGGCCAAGCCAGGCAGGACTGCAATGATGGATCAGTCAGGCTTGTCCTGGTACAGTAACCTAATAAACTCCAACTGCGAAAGGTACCCCTGGTGCTGAGAAACCCGATTGTTCATAGTAACGGGACTCTCTCCAACGCGGTTGGTGAAAAATTCAAGCAGTCCAGTCTGCTAGTAATATCCGGGGCACTACCTCATCCATTTAATTAACCCCTAGAGAGCAAGCCAAGGAACTGCTCTGATTACAAAATAATAGGTCCATCAGGCACAATTAGGACCCAAGTGAAACATGGCAGTTTGCACGGAAACGATTGAAGTAAACAATCCCAGGACCTGAATGGGGCACTTTTCCTAATTAACCCTTAGAGGGCTAATCTGTTTGCTTGAACAAAACCTAGCGTTTGCCAATTGGCATGTTGGAGAAGTGATTTTTGCATCAGAACTTGCTAAGCACGGTACCTGTCCCCAAAGACCTACACGGAAGAACATCTTGAAAACACAAAGTCCAGTGAATACATCAAATCATGAATTGGTGAAGATTAGTAGACCATAGAGAGAGTTCCAAGAAGAGGTAGAAACAAGCCAGATTCACGGATGCTCAGAATTACTGAGCTCACAGCTTGAGGGGAAGATACGGATAGCACTCCACTCTCCTACAGTGACACAGAGCCCTTTGGAAATCTGACAGCCAGTAGGTCACAGCTACGGTTATAGGCACAGTTTGCTTTAAAACGGGGGTAAGGAAAGAGAAAGAGGTTGGATTTTCTAGCTACAGACAAATGAACAAACAAACAAAAACATCCAAACCATGTCTCAAATATATTTCAATGTCCATGTTTTTTTGTTCTGTCTCCTGCTGAAACCCTGTAATCTGCTTGTTCATTGCCTATCCTTAGCCTCTAGAACAGTGTTTGGTACAAAACAGGTGTTTCTCAAAATCAGCTTTTAATAAATAAATGTGTGATCTTAAAAAAAAGCTTCTGTGGGTAAGGGTCCAGTAGCAGCAAAAAAGGCAATGGCATTAGTCATGGTGGTACCTGTCTTTAACCCCCGTACTGCGAAAACACAGTCAGGCAGATCTTTCTGAGTTCCAGGACAAACTGGTCTACATAGTGAGGTTTGGACTGGAGATGGCTATCTGGTGAGACACTGTCTAAAGAGGGTGACAATGGCTTACAACTGATAGATTGTGGTGTGTTGCTAGCTATTCCCACTAATAGTAATTTAAACTTTTATTGCATTTAACATGCACATGTGCAGACAGAGCTGTATAAATACGTGGCTCCCTACATGTGTGACTGTACCTTCTAAAAGCCAAAAATATTCAGACCTAAGGTGCAGCTCACTAAGAGGGAAACTTTTTCATTAATGCTCAGTTTAAGGGTGTTCTAAGGGATGGAGGTAGACTTGCATTAGAGATAGTGAGATGTACTGGTATAAACCAGCGTGCCGGCTTAGAAATAGAGCAATTACTTTCTACCTTCACTTTCATACAAGAAGCTTAGCAATTTTAATTGATGATGAGATTCTAAAGAAAATTATGGAACAGTCTATGTAATAAGGAACAATATTCAACTGCTCACAGGCAAAGGAAACAATGTTGGCTCACTGACTTAGTCCATGAACCTACACACACTTGAATAATGGTCTTAACAGATATCTTGACAGCACAGAACAGTAAAACCTAGTCATTTTGTGCCCTTTTCTATGTCCAAACAAGCACTTAGAAGGATGTGTGTTATGTAAGGATCCAAGATCCTGATTTGTTCAGAACCCCAAAGTTTTCAGTGTTGGAGACCTCTTAGTCTATTCACTTAATTTTACCTTGTATGTGCCACAGGAAGAGCCTGAATTCCTCTCCATGCTTTTGATTGTCACATCAGTGGCAGGAATCACATGCATAATACATCTGATCATCAGAAAAGAGCCGTGCTTGGCAAACATCAGTGGTTGGCTTATTCTCCTTTTGGGCAGATGAATACTAAATGCTGGCTTTCGTTTGCCTACTTACCATGGTTATTGAGCTATCTGTTCAGGGTGGCAGCTTGGCAACCACAGTATGAGGTCCTGAGCTTATGCTGTGAGGAAAGGCTTCCCAGCTGGGCTCCCTGGGATCCTGAAGTTGTATGATGACCTCAACTCCCTTGGGGCTTCCTAGATGGAAACCCTAGCGGGGAGAGTAGGAACGCTCTGGGGGCCAGCACCAGACCCTTCGCCACACTGAGCCCAAGAGACGTGGGTTGTTTTCTCTCAGTGAACTGACATCTGTAAATGATAAGACTGGGGGGAAAAGTAAAAATTTGTACCCTTTTTTTAGGAGAGAGAGAAAAATTTACTCTTTCTTTCCCTGTGCTCTTCTTTAAAGACAGACTTAACAAGGTGCATAAGAAACAGAAAGTATCTTTAAGAAACTCATCTGTTCTCTGAATGTCCAACTCACTTTAGATTCCTGAAAGTTATGTTGTCAATACAATCTGAACAGCAGTGTGTCTATGAGACCATCAATGTACTTACTTGCTCTTATAATTCTTCAGAGTAATGGTGCTCAGTGAAGCAATTTCCTCTTAACTTCTACCATGTGCCTAGTTACAGGCTACAGGAAAAAAAAGCCCATCTTTAACATTCTACACCTGATCAGCGTCCTTTCTCCTGAGATTTAGCTACAACCTAGACGTCTCCTCTTATTACTTGTTTAATAAGCAGTGTCTGCAGATGTGAAACATGGATCTCACTTGTTATTTTATGCTGCTGTTAGAGTTTCAAAATATGCAGGATCACATACCCTTTTTATATTTACTAGCACAAAATATTTTATAGTAATAGCACTTTGAAAATATTGTGGATGATGAGCTAATAATACAGATGCTCTTTCAGTCTTAATTAACAATTAAAAGTGCTTGCTTGTTAAATTGTACACTGAAGACAGCTTCCAATAAGAATGCTACAAATTTACCTCCATATTACAGGTCTTGGAAAATTTCCTAAACTTTTAAATGTTGTCTTTATAGGGTTGACTATCATAAATAAAATGGGTTTCATTCAAAATAAAACCTACTATATTTGACAAGCAGAAAGCACATGTGCTAAGCCACCCAACATCTACCACATTGATGAGCTGCTGGAGCATGTAAAAAGGCTGGTCCTAAGATCACACTTCAAGATCTCCACAGCACAGGGCAACACCAGGAGTCCCAGTGAGGGTCCAGTACTGATAGTGTAGCAGAAGCCGGAGGCCTCGAGCCAGATCAATGGCTCCTTTAAATGAACATTTGCAAGCAAAGAAGTGTGGACAAAAGGGCGTACAGTAGGACACACTATGACACACTACAGCTTCCACAATGAGATTTTTTTTTCCCTTTTGGGAGGGAGGTTGCAAGGTCTGAAGCAGGTATGAGGGACAGGGGATTGAGTGGGATTGAGGTGCATGGTGTGAAATTCAAAATGAATCAATAAAAAGTAAAAAAATTTAAAAAGCAGTTCACATAGAAAAAGAAAGAAAGAAAAGAAAATACACGTGTTTATGTGTGGTGAAGATAGCTCAATACCAAGACCTGTGCCAGATCTGAGAATCCATTTGTACCAGTGGTGTGTTCTGTGGCCATTCACAATTCACTTTTTCTCTAGGTGTAGACTATGGCTTGTTTTGTTGTTTTGTTAGAACAATTAATGCTCTTAATAAGTTCTAGGATGATTACTATTTGGTGGTGTTAGAAAAACTTGATAAGACATTTAATTTTCAAAATGAGGGGTGCCATTTAAAGGAACATTTAAAACATTTATCTTATTTTGCTTACACGTGCCTGTGCTGCAGGTGTACACGTAGACCACCGCTGTTGGGTTCCTCCAGCACTGTAGGTGTTTACATTCAACATAGGTGCTGAGATCCAGACTCAGCTCATCTGGAAGAACAGCATGTGCCATCTCCTCAACCTTTAATCCATGCGTCTTCAGTGGAATATTACTAATGAGATCTTACACTCATTGGCATTTAGTTATCATCAACTGAACTTAACTTGTTACACAGCAATTCATGAAAGCAGATATACTGGTTCATCATTGTTTCTTTATAAAGGAGGAGACAGAGTGTTAAGAATGTAAAATGTCTTGCCACAGGCATCTCCTGGGGCTGTAGTCTCTTAATATAGACTTTAATTATTTCCACTGTTTTCCTTAATCCAGACGTAAATCTCATCTAAGGGTCTCTATTCAGCAAATTTGGATCATAGTAATCTTAAAAATCAGTTAGTTTTCTAGAATGATTAACATCTCTGACATATCCAAAGGGTGTTTGATCCTCTTTTGATTTGTTCCCTGACTGCTCAGATTTTATGAAAATACTTTTTTTTCTATTCATTCACTTATACATCCATTTATGCATGCATTTATGCTGTTTGTGTTAGCTCAAGGAACCATTACAAAATATTATGGATCAGGGGGTTTCAATAAGACACTTATTTCTTCAGCTGGAGGAATAGCTCAGTGGATAAGAGCACCCACTCAGCAGTCATGAGGATCAGAGTTAGGACCCAGTTCCCACTCTCAAGCCAGGCATCCTGTAAATGCTTGTAACTGTAGCTTTGAGGCATACAATGCCCCTTCCAAGTCTCTGCACATTTATAAGCAGAAGCACATATGCATATAGTCACACACATACACACAAATACAACTCAATCAATCAATCAATCAATAAGCGATGGCAAACATCTTCTGAAAATTTCTTCTGAAAAATACTAATTTCCCACAGTTCTAGAGACTCGGAAGTCCAGGCATTAAAGTTGACAAGGTTTGCTTTATTTGAAAGCCTCTTACAAGAAACCATTATCTTGCTATGTCCTCTGATGATCTTTTTTCCTCCTGTGTACAGGGGAGAGAAATAGGCAAATTTTCTGTTATCTTTTTTTTATAGGAATAACAGTGTCGTAAAGATCTGTCCTCATGATTTCATCTAACCCTAATTATCTCTCAAAGGCCTCATTTCCAAATATCATCATGCTGTGGCTTAGGGATTTGTATATGATTTTTTGGTTTATAAAGTAGATTTATTCATTTAATAGTAATCATCATCTGCTTAGTTGTGATAATTTTACTCAGTGGTGAAAATAGTTGGCCTTCAAAACAATTTCATTTTTTTTCCTAGCAGTAATTCTCATTTCTACTGTGTTTTGACACACATCTGTAATCCTAGCATGTGACTGGTGGTAGTAGCAGGATTCTATGTACAAGGTCAACATTGGACACATAATAAAATTATAAATAAGTAATGAAATAAAATAAATAGATTTTTTATATCTACCTTACAGTATAGAAAGTCTCAGAGAGAGGCAAAGTAAGTTTTGAACTGGACTTTTGAGTTCAAATCCAATGGTCTATATACAAGTTATAAAAGTATTAATTAATTTGGTCATGCGAAATACTGATAGGGAGTTTGCTATCTGGTTGATTTGTCAATGAACAAAACTCACAGAATTACATTGCCACTTGAAATCTCATATTATAAACCATTTCTCCTTCAGAGGTCCTCAGCCCAGAGGGGCAAGTACAAAACAAACCCACAGGATGGGAAGCAGAAAACAGACAGTTCTAGAAGTAAAGGCCAGGCAATGTAAGAGGCTTTAAAGGACACATATACCGCCTTTGAAATAAAAACTCTGAAAATGTAGCTCACAGAGAAGTGATTCTTATGAAGTTTGGAGTAAAAGTGAAATAAAAATGTAAGCAAGAAAGGAAAGGGATTGCAGGTTTCACTAGAGTGCCAATCACTGTTCAATATTTACTGAAGTAGCAGTGAAGAATTCTAAGTGCAGATGTAGCAGGGAAGGCACTTTTTAGGAGAGGAAGTAAATCAAGGGGTATGTGTGTGTGTGAGTGTGTGTGTGAGAGAGAGGGAGAGAGAGAGAGACAGACAGAGAGAGTTCAGGCTGGTCACACTTTTAACTGAACCAAACCATCCAACCAACCAAACAAGAACTATTCTCAGAGAAGGGATACTGACAAGTCTCCCCATTTTCTTTCATTTCAGTAAGACTAAGCCTACTAACAGTTTCGTATTCAATCCATGGTTTGTGATTTGATATCCTTCCTGAATATCATTCTCACAGCATTCAAAAAATGGAATTTCAGTTTTGAGAATTTCTGGCCGTTCAGTTTCACCGGTTTTCTGAACGAATAGCAACATTTAGTGCCCTGAAATCCAAAGGCTAAGTTCACGGATAGAAGGGAGACATTCCAAGTTATCAGAATATAGGTCTCCTGGTTTCTACAGCGTGCTGGATCATGTTTCGTAGTTTCCAGTGGGTAGCGCATCAGTGGTGGTTGCTAAGGAAGGTAATTTAATGAGCTTTTAAAAACTTCCAAATGGCCATATAAAAATGAAAGCTCTTCCAGTAATTGCTGGAGAGTGTTCATGTGCAATGCAGAAAGATGCAACAGAGACAGCTCAATGGTATGCTCAGACGAGCTAACCTAGGTCTTCTTTCCTCCCTGTCAGAGTTTTCAATCAGGATCGCTCACGTCATCCAACACAGCGAAAATCCCCCCATTTGCTTTCACTAACTTTCATTCCTCTCAGCCATTTTACAATTACCACTGGATATATTTGTTCAAAACTTCCCTCAACTTTCGCCTGTAAATGTTCCAGAAAATTCAGTCATGAACAACAAACTATCGGGCATTTGTGTGTGTGTATAGGTCCCTGTGTATGGCTATAACACACTAAGATTATCTTTCTTTTTGACTCCTAATCTGTTTAAAAACTAACACACGGTCTCTGCCAAAATTAACACACACACTGATTATGTCATTGTCCTGTACTCTTAAGTCTCAAGATGCCTTTTTCATTTACATATACATTACAGTCATACTTTCATTGCCTATAAAACCAGTTTTCAAACCTTAATGTCTTAAATATTAGAACAAATAAATATTGTGACAAACTTTATAACTAATAACTGTGTGCTGTTACATGACCATGAACCAGAAATACTGCTTTCAAAAGTATGTCAGAGAAGTTGGGGTTGTTTATGTGTCTACACAGCCTCTTTTTATTATGGCCTGAGACATTTTTTTTTTCATTTGCAGAAGTCCTTTTTTTACTCTTTCTAAATTTTTATTCACTTTGCATCCTTGTTGTATCCCCATTCCTCTTCTGCTCTGAGACCCGTCTTTCCTCACTCTCCCCTCCCCCCTCGCCTATTCCTCAGGAAAGGGAAACTGCCTTTCTCAGCCACCCCATCACTAAGCCACGTGAGGACTGAGCATGTCCTCTATGGCTCTCTCCTGACAAAGACCCACATGAAGCCTAAGCTGCCCATCTACTCCATCGTTGTAGGGGGCCTAGGTCCAATTTGTCCATGGTTTTTGGTTGATGCTTCAGTCTCAGCAAGACCCTCTGGGTCTTGGTTACTTGGGTATGTTGGTCTTGTAGAGCGCCTGTCATTTTCAGGTCCTTTACTATTTCCTCCCACTTTTCTACAAGTCTTCCTAAGCATTGCCCCATGTTTGTCTGTGAGCCTCAGAATATGTTTTGAGGTGCTCCTGGGTAGAGCCTCTTAGAGCGCAACTATGAGAGGTTCTTACTTAGCAGGTAATACCAAGTAAATCTTGTTCTTATTGTAATATCCAGAACCAAGCAAGGAGTTGTGACTTAAGCTATCGTGGACTCAGAGTCACCTATTTCAGACAATGCCAACAACACATCTTACAGAAACAAATGAAGGTGATGCTAACGTTCAGGTGTTCATGGTCAACATTTAGTAATGTAGATGATGAATACCTCTGCTCTATTGAGAAGTTTTTGATAGTCAGTTCCCACGACTCTTTTAGTTGGGGGATGGAGGAATTATTATCCTTTTGCTATGGAAAAAATGGCCCTAAGCTTTCAACAACCATTGCCAATCAAGTTCCCATCATCTTTAGCATGCTTGTGTAACATGGAGTAGGTTGTGTTTCTTCTTATTTTTCTGTTTATGTCTTTTTAACAAGGCTTCTGTAATTGTGTAGCCAAATAGTGTTCAGCTGTTTGTACCTTTTCAATCTCTCACCCACTCTTTGTACTTGTTCATTCTACCCAAATCAATCGTTACATTTTTAATGTAAATTTCTCCAGATCTTATAATTCTGTTAAGCTTTGTGTAAAGCTACCATGTACACAACACTCAAGCTAACTTGTATCAAATCCCTATTTATATCAAGAGCCCTAAAAAACAAACTGCTTAGTTAGTTCAACCTTCACTTATGAAATAAGGAGCTTAACACCAGTAACTTTTACCTCTATCAGCCACTAAATGAGTGATAAAAAATTAAACATTTATCCAGGTACAACTGATTCTAAAGCTTTAGTTTTTTCTGTACTTTGTTCTTTTCATTTTTTCAGACAAATATAATTACAAATATAGATATAGACATGAAATATAATTGCGTATTATATTTTCTGTACTAAAATGAAAACACAGATAGTCTGAGACTATTCATTAATAACATGGCTGTCTGGGTTGTACCCATTCAGTTCTCAATTATCTGAGCCCTATTATACGTGGTATAAGTCTTTAGAAAATGGCCTGTAATAGCCTTGTTAAAGTGTAGGGTTTTTTTTTTTTTAGAACAAAATCTTATCTTCAAGCATCTTTCTCCATCAAAAGTACTTAATTACAAATAATGTCATTTGTAATAACACAGCACAAAGCATGGCTATTCCAAATAAATAGTGAATGATACTGATTTAGGTTTTTCCATTTGTGTGTTCTCTGGGAAGAGACTAGCATGTTGTCCTGATAACTGATGTCTTCAACACCATATGGACAGAGTCTAGAAACTCGACTCCTCACTCTGAATTCTGAGACCTCTGCTCTATAATACACAGACAGACATACCATTAACCTTCTTCCTCCAGCTCCTCCTAGGGGGTAGAAATGCAAGGGAATATTGAACAGAGTTTTAAGCTGTCCAGTTAGAACATTCTCTATCTCTAAATTTTGACAAAAAGCTGAAAACTTCAACATCCTCAACACATAGCTAGCCTGGAAGTGCCATCTCAATCAAAACGGAATCACAACAGAGTACTTTGCCTGACTAGATCTCCCTTGGAATGAGGAATCATGCTTCCTAACTGTAAGCCTTCAAGCCATTCCCACTCCTGACTTGAGCTTTTAAACAATAACCACTTGATAAATGAGGCAGAAACTCTCCTTCTGGATTCTTTCATCTTTTGCTAAGAAGTAATATATGAATACAAGGATTGTATTTTATTCATGTTATTTGTACTTTCAACAGTATAACATTAAAATGTTATTGCAAAAAATATCATGTCTGGACCATTAATGACATGAAAAAGCAAGGTTATAGAACATATCTGAATTCATGTGTTTTCAACTAAAACCGCAAGGTACTGCCTAGAGTCTATGGAAATATAGGGTCAATTATTTCATATCTTGGTGGCACAATAACTGATAACACCAAAAAGGAAAAGTATGATAGCTAAGGAGAGGAAGAATCTTGGTGAAGGGCAGCCTTTCAGGTCCATGGTTCTCCCCTGACTAGTATTTTTATTGGATTAGATGACTTTGCAGGTGACCAGAAGCTAAAGTATATTATTATTCTTCACAAGAGAATCTCAGCTGCCTAGAAATATGAAACTTAATGAAGTTAATTAGAAAGTAACACTTGAATATAAGCACATCTGATTAAATATAATTTCATAGTTTAGAAGATAAAAATAACATGGCTTTAGAGAACAATAAAGAAGGCATAACAAAAAGCAGTGCTGCCATAGCGACATGTGAAGATGCCAGGGAAGAAATGACCAGCATACACTGCCCAGTCAAAAGGCACCATGGGACAGTTCTTGTGTATTTCAGGTTTCCGACACTCTCTTTTCAGTTTAGTCTATGGGGTCTTGTGATGTATCCTTATATTGACAATATTACGTTATTTTCACCCACGATCGATGTTAACCAATGAAGGCTGAATTTCTCAGGGTTTCCTGGTAAGTTTCCTCTTCTCCATAAGTAGATGCTCCATGGGTGATGACATTCTATTTGAAAGGTTCAAATGCATCTTCATGAAAACTCTGACTTCACACACTTCTTCTGTTTTAGGTCAGGATTCTTCACATATTCAGTTGGGCATCATATCAAACATAGCACAGGATATTTCTGTATGAGCACAGGATATCTTATGCTAACCTGCTTAGCCATCCACCTGCTCCTTTACAGTAATAACTATGACCCTCAACTCAGTTGTTGAAGTGAAACATCTAGGTAGCAGTTTTGATGTTTATGCTCCCTTTACAACCTGCCCATCACCTAGACCTCCAGCTCCACCTCCATATCAGCTACTGCTAATGGGACATTTCTTATCTGTACTAGCGAATCACGGTCCTTTAAATCAAAATCTCTGCTGAGTTGGAAGACTCTCTGTATGACTCCATGATTTCAGTAGTGCCTCCTGACAGACATTTTCCAAAGCCAAACATGTATGAGCTTTTCTTGTATCCTTAGTTTAAGTCCTCTAGTGGATGTTTATTGTAATTGAAAGAGAATCTAATTTTCTACCCTGACACATGAGTCCTTTACTGATGTGGTCTATTGCAGTTTTTCCAATATCTACTCTGTCTTTCACTTAATTCAAAAATCAAACCACAGTGCCTTTCCTCCTGTTTTTCGACAAGCAAATTCATTCCTGCTCCACAGATTGGATTTTCCTAGTCCTATGGCTTAAATTTAACCTTTAGAAGTTATATGTATTTGGGGGGAGCTTTCCATGATGTAGTGAACACATGGAATATATTCCAGGAATACAGCTTAGGTTGTCAAGCCGTCTCGCTGGCCACCTTCCTCATTTTTTGAAATGTAATGCTTTATAAATTTACTGATCATCCTTGTTCATGAGCCACATCTTTTATTCTTCTTTTAGTATATGTGCTGCCAAAGCAAGCGCTGTAGCTCTGTTTTTCTGGAAGTACCTGTTTCTTGTCATTTGTCTTTTAGTTCAATGTTTCCATCTCAGTAAGGACTTATTCCTGTCCCAGTTTCTATCAGAGCCTCCTCTCTGTCTTCAAGCCAAGCGCCACTAAATGACAATTACCTCTTGTGTTTCATTTTTGAGCCTCTCTGTTCAAAGCATATGCAGTACCGAGGTCCTATCTGTAATCTAAGTTGGATTACAAGTTGGATGAAGATCACGGCATATAGGAAATAGTATTTTTTGTATTAAGTATTATATAAATTAATAATGAAAAAATTAGTTTAGATATGTAAATTCTAGTAAGTATGCCATTAATAAAAAAAATCACTGAGAGTAGGTATGTTCAGTTTGAGTAAGATGAAACTGTGAAGGGAGAGCCAGGCCTTTGGGCTTCTTTGCTGGCGAGAGGACAGGATCGGTGGGAACAGTGTGCAATACAATGCAGTCAACAAGCAGGTTTGTATCTTCTTTTCCAGACAAGTCACGGATTGCAGAACAATACTATCCGGTAGGTTTTTCTCAATTTCAGCAATGTAGACATTTGAGGTTCCAAGCATCTTTGTGGTGGGGACTGTTTAGAGCATTGTGGAATTTTGTTATTAAATGGAAATGTATTAAAATAAAATGACAGCCTGCCCAAACTTCTTGAACAGATGACTGGTCCAAATTTTGAAAATGATTCCCTGCATTACGTTTGACAACAAATGGTTCTTTCACATTCCATTTCCATCTCACCTTAAAAAAATACACAAAATACTAGAGAACTGTTAAACCTTCATAGTTAGCCATGGTTCATTTAAAAAAAAAACTTTCAAAATCCTTTGCAGCTTACCCACAGGTCTGTTGCAGAGTCCCTTCCTGTCATTTGAGAAAGACCAATACATTATTCTCATCATTAAATGTGGGATATTTAACAGCATTCCCTGCTCCTGTCTGCTGGATTCAACTGTTTATTCAGAGGACTGAAAATATTCTCCAACTGCACAAAATCTCCCCAGAAGGAAAAGGAAGTAAAATCAGCTCTGGCTAACATTTGCTAGTCTAAAGTTCCTTCCACACTCAAGTTTCCCTCACAATTAGCTATAACATCAATTATGTGGAAGCCATCACTTTTAGTGGCAAAATCCTCAAAAGAAAGTAAAAAGCAGCTGTCTGTCACTTCCATGGTCTTGTACAATGAGTGATGTTTACCTAAGCACAAGTTGAAATGAGTGGTACAAACCATTCAGATACAAAGCCCCACACACTTTCTGTGATGTCCTGGATACAGAGTGACATATGTAGAATCAATGACTGTTAGCTCTGCCACATACCATCTATGTGACCTCATGTATGTGCCCTAATGTGGCTGATTTCACTGTTGCCTTCTTTATGATGGGAAATACAAACTGCATTTTAGAAGCATCATAAGAAAACAGGAAACAACCTAGGAACCTACCACAGAGGGCCTCTGAAAGGGTCTGCCCTGCAGACTATCAAAGCAGACGCTGAGACTTATGGCCAACTGTTGGGCAAAGTGCATGGAATCTTATGTAAGAAGTGGGAAATAGTAAGATCTGGAGAGGACAGGAACCTCACAAGGAGATCAACAAAACCAGAAAATTTGAACACAAGGCTCTTCCCAGAGACTCATACTCCAACCAAGTACCATGCATGAAGATAACCTAAAACCTCTGCACAGATGTAGCCCATGGCAGTTTAGTTCCAAGTGGGTTCCATAGTAATGAGAAGAGGGACTGCCTCTGACATAATCTGATTGGCCTGCTCTTTGATCACCTCCCCCTGAGGGGAGAGCAGCCTTACCAGGCCACAGAAGATGACAATACAGCCACTCCTGATGAGATCTGATAGGCTAAGATCAGAAGGAAAGAGAGGAGGACCTCCCTTATCAGTAGACTTAGGGAGGAGAATGCGTGAAGAAGGGGGAGGGAGGGTGGAATCGGGAGGGGAGGAGAGAGGGGTTTATGGGGGGCGGATACAAAGTGAATAAAGTGTAATTAATAAAATAAAATTTTAAAAAAGACTAAATGAAACAATGAATGAAAATGACTGTGTAGTACAGATGAGATTCTTTCAGTGGCAATATATGTATTTTAAACTGGACAGTTAGTGTCATACAAAAGTAGCTAATGCAAAGATACATGATAAGGAATTATTCTACAGTGAAAATATTCAGGAGGTGACCTTACAACGTGTGTCAGATAGAATCTGACAGGAGTCAAGTACCAATTAAACTGCTGCTTTCTGATTACACAATGGGCTCCTTGATCATACAAACCTTCTTAATTAGATCTGATCTTTATTCCTGGCACTGAGATTCACACTTTTAACCTGTTTTAATAATTTTATTTTTGAGGATTACGTTGCTGCCAGATTGGGCGCTCCTGTGCCTCCTTGGATTTTTCATTACAAAGGCATGGGGATAAAACAACAGAAAAATCACCTGCTCTCCTTCAGAAACCTCACTAAGAGAGGAGAAGGATCAGGGATTACCTTCAAGAGTTGATTTCCAATGACCTCATCGCAGTTTGGTAATGGAATCAGAAATCCTGCCAGTGAAGGTGCCAGGCTGTGCCCAAACTCAGCAGAAAAATCTTCTATGTCATTTTAAGATGCCGGACTTCAAAATTTGGTAATTGATTGTCTAGTTAGAGATGAAGCCTCCAACACCATCTCAACGTGGACCAGAATCAGGACATAACAACTTTTCTTACCAAAAGAGAGGTGAATGTGGCCTCTTGTGATATATCATGGGCATGACATCTTGAAAATGCAGTAGACAAATGGACCAATAAATGACCTTTTGAAATTTCCAAACTATGCTATTAAAGCTATATTATTTGGTTTCTCTTTATTATTTCATTTCAAAAATATGTTATGATGGGAAATGTCCCAGTTAAATAAAAGTCCCGGTGTCATTCATTCTCTCCTTCTTCTTGCCCATTGTCAGTCTTCCCTTACTCCCTAAATCACTCTTTTGCACTGGGTGTAATTTCTCTGTTTTTCCTCTCTATGGATTGTCCTGCCTTCTTACTGCCTTGCAGTCAGAAAATCAGAGCCAACCTTCTGTAACTTATGCTGAGCTCTAAGACCTGGGTTTGTGGGTTCAAATGCTCTCTTGGTGTATGACTCATGGAGTGCTTTGCAATGGTGGGTCCTAGTATGTCTTAGTTCTGTCACAGCACTGCAACCTGTCTTAGCAATAGCTTTTGATATTGTAAATCCCCTTCCTTGTCTGCTTCCTGACTTATTCAAAACTGTGCCCAAGAGTTCAAGGCCTCTTTTCAGGAGTATTATTACTTTCTGTGCAATCGGAGTGGCTAAACAGCACATCTAAAACTAGACTTTCCAAGCTGGATGACTTTTGGAAATAGAAGATTTCCCTGTGTGCAGCAGTCTAAGTGTCTGTCCAGAAAACCTTTTAAGAACCACGGTCCCTGGCTGTGGTCTCAGCTTTCTTTGGACTCTTATTGACCATGGTTGGTTGTTCCAGGGAGCAATCTGTCCTCTCACCGCTATGGCATTGGGTGAGAGCAGGGACAATCTTACTTTTGTTCTAAGGCTGAGAACTCTTATGAGTGCTCAGATAACAAGAATGACAATCCTTTTCTTCCTTGTAGCACACTGGCTGCTACAAATCTCCCTGTCTGGTGTAGCTGCCAACTTGTTCACTCTGGCACATCCTTGAAGGGTAGGATCTCAGAAATTATACCTCCCAAATCCCCTAAACTTTATAGTTCAAGGGTAGGTTCTGGTATAGTTCAAGGGAAGGTAAATAAAAGTGCCACAAACATAATGACAGCAAGAAAGAGCTAAATGTTGCAAAATGTTAGTTTCCTTTCTTTCTCAACTCTGCTTACTGATGTTACATTTTAGGGTGCACAAATCAAGTCTAACCTGTTTTTAAGCTTGAGAAAGCCATCAGACATATTTACTAATAATGGTGATCACTTTTTCTTAGCGGTGTTAACTACAAAAATCACAAAAGCTGGAATTGACCTAGTATCAAGTTAAAGTGAGGAAAAGCAAATAATATTTAAAAGGACACACATGTTTGGAAATTCATAGAGAAGAGTAATTGTACAGTGTGTATCACATCAAGATTAGGATCCATTTTTAATTAACTGTAATGGTTATGCTGTCATCTCCCTGTATTATGCATATCTTCCTAGAACTTCTTGGGCTTAAGAGTGCAATCTGCTGCTGAATTAATTACAAGAAAACTGGAACACTGTGATGTGTGAGTACAGGGCAGGAAGTGGCTGCACACAAGCACTCCTAGAACATTTGCTGTCCTAAAGAATGTGCTGTGGTCTAGCTTGTGGTTTCACATTGTTTCTCCGACATCATCTTTGTGGACGGCAGGGCCACCTTTAAGGGGCCTCTTTTTATTTTCTTTTTATACGTCCAGGTAACATTTTATAAACCAAGAAGGCTATTTTTTATATATTTTGTAGTGGTGTGTGTGTGACAGCAATTTAAAGGAAAAGAGGCCATGAATATGAGAAAGATGATGGCCATTCACGGGAGAAGTCAGAGGAAAAAAAAACGATGGGAGAAGTGATGCAATTATATCATACTTTCAAAATAATAAAAATAATATTAAAACTAAAACATACTAAAATTCGAAAAATCCTAAAATACATAGTAATAGCATAAAAGCACACAAATGCCTCACGTTCTTGGAAGAACTAAGACTGCACTCCCATATGTAGGATTTAGTTCTCAGACAAAGCCCTGCACTAACAGTATTTATGATCCAGCCACATTGATACCTCCCTTCCCCATCCGACTTTGTCCACTGCTTAACCAAGTATGCTGAAAGGTTTATTTTATTTTATTTTATTTTATTTTATTTTATTTTATTTTATTT